>NC_137740.1:65511758-66111758 GCF_963264785.1 Psittacula echo
CATGAAGGAAACCTGTAGTGAAACTGGAGTGATGTGTTCTTACAGGAGTGCGTGATCACGGATATATTTATTACAGTTACTAAAACCTTGAAACCAGTTTCTCAGCTTCTCAGAGCTTGTACACCAAATTCAGGCTAGAATTTTCTCTTCCAGCATTCATTCAGAATTACTTCAACAAATCTGCATTTTAACAAAGACACATTCATTTTGTGAAAAGAAATCGAAAAACAGATTCAGAGCTACTTTATAATCTTATATAGATTATATATAATCTTATATATTATATATATTATATATTATATATATTATATATTCTTATATATAATATATAATCTTATATATAATCTATATATTATTATATAGATTATATATTATTATATATAATCTTATATAGATTATTATAGCAATAGAATACAAAGAGGCATTTTATGTATCCAAGCATTAAACGTTTGCTGGGAATCATACAGTAAGGTGAGCTGTGAAATACTCAAAAAACCTAATTCACTGAAGAGATGCCTTTGAAAACAGTGAAAGTGCATGAGTTTGCTTCTATACAGCTTCTGCACAGGAAAATCAGCTTCTTCTAGCTTCTGTAGTAAACACTGCAGTAAAAAACCTAAATATGAAAATGATAATTCCATGCTAAATGCAGTAGTTTTACTTCCCTGTAGCATCTTGAATGCACACGCTAGTTTGCACGTGTTTTGAATTATTTCACATAGTTTGGGTAATCGATACCAGATCTCCTAGGACAAAATAACACACAAGGGCCATTGTCTTCACAGACTACTTTCAAAATATTATCTGAGAGTTGGAAACATTCTTCAGGCATTGGAACAGGCTGCCCAGGGCAGGGCTGGAGTCACCGTCCTTGGAAGTGTTCACACACCGTGGAGACAAGGCCCTCAGTGCCATGGGTTAGTGGTGGCCTTGGCAGTGCTGGTGAACAGTTGGAGTTGATGAGCTTAAAGGTCTTTTCCAACCTGGTTGATTCCATGATTCCATGTTGATGTCTGAATAAGAAAATGCAGGTTTTTTTCTCAGTTCCAAAAAAAGCATCCCATTAAAAAAATGCTGCACTGGGTCAGTCTCCTTTCTCTAGCAATCCCCAGCAGTGGATGTTTAAAAGAGGAGTATAAAAAGAGAACAAACATATAGTAATACTTTTCTTGGTGTTACCTTCCAGCAAACTGTGATAGTTACTGTGCCAGAGGTTGTACCTTTGTGTTCTACGTTTTTTCATGATGCTTTCTTCCATGAATTTCTCAAGTAACTTTTTAACTCATCTGTACTCTTAGAAGGCACAACATCCACTGGCAAGGAGATCCACAGATTAATTTTGTCTTGTGTGAAAAACATACTTACTAGAAGTCCTGATTCAATTGCACATTCGAAACGTCCTAATCTGCAATCTTCCATTGAAAATAAATAAATAAATTATAACCTTCATCTGCTTGCAACAAACAGAATTGCTTCCAGCTACTTAACAGAAAAAACCCTTCATCAATGCATTTGGATACTGCAAACATAATAAGCCCATGAAACAACTCAGTTTTGTTAAATCTCGTAATGCTGTTGATACCTTTAGAGAGTCAGTGGTGGCTCTATTTTATCTTGTTCTGTTGACTCCAAAGAAGCCAAGAGCAGCATTAGGTTTCATAATCAACTTTTGTAGTGGTGTCTGTACTCACCCTCTGGGCTATGTTCTAGGACCTCGGCCTCCTGCTTGTCTGGAGTAAGCAACTGCTGCAATACACTGGCTCTAGCCAAGCATCTGTGAAAGCCAGAGTGCAAAGACGGCTGGTATGTGCTCCATTTCAGACGAGTATGGCTTGTGGTGGTACAGGGATGTGCTGCTGGATCCAGAGCTTCAGAAGCACTTGTGCATTTCACAGTTCTGATTAACTCAGCATATTTCCTGTACTTCAGGAGATGTATTTCAGAAAAGCTTGGCTTGTGTGATGGTGTCCATTACATACATTTTTCTGAAGATAGAGACCCTGTGGCAAGACACCCTTGACACTGAGCCTTGAGACAGAAGTCAGTCAGGCATTACCTCAACACGATGAAGGGCATAGCAAGAAGAGGTGTTTGAGTCTTAGAAACAGTTCCTGTTTCAGCTCAAAGTTGTCCACTGAACAGATGTGGATATTGATCTGTCCAGAATAACATCAAGAGTTCAGGCTTTTTGCTGAACTGTTGCCTTTCACTGGCAATTGCTCAATTTCATTAATAACACCATCCATTACTTCCAATACAGATTAGGTAACATTTGGCAATGTTGCATCATTTTCTAGTTTTATTGGGTTATTCTGAAGTCCCTCAGCATCCTCACTATATCTAACACAAAAAAACTATTGTCATTCACAACTTTTATCACCTTTTTTGTTATATCTTCTTTCAGCAGTTTTATAAGTACATTAATTCCCAAGACATTCCCTTAAGGTAATGATAGATTTGGGGTTTTTTTTACCACATTGAGCTACAGCTGTTAATATTTTTGGTTTTCTTCTCTTAAACATTTTCTATTCCTCAAAGGAACATAATTGGTCCCCTCCTGATATTTTTAACCTTGGACAAGGCATTTTCAAAAGACAATAAAAGGCTTTTCTGAACTTCAGATGAATAATTACTGCTGCTTATCTTTAATCCAGTTTAGTGTGAACTTCTGCAAAGAACACTATTTGTTTGGTTGAGTATTTCAACTCCTGCAAAAACCACTGGTTATTAATGATTATTTCTAACAGATGACACGCTGCTTGGTTCTTGCGACAGTATTCATTAATGTAATTTAGTACTTTATTTTCTTCCAACTAGTTTACCTGCTAAAGAGAAGACCTGCTGCTCCGTGACTCATAGTATTGCTGCTAGATACATCTTTAAAGAGTGTAGTGAGAGATAATCCTCTAGTACTTTCTGCTGGCTATATAACTTGATATTACCATATAGTTGGTATTTTGTTGGCATCCCCATGGTGCTGAAGTTAGATTCCCTATTACTGCACAAGGGCTTTAAAAGCACATTTGCACTGCAGTGCAGGGATGATGGCAGGTTGTAGAGGTGTATGAGAGTTTTCTAACGTAGCCCCAGCCCAGGAGCTAGCAGTAGAGTAGCTTATGCTGGAACACTGTAAATTCTAAGCATGTGGCAGCTGTGTCCTATACTGCTGACAATTTAACGCTAAACTTGGGGTTGTTTACATAGGCTACACCTTTCCCCTAGACAGGGATGTTACTTATTCAGTGTAATAGTTAACATTCTACATATCTAACTTCCTCAGTTCACGAACCTCTATTTGTCTAATAGTTGATTCAGAGTAATCCCAGACCAGTTTGTGTTTGGAAAGGACCTTAAAGCTCATCCAGTTCCAAACCCCCACCACGGGCAGGGACACCTCACACTGGAGCAGGTTGCTCCAAGCCCCTGTGTCCAACCTGGCCTTGAACACTGCCAGGGATGGGGCAGCCACAGCTTCTCTGGGCACCCTGGGCCAGCGCCTCAGCACCCTCACAGGGAAGAGCTTCTGCCTTAGATCTAACCTGAACTGCCCCTGGTTCAGTGTGAACCCATCACCCCTTGTCCTATCACTACAGTCCCTGATGAGGAGTCCCTCTCTGGTGTATATTTGCCTATGTGGTAACAGAAGGAGACTCTGAAAAGGTTACTTTCCTGAACAGTGGAAATACTGGAACTGTATTTTGTTTGTGTTCTTATCAGAACTGTAAAAATGTCCATGAAATCTTTCTGTAAGGATCTAAAACTTTAATTTTAGTTGTATTTTGCCAAATATTTGGCTACATGAAAAAATAGCAAGCAAATAGTAGAAAATTTTGGAGAGAAATACATCTGAAATCACAAAGGTCTTGCCAGAAACCACAGAAAAACTGAAGAGTTGTTCTCCTCTTGTTAGGAAGTAGAAACCAAACTTTATGATCTGTGTTTCAGTTCAGCTCTGCCTTGCTTTTATTTTTAAAGGGAATAAAAAGGTGTAAGTTCACATTTCTAGTCTACAAACTGCCATGAAGTAGTTTTCTATACAAGAGCTAGAAAGCAACAGCAGTTCTAAAACCTGAGCATTGTTCTTTATTACCCTGAAATTTCTACTAGTATGATAGCTTCCCCTTTTCATAGCTGACTTCTCTGGAAGTCAGTAAAACCTAAAGTATTTATACTGAATAACTACAGATGCCATCTTTTGATCTTATGTAAAAGTATTTGAATCTGTAACAATTCCAGTTTTGTCAGGGTTATTGTATATCAGTCCTGTCATATTCAATTCGTATATTATAAATTATTGGGGATACTAAAGGTATTCTTAAGGTATTATATGAATGCCTTTATTTATTTTTATAATATAAGAAGTTGGAGACTCTTCCAGTCTCTGCTGTTTACTTCCATTTTGAGACCCTGTTACATTTTTATATGGGTTAAATAAAGTCTAATGCAAATGAGAATACAGCCTAATGTTACGTTAGTAAAACTGAGGTATGACAATCTCTGTCTTATAAAAAGTAATTAATGTCAGTATTAGGAATATCAGCTAAGCAAATGTCCTGAGAGTCAGCAGTATGTGAGCACACACATATATAAACGCATATATGAAGTACCTCCTGGTGGAAGAAAAGAAACAGTGATTGTGAGAAAGACAAAGTGATGCAGTTCAGCAGCAGCCGCTTAAACCTGATGTCGGCTTATTTAATGTGTGGGAAAAAACCCCAGAAAGTTACCTCCTTCCCAAATATTTCTTACAATTCGAATTCCTGTTCACGGATAAATGCTAAAAAGGCTTTGCTTAAAACCTTGCATTTTGTGCAGATGGCAATCCAAGGGATTCCATCCTCATGGCTCAGATGTCTTAAATAGTTTCCTTTGAAGCAAAGCAAATTCAAGAATCTTAAATCTCAGAAAGTTTGTACTTTGACAGATTAGGTTTAGAAAGTAAGCTCATGCATAAAAGTCAAAGCTTTCCTTGTTGTAGTGTTGTCCTATAGAGTACAGAGTTCTTTTTCTCCATGTGACATATTGTAGTGGTGACTCAGCAGTACATTGATTTAAAGAAGTATGTCAGTACATTAGTCACATTCCTGAGCATTATTATTTATTCACATAAGGTTAACGCATGTATAAAGCAAAGTTCTCAGAATCCGAATAGCAATTAAAATTCATCCAGCTGCAGGTGGACTGAAAGAGCACATCTTTGCCCCTTGCCAATTCCAAGTTTCTGAATTTAGAAACCCTGAGAAACCATTAGCTTCTTCATCTAACAATGGTTTTGTTCAACAAAGTAAGACCTTTGTTACTTGTGAGTGTTACCTGTTCTTTGTAAGAGCAGACTGAGAGGTATGTGCCTTTTATAGAGAATTTGCTTTCACCAGCTCATCTGTGCATACACAGTGACATTCTTTAGTCAAGCATCTCCACTGATAGTACAAGAATTGAGCAAGGGATTTTTAAACTCTGTTGACCATTACATGCTTCTATACTAATGCTTTTGAGGTGACATGCTTTCTGAAGTGAACTTTCCTAAATTCCTTGATAATTGGAACAGCTGGGGAAAAAATGGGCAGGGAAGGACTAACTGAAATGAAACCAAAAACTTCTTCAGTTGATTTTCAATAACATTTATATCAGACACTCAGTAAAACCTCATTAGCATTGCTAAAATATGTGATATGATGATAGATCTAATGGGAGAAAAAGAATTTAGTTAAATCACCCTTTTCTGTTCTGTCCTCTTTGCAATCAAGGTTATTCATGCTAACTCATAAAGTTCCTTTTCTAAATATAAAGAGATGTGTTTGCTTTGTAGAGAGTGACTAACGATTGTGCAGCGAGTTCTTTTCCCTTCAACACAAGTTGGGAATCTGATGCTTTTGGAGGACCTTGGGATCCTTCCTCTTCCTATGAACATCCACAGAATGGTAGGGTGCAGTGTTGCATGGGCACTGCAGAGTACTACAGTTAAGATGTTCCTATGAAAACTGCAGGGGTAAATAAAATGTGTTTTCATCTTGGTTGCCATTTTCCTGAAACGACATGATGCCAGTTTTGTGAGTTTTGATATGGATGATAAAGATTTTTGCATATGGGTGAGAAGCAAGATTGTAAAAACTAGTTTGAACAGGAAAAGCTTGCAATAACTCGTAATATTAGCAGGTGGAAGGAAAAGAAAGCTGCAGGGACGAAGAGAGGGGGAAAAAAATGGAGCTGAAAGTACTGAGACCTACTTAGTGATCAGATATTAGAGATTGCTGTCTCTTTGCTCCTAACTTGTCACTTGAATGTAACAAAATAAAGATACCTAGAAGACAGACAATCCAAAACACCTTTTTATAAATTTAGTATTTATGCATAGGACAGTGTGTCCATCCTCAGCGTGATCATTCTGTCCCCTTGGGTATACTGCTTGCTGTGTGAGGGTTGATATCCTTCCTTGAGAATTAACAAAATCCTGAACTGGTTAATATTCTAAGTATTGGAAGTTGCCTCTTGTGAAAGAAATAATTTGTATTCTGACTTTCATAGAGTAATAAAATGGTTTGGGTTGGAAAGGACCTTAAGTTCCAACCCCCTGCCATGGGCAGGGACCCCTTCCACTAGAGCAGCTTGCTCCAAGCCCCTGTGTCCAACCTGGCCTTGAACACTGCCAGGGATGGGGCAGCCACAGCTTCTCTGGGCGCCCTGTGCCAGCGCCTCAGCACCCTCACAGGGAAGAGCTTCTGCCTTAGATCTAACCTGAACTGCCCCTGGTTCACTGTGAACCCATCACCCCTTGTCCTATCGCTACAGTCCCTGATGAAGAGTCCCTCTCCACCATCCTTGTATCCCCCTTCAGACACTGGAAGCTGCTCTGAGGTCTCCACGCAGCTTCTCTTCTCCAGGCTGAACAGCCCCAATGTTCTCATCCTCTCTTCATACAGGAGGTGCTCCAGCCCCTGACTGTGGCCTCCTCTGGACTTGCTTCCAACAGCTCCTGACAGTTGCAAGAGTTAACAACTATTAGGAGAGGACATGTCCTTTTGATTAGAAATGAGTGATGTACATTGAAAGTTCTCATAAAACTAGGCACAGAAAATTGTGAGCAATGTAGAATATTTCTTCAAACTTGTCGAAGATAAAAACTGGAGACGTAGTCTGAACAACTATGTTCATAATATAACTACATGGCTTGCATGGTGGTACTTAAAGGTTAATCATTTCAATGCTTGTGATTCTTCACTGTTTAATGTGTTATCCTTCATCCCATATTTCACGTGTCTCTAAAACAGGCATTGAATCCTGTTCTCTGAGTGTAGAAAGCTGGGGTCTCAGACTAATGATGATGTGACTAGTGATTTTCAGTTCTTACAGAACATGACTGCAGCAGTTGAGGAGATGGTAGAAAATGGCTGGGCTTTCTGTTGCTTTGTAGTCATGCAGTGGAATGTTCGATGCTACAGGCTATGGCACAGACAGAGAGAACAAAGCTTTTACAGCACAGTAAGCACTTCTGACATAAAACTGATCAATGCTTTATCCCTCACAAAAGGCTTACATTTCAGCTTCCTGATCCAAAGTATTCTAAAAGCAAGTATCAGTAAACACCAGTCACATGACACTCATTCTGTTATAGTTGCAATTTATGACCAAAGGAAACAAGGTCATTCAGAATTTACAGGATGGCTGGAAATTTGCAGTCCTGTGGGGTTTAGGGAGCTGACAACGGAGTACAAATGCTGAAGACTGAAGTGATACCACATTAGAAGCCTTCTGTTTACTGACACTCTCCATAGGGACCGTAGTGAGAGGACAAGGAGGAATGGGTTTAAACTGAACCAGGGGCAGTTCAGGTTAGATCTAAGGCAGAAGCTCTTCCCTGTGAGGGTGCTGAGGCGCTGGCACAGGGTGCCCAGAGAAGCTGTGGCTGCCCCATCCCTGGCAGTGTTCAAGGCCAGGTTGGATGGAGTCTTGGGTGACATGGTCTAGTGTGAGGTGTCCCTGCCCATGGCAGGGTTGGAACTGGATGATCTTAAGGTCCTTTCCAACCCAAACCAATCTGGGATTGTATGATTTTCAAAATGTCTTTTCAGCAATTTAACTCTACGGCTATTTTATATCATCTCCACTTAATCCCTGTGTGCAGCCATAAGCCTCTGTTTATAATATCAAAATTAAAAACTGTAGAGATGATGATGATGATGATTATTTCACACAGGAAAAAAGCCTGAAATGTGAGAAGAGCGGGCATCAATAGCAGCTTATTAAGTAAAGATTTCATTTCCAGAGAAAAAGGTTTCTGCCCGCAAGGAGTTCAATGCAGGCTGTTTTCTTTCTAGCTTGAATTAGGAGGAATCCACCAATTCAGAATGACCAAGTCGGTGAGTTTTTCAAGGACTGCTTAGCAATGTCACTGTGAAAAAAGATTCGCAGGCTTAGCTGGTGAAGTTTTTACATAAGCGTTTAGATCTCATTAATAAAAAGGGCCAAGATTTTGGTTAATGAAAGCATTTACATAACTTTCAAGGTTTCATACTAATTTCACAGGGAGATTTAATGAACTCATTAGCAAACGACAGAGAAATTTAATAGAAGATTTCTACTGAATCTTGTAATGAGTTTCTGCAGTTTGGCCAACAGTGATGCAAAAAGTGAAGGAACTATTTGCACAAGGGCAAAGAATAACTTTGGACCTACAACTCGTGCTGGAGCTCCTGAAAAGTGTTTTCAGTCCAAAAAGAAAATGTAAAAGCCATGCACAAACTCGTCTCAACAATCCCAAAATAAAAAAGGAGATTTCAGTCCAAACTACTGTAAAAGTCATGAGGGTAAGACCTGCTCCACTGTCAACGAATACACAGCATTTTCACTAAGCAAAATCCCTATACGCTTCAGGTCTGAAGCCTAAATTATCCACAGAGGAAAAGTGGTAATTAATTGTTGTGATAGCACAATACCTTAAAGGTGAGAGGACTAAACTACAGCCAATTACACAGCTCACCTGAGATGCTGATTTGGATTTCACTGAAGCTTACGTTCCAGACTATCTGGTATGAACTTTTCTGCAATTTAAAAGGAAAAAAAAAACCAACAACAGTCATATTCCCTAATACAGAATACAGTATTCAAGATCCAGATATATAAATGTAGTCCTCTTGCACCCAAGCCGTTCATGTATCATTCCTTCATACGCTGACAGTAACTGAGAATGTTGATACACTAGTTGTCAACAGGGAAAATCTAATGAAATTGTGTCATCAATATTGCTGGAGCTAAAGGTGAAAGTCTTCAATCATAGGGAAGTATTTTTCTGGATGATTTCTGTGAACTACCATTTAGTATCACGAGTTGTAATAATACCTTTCATAAACAAACAAAGCATCATCATTTTGGTCTCAACAGCGAGCAGAAACGCTTTAATTTTTACCTGGTGACCCAGTTAATACAAACATCCCAGGCCTGATATGTGCTCTATGGATGTATCTATGCTGTATTGCGTAGAAAGGTGAAACTGTCTCTTTAAGTATCTTGATAGCAAGAGAGAATTAAGAAATGCTGTAAAGAAGTAGAGATTACATTTTCAAATGTAGCTTGGGAGGAGAAAATGATGAAGTATTTAATATTTCAAGAACAAATTTAAATATATACTCTTCTCAGGCACTTCTAGATATACGGAAGTTGACGATTGCTGGTGGGCTTAAAATGTTTAGTAATTGAAATCTCATGAAATGAACCTAGTTTCGTTTTCATTAGTAGAAGCATTATTTGTCTTGCATTAGTGTGTTTCTAGCCAAGATTCAGATCTTCTGCTTTTAAAAAGCACCAAGACATTAAATCATAACAGTAAAAACTATTAACATGAAACTGGAAAAGAAATAAGTACATCTTTGCCAATTTGTCAAAGCACTGGCGATGTTAAGGCAATTAAATAGCAATAAAAAAGCACTATGATCCATCACTGTTAGCCTTGGAAATCAGTTTTAAATTTATAACTAGAATAAAATTATCTAAAACCTACATAAAAAGAGATGGTTTGACAGAAATAGGGAGATGCTGGAGAAAACACTGCAGAGGTCAAAAGTAGGAAGCCAAAGAAACTGCATTTCACATATACTTTTTTACTGAGTTTTCACTTTTGATGGACTAACAAATTATAATTGATTCGTTTTCTTATGAATATAACACATAGTCAATCTGTCCCAAATAAGGACGAAAGTGATTCCAGATGGAACCCAACTAAGGCCTTAGGGAAAATATTTGTCTTTCTGGGGCCAGATGGGATGCCATAGGGCTATTTGCAAGGATTTTGTGTTTTGGTTTTCAGGGAAATGCCTGCTGCCTGTGTTCCTATTTCTCACAGCTTTCTTGCAGGCAAAGGGGAAGGAAAGAGTCAAAGGAGCAAGGAAAGTAGAAATATTGATGCATGACTTTAGCAGTGCACAGTCAGTTATAACAAGAAAACTTGGCGAACAGGTATATAGGAAGAGATAATTTTCAAGATTCCTGCCTAGGAAATCCTGTTTTGATGATAATGCAACTTTTTCTGCTTGATAGTGCTAGTCTGCAGTCTTTGTAGTCTTGCCTAAATGGGTAAGTAAGTGTTCTTGTCCATCAGCAGCAACTATGACTTTGAAATTATCTGAGCTGATTTTTTTTGAAAGGGGTGACCAAGATGTGACATACTTATTCCAGCCAAGTTAAGCAAACTTTGCATTCCCAAACTGTTACCAGGCTTAGGAATGTTAATCTACCATAAAAGTAAATGGATGTGTTTAAGTCAGTAAAATTAATACTCTTGGATTTAATGTTTTCTGTAGGTCAAGTACAGTAGAACTGTGGATATACTGTAGGATAAGACGGTGTCGGGTTTAAACAGCTTCTCTACAGGGGGTTATTTTATGAACAACCATAATGCAGTTTCATTATCTGAGCAGCATGAGCTGTTGACAGGAATGGATGTTTTTAAGAATTTAAGTCTCTTATTTGAAAGTAATTGGTCCCAAGCTTTGCTCCCTGCTTTCAGCTTTGAACACATTAGCTGCTAGGGTAAACCAAGTTCGAATGTGTACTGGTTGGGTTTAAAATGTATGCAACAAACTGTTAAACAATGGCTCCCAAAGTAAGTTGCATTTAGCATTGGACTTGGCAGTGCTGGGATAATGGTCAGAGCTGATGATCTTGAAGGTCTTTTCCAACCTACTTGATTCTATGATTCTAAGATGTTGGCTTTGTCAGTAGAAATAAAACCCAGTACACAAGCATTAGTTTGTCCACCTATTGTGGACTGCTTAGGAAAGAGACTCCTGTAAATCCTCAGTCTGATGCAAGTGATGACCACTTGAGGCTGAAGACAGTTAATAATACTTTTCTAAATTATGTCAATTGAGAGCTATTTTCTGTTTAACTCCCACAAGCACGTTTTACAGATAATACATGCCATTTCCTGAAAGGCACTTCAACAAAACTTGGCTTGAATTTATCCCATGTTTTCCTGAAGAATTTAAATGGAGTTTTAAAATCAAGTGCTAAATTCAAGAGTCACTTAATTAAATGACAGCCACTTTGCAAATGGTTTTTGCTTCTTATAGTCAAATAATCAAAATCAGTTTACAGGCAAAACTTGACTTGAATGATTTGCACAAGAGATATGTCACAAATCTTTTGGTTTGGACAGATAACCTTTGCTGCCATTGTTAAGCTTTGCTCTGGACTTCGAGGGTTTTGATTCATTGGTCAGTATACTAAGGATGCAGTTACTCCATGAGTTAAAGGGAACCTCAGTAGATAAAGTTAGTGACATACACATTTTTTCAATCTGTAGTGGGATGAATTAAAAATATCCTGATGAATTTAAAACATTAAACTTATCACTGGAGATTTTGTTAAATGACTTTGAGAGCAAAAGAAACATTTGGTAATAATTTGAATCAGTTATTGATACGTGAAAGAAAGAAGTCCTTAGGTTAAAATTACTTTTTGATCCACAGAGAACTTGTCAATCAAGTAATTTTACATACATTTAATGATTTATTAGTAACACAAATGGATATTTTGGGCTGAACAACAAATTCTCATTTCAAAGACCTTCGAAGAAATACCAGCTTAGACACTTCAATTCTTTGGAAAAAATGATAAAGACTTGAAATATACTTTATTGGTTTTTAACAGGGTACTGGATATAGCCATACTCTAAAAGCAAAACCACCTATGGGAATGCATGGGAAAGCACCTAGAAATCCACGCTTGACTGAGGACATTCAAGCAATCTTGTTTTATCCTGCGATCTAACCAAATGTTTTGCTTCTGGGAGTCTGTCCCGTTTGGTATTTGTTCAGATACATGTCTGAGCTGTACAAAAGAAGCTGTTTACAGTTCTTATGTATTTTTGATTCTTCAGAACTCATGGTTATGGTGTCCTAATCAATATAAATTGCCGAATTTTTCCCTTAGCAAACTGTTTTCTCTAACTCTATTAGTTGGTTTAATAAATTATATGACCTCTTCCAAAAAAATCTGACTGGTTTATGTACATACATGGATGTAGAACACTCCCTTAACAAGTATTAGTTTTCTGTGTTACAGTTTGCTCTCATGGTTTGGGAATATTGGTTTCAAAATCAGATTCCCAAATCTGGATCTCTTTTCAGAAGAACTCTGTAGTCTGGCTCCAGATTTTTCCATCTTTCTTCGCAGGGTCAAATATTTTTCTAGGAGTTGCAGTTTGAGGGTACCTGTATTAAGAAATAAAGGTATCAGAGTGTAGGCTTAGATTTCCTAAGGTCCAAGCCTTCCTAATACGGACTTTCCTAGTAGTTCCTTGATGATGTGATTAATTGCCTATAAATAAATGCAGCATGTCTAGATAGCAAAACACAAAGCAGTCTCCCAAGCTATGTTCCTTGATGACTTTCATCCCTGCTATGGATTCCCGGATGTATGGGAAATGTCATGGCTATAAGTCCCTTGAGCTGATCAGCAGTCCCAAAGACAAACAGAATATATTGGACTTGTGTTTCTTTCAACATGTAACAAGATACAATATATAAATGAGCTCATTTATCTGATGCTGTCCTTTCTCAATGCATATTGTTAACTTGAAACAATTAAAGGGAGGTCAAGGTAAGGCCCAGGCAAACTATTTCAAGTAGTTTAAAATAAAAATAGCTTGGTCATGAGTACAGAAAAAAGTATGTGTGACTCCTGCAGCCTTGAATGGAGCACTTTTTTCAAGCCTCAAATGTGGGATTATAGACAGTTCCACCCTGAACACGAGAGTAATAAGGCAAACTGGAAGAGATAGGAAAAGACTGCTTTACATAGAAGATGAAAAATGTTAACTTTTCCCTCAGTTGCAAAGTACTCTAGAGACCAAGCTGGAAAGCTAAGTTTGAATATACAAGGGCTACAAATGCTATCTAGATATAAACATCATTTATTGTTTTTATTCTTCCTTCTTGTACTTTGGGCCTTGGATGAATTAGCATTTAATTCAGAAGATACTGTTCCTGTGTTGCTGCAAGTTTATGTCGTCTTGGATTTGGCAAGGGTGCTAGAGTCTAATGGAACAGGAATGAAGGTTGGGAATCAGGAGGTGCAAGAGATTGCCGCAAGAATGGTAAAATCTCTTGAGAACGCTCCAGAGAGATCTTTTCCTTTCAGCTCTTAAAAGCAGCCTATGAGAAAGATGGGGAGAGACTTTTCAGCAGGGCTTGTTGCGACAGGACGAGGGGTGATGGGTTTAAAATGACAAAGGGAGATTCAAGCTGGGTATGGGGAAAAAATTCTTTACAATGAGAGTGGTGAAACACTGTCACAGGTTGCCCAGAGAGGTGGTGGATGCACCATTCCTGGAAACACCCAAGGCCAGGCTGGATGTGGTTCTGAGCAACCTGCTCTAGGTGAAGATGTCCTAGCTCATTGCAGGGGTTAGACTAGATGAGGTTTGAAGGTCCAACCAACCCAAAGCATTCTATGATTCTATGAAAAGTGAGGTATTAGAAGTCAGACGCCTTAAGGAGGGACCAAATGGACTCTAGTGTAGCTTGCTTGGCAGTCAAACAAATGTCATTATAATATCTTTCAGTGGGGTGGAAATATCCAGTTTCCCCAAAGACCAATCAGGCTTAGCAATGCAGACTTTCTGACTTCATATTCTAGTGCTTACTTCACAAGATGCCTCATTTCTCCTTATGTAACGAATTGGAAACAACATTGTTTCAGAGGATAAAATGCAAGCTGTGCTTCATTAAGCAAAACAACTCTCCAGGAACTTACCAAACAGGAAAAAAGAGAAAACTGGCCCTACTGTCTAGATGTGAAAAAATTAAACTTTTAGATACTATATACCTGGAGAGAAGATAATCAGACATATTATCCGTTATCTGGAGAAAGTGTGGCTGAGATGACCATATGGACCCTTTAAAGATGAAACACAAACTGAAAGTGCTGACAGTTGGGAACATCAGTATCCCAACAAAAGCCCCCCTGAAGAAGAATGTCGTTTATCAGATGTTGAAGGACAGATGAGAAATTCCATATGACTTAAAGCCATTGCTTATGCTAAAGGCATATGAACTGCAAAGTAGCTATAATGTAGGATTGTTTATGCATTGTGAATGTAAGCCTTCCAGCATTCCATACAGACAGTGATGTTACTGCACAAAGCCAGTCTTTGGTAATTATGAAGAATCTAAGGCAATTCATAATCTATATTCATACTGTGATTTAAGCCTTCTGGGTTGGGAAACAGTTGTCTGCAATCTATTGCAAAAGCAGAAAAAAGCAGAAATACAAGATTAAATAAATAAGTAGAGAAGAAGTTAAATAGAATCATACACGTAAAAAATAACAGATGAAACCAGAAGGAAATATATTCAGTGACAGAATAACTTGAGATTTAATGAATAATTCTGTCTCTCAACGTGAAAAAAAAAAAACAAAACAGGAGAGGCAGTGGATATTTGGGCTTACAACAATCAGTCTAGAACATTATTATGGAAAGCTGAACAAGGTAATATTCTTTATTCCTTATTCTATAGTGACCTCTTAATAAGATTTTTCTTAGTCTGCCATGGTGTTCCTACTAGGTAATATGTTAACAATCTACCAAAAGAAAACTACTGTAGCTGAAAATAGAGCTCTTTCACAGGGAGAATGAAACAGAACTAAGAACTAAGGCTGACATAATTCAAGAAACAGACACTTTCTGGTTTCTGTTGGGATGCTTTGGGACTCTTAAGCTGTCCTGCACTGGCTGAGAAAACATGTCCTGGCATGAGGAGACCTCTGGGTTACATGACTGTCTTGCTCACTGTCTTTGTAGACCTCTGAGACAATCACTTGTTGGCATCGTAGGCTTCAGACATCTCTGATTCATGTTATGATAAGCCGGTTCTCGTGGCAACATTAAGACTGCTGTACTGCAAATGATATATGACCCGTCTGCTCTGGTCTTTTACTGGATACATGTCAGTGGTTCCTGAAAAGCAAACCTGTAATCTTTAGGAAACTGCAGCACAAATGCCAGCCTTTAGAACTGAGAGTCTTAATGGAAAAGGATCGGTGTGTTACTGGTTCTTCCAAGTTCATTATCAATAGTAAAGGAGTGTGCACATATCACTAAAAAATCTTGCATATGGTAGTGCTTCTTGGTGGTTTTTATGCCATACATGAATTTATCACACTACCCAAGTCTGACTGAGCTGTACTAAAACACAAAGGAATGTATATGAATTAAAATTCCAATGACTAGTGAAACATCTTTCATTGCAATCAACAATTGGAGAGAATTCCCTGCTACAAGTTGACTATCTAATCAATGAAATTATGAAAGAAAAGCATTTATTTCACCTTATGGAAACACTGATTGTTATTTCAGCACCTATTTTTTCCTGGTCATGATACAGATTCATGGATATCATGTAATTAAAGGAATACGCTCAAGAATGCAAATATAGGTTCTGCCACTGCTCTTGAAGTAATACAGAAATCACTGGTTACTCGCAGGAATTGAAAGGAGCACTTAGAATTGAGGAAACTGTACTGCAACTTTTAAAAGAGTTTTGTAAAACATAATATGAATTTCTAAAACTGTGCCATCATTTCAATCCATTAGTACATTGGTTACTTGCAACATTACATGATCAAACACCATTGACTTCAAAGATATTTAGTTGTGGTTTAGTGGGTTCCTGAAATAGAACCACTGAGATAAACCTTTCCAGGCAAATGTGTCCTGTCCTGTGCAAAAGAGAAGAGAACAGCAACACTCCCATTTTCTGACCAAGACCTTTCACAGTGCTGTAGAATGCTGTAGATGCATCAGTGAGAACAGCTGAGGTATTTTTACAAGTAGCATCCTATCAGTTGAAGTATATGTACTCTAAGAAACTTTTCTGGGAAACAGAGGGAAAATCACTACTTTCTACTATGGTCTTTTAAAAATACAGTACAAGATATCATCTTTTGTAATTGAGGCAACACTAACATAGAAATTCAGGAACTGGAAATACTTAAAGCCTAAAGAGAACATAAGACATGCCGGTTACTGTTCAGATTAACATTGAACTGCAGGCAATATATAATTTGCAACATTTTTCACAGCACTGACTTGATCATTTTTTCCCCCTTGCCCTTCCATAGCATAGTGGTTTAGGTCTGCTTGATCCCGCCTGCACATTCCATCAGAGAGCACACTGCACAGGTACAAGTTATGAGTAAGGACTCTGTAATGCTTACATGACAAATTCAGTAAGTGATTTTGAAGATTTTAGAGAAAAAGAGAAGAGCTGCATGCCCTGAAGTCTTTGTTAGAGATGAATTCCTACTCAAGAAAAAGGTCTTATGACATCCTCTGTCAGCATAAAGCACTCAAGGGTAATTTCAGCTGTATTTTTAGGGTGATACAGGGCTAGGAGTTTATGATGGAACTGTGTTAAATGGTTTAGTTTTGGTGGAATAGATTAAATTTCTTTTTTAGCTTCTGTGTATAGTTTATGTTCTATGATTCTGTGATAGTTCTGATGGAGGCAGGAGTGCAAGATTTCTTCCTGGGTTGAGTTAGTGAACTGGGAAGGAGAAAAGTTTCAGAAGTACCTGAGAGACTCTTCCTTTCTTCATGAGATTAAAGTCCCCCCAAACACCATTAAAACGAGCTATGTTCTTAGAGGCCAGCAGAGTCACAGAAAGGGGCTCTTCTGATACAGCTGACAAGAAACTAAGACACAAAAGTCAGGAACTATCGAGCAGGCTCTGGTCCGCTAAACCCAGAACAACTGAGGCATCTAAGTATAGATAAATCAGCTGTGCCACCTTATTAAAACAGTAGTTTGTTTGATAAATTTTAAATCTCTTTGAAGACACTGGTTTATGTCTATCTTTGTGTTTGTATGTGAGCTCAGCCTATGAACTGCAGAGATGCCATAACAAAGGTTAATGGAGAGCTCAGATTCACGTAACTCCTATGAATTAGAAACAACTTACTAAAACAGAGGAGGCTCAACAAAATCAAATCTAAAAATACTTCATGCAGAGTTCGTGGTGGACTAAATAATACTTCCAGACAGCTGCAATGTAACTTTGCCAAACTGAGATAAAATAAATGCCAAGGAAGTGTCAGGGTGAACAAAGGAAGGGTCCCTCCCTCCTCCAGTTGATACAGGAATATACATTCCTCAAATCTATCATAATTTGAAGTCAAACACACAAACAGCGTTCTCTCCCTTATTTTGGTAAACACCGGCAGCATTATGAACTCAGCACTAGATTGTGAAATCAGCTGTGAGACTGCTGAGGAGAGTAAGGAAGAATGAGTCCTGTTCTTTTGTTCCTCCCACAGAGAGCTATACAGAATTTCAGAGCAGAGAGGAATACAAAAATGGATATAGCCTTGCCTCTTCTCTTCCCAAGATAATCTGCCCCTGCAAATGAGCCAGTGACAAGAATAGTAAATACTTTTTTATATTAATAGCAATAATTAACATCTTTGGGAGGAAAGGGGGAAACGATTCTTTCTTTGTGCTGTTCATGTAATAGAAAAACAATCTAATGCTCATTAAGAATTGTATAGCTATCTATAAAAACCCATCTTGCAAAGATCTATTTGGTGATAGTAGGAAAAATAAGCAAATAAAAATGAAAAATTCTTTTAAAATCCAAGGCTGGAATTTTCCTCCTTAACCTTTAAAATACATTTATGTACTTATTTACAAACTTATGTTTGTTATTTAAACATATGAATAAATGACTTCAAAACCTGGCAAATGATGCTGCAAGAAACTGTAAAACCAGTAGGAAAGAGCTTTTTTCTTTGTTACAAACTACCTGAGACTGAGGGCTAGCTAAAGAGCTAGCTGGAAGAGCTGTAAATCACATTGTGTAGGATTATGTTTCAAATATATAGTAGCTTATTCCTTGCTTTGTTTGCTTTCTGTCACATTTATCAAGCATATGTTGAAGGGAAGTCAATAATTTCTTAGTCTTTTACTCTTTCCTGCCATTGAATGGTACTTAATATTTTTCTGTAAGTCTTCAGTGGCTGATCCCTTTCTTTCTCTTTTAATCCTTGGATCTATACAACATGTCAGAGATCCCCAGCCTATTTCTCCTAATTTTTCATAATTGTGTGGAATTGCTTTTTAGAAAGTACAACAGGAGCATGTATTTCTCCTGCCTGGTGATCAGTAAAACCGATACTGCTTTGATTCTGAAAGCATCACCTGGTGCTAGGTGCTTTCGGTATGAACGACAGTAGGGACTGAAGCTGAATATGAAGAACTGAGGAAAAAGCTGCAGCAGCATAATGTGTTACCATAGTCTTCTGAGAAGTGCTGAGAGCCTCATGGCACAGTTAAAAACAGACTGCACTCTGTACTCAGTTGTAAGGCTAAGCAGGTAATTTGGTCTGAACAATTGAGAAAAATTAACTTCCTCTTGCTAGAATCACTTTACAGGCAGCACTATTTTCAGCCACTTTTCTATACATAATTCCTGGTGTGTAGCTAATTTATGAAAAATTCACAAACCTGAATGCTAAAATTTGAGCTACTTCGACTTGAGAAGTCATAAAATACATCGGTATTAAATAAGTAGGCAGAATTTGTTATCCTGTGCAAATACAAGTACAAATTATGCGCTTACATTCAAAACTCTTGTCACAATCTTCACGTAACATTCTGCACTGCCATCCATTGGCTTCTAGAAAAGGAGTACAATTTCTAACCTACGTTTGTTTAAAATGGGCATGACTATTTGTAGAAGATTTGATTTCTGTTTTCTTTTGACTGAGGACAGTACGTTAGGAAAGAAAAATATTAGCTTATCTGACCTTGGTCATCCTCGTTTTTTCTATAGGCATTTTGCACTAGTGTGTATATCCAGCAAGAGATGATCTTTGATGTGTATATGCCCGCCGACCTGATCACAGTCATAGTAACATTCTAACTCACAACTGATTCATGTTGCAAGTGAGAAATGAACCCAGCTTTGCTGCTGTGGTCATTACTTCTCCTTTGGTGATCTCTTGGTTTCATCTTTGGGGGAACACAGAGGGAGGTGTAGGGCTTTCTTCAGGCAAACAGCAGTGTATTTTTAAGTGAAATATATCCCAGTCTAGATCTACTTTGGTACTGTTAGTCTTACTTTTAATATGCTCTTTTATTAATAGAAGAATAATTAATAGGTTTGTACATTTATGAAAGACAAAATAATTCTACAAATATTATGTTGCATTTTTTCCGAGATATTTAAATTTTCAGTGTCTCTAGGTGTTCCCAGTAGAATTATTTCTTGTAATCTCACATGATGTAATTTGGGTTTCCTTTTATCTTCCCTTCTTTATGGGAATGTCCATGCTGCACCTGGGTGCATGACTGTACAGTGGTTTGCTGGAAAGGTCAGCAGTGGCATAGCCTGTATCCACATGTAGGCATTTAAGTGTTTATTCTGAAGTTCCAGTTACTTCCAGTGTTATCCTTCATCTTTCAGCCAGTTACTCTTCGAGGAAGTTAATCTTCAAGTAGAGTCTTGTAATGAATAGATACCGTGGCCCTCACTTATACTGTGGAATCAGCTTTGCCATTTTGTCAGGCAAGAATTCCCCCAGCATCAATGATTGTAGGTCTGAGCATGCTGGCCCTAAAGCAAACAGAAGTGCAAAGCCTTACTGACTGAAAATGGGGAGGATTTGCTCTGTTTGGCATAAAGATATTTCTAAGAGGATGTTGCCAATTTTAAAACACTCTGAATTCAAAGAAGAGGTGAGGAGAAAAAGCAGAGACTCTGCAGTCAAGGCTTTGTTTGAGCAGACTTGTGTTAAAAAATGGCCTTACCAAAACAACCAATAAATAAGAAAGGGTACCTTTAGGAAGTGGTGTTCCCCCCATGCCTGTCATGAAGCATTTTAGTTAAACTGATACTAATTGGAGTAACTGTTCCAGAACTTGGATATATGCCCTTGGAAGGATAGCTGAGAATCTTTCCAGTTCAGTGAACAGGTTACTAAATCTTTCTGTTACAGTCTTCTAAGTAAAACCAAGCATACATGCTGCATGAACCATAATCGTGTGATTTCTTGTAATCTTGGGATGTTTTCCTTAGGTTAAGAGCGCATTGGGCTTGAAATGCACTTATTTATAGCTCAGAGGAATGGGTTTCAATTATTACTAACAATAGTAATAGAAATAACAAAATTCAGCATATGTAGCGATATGGAGGGGACTGGAGGGATCTGTCAAAACTTAGCTAAACTCTGAAAACTGAAAAATACCAAAGAAGTTCCTGGAAAACGAAGCCGCCCTCATGAGACAACTGAATATGGCAAGATCAAATGCCTAGCAGTTAAGAAACATGTAAGGAACACGTAAGGAACACAGCTAGTCAGAAAGCACTCCAAAATGGCAAACAAGGTGAGGTACAAAATAAAATCTAGCATTCTGGAGGAAGAAGAAAGGAGAAGCCTACAGACTTTGATATGAAATTAGCTGATAATAGTATATTTTTCAGAGGGGAAGCAAAAGTATTAGAAAAGATATCACATTTACTAGTGTCTTAATGTCCTGGGTTCAGCCACAATGCTGAAAAACCGTAAATGTTTGAGAAACTAATGATGACATGATAAAGAAGAAAAAAATGACAATCAGTTTCTATTTATAGAAGCACTAGGCAGTTAGGGCTTATCAGGATTTATTTCAACTACCATCACTATTACCACCTGTTCAGAAACTGATCTGTGGAACCACATGAGAAAACATGAGCTAGTCATATCCTTTGGACAGAGATGGACTCAATGACCTAACCAGTCTCAACCTCATTTAATTTCTGTGTCATTTATAAACAGGAGAGAGCTATAAGCAAGAGCTATTCTACTCCTGCCAAATAACAGTGAAAGTAATACGAACGCCAACAGCATGTGGGTAATTTTTTCTTCTGTATGAACAAGTGGTGAACCTGAGTCATTAGTGCAGCTTTGCCACTTGACAGATCTAGAACCGGGAAGATTTGAATACTACGGCTACTCCCAGTATTGCATTAACCCCTCTTTTCTTTGATTTTCTCAAAAAATCTAAATTTCAAGGTTCTCAGTATCTCCTAGTGGCTTCTTGTATAGTGGTCTGATCAGAGACATCAGGAGAGCCATGTCATTCTGGTTTCAGAGATTGTTTTTAAATCTCCAAAGGAAGAAGAGTTTCTCTTCACTTCTCATTCAGGCCAGAGGAAACACAAATTAAGTCAACACATACCTTCCTTCTCCTTGTGCATCATATCCATCACAGATAATTTCATTGTCTAGACCAAGAAGTAGAGGAAGAGATCTGCCTGTACATCCCTTCACACACAGATGAAGGAGTTGGAAGAGCAGATGGGTAGCATTTGTGTTCTTCCTCATGTACTGCTCTCTGGAGCTGGTAGCTCAGATAGGGAGGAGTAAAAGGGGGGAAAAGCTACCGCTGACTGCGGTACAGGTGTTTTGCGAGGAGAAATTGTAATTCTGTGTTCCAAACTTCCACAATCCAGTCCTTGTAGCACTCACAAAAGCAAAGTTACTGCTTCATGAAATACTTTTAATGATGATTGTGTGTTTTGGCTAATACAGTTTTTGATCTTGAGTCCTTAAGATAAGAAAGACCACCTTAGAGAAGGAAGTGCTTAGTATTTGACAAGATGAGAACATTGGTGATGTTCAGTCTGGAGAAGAGAAACTGCCTGGAGACCTCAGAGCAGCTTCCAGTGTCTGAAGGGGGCTACAAGGATGCTGGAGAGGGACTCTGCATCAGGGACTGCAGCGATAGGACAAGGGGTGATGGGTTCACACTGAACCAGGGGCAGTTCAGGTTAGATCTAAGGCAGAAGCTCTTCCCTGTGAGGGTGCTGAGGCGCTGGCACAGGGTGCCCAGAGAAGCTGTGGCTGCCCCATCCCTGGCAGTGTTCAAGGCCAGGTTGGACACAGGGGCTTGGAGCAACCTGCTCTAGTGTGAGGTGTCCGTGCCCATGGCAGGGGTTTGTAACTGGATGACTAAAGGTCCTTTCCAACCCAAACCAGGCTGGGATTCTATGATTCTATTTTAAAAAGATAACCACCACAGTCTAAGTAAATGAGACATTCTGAGAACACTGATTTGGTCAATATTTCTGTTCAAAATTTTCTTCAAATGCCTCCTCTTTTTCATTGAGAAAGAGGAGGAGAACAAGCAAGTATGTCCTCAGGCATTTTGCTTCTTGAAACAAAGAACAGAACATTGCTGCTATTGTGAGTGTGATTTATTGTCCAGCAGTGTTTCACACCAACACAAATGCTGTGGACATAATGGAGGGAGCTACACTTCTGAAAAAAATGCTTCCCATACTGGACTGAAAGGACTGATAGAAATGCTCAAGCTTTAATTTATAGAAAGGTTATAAAACCAAAATAAACCAGCCACTTCCTCTGCCTGCAGTCCATAATACTTCACACCCCCAACAGAAATAATTTTATGACATGAATATTTAAAATAGAAGGTATATCTTTACATCAATAAAATAAGAGATAGTGAATTAAACATGTTTCATAAAGAAGCAGAACATAAACATTAGAAATAATAAACATAAGTTGTTTTTGGAAAGAAGACATTATGAAAAAGACTGACTGGTGGTATAGAGTAGATAATGTTACAATGAAACAGAGGTCTTATTTTCTGTAAGGAAACATTTAGCCTTTTCCAGAGAAGGGGTCAACATTTTTGTCATTGCAGTTTTTGATACTAAAATCACAATATTAGAAAGACCTCCAATCCAGAAGCTGTCAGTTTTTCTAAACAGAATTTGTGATGTTATTCTTTCATGGTATTTTCTCTGTAAAAAGCCTCTTGTTCTCCCCAAAACAACCATTTTCTATCTCAGGTTATTGCAATTAATCATAAATTTGTAACATTCCAGCAGAAGTTAGATGCAGGAAAATAATCATGAGGAGCATAAACTACTGTATAGTTTGGGTTTGTTTTCTGGATGCTAAAATTTGCTTTTAAAGTATATTTTCTGAAACTTTGAAGAGCTTATGGTGAAAATGACGTAGTAGTGGTCTTTGTATTTTGTAATTTCTAGTACTTCTCCTCATTCAAATGCACTGGACCAGCACTAACCAAAATGACTCACATAGAAAATTATTTTATCAGAGGCACTCGAATGCATGTTCCAGCTGTGGTGCTGAGAAATAACTAAGATCTGTTGATATTGAAAGAAACGCTCAAGATCTCAGAGAACTGCAATCTCAACATTCCCTCTAGATAAGGACAACAGCCACCAGGGTACCGTATGTAAATGTAAGGCCAGTAACTGGAACTTTGGATACACTGACTTTTATCACTGCAGTGAAGATATTCACATTTGCTGACTTGAGCAGGATACATACATGTTTTTATGAGGAAGCAAGTCTGGAGGGCAAAGAAAGGTCTGCAAAAGATGATGACAACAGCACAGAAACTTGAACTTGGATTGTGAAGCAGAAATTGCTGACCACAGCAAGAAGGATGGAAGGGAAACAAGGTAGACATGTATTGCTAAACCATCTACTAATATGGAAGTATTTATTTTAGCAGGGTCTGCAGGACTAGTGTAGCAGAAGGTCATTAAAAATGATCATTTAAAAACTTATTAGAAAGGATTAGAATGCAAATCAGCTATTTAACCTTGTGACAGCCACAGCTGGCAGAGTTTTTGATGTCATAAGTAAACCTGTTCATATTACAGAATGTAGAAATACATGATGCATACAAAACTCCAGAAGTTTTATATGCCAACTCAGCAGAGGGGTAAAGATACAACCAACCTCACTATTTATACACCTTCTTACCTTAGAGGAACTTATCTTATTCTTTCCTTCTGGTTTCAGTGTCGTTTTCTGGTCCACAAGATACTTCTGTAAGACTGGAAACTTTAATTTTTGGAATATAGCTTCCAGTTTGCTCATGTCTTCCAGCTGCATTTTTGCATATCTAGTTGAATTGCATGTATTATTAACATACTTGTTAGTTTGTACTAACGTACTTTCTGAACTTGCACATATTGTGTAATGTCCATATCATTTCCATATCAACATATTCATCAGAAAGAGAAATAAAAGCAAGAGTACTGGGGATCAAGAAGGTGTTTGGGAGTCAGTAAATTCCTGCCTCTTATGTGGCAGGCAAAGGTGGAAGTAGGACTAGCTTTTAGGTTAAAGACTCAGAGGTGAATTTGAGGCTTTCAAAAGACAAAAATGCAGAAGACTATGTTCTTTGCTTGTATGATCCTCATGAGACATTGTTAACACATGGGGTTTTAATGTTTTGATAATCGTGCATGTATTCAGAGACCTGAAAAACAACTCAATCTTTGTATCCTGAGCTGGTTTTATGATACATTCAAACAGAACTGACTATTGCTGCAAGTCCAAGAACAAGCCTATCCATGAACCAGATGTCCTCCATGTGGACAGGAATACACATAGGACAAAGATATGACTAATTCTCCCTATGTGGTGTAATGTGTGTCTCTCAAAAAATGTAATGAGTTTCTCTCAGAATACCTCAAAAAGAAGTACGCTGAATAAGTAGTGGGGACTAAAGAGTTGCTGAAAAATGTATTAAAGGACTGGGACAGTAGCTGTACTAAAATGAATTTATTTAGAATGGGGACAGACTGAGAAGTATAAGAATAATAAATTACTTACAGAAAATAAATTTGTTTATTCTACTGCATTTACTTCTAATTCAAGTGTGCAAAGATGTTATATTTCTGTTTAAAAAAGGAGAGCTTATACCAGTAAATAATTACTTTTCAAGTATAACAAATTATACAAATCCAATGTCATTAGGTAGAATTCAGTTCAACTAAGAGTCATGGCTGTCACTGAACTAAGAGTTGTTGTGGACAAAGTGGTAAAGAATATGGATCTCATTATCTTGTACAACATTTCTACATCTCCCATAGGAATCAGGTAATCCAGGAGATACTTCAGTATCTTACTAACACAATAATGAAATTTTGCAGTCATTCTGAATTGACCAGTCCAAGAACTTCACCAAATTCTGTGCCTGTGGCCCTTAGTTTGCTGCTGAAAAAATAGAGAAATATAAATTCAGCTTGAATAGCTTTAGGATAAGAACTCTGATGTGGAAAGAATCAGTATCTCCTCTTCCAATTTAAAGAGATAAGAAAACAAACAACAAGGTTCTGCTATCATAATCTCTCAATTTAAAACTATTATTCATGATAGCATTGCACAAGGAAAATATATAGAAAATTACTTAGATGCAAATCATCACTATATAAAAATACCAGTGTTTCTTTTTGCCATAGAGTTTTACGAAATTCAGTATTAACTGACTTGTAGGACCTGATGAAAGCAAATTCCAAACCAAAATTGTATGAGCTCACAACGGCTGTTTCTATACAGTGGATAAATCTGTTTCTCCTCTAGGAATGGACTTTAACCATACCCAACACAGCCTGATTGAAAAGTAGGAACAGAAACAAAGAAACCACTAGAAATGTCAGATTATTTTGACATGGGTTAGTGGCGGCCTTGGCAATGCTGGAGTAATGGTTGGACTTGGTGATCTTAAAGGTCTTTTCCAACTGGCTGATTCTATGATTCTATACTTGAGCCACAAGCAGAGGCTGTCACATACTGAGCCTTTTGATATGATATCCTACAGGGTCCTTGTTGTAGTTAAAACTAGGGTGAACAAGGCAGGCAGAAAAATATTTGTACTGGTAAAGGGTAGTGGTTTGAAGTCTATCTTGCTGGTAGTGAGTGGCATTGCTGACGGGTTGGTCTTTGGCACAGTGGAGCAGAATGACACTAAATTGGTGGGAATTGCTGCTTAGAGGAGCTCTGAAATGCTGGAAATATGGACTAAAAGACCAAAGGTCTCTGATGGCCTGTTTTGTATAAAGCAGCTTCAGACTATTAAGGAGTTTGTGAAAAGGTCTTTGCCATATATTTAAGGATGAATTTGCCATGAATGAGTAACTACAAAGTACTATTTTGATCTGGTATTGACTGACTGAAAGCATTTCAGAGTTCCTCTAAGCAGCATTACCTCTTGTCCTCAGGAAAACAAGTACTGTTACACTACATTTCACTGTGATTTTTTTCTCAGCTGCACTTAATTTATTTCCTTTTTACATTTAATTCCTATATATGTATGTCTTGAAATAATTACCAGGAGGGGGAATCTCCAGAAGAGTTATTCAAGGTTCTGATTTTGGCAGATTTTACTGTACTATTGTCATGAAGACATCCATCCTGGTTGGGGAGCCAGAGCCATAGAATAGATCCTGGGGATGCACTGAGACCAATAGTGGAGGAAGTCTGTACAGCCCTTTATTCCTCTTAGTAAATTAATTCCTGAAAGTACATTAAGTTACCACTGTTCAAGATAAATCAGTTATCAGAATAGAAATTATGTCCAGGCTGAATAAAGTGAATGTAATATTGTAACTGACATCTTGAACAAGGCTTTTTGTGTATCTGAAAAATAGCTGCTGATTTAAAAAGTAAATCACTGACTGTATTAAAAGGCAAACTCAAAAGAAAATAAGCTGTTGAATGGTGCTCTTCCCATAGGAAATGTAATTTTACCTTGAAACAAACAACCGCAACTGGGAACATTCTGGGAAACATATAGTTTAAAAGAATTCCTTGGCTAAGTTGACAGAAGTAACTTTCAGGCTTAAATCTGCTTTTCAGAAACCTTTTTCCTGAATAAGGTATTTCCAAAAAGCTTTCAATTAATTGTCAGTCTGAGTAAAATATGAGCAGGGGATATTATTTAGGAGGTCACAGTTCTCCAAGAAAACTGTAGAAGTTAGCAATTCTGATTTTGTTAAGCAATATTTTGTCGCTAATTTCTACAATGGATGAAATGGAATAATGTGAATATTATCTGTGTTTGTTCACATTTAATATAGTTATGGACTTTTGTGCTATCTTATATGCTTTTGTAATAAGATACTAAGCAAGTTACTTCAGAAAACGCGTATTTGTTTTAACATGCTCATTTGCCACTCTGCCTGACACGTACCTCTGTAATTTTTACGCAAGAGCCCAGAAATACCTGTGTGACAGCAAATAACATTGATCTGAGATCTTATTGTACATTCAAACCTGTCACACACTTGCTTTGAGAACTGAGAACATGTATCTATAGCTTCATCTGAACTTTTCATACAATCATCTATTCCATGCAATTTTTACTCAGTACAGCAGCTCAGTGTTTCAACTACACTATTTTCTATGTATTTTCTTGGAAAAAAAATCTCAGTATCATATATTGTAAATGCACAGAATCTTACTATAAAAAGGTAGAGTTGTGATGATAATACGTAACAGACTATGCAAAATGAATAGGAAAAAATAATTGCAGTAGGGAAATATGATTCTCCAATTGCACATAAAACCAAGTCTAGAGTTTAAAAACCTTTAATGCCAGGAATAAAGCAATGACAATAAAACTGGTAATGTTTTTGAAATAGTTTCAAATGTTCTGCTATGTTATGCTGCTGACAGAAGTTCAGTTGCCTTTCAGATTGAAGTCACTAATGAAGAAATCTGAAGCTGCAGTCCACATTGTCACTGACTCTTGGAAGTAATGCTGCAACATTAGAGGTTATGTCCAAGATCAGTCCCTATTTGCTTTCGGATGCATTTCTTGACACTGTGCTCTGCACAACATTAAGAAACAATCTCAGAATTGTCTTTGCTTGGGCCTCACCACCCAAACATTGTAGCATGAATCTTAAATTCATGAACAGAGACAAATGCTCCCTCCCACAACTGAACTACTTATGTTTGATTCCTACATCTTGAAATCAGGGTAAGTTCTCTATTTTAGACAGCAAAAGGTATCAAGTGGCCATCAGTGGTGGATGGGTGTCCTTCAGAGAGTTAGATAATAACATGCCATAATCAGAACTGTTAAAAGTTGCAGCTTTTGGCCCATTCCTAAATTAGAATTCTATGCAGCTTTCACTACAAACCAGCCATCGTTACACTTCTGTTTTACTTATATTCTTACTTCTTGGATAACCTGTGCTGTCCTTTCTGGTTAATATTCAGTATGTTCTCGTAGTATGATAAACAATAGAATCAACTTTCTGAACTGGTGGTAAAGATAACTTAGTACTGAAGTAAGAGGAATTGTGTCCTCTAGAGAATGAATTTCTTTCTAGCGTTAGGAAAATAAAGGCTGAATAAAGGAATGGTTAAGATACTTATCGCCTGTTTTTATTTTATAGCAAACTGAACAAAAATATCATGAATGCCAGGATGAAGTACGTGAAGACTGATGCTGTGTACTTCGAGAGTTCTTAAGAGATCTCCCTGTGAATGCATTTCCTCTTAGGATAAAAAAGTTAGCTGACCTTGTGGGAAGTAGCGCACACCTATCTTCACATCAAATGAGTATGATTTAAGCTCTGATCTTCCTTCCAAATAAACATAAGCATGCTTAATTCCTGAATGCTTTTCTATAGACCATTCAAAGTATTTTTAAGAGTCATATGTACTGCTGCTGTATTTCTGGTCTTAATTGCCTTGGAGGACTGAGAATTCTGCTGGCTAGGTTCTTAGGTGGTATGATTCACATGCACAGATAGCATGTGCTTGTGTCATACATCTTGGTTTGAAAACATATGAATAATGTATCTGGTCTAGAATTAGGAGGTATTTTCTTTCTTTCTGTTTGTATCTCACTTAGGTTTAAATGCAGGAATTTCTGAAATTTTCAGAGTAGTTTTCCACTATTCCTGAATGCTCCCTCATGAAAAGGCTCTTGTATTGAAACACAGGCACACAAAGTCCTCATTTTCTCTAGGTTTCATCTGAGACAAAAAATCCACTGCCCTATGGAATGAAGCAATAGGATAGATGTCTGATTTTGTGAAAGATGCTCTTTGAGAGGACGTCTCTATATTACTGCTGCAAAGATTTACATTAAGGCTTTTGAATTTTACTTGGCTTTCAGTGAAGATCCAGTAAGAATGCCTTAGTGATTCTGTGAAGCATTGTTGCCATACTATGCTATTGAAAAAGGGGATTTCAGTGCCCCAAATGGACTAGACCCTCTCTGAGGACTCCCTGTTCATTTCTTAGTAGGCCCTTTAGGAAATTCATGGATTTGAACTTGAAATTTATAACTGTGTTAAATCTGTAGCCAATGAGAAACACAATTTTTAGAATTATAGCTGGATGTTGTTTTAATGGCTGTTGTACTATTATAACAGCATTTCCTGTTTCTGACAGTCACCTTTTCAGCTTTTTCTTCTTTCAGTATTTTGTCAATTGTTCCTCCTTCATTGGCTTATTACTTGACCAAATGAAGGAAGGTGGAGGCCCAGTTACCTGAAGGCAATATGCATCTAATGGGAAAATAATTGCTTCCTTGAGAAAAGAATTATTTACTATATGTATAAACATATCTGGTTATACATATATATATATATATCTTTTTTTGAGATTATACAGAATGTGTATAATCAGCGTATGAGTGCATTCAAAGCAGCAGCAGTGTCCTGGTTCAGCTACAGCAGTCATTTTTCTCCTTCTTAGCAGCTAGTGCAGTGCTGTGTTTTCGACTTCAGCCTGAGAACAGTGCTGATAACACCGATGTTTTTAGTTGCTGCTAAGTAATGTTTACCCCAATCAAGGACTTTTCAGTCTCATGCTCTGCCAGTGAGGAGGGGCACGGGAAGCTGGGAGGAAGCAGAGACAGGACACCTGCCCCAAACTAACCAAAGGGGTATTCCATACCACAGCACGTCATGCTCAGTATATAAACTGCAGGCAGTTATCCAGAAGGCCCAGATCGCTGCTCGAGTTGGGCTGGCTATCGGTCAGAGGGTGGTGAGTGGTTGTATTCTCTTCCCCTGTTATTTCCCTTATCATTATTGTTATTGGTGGTAGCAGTAGTGGTTTGTGTTATACCTCAGTTATGGACTGCTCTTAACTCATGGGAGTTACATTCTTCCCATTCTCCTCCCCATTCCTCCTGGAGCAGGGGAGAAGAAGAGGGAGAGGGTGAGCGAGCGGCTGCATGGTTCTGAGTTACCATCTGGGCTTTAGCCACAGAACAGTCATATAAGTAGAGAACAACAGAGGAGTCTTCTATTAGCTAGAGTTAAAGAAAGGTCTCTTGACATAGCATCAACAGTTTATGGAAGCCCTTAAATGACCATGTGATGTCGTATAGCACTGAGAGTTAGCAGACACAGACGTCATTCAGATGCATGTTTTCACATACTCTCCTTTAATATCTTCATATATGTTACTTAAAATGATGTACTGTCTACCTTTCTGTGAGATTATATAACATATAGTGGTTGTGTGTTATTGAGTGAGGATAAATAGGAAATATAAGAAGCATCTTTTTTGGGGGGGTCTGAAAGGTTAGAAGCCATTGTATTGACCATTGCATGAAGAACGAATAGTGTTAACAACAGTGTTTGGTGTCTACCCGTTGACTGAAGTTACTAGAGCAAGAATAACATAGAATCATAGAATGGTTAAGTTGTAAAGATCATCTGGTTCCAACCCCCTGCCATGGGCAAGGACACCTTCCACTACACCAGATTGCTCCAGGCCCCTGTGTCCAACCTGGCCTTGAACACTGCCAGGGATGGGGCAGCCACAGCTTCTCTGGGCACCCTGTGCCAGTGCCTCAGCACCCTCACAGTAAAGAACTTCTTGCTTATATCTCACCTGAACTTCCCCTGGTTCAGTGTGAACCCATCACCCCTTGTCCTATCACTACAGTCCCTGATGAAGAGTCCCTCTCCAGCATCCTTGTAGCCCCCTTCAGACACTGGAAGCTGCTCTGAGGTCTCCATGCAGCTTCCCTTCTCTAGGCTGGACAGCCCCAGTGTTCTCAGCCTGGAATAATACCTGGGAGAGGGCCCAGGATAAATTGGTAGTGCAGGATGTTCTTCAATGGCTACTGAATCATGTCACTCAGAACTGGGAGAGCAGGCAACAAGCAAGAGCTGACCACATTCAGCAATTAATGATTTAGAGCATTCCTAAATTGTGCAGGATAAATAATGATACATATTTCTCATGTTGACTAACTACTGATACTGTAGGAAACAGGATAAACTAATTTCCAAGTAGTTAAGGAGATTTCCATTTAATTTTGCAATGTATTGTAGAACTATGAGTCATATTTACAACAAAAATAGTGTATTGTAGTAATCCTTGTGTGTACATAGTATTCTTGTTATCTCACAATAGGGATGAATTCATTCATATTGCAAAGCAGCATTAAAGCAGTGCTCTCTTCCTACTAACAAGTTCTTGAAATCTGGGAAAAAGTACGATTTTAGTGGCTAGTTGTGTAGTCTGACTATGTGTGAAAATTGTAGATTTTTAAAGTCTAGAAGAGCAGCCATTCCAAAGGTCAAAATACAAAGTTTAAGCGTTCAAAAATAGATGACTTGTTTCAAATTTGCTTTTATTTTCTTTAATGTTAATATTCCAAAACATCCTTATCCCAGGGAATACAGATAGCAGCTGCTTTCTGTAATTGTCATGTAGACTGAGATGATGAAGGGAGTGGAGCATCTCCCTTATGAGGAAAGGCTGAGGGAGCTGGGTCTCTATAGTTTGGAGGAGACTGAGGGGTGACCTTATTAGTGTATATAAATATATAAAGGGGGAGTGTCACGAGGATGGAGCCAGGCTCTTCTCACTGGCAAGCAATGATAGGACAAGGGGTAATGGGTACAAACTGGAACACAAGAGGTTCCACTTAAACTTGAGAAGAAACTTCTTCTCAGTGAGGGTGACGGAACACTGGAACAGGCTGCCCAGGGGGGTTGTGGAGTCTCCTTCTCTGGAGACATTCAAAACCCGCCTGGACACATTCCTGTGTAACCTCATCTAGGTGTTCCTGCTCTGGCAGGGGGATTGGACTAGATGATCTTTTGAGGTCCCTTCCAATCTCTAACAATCTCTAACATACTGTGATACTTGGAAACCTGCTTAGCTTGATTTCTACGTGGGGCAGCATTACATCACTATAAAATGTTCACTTGGTTATACGACTGTGATTATCAAATAATGGCCAGCAAAAGCAATCCTTATAAAAGAAGTCCAGTTTACAGACTATGAAGGTCATTACAGAAAACTCTAGGCTTGTACAAAAGCAGCACAGAGATGCCATCTAGCAGTGACTCTTAGAAGTTTCCTTATATTGAATAGCTCCTTTTTTCAAGATACTGCACTTAAGGAAAGACTTTTTATTCCAAGTCCTTTCCCTGTAGCTGGCTTCCTGCTGAATATCTAGTCACACTGCTGGAAATAAATCAGATTAGCATGAATGTTTTCTTGTATTTTTCTATGTAAATACAGAGAAAAATAAGAATCAAGTAGATACGACATTTAATAAGTATCTTAAAATGGACAGTCTGTAATTAACACTAAATGTTTAATCAACAGTGAGATGTCTTCCCTTTGTTAAAGAGGAATTTCCAGAGCTGGTCAATATTCTCTATAATGTTTAGCAGAAAAAAATACCCCAAAACCTAAAAAAAAAACCCCAAAAGAATGGGTAATAAATTGCTATGCTGAAAATCAAATATTAATATTCTAGAATTTAAGAATAAACTATTTATTTTTTTGTTATATATTTTACTATAAGATGGCGATACTTAGAACACTTTACTATCAGTAAATAACCTAGTAAGTATAGCATAAAAGACCTGCCATAATAAAAATGCCTGTGAACAACAGTCAGTGACAGCTTCCCCCCAACCCCTCGGCATTATTTTAAAGTAGTTGATCAGTAAAACGTGTTATTCCTTGAATACAAATTCCATACGACATGAATGGAAATGTATTTTGGATATTTTGAGATGTCGGATGTGATTTATTTTCTTAAGGTGAATGGTTTGTGAGTGTCAAGGGCATTTAAAAAAGTTGGCTGTCTAGTCATGAGTATATTGCAGAATTATGCTTGGAAAATAAATAATTTAACATCCCCTTGTTTCCTACAATTAATTCCAAATGATATGTTTGCCTTTCAACCTCAGGGCAGAAAATTATCATTCCATTTCAATTTAGCATAAAGCAAGATAACTAACTGAGCACTACTTCCATTTGTAAAGTGAGATTTCAGTCACAACTTGTACTTATTTGCTAAAAAAAAACCCCAAACCCTGTAAATATTTTTAGATATATTTCACAGAAATATGAAAGCTGTTGTCCACAGTCAACAAAACTAAATGATTCTGTGCCATGTGGCATCTTTTTTACACCTAATCTGGTGTAGTATCTTAACCAAGGATCTGAGTAACCATTAGATCTTGTGGGTTTTATTTATGAAAAGCTAATTTAGCTCTGATAAACACCAGGCTTACGTTAAGGGCTCTTAGTTTTACATAATCTTAAGGACTTCTGAGCTTTCTGGCTCATGTCCGCTCGACAAAGTGAAAAGAGCCTGCAATGAACATTTTCATATCCCTGAAAATGACACACAGAGTGATGAATTAAAGGCCATTTTTATATCCTCTGCACAGCATGCCACAGCAAAAAGGGCTAGAAGCTAAGTTTCAAAAGTTAATTCATGCCATTTCATTGCAGTGGCTCATCCTGCTATTCAGTGCTGGATGGTGACAGACACATAAAATGGAGCATTTCTCCCCACTGTTATTTTGGGGCATAACTCTGTCACCTGAATTAAGAGAATAATCCTGCCACCTGAAGCTGGTTTGCTTCATTAGTGGTTTTACACTGTGTGTGTACACAGATTTTGCATTTTCTGCCTTCACAGTCTCCTTAAGTCTCTTCAACTTAATAGATCTCGCAAAATGTAACAGAAGATAGAAAAATAAAGAAAAAGGAGTGTGTCGAAACCCGTGATTATAACATGGGCATGTGCTGCTGTCCACACAGATGTGGAACTCGTGTGCATTGCCTGATGAGTCTGTTTACAGATGTAGCAATAGCTGATGCTCGTAGATAGCTCCTACTTAGTAACGCCGATACAATTATTTAGCTAACATTATTAATCCTGTATCACTCCTGCTTGTTTGTTACTGTATCGTACTGATTAAAAAGCAGACAGAATACTGCAGCCATAAATCAGATTTCCACTGAATTGCTGCTGAAATTCTATCTTTACATTTTTAAAAAGGAACATCCCTCCCATACTGTTGGGAATTCAGTATATATTTGTACATTTATGTGATTAATGCCTTTATTTTAAAGGAAAAAATAACTGCCAGAGGAGCTGAACATCGCCTCATACGGTTGCCTGGTACCTAAATGATATCATTAAAAAGACATTCACCAACATACAATAGAAATTGTGGCCACTCATCATGGTCTACTGCTGGTAATGGTCTGCAACACTCTAACAATGTTTCATCTCTTGATACTTTCTTTTAACATTCATAGTTACAGGATTGCCCGTCACACAAAGACAAATGAGACAAGTTCTGCTCCTACAAGATGCAGCACTATAGACATCTGCAGGCCTGGGGGGGTTCAGTCATTACTGCTCTGAGGTGGTACAGTGCAATTCTGCATCTTTTAAAATTATTTCATCAAAAAAATTACCTTCACAAGCCAGGCTGCATGGCTAAAACATGCCGTTTACTTATTGCAGTATCATATGTGATCTTTTCAATGTTTGCACGCATTAGAAGATAACGGACCTCTGCAGCGCTCAGAGTAGTGTTAAACCTGAGCTCTTCACCTGGTGCCTCCGGTTCCACTCTAAACACAGCTCTTCCCAGCCGGCGGCTGCTGATCCCTGTTTCCAGAGCCTGGCTGCTTCCTCGGAAGTGGTGCAGTCATCGCGCACTACAAACGCCTCTTTGAACCGGAGAACGTGCTGCTCCATTCAGCCGGGCCCCGCCGCCCCGCTCCTCTCCCGACGGCTGATACAACTTGTGCGTGGAGCGATCCCGGGGGGGGTCGTCGTGGGGAGATCAGGGCCGAGGGTGCTCAGTGCGCGGGTGCCCTGGACCCGGCTGCAGCGAGCCCGCGCCCATGGAGCCCTTCCAACCGCGCTTCCTCGCCTCGCACCGGGCACCCGGTAATCCCGAGACCACCGTTTCCGTCACGAACCCTCCCGCCTAGCCCATCGGACAACCAAGGACGCGCATCCGCCTCTCCCCGCAGCTATACAGCCGCCCCGCGTCGCTCCCCGCCGTGTGCGGACCAGCACCGCCGAGGCGGCGCCCGGGCGGCTCCTACCTTGGACGGATCGAGGCCGGCCAGCAAGGACAGCAGCAGAAGGTTGACGATGTTGGCGGGCGTCCGCATCCTGACCCCAGGGCTGCCTCTCCGCACCGCCCCTCTCTGTCATTCACTCCGCACCCGCTGCGGCGACCGTGCCGGCAGCCGCGCTTTGCACCCGCCCGCCCGCCCGAGTGGAGGCTGCAGCGGCGGCCGCCCGGGGGACGCTCATTCCGCGGGCGGCCTCGCTGCGGGAAGGGCGGGCGAGGACGGCGTTGCCCGTGCTGCCGAAGCAGCTCCGCGGCCCCGGCCCGGCTCCGCCCCCGGCCAGCCCACCGGCAAAGTTTGGGCCCGGGAAATGGGCCGGGAGCGCGGCTGGGCTCGGCTCGGCGCGGCTCATTTCCTTTCCCGTGGCGGTGGGTAGGGGAGGGTCGTCCTCCTGCGGGACGAGTGCGCAGCCGGGTTCTCCAAAAGGAGCACCGGGCACCATGGCACTGGGAGAGTGGTGAGGGTTGGCCCTTGTGAGAAGCTGCGGGTGCTGCTGCTGGTGTCGCAGAGGGGAGAGGGGTTTCGTCTGGGGGATCCCGTCCCTTCACTACCCTACTGGGAAAGGCTTGCCTGAACTCTGACGAGCGGGGAGCCACCACTGCTGTCCAGGTGGACCATGGGCCAGCAAGGGACCATCACATCTCCTTGCTTTGGAAGGTGAGCTGTGGTGGGAAGGCTTATATAAGTATATAAGGCTTATATAAGACCTGGTGGAGGTCACTGGTTGAGGAGTCCTTTCTTTGGAAGCCCTCCTAGGGACACGTTGTTACTTCTCCCAAGGAATAAGGGATAGGACAAGAGGAACCGGCCTCAAGCTGCACCAGGGCAGGTTTAGATGGAGCTGAGGAACAATTCCTGCCCCAAAGGGTGCTCAGGCATTGGAACAGGCTGCCCAGGGCAGGGCTGCAGTCACCGTCCTTGCAAGTGTTCACAACCCGTGGAGACGAGGCCTCAGTGCCATGGGTTAGTGGTGGCCTTGGCAGTGCTGGGGTAAGGGTTGGACTGGATGAGCTTAAAGGGCTTTTCCAATGCCACTGATTCCATGATTTTATGCCATGAGGAGTTTCCTTTTCTCTGCATCAGCTAGCATCATTTGTAGTCAGTGCTGGTTTGCCAGCCAGGGCTCTGTGTGGGCTCCTGTCTGTCTGTGCAGAGGCTGGTAGTCACTTTTCCACAATTCCAGAAGAGGAAGTACAGGCAGGGATGCAATATGGTTTCCTGAGGGTTCCCCATTGAGCACAGGTGAGTATGGCCCAGATGTAAATCACACAATAGCACCATCCTGTTAGCACGGGCAAAGTATAGCAAAGTTTCAACTATTTTTCCTTACAAGACTCAAAAGTGTGATCTATGGTTAGGGTAACCTTAGTTATAATCTTATAAATAAGATTATTATAAATGAGGGTTTTTTTCAGCTTTGCATAGTAAAATGTATTAGCTTTACAGTTGGCAACCTTTTGGTCTTGATTAAATTCTCTGGGGGTCTATATTATGTACTTTTTCAGCAGCTAGCACAGAAAGGCCTGTGCTGTTGTGTTATGTGATCTCAACAAAGAGAAAGCAAAACTTCAGTATAAAAAAACCACCACCACAAAAAAAGCCCAACAACAAAAACCCCAAACAACCAAAAATCTAAGCTTGGGAGGGTGTGTTAGTTGAGGGTCTATTGGGGTATGTATGGACAGGGCATGGTTTTCTAATTTACTCTCTCCAAGTCTACAGGATTGGTGGGTTTTGTCTTCAGGAATTAAGGCAAAGGGAGCAGAAACTGTTCTGTCCACGTGGTGTCTGAAGAGATTGCATATCCTTGGCATAATGTTGCCAGTTTAAAAAATGACAATTTTCCTGCAATGGTTTGTTATATTTTCCCATTCTGAGTTTCTTACAACATTAAAATAACTAGATTTACTTTTCCCCAATTGATGTTTTATGCTATGCTGAATTAGAGAAGCCCCATTTCAGGCAGCAGTATCTTGGAGGAAGATACAGTCTTTCATTTCTGTAGAAGGTAGATCTACAAAGTGTGGTTCCTTATGGCAAGAAAAGAAAATGGTAGAATTTATGAATGAGCTTCCATTGACATTCCAGGGTCTACAATGGAAAGAGAATCTCGTCTGATACTGACTCTATTGAATTTCCTTCTGCAAGGAAAATATAAAAGAAATATAAAGGAGACTAGTTATTTCTTTTTTGTTTTCTTTCCTGTAGGAAAGATATAAAAGAAGGTCTATTTTTCTATGAAATAACAATAAAAGAATATAAAAATGGACAGCTGCATATATTAATATGGATTCAATGATAAGTAAAGTAATGGTACCAAAGCACTAAAAATCTGAGGTCTTCTAAAGGCCAAAGTGAATGGTGTTTTCAAACAAAACAATTTCTTATATATATATATATATATATATATATATATATAAAAAAGAACATAGATTCTAAAGCCAAAAAGGCAAGGATGAAGGTATTTAGATCTGTTCTAGAGTTTTCTTTTCTAGAGTCGCTTGTTCTCTTCTTTGCTTTACCTTTATTTTCCCCACACTTTTCTCACCTTTTCTTTTTTCAGTCTATCGTAGATGTATTTGGCAAAACGTATGAACAATGTTGAATTAATCATAGAATGCAAACTTGTTGAAGAGCTTCAGTGATGCGATGCGTTTTTCCATTCCCTGATGCTGCTTGGAGTAACTGTGTAACTGTCTTTGAAAACAGTCAAATATTGAACAGTAAAGTTAGAAATAGAAAAAAATGGTTCCCAGGCTCTTGACAAAAGTGAGACTTGAGCTCTCCTGAACTCAGACACTAGGCTTATTCTCCCACCCTCTAGCAACCCAACAAGTCTTTTTTGTCTTGTCAGAAAAGGCTGTCTGAAGACAGTGAAAATCACTAGCAATTAAGAGCAGAAATAATGAAGTTTGTTAAATGCATCTGAAAAAACTAAACAAAATCCAAGTCCATATTGATGTGCAGGTAGACTCCACAACTTGTTAAAATTGTAAAGTAGGCATGCTTTATTCAGCGCTGAGGCGCATGGGGGATCGCTCCTCCAAAGGCATGCGCACCTCAGCATTGCTCTCCTTCATATTATTCCTCTAAACTATTACGTATTCATGAGGTTACACAACACACTTATACGTATTCATGACCTATCCCCTCTCGTATTATGATGAGGTAAAAGGTCCTTGCTTGCGTAGTGTCGCCTGGTGGTCATGGGTGAGGATCTCAAGATGAAGTAAATAGTCTTCCTTGAATTTTTCACCTCTAGTCGTCGTGCATGTTCCTGGGTGATTTAGTCACTGTCAAAACCACAAAGCTGATTTCAGCTGGTTTAGGGGTCCGGAGAACAGGAACCGAGTTACTGTTCTTTCCTCTTATCAACAGCCTTGGTCCTCCCACCCTGTTCCAGCAAGCACGGTAAGCGTTGAGCAGAATTTGTTGAGTAAACATGAGTAAGCAGTAAACATGTTACGGAAGCAGCTTAACCCTAACCCCCCTGTACATCGGTTAACCCTTCACATCAATATGAGAAGTTCTTACTTCTGTTGCATGCCTCGAAGTGGCAAGGGAATAACTGTTTCTGAAGATCTCTCTCTAAAAAAGCTTTTAATCATTGTTCAACCTGGAAATTCCACATAAATTACATTTCTTCGTGAACTCTTTGTGTGGAGATGGCTGCAGTCAGGGTAAAATACTCGGTCATGAGAGGGGGGGAAAAAAGAGATGTCAAAAAGCCGCCTTTTTCCTGCAGGCGTCAGTGACAGGTTTTAGCAAAATGGAGGCACGCTGCATACAGCTTGTCTAGAGAGTGAAGGATATTCTCAGTGTGTGGTTAAAGTTATAACAACTTCTTTTCACACCATATTGCAAGACGTATTGCTAGCAGTTGACGTAAGACAGATTCTTGTTCACTTGGGTACACTGGAAACTGAAGTTGGTAAATTGGATGTGGGTACTGAATTCTATATAAATATGTAAGTTTGAAGTTGTGCAGTCTGGCTTTGACAGCTTGAAACTACTGACAGGAGTTACGATGAAAGTCAACATACATATGCATCTATAGAAAGACAATCTTTAAGTTATTTATAGCAGGTTACATCCGAACCCCTGTTTTTAGCTGCAGTGCTATCAAATATTTTCCTAGACAAGAAAAAAATTATGAAATCAGTCTTATACTGAATATTTCATGGAGGTTGAATTTTCTACTGTTAGGAAGTTGGTCCGTATTTGAAATTTCAGGCATTCTCCATACTTATGAGAATGAAAAGTTCAGGGAATTGGGAAGAGGTGTTGAATGCTGACCTTTGTTGACTTCAATGGAGCTGAAATGTACTTAGAGAGCATACATGTGTCTTTTATTACAGAAGATACTTTGATATTTCAATGACACTGAAGAGAGAAAAAAGATAAAAGCAAAATTAAGCTGTCAATGATACAAAAGCTAAACTTTTATGATAGATGTACTTGATTACATTTGTAAGGAGCGTGAGAGAAAGAGATGCTTGAAGTGTTGTTAAATCAAATGAATGGAAAAATCAGTAAAATACTAATTCGTTTAACTGAGCCACAGAAGAGTATGTAGGTGTTAAATAAAATACAGAGATGTTGCAGATATGGGACAAAATTCCGGACTATTGGAAATTACTAGATTTGCTTATATTTAGATAGATTTTGGAATTGGATATAATATACTTTATAGTTACTAGTCATGTAAGGAAAGTAATTCTTGAAGTCTGTCAATACAACCTCACTTCCTGATCTACATTGCTATATTACATATTGAAAGGAGGTTTTAGAAGCATGTTTTATTGATGTCACTGTCCTAGTGATGATTACTTTACTAAATAGACTTTTTTTTAAATCCTACTAACACCTGAAAAATGTATTTTGTTTTTCTGTATGTTATCAAAATTGAAAGGTGATTAAATAATTGTTGAAAATAAATCCAGCAGTTGATGTCTAGCTTTTGCCTTATAGCATATATATGGATATTTATTGACCAAAGTGTCATAGTAAAGAGGCTGCTTCCGATATTCCCGTGTAACAACATGATGTCTGTGGGAATTCAAAGGACCAGGGTATCGTCAGCTGTTGATCATTGGGGAGTTTCTGGGGCTCAGCATCTCACAGGACTGGCTCTCAAACTAATAAAAATAACAACAATGAATCACTACTGAAAGTTCAATTGCAATACCAGTCTTCCTCATAATCACTGAAGGGCTTGAGGGAAAGATTAGGTCATGACTATAAATTATGGTGCAAACATTCTGATGAATTTTATGTTCTGTTTATTTTAAGCTGGTGAATGTTATCTTCATACCTGATATTTTTTCTCAAATGGAGAATCCCTGTATTTAGTATCTTGTCTGTCTTCTGTGCAGACATTTCTGCTGGAAAGGAGAAAGAAAAGTTTGTGGAAGAACTTGTCACCAAGACAAATGAGCTTAAAGAAGTGAGTGTTTTCTGTAACAATAGTAGTTCATTGTTTTGATTTTTAATCAGTTTCAGTCTTTAAAAGAACCTAGTAGTATGGTGCTGTTTGTGGTGCTATTGCAGTATTCATGGTTCTCTTCCATATAGTCAAGAAGTATGCTTGTTATACCTGATGATACGACCTTGGGCACTGTTATAATACATTTTTGTTAGTTGACACGTATTTGATATTTTAATTCCGGGTGGATGCTAGAATTTAATCTGAAATAAGTAATTGTCTAAGCTGAGGCTTGCTGGCATTCCCCTGGTGCTTCTGTAGGTTTAGATTTTGAATACTGACATTGGGTTGTGGCTGTGAATGGTATGTATTAATATGCTCTCTGAGATCAGTTTAAGTAGGAGAACAGCTTTTTAAAAGGCAAATGTTAGGAAGAGAAAGATTTGAAAAAGGTACTTTGGTTTACTTCAGCATTTGTTAGGTTCTAAAGTGTTTCTAAAAAGAAAGTTGCTATGTCTCTTGGCAATTATCAAATTGTATCAGCTTTTCTTAATCGGATAGGAGATTATCCATGTTATACAGTAATTATCATGAGTTAATAACGTAATTATCATGGAGCCCTCCATCCAAGTCTCAAAGCAGTATGGGTATGCTCACTGGGTTGCACTGGGTAGACTTAACAGCTCAGCAAATTCTGCATTCTATAATGTGCAGTGTCATTTGTTTTCTACTTTCTCATTACGATATCAAATTTAGAAGATGATAACTTGCATGTGGGACATATCCTTTTTTAGTCATATTTCAGTTGTCCAGTGTTAGCCTAATACTTGAGAGTTGGCTCTACTTTTGATTTTACTTCTATCCTGTTGCACAGCAACAACAGAGGAACAGATGAAATGATTCCGTTCATTCCAATTCCACTCATTCATAGCTTTGGCTATGATTCTTGGTCAAAGGAAACACAGTATCTCTTCTTCAGAGAAGAAAATCTAGAAAGATTTTCTTCAAACTTCTGTAGGATATCAGCCCATTTGTAAATTCTAGAGAGAATAGCTGGATGAAAGAATAAAGCTACACTTTGGAGCAAAAGGTCTTGTTTTCCCAGTGGTTTATGTTCCAGTGATTTTGTTGGTCTTTTGGATAGCTATTCCTCATTTACAACTAGTGTATCTGAAAAGTGAATCATACCTACAATATCTGATATGCAGGAAGCGTAAAAGCTGTATGTACCACATGTTTCGAGACATAAGGAAACCCTTTTTCACCATTAGGACAGTCAAGCAGCAGAAGAGATTGCCCAGCAAGCTACTACAGTCTGTATCCTTGAAGCTTTTCCGTACTAGATTGAATAGAAGTCTGAGTAACTAAGTCTGACTTCAAAGCTGACTCTGCTTTGAGCAGCAGTTTGGACTGGAGATCTCCTGAGGTCTCTTCTAGCCTGAATTATCCTATGATCCTCTACCAATGTAAATAGTGGTGATTTGCACAACTGGCTGGCTTCTTCTGCTGTGTGTGGGACTTGGAGCCACCTATCTTATCCCTCAACATATCTGAGAAATAATAGGTGCTGTATTTCCCATTAGTATATATTTTTGGACCAATATGATATATATTATGTAGTTTTATATGTGTATATACATATGTGTGTTTATATATTTATAGCTTTAGACCAGTTTGCATGTTTTTATTTACATGAATATTAGTGTAAAAATTACTCAGTATCCTAATTTGATGGGGACGTATTGAAAATAAAATCTAAAAAAGTACGTTTTTTCTTGTTACATCTCCATTATTTCTTTTTGTTTTGTTTTGTTTTCAGAAGACAGCTGTAGTCTCTGTAAGTCACTCCTCTGTGTTGACTTCTAACCATTGTTTTACAGGAACTTCAGTTTATACATTATTGCTATTATTGCTATTATACATTATTGCTATTATTATTATTGCTATTCTCAGAGGAGAACTCTCTAAATTAGGATAACACTGAGGCTTGACAGTGAGGCACATAAATTATGAACTCCCATGCTCACATCTGCACTGCATGAGTGTTCATATAAATCTCATGATCTTTTGAATATACCCTATCTCCAGCTGTTAAGAAGTGGGCTCAAAACCAAAGCTTCAGCAGATTCTCTGAGATAGTCTCCTTTTTCGTTTTAAACCTGTGGATCAAAGAGACACGAGAGACTACCAGTGCTCTTGCAGAACCTGAACAGTCTTTATTTGACTTGTGAAATAAGCTATGAATTAGGGGTTTGGTAAGATATTTCTTGGAAGGCTCTACACAGCTTTTCTTTCAGAGAAAGCAGTACAAATCCCTTGCTCTCATATTCAGCAGATGGCAGCATGCTTTTAACTGGCTGGATATCTGCTCAAATCTTTAAGCTGCCATGCCATATTGACTAGAAAGTAATTAATTTGCCAGTGTCTTTAAGGTCAATCACAGTGGAAGCTTTCAGTGTGTTAATGTAGAAAATCATGTTTACCCTGAGGGGCACTGTCACAGCAGGTAGGAATGAATTGTGGAATTATATCACTTTCTTCCTAGAATACAGCAGTGTTGGAAGAAGGAAAACATATATAAGCAGTACAGTGCAGTTCAGGACCCTGGTGTTTAAAATGTAAAAGCACAGATTTATCATTGCCACACATGCATATCTGAGTAGTACTAGCATCAGGACTGGGGATTAAATCATTAAAGGTCACATAAGAATAAAAAAAAAGAGCCATGACCAAACAAAACATGTGATTTTTCAATAGCAATACTCATATCCTTTGAATTTGGCCAGTCTTTTGTATTAGATCAAGAGTGGTGTAGATGCCATATTAGCAAACCCCCTCCCGCCCCCAATCTACATAAGGGCTTGCAAGAATGGCATTTTCCGTCATAGTGTTCTTATCAGACTTGCAGAAACAGGAATAAGGGGGTGCTGAAGGCAAAATCTAGAATGCTACCTGAAGTTTTCAGCTATGCTGAAGTTTGGCCAGGGCTCTTAAGGTTAGCCCTTGGTGAAAAGCATGACAGACTTGATTGTTGCTGAATATAGGAAATTTGCACTTTATCTTCAAAAAGTGCAAATTTCTAGAGCTGAACATATTGTAAGACAAGAATTGGCCATTATTTTGTACATCCAATTTTATTTTACCTATAATTCTTTTTATGGTTTTCCAACTGTATAAGCAGCATTTCTTCTGTTTGTGTTTGTAGAAACTGCATTTTGAGGCTATTGACAATATTTGTGTAAATATACAAATAAATTGGTATCTGACTGTCTTACATTTATGTAGGAAAGGTTAATGAAACATTGCATCATCTAACCAAAAAAGATCATTGTCATAAGATCTAAAAAACCAGTTGCATAGGCTACTATGGTTGGAAGGGGCTTTGAACAACCTGGTCTAGTGTCCCTGCCCTTGGCTGGGAGTTGGAACTGGGTGAGCTTTAAGGTCCCTTCCAACCCAAACCAGTCTATGATTACTAAGTCGTACAAAGTACTGAGTACCTCACTAGAAATCTTAAAGCTAAGATTTGTTCAGAAAACAGTGAAATTTTCCCAAAGAGTAGATCTGATTATCTAGTTACAGATCACTGGCAAGATAGGAAAATGCTAATTTTGTTCAGTAATTTGCTGAAAAAATTGTTAATTTCAATTCAAGCACTTCCTGCAGCAGCCTAAGCTCCTGATCCTGAAGAGATTTATCTACATACTTACAAACAAGGGTAAAATCCACTGAAGTTTGTAGGGATGTTGTCTGTCTATATTTCCATCGGTGTGAAGTGATGACATTTATTATGTATCAAATGAAATATGTTTGTAAAGCTTTGGAAAAATAGGATCTGAATTTATTTATTTCTCCCCACCCCTCCCAACCCTTAGGCACACCTAGTTAGTTCTATGTTGTTTGTGGAACCTTATGAAAGAACAGTCCGCATAAACTTCAGTTTCACCACACTTATTTTTCTTTGAACATGAAAGCAAGTTTCAGTTACCTTTATTTTCCCCTAATTTATTTTCTAGATATTATATATATAGATATTATATATAATATTCTATATTATATTCTCAGACAAAATGGTGTTTGTTTACATCTTAATATATTAGTCCTAGACTCTTGTACACTTGTATGAAGTCATGCCTTTGTCTTTATACTGTCAACTAACTTTCTCCAGAAGATTGAGTAGCTGAATGAAAAATACAAGCCTACTGCTGTTAAGGGTCTCAACAAACTGCATAAGGTCATAGACTATAAGATCCCCATTCTAAACATTAAATATCTGTGAAGAGTGACATGTCCCTTAAATCCAATTTAGCCTGTTAGACAACAAAGGTGGCAGGTGAATGATTTACTGAAGAGCTTCATTTTGCTTATGTTACAATTTGAAATTCTCAGCCAGATTGTGTTTGCTTGTACTTCATCTCTAAACATTTTTTTTCAGTAATATGGGAACAGAAGATTGATGTCGCAGGAGAAAACATGTCCCCCAAATGGCTCTCTTATTCTTGCAATATTCATGAAGTATGTGGACAAGGATTGTCGAGTCCTGATGTGCAAGATATAAATTGATTTTGTACGTTTGTGGTTTTGTATGTGTGTGTAACTTTAATATCCTCTTCTTTGTATATCACACTATCCTACTTCCAGTATCTGAAGGTCGCTACATATATGCTGAAGAGGGACTCTTCGTCAGGGACTGTAGTGATAGGACAAGGGGTGATGGGTTCAAACTGAAACAGCAGAGATGCAGGTTAGATCTAAGGCAGAAGTTCTTTACTGTGAGGGTGGTGAGGCACTGGAACAGGCTGCCCAAAGAAGTGATAAGTGCTCCCTCCATCTCTGGCAGTGTTCAAGGCCAGGTTGGACGTGGCCTTTATCAACCTGGTCTAGTGGAAGGTGTCCATGCCCATGGCAGAGGGTTGGAAGTGGATGATCTTAAGGTTCTTTCCAACCCAAACCATTTTATGATTCTGTTTGTAATTGATACTGAAAATGCAACTTTGAAATGGCAGACATAATGAGCTTGTAGGGAAGGAAAGACAGTTGAGAACACTATGAAAATCTGCATGTTACTGCATTGCTGCTACCATTGTGTGATAAATATTGACATTTGCATGAGAACAAGTTGAAACTTTTTGAATTTGTATTTCATGGAGAATTGATATTTTTGACATTTCTTTGCTCCGAATTAGTCAAAATTTGTACAAAACATTTAATAAAAACTATATTTCATCAAGTAGGCACAACTTTATACTGTTATTGGTATTCCTGAGAATTTTTGAAGATGTTTAATGAAGAACTGTCGTGGACTTTGTGTTATTAGGCACTTGTCTTGCATGTGACCCTTTTGCAAGACAATTAAGCTCCATCCTGAATACGGCTTGAGGATTTATAAAGGTAGATGTCCTACAGCTTCATAGCTGATCTGTGAAACAGATATTTGATGTATCCTGAATAGATATTTGAAATATTCCAGGCAAATGACTGGGAGAGTGCATGTGGAGGTGTAAAGCATTTCTCACAGCAGAAAGTATTGTAAGTCATAGCGCCTAAGTAGGTCATATAATATGGTGTAACAAATGAGCACTTAGGCTAGTAGTCTGAAAATTTTACAAGGGCTAACTTGGCTTCTGGCGTTACTTTGTTTTGCACCCCTAGAATGTCGTTTCTGATGACTATATTCCCCAAACTGTTAAGGAAGCATTGCTAATTGCTTATTAGGTGATCTGGAAATAAGAATAAAGAATTTCAAATCTGTTAGTCTCAAGAGGAGAAAAAGCCAAACAAACCCCATATAATGAACCACACATCAGGAAGGAGAGCATTCTACAATTCACCTTTTAAGCCTAGGTGATAGACATGTTCAAAAGCTCGGTTCAAGGCCTCTGGCATCCTCTTTTAATACCTTGCTGGATGTGCTAGTCATAATTCAAATCTTCAGCCTGAATCCAAAGAGAATCTGATGTTACTGCCAGACTCTTGTAATAGGTCCTCCACTCTCTTGCCATCCTACTGTAAAACCAGCACAGCCATAAAGAAATCACACTGATTCCATCCTGTGTTTCATGTTGTGGAGGCTTCCTTTTTACACCTATCCTTTGAGAACTTAACTCCTGTAATATAGGATATAATATTTGGGGATTTTTGTATGTTTGGTTTTTGTTTTCTTCTTCCCCAATTAATTGATTTCTGCAGTTAACATGGAAAGTCTTCAGTAAAAGTCAAAGAACAAACTATTATGATATATTTGACAGGATATAGGTAATACAATGCACAAATCGGTCATTCTACAAGTGTATTAGTTTCTTAACTGTTTAAAGAAGACTGGAGAGAAAGGAAAGCTTTATTCACATAGTAACTTCTATTTGTGCTTGAAGGCAAACATTTCCTTTCTTATATTTGAGCTTGTTACAAAATAAATGCCAGTGCAAAACCACAGTGCAGAATATTAATGTAACATTAGAAGAATAATTTGAAGAAAGAAAAACAATTACCTGTAGACTAGGAAGTCTTTTTGCAAACAGACTTTAAATGTTAGTTTTGGCTGATTCATTCAGCCAAGAAAATCAACAGTTTGGACCTCTGTAAGCTTTCAGTTTGATGCCATTACAGCTGCCACGCAGCTGCGCTGCAATGCTCACAGTCAAGTTATTAGCTATTGGCACTGTCTATCCATTATAGTGGAAATTCTGCTTATCTTGTAGAAGTGGTCAGACATGTCCAAATGCCATTGTGCAATGTTTCATGAAAAAGAAGGAAAATTTCTGATGGGGCAGAAAGGCAAGATCAACCAGGAAGACAAGGATAAAAGCTCATAAATCTATAATGGCTTACAAATTCTTTATGTAAATTATTTCTTTAGAAAGTTACTGAAGTCCTTGCTCTGTTAGTAAAATATTTACTGTAGGCATCTCTTGGTTTAATAACTGAATCCCAGAGAGGCATATAATGGCTCCAGATAGGGGTTAAGATAAAACCTTGAGTCGTTGGTTGAGAAGATGCTGCTTCTGTCTGTCAGGGAACATGTATAGGACTTTAGGACTTCCATTGCTAAGGTGTGGTGCTTAGGAAAAAAGGAAAACAGTCCAGATTGACAGGCGATGAACTACCTTGGAAAGTCTTTGGCTTGATTACGTCAGCATTTGTTTTGATGCTGTTTGTTGCAGGGGAAAAAAAGCATCGCATTGCTTGCTTGCTTGCTCCCTTCATCTTCCTCTTATTTCTTGAAATTAGATGTTAGCCGATTTCATCCAAATTTAAGACAGGGATAGATGTGTCAAAGAAATTAATTTCATGCTGGGTTTGGGGGAAAAGGTATTATTGGTGGTACAGTGGGCAGACCTACACTGTACCTGCACCTACACTACATTAGCACTGCCCACAGAGAAAATGTTCTGTTTGACTTGCTCACTAGGTGATAAGCATATCTTTAGTTTTGAACTAGCTGTAGGCCAAAAGAATCCCTTACACATGTGATATTGATTTCTTTTCTTGAAGTTTTTGGACAAGGTGAGCATACTTTGACAGAGAAGAGTTCTTAATCTCTTACTGTGTTGTCTTCAGATAGAAAAATCTTCAGGTGGAGTTGGTGACATCAGTTTGATGTTAAATAATTTGGTTCCTATATGCAAATGCTTGGAAAAAGAATATTTGGAATTTATCAGTATTCAAATATATACCTACCTGTATGTATACTACATGGGTCTGTGACAAAATCCATTAGAATATAGTGCTAAATTGTATTACCTTATAGACCTGTAGCTATCATTTGTGTTCCAACACTTTTGAGTTAACCGTCAGCTGGAAGAGTAACATCAGCTTTGAAAGAGCAGCCTGACTGGGCTACCATATTGACATTGTTTCCTTACTGTGTTAGATTCTATAGGAATGTGGTTAGATATATTCTAAAATGTAATTTCACTGTGAATTGTCTTCACCTAAGTTAAATGAACATGCATTCTGCATATTTTGACAGTGAAAATAATGAACTAGCAGCTCTTGCTCTTATTAGTCAATCTTCTAAACTGACAAAATGTTTTGCCTAAATAGATTTAGAAAATTATTTATTTGAAACATACTGACATTAGTCTAAAAATGAAAACCTATCTCTATTACTCAAAAGCTCTACAGAAATCTTGCTACAAGTTGTTTTTTTTTTTTAACAAGTCTCACTTTTCCAAGAGTATTAAATGATAGCTTTTAAAAACATGCTGGGGATTTTAATGTGGCTTGAGTCTCCCATTCTGTGAGACTGACTGAATCAAGAACATCAAAGCAGGATCAAAAGCACTCATATAAGGCAAAATTCAGATATAAGCAGTAGGGGCTTTCTCAAGCAGGTTTACAAAGATTTTGAAAGATGGCACAGCTCTCCAGGCTAGTAAAGGAAGATGTTAGAAGTACTTATGTAGAAGTTTGCTATTTGCATTTCAGGGCTTCAAACTGTAGTCTTCAGAATAATACACGGTTAGTTTGGTTGAAAAGTTGCGTATGAAACTGTTTGATTTTGTACATATAGAACTTAGGTGCACACAGAGAAAACTAAATGGAACAATTTTCATGGTTTTGGTAACCAGCTTTCAACCTTTGTGAGAAAAAATGGTGTTTGTTTGGTTAATTAAGAGAACATAACTTAGGACTGACAGGAAAGATTTCCCTCTTATATTTTCTGCCCTGGTCAGTCATAGATTATTTTGAAGGTTTGGAATGGTGGCTTTGAAAATGTTTACACTGCAGATTCTTGTTAATTATACACATAACAGTAGAAGGAGAGTGAAGGTAAAGGAAGGGGAGGAACTGTGAGCAGAGGTATGAAAAGAGGAAAAGTGTCTAAAACCAAAATGTTGAGTGACAAAATAATACAGAAAACAAAACAAATCCTAACCAATTACTTAAAATTTTCTTAACTTCTCCTTACCTGTTAGGCTAAAAAGCCCCAACCTGAAGCACATCCTAAAACCACGTCCTTTATTAAATTTATATTATTTTGAATTATGTTATATATTTCAGCTAATTAAAATGCAAAAAAGAATCCCATAGTGTTACATTTATAATTTTTCTAAACTCTTGATCAGCAAAGAATTGCTGTTTTGTGCTGTAACCCTGTTGCATAGACATAGTTCCTTTTTACGGATAAGGCATTTAATAATTACACATGGTGAGCTGACTTGAAATTTAGGAACCTTTTCATGGTTACATGTCATTAATTTGTAGTTCGCTGTTCCCAAGTGTCTTGGTTTGCTTGTATCCGTACACCTTTTGCTGACATTTTAGACACTGTCATTGAGTGTAAATGACATATACAACATGCAAAACTGGCTAAGAGAGCTCTATCCAGTAAGTAACAGCCTTAGGAATCATAGAATAGTTTGGGTTGGAAAGGACCTTAAGATCATCTGTGGGGAGTAAAGGTGATAAGATTTGCATGAAAAAGAGTTTGGGAATGATCTCTGAGGCCTTGGTGCTTGACAAGTCCTGGGGTGATGAACTGGAACCTTGAAGGGCAGGGAAGATAAACAAGCAAGCCTTGGGAGGATGTAGTTGTGGCAGGAATCTCAGTTGGAGGTCAGAGGATGTGGGGGTTGTGGGAGGGTCTGCAGCATTGTGATTGGACCATTTACCTGGAGAGTTTTACAGGGGCCAATGAGATTGAGCGTTTTATGTATGTGCAGGTTGGGAAAGTACCAAACAAGGGGATAAAAGGGCTTGGTGGTAATAAATGAGGATTTGAGTCTCTGCATCAACTTGAGTCCATGTCACGAAATGCCACAAATGGCGCCCACCACATGGAGGACGAAAAGCAATTAATTGTTGATCTGGTGGCGTGGCTCAGCCAAACTGCTTGCTGAATGTAAGCAAAGGTGTACGCTGAAAGGAAGCGAATGCAAACCGTATGGGTTGCCTCTCGCAGGACGGAGGTAAGCGGCTGAGAATCATGCGGTCTGCTTCAACAAAAGAGCAGGGAAATGTTCTAGAAGTTTTTGCTATGATGATACCTGGGAATAAAGGGTTAACGTTGTGCCTGCTTACTGTTTATCACATTGTTTGCTTAAGCAGTCATTGTGCTTGGTGAAGCAAAACCGTAGGAGTTAAAGTTGCTAGAATTGTGAAGCAGAATTGTAGGAGTTACAGCTGCTAGGCAGAATTGTAGTAGATAAGGTTCATAGCTTGTGTGATGAACATTTAAGACATTCTTGTTTAAATAGTATCCATAGAAAGAAAAGGAACAAAAGATAACCAGAGTAACAAAATTTGCAAGCTTGACAAGTTTCTGCTTTAAGATACATAAAACCGGCTTGTACCGAACCTGAGGTTTGAATAGGAGCTGAAACCCTATTGAGTCTGCATGAAAGCAAGAGGTTACTCGCGGTGATGAACTACAGGCCTTCATCCCCACGACCCCCTAACGACCACCACCAGGAGGCACTGCACAAGCGCATCAATGGGACAAATGTCATAAAACTAATTATAATACTAGACGGGAATAGGTTTTGCATATGTATTAGGCGTGAAGCAATCTCATGATTTGAGACAAGGAGGCACAAAAGCACAATGTAATCAGTTCTAAGTAACGTTAAGTTTGATGGCTTTGTAATGGAAAATAACTACGGTGTTTGAGGGTAGTTGACATAGTTTTATGTTCTCAGGACCTTAGTACAAAAAGTGTAAGAAAAGCAGAATAGAAAAACAGGACCTGAATGATTCTCAAATAAATTCTTATCAATGATTCTTAAGCAGTATGGGAAAAAAGTTAACAAGGAAGAATTGAAACATATCCTTCTCTGGACATCAGAAGTTGATGCATCTATTAATTCTACTAATATTTACACCCTGGAGACTTGGGACAAAATTGGTGTTAATTTGTAGGACTGTGCTACAAAAAATGATAAAGTTGCCACCCCTTTATTGAGCCCTTGGTGAGTTATTTGTGTAACTTTAAAACTTCGTGCCGGCTCACAAGCACAGGGGGCAGAAGCAGCACCTTCGGCTCATTCACCACCACCCTCTTTGCGGGACTCTGCCGTCTGCTGTTGTTGCTCCTGTGGTTCTGCCATCTGATAGTTCTGATGCTGACCTGGATGGTCCTTTTGACTCGGGGCCTGTGGATCTGGAAAAGGAGCCTAATTTATATCCCCCAGATCCTTATGACAAATGGGCAGCTGTAAAAGGAGAAGCAAGACAGGCAGGGGATGCAGATAGGCTGCGTGCTTTCCCTGTGGTGTATCTTCTGGATCAAGACCCACGGTGGGAAGGTCTCCTGTATGCTCTTATCAAAGATATCAGGCGAATGGTGACAGACCATGGACGTGGAGCCCCATATACCACTCATTTGATACAGTCTCTCTGTGATAGTCATGTACCAGAATTTGGCAAATACAAATATATCCATGTTTCTATCGACCCTTGGAGACTTTTCTAGCCTGATCATCTTCACAGGGTCCTTGCGCCACGTTCTGTACATGGGGCTGTGTAGTAGGGGTAATGATTGTCTGGATTTTGTGTTTCAAACATTGTAATCGTGTGAAGTGTGCTTGCGGGATCCCTTGTGTGTGTGCGTGTGTTGAGTGCATATGGTGTTCTGTGTATTTTTTTGTTGTCGAATTCACATAAAAGTTTTTAACGGGGGTGTGAAAAGGCAGTGAGGCCCTTTTAGTTGTTTGATAACCATGTTCAAAAGAAGCTGCCCTCCGATTCGGCTGCCAGTGCTCCACTGGTGGAATGGCCTGGATGGACACTGGAGCGATGGAGTGAAGAAAAAACAAACAAACAAACAAACCCCCTTTCAATCTATTGAAGTATTGGGGCAGTTTGTAGAGACACCACAAACAAAAGCCTAAAGAGCGCCTGCAACATGCTGGGTGCATGGGAGGAGCCCTGCTTAGTGTGTTTAAGGTAACCTGGGGGTGAATCCAGGACTTGGAGGCCCAGATCGGGTGAAACAAGTACTGCTAACTGAAAAAGCGAGAGGGGCAGCACAACCACAAGCTTTATCAGCCCTCATTCAAGCAGCATCAGGGTGGCAGAAGAAGAAAAAAAACCAAGATGAGGCAGACCTGAAAAAAGAAGAAGCCAGCGCAGCTCCTGTGTTTCCAACCTGCCTGGCCCTTTAACTGCGGGTAATGACACAGCAAACTCCTTGATTGTTAACGCTTTGCAGGTTACTTCTGCAGCTGCTTCACATTTCTTTTGCATCAGAATGCCTATGCTTTAAGGAATCACTTTAACCTGTCTACTTCTCAAGAACTGATAACCTGGGGGAAAGGGTGTATTTGTGTCCTCCTACCTACAGGTCCGTGGCGGCTGCCTGCAAAGTTTGTCAGCCACATCAGGAGCTAGACAGACGAGTGGAAGAACCCGATGCCTCAGCTACGGGGGCTGACCGTGAATTACCCCGAGCAGAATGAGATAGAGGAAGAGAAAAACGAAGGATTGCAAAACATCACTTGGGGGCAACTGAAAAGTGGCAACTTGAAACGTAACTTGTAACTATAAGAGGCTGTGATTTCATGTATAAAACCACCTGTATTTACTAGCCAGCTGCTAATAAGAAAATACACCTTGTAATGTATGGATTTGTGACTTGTAAAAGAAATGTTAGAGCACGCAAATTTGCAGCAGCTGCTAGAAAATGCTAAGGTAAAAGCTAGAAAGATTCTAATAGGGTAGTGTTATAAAAGCAGGCATTGATAGTAGATATATGAAACAAAAAAAGGGGAGTTCAGGGTTAACTCCACAAGAACGTATAGTGAAAGTTTGTCATGTTTTGCATTTTTTAAATTGCTGGATGGAGGATGGGCCTCGGTACCGTGCCTTTTGGGGTTCTAAGAATTTTGAATGGGGGAAAGCTCATGTTAAAGTACATAATCTTGAAACTCATAAATGGGAAGGCCTGTTCCCTTTAATAACCTGGGGACGAGGGTATGTTTGTGTTTCCACAGATAAAGGACCTCTTTGGGTCCCTGCACATGGGAACATCTGTAGCCAATGCTACAGGACAAGACACCCTGTGCCTGTCGGTTGCCACACCTACAAGTCCTTTCAACTGCTGTTGGAAGCAATGGCAGCCTTGAATCTTGTGAACACGTGGGATGGCTGGGTGGCATAACAACACAGCCCCAAGAAATTGATTTGTTAAGATCTGTAAAAATGGATGTGTATCTGTATTTTCGAAACCAATTGTTAGTGCAGAATGTTAACTGTTCTTTAACTGTTCCTTTGCTAGGCTAGGAGCACAAGTGAAAAAATTGCACTCAGATTGTTTGGTTTGTTAGTTTTTGTTAGCTTATGCAGTTTCTTATTAATCGAGCCCTTAAGCAGGTGTTGATAGTGAATATACAAAACAAAGAAAGGGGAGATGTGGGGAGTTAAGGTGATAAGATCTGCATGAAAAAGAGTTTGGGAATGAGCTCTGAGGCCTTGGTGCTTGACAAGCCCTGGGGCGAGTTGGAACCTTGAAGGACAGGGAAGGTGTGAGGATGGAAGGCATGGACCCAGAGGTAGAGTACAAGCTGGATGGTTTATTGCAAAGGTTACACGATATTTATATGCTTGCAAGCAATTAGCCAAGCACATCTGTGTCTGCCTTACAGTTACATTTACGACTTAGGGCAAAAGGTCTATCTGATTTTTCTTATCAACATCCTCTATCCAGTTCTGACATCCTTATTCCTTGCCAGTTCCAACATCTTCCAAGTACCAGTCAGGGACGGGTCACTCTTAATTGCCTGCTGTAGTTCCTCCTTCCCATGGTCTCTGACAGTTTCGGTACATTCCAACCCCCACAGTTCCCCCTTCTTGTTTTATCAATGCAGTATAGACATGTCTCTCAAAAGCTTGGGATAACATTTGCTGTATAAATTGTAACAAACAAGGTACAACACATATGATGGTAAAGAGAGCAATCAAGATCAATCGTCCTTTAACCAAAGTCAATTGCCACCCAGTTATACCCCCTGCATCATCTTCCCTTAACTTTGTCATACTGTCTTTCAACTTGTGGATACTTTCATGTATGGATTCTGAATGGTCTGATAAATTCATGCAACACATTCCTGCCAAAATTTCACACCCATGTCCATGCACTAAGAGGAGAAAATCGATTGCTGCCCTATTTTGCAAAGTCACATGTATAATAGAGTCAACGTCAGTGAGCAAAGCAGAGAGAGTAGATGCTGTAGCATTAGTTTGTTTAGTAAGCCAACATGCTAATTTATTCAATGTTGTTAAAGCTTGAGCACTAGCTACTTCAGGAGCTAAAAATGAGGCAGCTGTTATTTCACCCAGGTTCCAAAAATTTACTTTGTCATCACAGCTCGGTTGAAAAGCATGCGTTGACCTTCAAGAACATGATCCTCGCTTGTTTATTATCATGGTGTTGTTGGGGATAAACATGCCTAAGGTCCCTACTGCACACAGGCCGCCCTTTATATGGGACGGCACCCTCTGCCAGGCCCGATCTTGCGGCAACTGAGGCACGGACACCATTTCTGGCTACAAACAAAATCCCTTCTTGAGTGAGCTTACAGGCTTTTACAGTATTCTGCCTAGCGGTTAGTAGGGGGTTAGTTCCTTTGTTACTTTTCCATCACGAAACAATCTTATTGATCATGCACTCTTTCAGCCAATCACATTACTGTCCACGCACCTTTGCTTGAGTAATTATTTCTAAACATGGTTCTTTGCTATCACTACTCGTTACATCGTCACTTCCACTTCCCCTTGACTACACATTCTTTATCTTGTCTTAAGCATCCTCCTGTTCCCAAATTTACAGTCCTCAGAAATTATCTTGGTGCTCTTTCTTCGGTTCCACACGATGTTCTTTCTCCTGTTCTTCCTAACTTGTCCTATTCACTTCTTCCAAGGTTTGAGGCTGATAAGAGTCCCTTGATGCTCTTTCTTCGGTTCCACACGATGTTCTTTCTCTGGTTCTTCCCAACTTGTCCCATTCACTTCTTCCAAGGTTTGAGGCTGATAAGAGTCCCTTGATGCTCTTTCTTCGGTTCCACCCGATGTTCTTTCTCTGATTCTTCCCAACTTGTCCCATTCACTTCTTCCAAGGTTTGTGGCTAATAAGAGTCCAGATGTCCAGACTCTCGTCCAGGTCTACTGGCGCAGCTTCTTGTGCGGTGTTCCCCACATCTCCCCCTTCTTTATAAACTAACAAAACAAGTCTTTACAACCATGGCCTTGAGCTAATAGCAAAAAATCTATGGCATCTCTATTTTGAAGGGTAGCATGTTTGACTGAATCGTTATCTGCTAACAGACCATTGCTGTGGGTGAAAAACCTTCGGGACAGAGGCTGGGCTTCTTCCCGCCTCTCACCGGGAGGAGTGGACCCCCCGCCGCCCCGCAGCGCGCATCTTGGCGGGAGCAGCGCCAACCCGTGCCTGCCGGAGCACACAAAGGCGAGGGGCGGGCGAGTATCACAGCCCTCCGCCCGCGGGCAGTGGGGAGCTTGCCAGAGCCTGCTGCTGCCGCCGCCGTGCGAGTGAGCGAGGTCGCGGCAGCGGGGAGGTGGAGGCAGCGCGCCCGTGCTCTGCAGCTCCTTATCCCACCGCTGCCACCAGGTGCAGCCCCTCGGTCGGAGGGGAGCCGCCGCCGCAGCCTCCACCTGGCTCCTGCGGGAGCGCCGTTTTCCTCCCCTCCGTCCAGCCCGCGGTTCGCCTCATAACGGACGGGATGTGGAGCGTTCAGTTTCTGGGGCAGGTTTACATCGCCTTGAGTTTTCACTTCTTTTTGAATGTTTTTCCACATATCATACGGGTCAGGGGGGTAGAGCTCGGGTTCTCTGCCAGGGTCGATTGGTCTGGGATCAAAAGGGTCATCTTTGCCTGGCTCATCTGCTGTTGCAGCCGGCCGGCGGATATCTTCCCACCGATCGGTACACGCGGGAGGGTTCGTGAGCACCGGCAAAGCTTGTGTCTCACGACAGCCAATGCCAGGATCAAGCGGGAATAGATCTGGCTCAGTTTGTGGGTCTACTGGCCCCGGGTCGAGAGGGTCTGGAGTGTTGTTTGTTGGGACAGGAGGGGCTGATGGTGCCGATGCTCTGTCCAGCCTGGCCTTGAATGCTTAATGTCATTTTCAGGCAGAGGAAATGAGCACCTTAGGATATGACTGTTGTTTCCACCCTGCACCCCGCGTTATCTGTGGTGGTCTTAAAACTTAGTTAAATTGCTCAGATGATGATCAAGTGTCCCTTATATAGGAAAATATTCCAGTGTTGAAGTTTTTGTTGTCCCTGTTGTGTCTCAGCATATGAGTCATGGTCAGAAATGAACAAAGACTGTCCATGAGGGTACAAATGCTGTTTGAGAGATGTCTTGATGAAGAAGTGGCTCTGCAAGAAAGCACGCACACTCTATTGCTATCATAAAATAGTGTCAGAAAATGCCTATGAGCCAAACCGGATGGAGTGTCAGGTGTGGCGAAGAGTAAATACAACTAGCTTGAATTTCCCGTGTCTACTTGGGCAGTGCAAAGTTTACTCAATTCTTACTTTTTACCTGTGGTGTCCAGCTGGTGATTTTACCTCTCCATTTTCAATTGTGTCTGTAAGAGCTAGTGCAGTTTTGTCTTCTGGTTTCTTTCCTAGGCTCAGACTGCTGGTTATCAAGCTGATTTTTGGGAACATTGAGACTGAGTCTAACTGTTTGTAAGAACTGGGGGATAATTTTTGCCAAAAAGAGCGGGGTGCTCTTGATGCACAGATCCTGTGTATCATTTTGTTTCTTCTATTTAATAAGGAGAGGTAATTGCTGGAAAAAACGTTAATTTCCTATGAGCCCTGTGATAAGCTGCCCATGTCATGTCCACTCACAGTTTATATGTGGCTGAGGTTGGGCACAATCTAGTTGGTGTAGCAGGTGTGCTGTCTGCAATCTTGTTCTGATTTTATACGTTGGGATTTGTATGGTATTCCTTCAGATCACTGTGGTTGAGGTTATCATGAATTAAATAAGAGATTAAATAAAAGCTCCTTATTTGTCTTTGCTCTGCTGCCTAAGTGTAGGACATGGGTTTGTGCAGACTAGATGCAATTTCTCTGCCAGATTAAATACCATAAATACAAACAGCATATGAAAACTAAGCAAAAAGAAGCATCACAAGCAAAATTTTGTTACCCACAAAAGGTGTCCATAAGCTTAAGCATACAGCATTAGGGCCTTTGGGTTAGCAGATGTGTGAAAATATGCATAATTTTTCACTCTCTTTGGATGTTTAGGTGTTTAATGGCCCTAGGGGGGCCAAGCTTTAGTTCATGCATCACTTCCACCTCTGAAGCAGTTCATATTTCTTACCTGCTCCAACTTTGTTGTATATGAATCACTGCAGTGCTATGCTAGCATGGGATCTGCTAAGTAATATGAATTCCTGTTGTGGTTTAAGCCCAGCCAGTAACTCAGAACCACGCAGCTGCTCGCTCACTTTCCCCCTTTCCCCCCACCTCCCCTACTGAACCCAGGACAATTCCTATGGGAATATGTGGGTCAGGTGTGCATCCAATGTCATTTGATTGCACTAGACCCAACTGTAGACCCTGCCTATTCTTGCTCTGTGTATTCTTGCGGGAGGATGCCAGTGTCCTTTAGGAAATGTCGCCTCTTGCTTGGGAACCAGTCCCAGGGTCTCTTACACTCTCAGCCATGTGAAGATTTTAGCATGCACCTATAGGAAGAACATAAAGGTCACTGATGTAAGGGGTAGGTAAGGGACATTCTCTGCATCTTTTTTCTCTGAGTTGACAGAATTTGGTAGTGTGGGGAAGTAGAATAACATTGATATAGGCAGTAAATTTCTGCATGCAAGATGGAGTGTGTATGAAACCCGTACACTAGCTTGAGATGTATCTCACACTAAGAGTGTAGCTTGCACCCTTTCTCTTTTTCATATAGTATGTATCTCGGCTTTTTGTCAGCTTCAGGTGTGTTAGCCCTTCTGGGAAATGGGAAACTTTTCCCTCCTGTCCATTTCAGCACAGGATATCGACTTGAACACCAACCAAGGCACTATCTTGTCTGGTGAGAAGATAGTTCAGAATGCCACAGTTCATCAAGGAACAGATGGCTGGCACAGTTTGGTCATAAGGGATCTGGAGCCTTAATAAGCCACCAGAGCACAATGGCATTGGAGGAGATGATAAGAAGAGTCAGTATACTGAGGAAGGAATTGGATAAAACGTTGCAATGGGAGGGCTGTGTAGATTCAGCAGTGGGAATGGGACTGATGACAATTCTCTAACCAATGGAAACAATCAAGTAATAAGCCACGATCTGTGCTGTATGAGGCAATGCTGGGTAGTTCCCTGATGAATTAATAATGTTTCTTCTTAGCTAAACCGTATCCCTTGCATGTTGTCCTTCTTTCTTTGTGTCTGGTTAACAATTTAATCCCAACTGCCCTTTCTTTAAACTAGTACTTGTTGAAATGGAAATAGCCATGGAATTAATGTTGATATTATTTGAAGTTTCAAAGAATACTTCAGAAGCTCCATCAAACATTTCAGACACAAAAATACTACAGCCAAGACTTGTACCAAAATGTGATAGAAATTGTGTCTTCATCATTTATCAAGACAAAAGTTTTATTTTTATCATTATTTTTATCTAGGCTGGAGCATATATGAAAGCCGGAGTACAGGAATACTTGGGAATTTATTTTGCACACACAATTATTTAGCACTCTAAGTGGACATGGTAGAGTAGGAAGTCAACACAGACCTTCAGTTCTGAAATCATGCTGAAGTACAGTTCAATTCACCAGTAGAATATGTTGAATAAACTAGGATTTTAAATACATTCAATGACTAAGCTGAATGATCCAAGTTTTACTGTTGTGTGTGACAGTACCTGATCAACTTTCTGATCCTGTATACATTAGCTTTTTAAGATAAAGCAGAAAATTATCATTAAAATTGTAATTAATCTTTTCTGATGCTTAATGCGCCAACCATTTCCACCATTTCTTTCAAGTATGTGGAATATACTAAATCTCAGTCTTGCAACCAAGAAAAGATCACAACAATGATTAGAAGACTGTGCACATATTTCACTGAAAGCATTTCCGTGTGTAAATCTGGTGGGGAATGTTTTGTTGCAGTGAAAGAAGAATATCTGTGATCCAGTTCAAAATTAAAGGAGAAACCCACTAAAATTTAATATTAAAAGATTTGCTGTCTGAAAACAGCAGAAGAGGGTGCCAGCTAAGAAAATTCAGTATCTTTGATCAATAATTTCATTACTGATGTTCTTCAGTCTCATTCACATTTGTAAAATTTCATTGAAAATCTTAACAAATTAAATCAAAATCAAAATCTCATTGTTTGGATGAACATGGAAATAATTATCTAGTATTCTCATGAGTTTGATAGTAACTCCCCAGAGATACAAGCAGACTAGGAATCCTGGCCAGTGTTTCATTGCTATCCATTCAAAATGACAGTGTGTGTTTGGAGAGAATGAGAGAGAAAACAACTTACTACTTTGTGCAGATAATAACCTAAAAATAAGATTGTGGTTTTGTATTTATTGACTGCTCATCTTAACAGTTCCATAACTACAAAGGAAATAGCTTTTATTTAAGGCACTGTAGAGAGTGCTATCTGAAGAGGGCAAGTCCAGAGGAGGGCCACAAGGATGATCAGGGGACTGAAGCACCTCCCGTATGGAGACAGGCTGAGAAAGTTGGGGCTGTTCAGCCTGGAGAAGAGAAGGCTGCGTGGAGACCTCATAGCAGCCTTCCAGTATCTGAAGGGGCCTACAAGGATGCTGGGGAGGGACTCTTCATTTGGGACTGTAGTGACAGGACAAGGGGTAATGGGTTAAAACTTAAACAGGGGAAGTTTAGATTGGATATAAGGAAGAAATTCTTTACTGAGAGGGTGGTGAGGCACTGGAATGGGTTGCCCAGGGAAGTTGTGAATGCTCCATCCTTGGCGGTGTTCAAGGCCAGGTTGGATGAGGCCTTGGGTGGCATGGTTTAGTGTGGGGTGTCCCTGCCCATGGCAGGGGGGTTGGAACTAGATGATCTTGAGGTCCTTTCCAACCCTAACTATTCTATGATTCTATATGGCTTACTATCCTTCATGAAAAGATGTAGTTTTTAATGAAATATGCATAAAAATAATTTTAGATATGTGACCTACATAATCATACCCGTTCTGAGAAGCTAGAGTGGAAAATTATTTTCTTCAGAATAATTAAACTCCCTCTTTGTATTATTTCTCATTAATTCAATATTCTTCAAAAAAATAAAGCTCCCACAACAGTTTTAATAATCAGCCTTTCAGATTTATGAGCTATTTTTATGCTAGTATTGTTCTAGAAGACAAGGCTCCTTGATCAATTGCCAGGTAACTGTTTCAGTCTTTTCCCAAGAGCCTGCTAATCCAGCACATTAACTTATTTTTAATTGTGTAACTTCATTATTCAGAAAATCCCCTTTGTCATGCTTCCATAAACATTCACAGGATTTTACACAAACAATGATTCAAATATAATCATGTTGCTCCCTTCATTCCCATCTCTCTTCTTGTGCTTGTTCCCAAGCAAAGAAGGAACACACTGGATAAGTCAAAGAAGCTTATAATTAAAATGATTTCCCAAAGTTCAAGACCAATTTTAATCAGAGGTGCAGATATAAGACAGGTCTCAGATAAATTTTTGAGAAGCTTAAAAGTGACTTCAGTATACTTTTATGGAAAAAAACCCACCCCAAACACATTTCTGCTTGTCTGCAAAGAAATGTTATACCTGAAGCATATCATAAGTATGCATAGAGTGAGAATGTAAAGATAATACCTAAACAGAAGTGATTCAGGTGGTAACATTTTTAGGTTGAAATAAGGAAGAGATTTCAGTGACAACTTGTTTAAACCAGTATGTTTTATGTTACCCATAATTATGGAATAATTGAAATGAATGTTCATGCATTCTTAGTTACCTAGTTACCGTGCACCAGCTGCCTTCTTTTCAACTGAAAGAATGGCTTTTGAGTTCAGGTGCTCTTCCTTCAACACTGAATTATTCCAGCAACAGTCACAATAATGCCTCTCCTAGGAATAAAAGGAAAAAAGCCCAAGTAATGGAATGGTATCTCTGAAAGGATCAGAAGGCACTAAGGGAGGGAGGTGGTGTGATTAACACACTATAACTGCCTTTCCTGCTGGATAGTGTTGGTTCTTATAGTGATTCTCAAATGCTTGAAATTCCTGGCAGCCAGAAGGAAACCACTGAGAAGAAATGCTTTTATTGTCTTCTATAATGAAAACTTTATGTTTTATGAATCCTTGTAAGACTCCTCCCACAATAACAATATTCTTACTTTTGCCAAGGGTGAGAAAAAGGTATTCACATCATCCAACATATGTATTCAAAATGTCTTCCCTTGGTTAAAACTTAAACAGTACCCTGCAACACGTTAAACTATCTAGCTATGAAAGATACCCAACCTGCCACTACAGTTGATTGACCTGAGGACCAATCATTATTGTGTTCATTTTCTACCTAACAGTAGCTCATGTGGTAGGCCTTATAGTACTATTTTCTGCTTTCTGTTCATGAGCCATGCCCAAGGCAGTGAAGACAGTATCGGTGTCTAGTTAGACTTCAAGCAGAGCAGCTATAGAGCAGCTGGTAGAAAAAAAACCTACGGATGGAAAGAGGAACCTGAGCAGGACTTGCAGTGAACAATACGATATAATATCACTTTAAGAAATCCAGACATCTGCAGAGATGATTTAGAGCCTATAGTGGGTAATGAGAAGTTGGCTTGTATTAAACGCAAGCTTGTAGAAATCAGCACAAGGAATAACAATCTGTGCCAATCTGTCTTTTTTGGTATAGTGCTCTGTGGGAGGTTTTTTGTATTGGATAAATACATACATGAACTTAAGAGGTTAGCCTCTTAAACTGTGTTCCTAATTCAAGCACTTAAAATTAGGCAGTGCAACAGTCCCCCCTTCCCCAACTATCCATTTTTCAAATACACCATTAAATGCTGAGATCTTGTATAAATTAATGTCTAATTTTTTCTAGTAGTGTTAAGTACATTTTTACTTCTGATTAATGATCTTTTGTTTAATCCTTACGAAAACATTTCTGGTATACAATGCAAGTAATTCCTGACTAAAGCCTTGATTTTCTCTAGTCAAATACTCAGTTGTCTTGAATTGATCTTACAGAAGAAATTCAGTTCCCAATATATGGTTGCTATACTGAATGCAATTAGAGAAAAAAAAATAATAATGAAGTAAGCTGTGTAAACTGATTTGTCATTTTTGTGTTTCAACATTCAGGCTTGGTTCCTAAAAGAGCATACTATGTGCTTGCTAGCTGAGCTCTCTACAGAATGCCTGCAAGTGAAAATGCTCTTTCTTTGTTGCTTAGAGCGATTGCAATTATGCCAAAGACGTCAACTGAAGGGTGCCAAGAAGCAAGTAGAAGCCTGCACACTGATTTAAGTAGATGTGAGCAAGTGCTAAAAACTCTTTACAAATATTATATTGCAGAATCGGAGTGCAATACAGTTATTTGGCTTGGTTGCCACACGGTCGTTTAAGTTGAAATCCACCTGTGATGAAGATGCCCATGACAGGGGGTTGGAACTAGATGATCGTAAGGTTCTTTCCAACCCAAAACATTCTATGATTTTATGATACTGCTTCTCTGAGACTGTATACTACTGTAGACTCTCTGAGACTGTATATTACAGTAGACTGTATACTACTACTGTATACTAATACTATGCTACTGATACTACTGCTGCTACTAATACTGATACTACTATGTACTAATACTCCTCATACTGACTACTGATCATGCAGTCATTTCTAAAATTCTACCTGGTAGCAAAAATTACGCTCCCTCCATTTACTCCTGTCATCAGTAATCTCTCACATTTCTGGTGCACTGTGTGGTAGAGTCTTTAAGACTTCTTTGAAGCTTGCAAGGAATAACCAATGCCATATCAATATATGTATCTTTTTCTGCTTTCTTAATTCTGCTTTTGTGCAGTTACACCACTTTCTTGATAAGGGATGTTTGCACAGAGTTGTGTATAGGGGTAGATGGTGGTAGAAAATTCGTTCTGTGGGAAACTGCCTTAATATCTTCATGTGATAGACGTGTTGTGGGTTGGTTGTCTCCGGTTTGCTTTGTTTAGGGCAGGTTGTAAAATGAAATACATAGTCCTTTGTGTATTTTTTCCTCTGCAAACAGTTCATCGGCACAAAACAGGCTCTATCTTTCTAACTGGATGTCTAACCCCACTAATTAATAATGATTAAAGATGTGAAAAGCAGAAAGGCATTTTGTTCGTTGCCTGTTATGACCCACTCAGAAATACATAATTCATGAGACTTTTATTCCTACAATTTAATAGATTAAAAAAGGATTCCCAGTCCCTGCAGAAGTACAGTGTCATGCATAGTAGTGTGCCTGATTTTATCTTCCAGGAAAGTTTTGGTGGTTTTTGTTACTCAGTGTTCTGAATCATCATTTCTGTTGGCAGTACCTCCTTGAATACATTATTTTTAAATATTGCAATGGAGCACAGGAAATGATGGAGGTTGGAGGTGCTTTGGAGAACTGTATCTCTATGTGTCAGAGATGGATGTGAAGAGATCCTTTCTTGGAGTGACCTGTAGCATTTATTATAAGGAAGAAGCAGTCTGTAATATGAATGATTTGTGCAGACATAACCCAGAAATTACACTAAAAGAAGACTAAGACTGCAACTACTTAGTATTCAGAAGTTGGCAAATGTTAGTATTGCTACCTCACCACTTTTAACAAAAGTAGCATAAACTGAAATGTGTGTATGATATACCTGCCTATTATGCTCCTTTACCCATCTGCAGAGCACATTCCCTTTTCAAGGTGCACAGTACTCACTGAGTGTCTATGTAATATTTTCTCTAGCGATTCTGACATCTCTTTTTTCCCCAAATACATGCTTGCTACTTAAATAAATCAGTAATAAAAAATGCTGTGTTTAAGAGCTTCTAAATGATGTTCATGAGTGTGAAACATGTGCTGCAGTTAAACAAGCCAAACGGTTAAAGCCTCTTTGGTATGGAGGACGATGGCTGAAGTATAAATATGGGGAGGCCTGGCAGATTGATTATATCACACTCCCACCAACCCACCAAGGCAAGCACTATGTGCTTACCATGGTGGAAGCAACCACCGGATGGCTGGAAACATACGCTGTGCCCCATGCCACTGCCCGGAACACTGCCCTGGGCCTTGAGAACCCGATTTTGTGGCAACATGGCACCCCAGAAAGAACTGAATCAGACAATAGGACTCATTTCCGGAATAACCTTATAGACACTTGGGCCAAAGAGCATGGCATTGAGTGGGTATATCACATCCCCTACCATGCACCAGCCTCTGGGAAAATCGAACAGTACAATGGGCTGTTAAAAACTACATTGAGAACAATGGGTGGGGGAACTTTCAAGCATTGGGATACACACTTACCAAAGGCCACCTGGTTGGTCAACACCAGAGGATCTGCCAACAGGGCTGGCCCAGCCCAGTCAGAACTTTTACATATTGTAGAGGGGACAAAGTTCCTGTGGTGCACATGAAGAATTTGCTGGGGAAGACAGTCTGGGTTATTCCTGCTTCAGGTAAAGGCAAACCCACTCGTGGGATTGCTTTTGCTCAGGGACCTGGATATACTTGGTGGGTAATGCAGGAAGATGGGGAAGTCTGATGCGTACCTCAAGGGGATTTGATTTTAGGGGAAAACAGCCAATGAACTCAATTGTATGCTGTTGCCTGCTATAGCCCATCAGCTAGAAGTCTGCAGGGCACCAGCGACTGACCCTGGCTTCCCTCCGACCATCATCCCAACAGAGAATGAACTTTGGTGGAACTGGATGAGTTCTGCAGTGGGGGGGCGATCAGCATCAGCGGGCGGCAATCCAGCACTGCACACAGCCTCTCCTGCCCTGAAAGACTGTTACAAGAGATGGAGCCCAACATCATGGACCGAATGGACTCAGCAGCTTTATAGGAATTGGTCCGTGCACTAAGATAACAGTGCACTGAGATGAGAGTGAGGGTATATGGAAAATGTGGGATCTGAGCATGACATGAATGGTATGGAATAAGGGGTGGATACTGTCCTGGGTTCAGTAGCAGCAGTCAGTTTTTCTCCTTCTTAGTAGCTGTTGCAGCACTGTGTTTTTGACTTTCGGCCTGGGAACGGAGCTGGTATCACCGATGTTTATCCTGACCAAGGACTTTGTGAGTCTCATGCTCTGCCAGGGAGGAGGAGGGGCCGGGAGGAAGCGGGGACAGGACACCTGACCCAAACTAGCCAAAGAGGTATTCCATACCACAGCACGTCATGCCCAGGGAGGTAACTGGGAGCTACCCGGAAGGGCACGTCCTCTTTCTGTCAGGCTCTCTTTTCCGGCGGGCGGTATCGTATTCTCTTCCCTTGTTATTTCTCTTATCATTATTATTATTGGTGGTAGCAGTAGTGATTTGTGTTATACCTTAGTTACTGGATTGTTTTTATCTCAACCCGTGGGAGTTACATTCTTTCGATTCTCCTCCCCATCCCTCTGGGGGGGTGGAGGGGGAAGTAGACTGCGTGGTTCTAATTTACAGCCGGGGCTTAAACCACGACAATAATAAAATATGAGTGCTGTAAAAAGTACATTTCCACATTGTGCTTGCAGAGTGAGGCAGTACTGTAATCTCATTGTTGAAATGCAAAAGGAGAATACAGATATTTGAAAGTAAAAAGGTTGCACTCACTAGAAGTGCCTAGTCTGAATCTCTAGTGTCTTATTTTTCAGGCTTCTTGTTATATAAGCACTTAGTATGCTTATAGCATAATTTCCATTTCAGGTGCAGCTGTGGGGATTCATCAGTTCTGCAGCTCTCAAGACAGGGCATTTAGATACCCAGAATACACAAAGCATGCAGTCCTTGATGACAGTCTGTTTTAAGAGATTTGCACATTCTCACATGTAGGCTGCACAGACAGGTGTAATCCATTGTTCCAGAATTGCAGTTATTCCCTAGATTTATTCTCTTTCCTTGACTGCTGTCTAAGTTGTGTCCATTCCTGGGCTCAATCTTCTTGGCTCACCACATTTCTTTCACTTGCTACGGCCAGAGTTCTAGTTTTATTTTGGCTCCATGTTCTCTATCTGTTCCAGTTTCTCATTCGATCGTCTCCTGGGATCCTTGCTGAACCATTTACAGTGGCAGCTTGTATACATACAAGGCCAGGCCTGAGGCCAGGGCTGTTTGCTTGAAGAGTGTTCTCTGTGCTAGCTCTGGAGCAGCTCAGCTGTTAGAGAAAAGAAGGGCCATTTCTAGCTTAAGCAAGACTGGGACACTATATGCTTCACAGTGACCTCCATAAGATGCATACCATCATGCAGCTTATTACTTATTTGCCTGGAGCAATGTTGTGAGGTTCAGGAAAACCTGAGGTCAGCATAGATAATTCCTATATATTATAGTGTGTAAAGCCTGTCAATCATCTCTGCATTTCTCATCCATGCTCCCCCTGTATCTCCCTGCCTCATTGCTTTATCCAAGCATTTTCAAGTTTCTGTCTCTGGCAGTTTCCAGTCACAGCAACTGACTGTGGTGTCTGCTTCAGCATCTTCCTTCTCATTTGGCTTCTGAAATACCAGAATCATGAACTATATCTTGAAAAATCATTGGATAAGTACTAACAAGGTTCTTTTTATTAAATGCTCTTCTATTCCTCTTATTTTGATTTTTTACTTCTATGTTTCTCGTGATTTCATTGTGAACTTAATTCTGTGTTGCTCGTTAGTTTTGTATATGCAATACATCTAATTTAAGTATTGACTACTGATCTCAACTGGGAAGACTTTCTGGGGTGCAAATTGTTTCATGTTCCTGCTTTCATTCCACCATCATTTACAATTATTAAAATAATTTTTGAACTTTGAAAGGAAGAAATGAAATCATAGATGTACCATGGATCAAACAATAGAAGATAGATGGGATAAAATCATTCATCACTGTTTTTATTGTATTCTGTTAGTTTTTTGTACTTCATAGGAACACAGGACTAGAAGTGAGCATATTCGAAGGGAGTATGAATTCCAGTGCTTAAAACTGTAGACATAGGTATGGTTTCAGGACCAGTTTAGAAAGACTCGAAGGACACTTACACTCTCAACCAGCATCCTGTAACAACTCCAGTACTGTAGTAAATATTAGAGATTGTAACTATAGTACGCCACAAGAGAATGTGGATAATAAATGAGCCTTGTAGCTATCTCAAAATACATCTCAAAATGAATTAAAAAGCTGCTAGATGTACTACTGTTTCACTTTGTGTAGGATGATGAGGAAAACCTGCTTATCTGATGCGAAGAGGAAACCCAAATACCCTTGACTGAAGTTGGCAACTAGTATGCAAATGGACCTCCTCAAGAATGTTAATGAAACAGGAACAGGGCACCCTGTTTTGTCTCCCTAGAAGAACTATTTTTGCCTCCTTAGAGAATGAGTTGTCAACATTCTGTGGCTCCTTGGTATCATTTCTAAATTTCCTGCTTTTCCAGCAAGTTGGAATAGTGTGGTACTGACATACTGCTTTTGATAATCCAGAGCTTCAAAGTTTTGTGCTTACTGAAGAAGGGTTGGAATTCATAGAAAGGAAAGTTTAGGAAGAGGATGAAAGGTTGAATTTGGATTTGACCTTGTATTTGAAAATCCAGGGATGATTGCTATTAGATAGTTGTTAAGCTTTTGAATTTTTCTCCTTGATGAAGCAATTTTATTCCTTCCCTTGTGTGCCTTTTTGAAGAATATACGGTAGGGTTTTACATACAGCAAGACTATATACTTTGCTTTACAATATCGATTTATTGTGAATTGGACTAGAACCAGCTCTGAGTACAGAACTTCCTACATACTCTCCTGTTACCATTTATAATAAAAGAAAATCAGATTACGGTAAAGTGCTCTTTTGGACTGGCCCTTTTTAGAGATGGAAGCCATGTGATAAATTCTCATCTCCACACCTCTTTACTCTCACATACACTTTTCTTGATGTACATACATGCCTCTGCTGTTGTAGTGGAGGAATAAGTCTTGCATATTCCTACGTGAGACTTTTTCTTGCAGATACCGGCACAGTGTTAGTCCATTTGACACAGGGCATGATGGTTTATACAGCTGATTATTCATCATGAACCCCAAATTCTTTTCAAAATCACTGCTTTCCAGAATAAGTAGTTCCTCTCATCACCTGGCATTCTGTGATTTCTAGATGAAGGACCTTTGGTTTGTGATGCATATAATTTCATATTTATTAGTCTGTGTCTTTGTTCTTTACAATTTTTCTAATGATTTTGTCATAATCCAACTTCCTCAGTGATGATGGGGCTTTTTTTTTTGCATTTTATTTTGGATCTGAGATATATAACTTAAAATATGCTGCTCTGAATAGGGCACAGTATTCCAGTTCAGACCCAGGATAAGCACATACTTGACACATCCTTTCATTTAGACAGCTCTGTGGTTTCCTGACATCTTTTTGCCTAGATTTGGAAGTTCTATATTGCCAGTTTCACAGCCTGTATTATAAGGGTGTAATTTTAACCACTTAGTATCTGAAGGCCCCGTGGTATTTTGAAGATGTACTTTCTTCCACTCTTATCCTTCAACTTTGTTGAAGAATAAAGGATTTGAATGCGCCTGGGATGAATAGTACTGCATTTAAAATTGTGCTGAAATAGACACATTTTGCCGATCTTACTTTCTTATATTTTTTCAAATAAATTATTTCTAAATGTTAATATTACTGCTCTTTGGTTATCAGTTGGAGTGCTCATGGAGAATCAGAAATACTTCATTTATTTCAGACTTCTCATTATTTGTAGAAGAGAAAAGTCTCCTACAGCTTATGTCCTGTAGTTGTGTAAGCAGTTGAGAGCTACCTAGCATAGCAAATCTTTCCATTGCCTACCATTTTTATCTCTGGTTCAGCTCCGCTGACATTGCTGAACAAGCACAACAGCTGTGGTAAATTTGAGAGAAGGGAGTACCTGGTAAAGACAAGATAATTTTCTTTGAAATCTATTTGGAATAAATGCTCTTCAGTCTGATAAGAGGTAAAACTGCTTTATTAGAGTTGCTTGATCTTCCACAGCCGAGTTCAAGTCTAATTAGAGGACTGTTGAAATTTACTTTTCATGTGGTATCGTAAGAGGAAAGGCCAACTGAAGAAGCTTCTTGGCACTCTCACAATAACATGTGGCTCACAAATACAATACTTTTGTAGCCATGAAAAAAGAAAAGGAACAACTCGGTTGCAAATTTCAAGACTAGACTAAAACGAAGCCTGAGTTTCAAGACAGTTAAATTTTGTAAAGTGCTATATTCTACGTACTGAAATGTTGATTTTTATTATCCATCAATTTAAGAATTATTGTTTCATTCTTTCTAGGGCTTTTAAAGAAAGTTTTCTAAATGATAGATCTGTCATAGAATCACAGAATCACAAAATGGTTTGGCTTGGAAACAACCTTAAGATCATCCAATTCCAATCCCCTGCCACTGGCAGGGACACCTGACACTAGACGAGGTTGCTCCAAGCCACATCCAACCTGGCCTTGAACACTGCCAGGGATGGGGCAGCCACAGCTTCTCTGGGCACCCTGTGCCAGCGCCTCAGCATCCTCACAGGGAAGAGCTTCTGCCTTAGATCTAACCTGAACTGCCCCTGGTTCAGTGTGAACCCATCACTCCTTGTCCTGTCACTACAGTCCCTGATGAAGAGTCCCTCTCCAGCATCCTTGTAGCCGCCTTCAGACACTGGAAGCTGCTGTGAGGCCTCCATGCAGCTTCTCTTCCCTAGGCTGAACAGCCCCAATATTCTCAGCCTGTATGGGAGGTGTTCCAGCCCCTGATCATCCTCATGACCCTGTCCTTATAGGGGAATTGATTTTTCTCTCTTTGAGCACTTTTTTTTTGATATCTCTTTCACCCTACCGCATAATTTGGAAACTGATCACAGGGATCCAAGCCTACATTGCTGCCTATATTTAAGTTCAACAGCTATCATCTGATATTATTGTGTCTAAAAGCTTATTTATTGTAACATAAACCCCTTCTTTTCCTCTCCTGTCTCCTCTTCTTGTCTCTTTCTTTCTTTCCTCTTTCATTAACAAAGACTGAAAATCTTTGGTACTCAAAGGTAGTTTTAAATTTCCTCTATTTCCATTCTGAAAACGTTCTATTTGCTCATGAAATTAATTTTAGATAATAAAAGAAAAAAGAGAAAAATACCCTTCCTATTATGTTTCTGTGGTATAGTAGTGTTGTAATGGTTTTCTTCATCAATCACAGAAGCTTTATGAAGCTTTAGTATTGTAATTTCTTGAGTATTTATGGATGTAATAATGTTAATTTCAAATTGTCTCTTCCATTTGCATAACATCATTTTTCACTGTAAGTATTTGTTCCTTTTTCTTCTGTACATAGGTTTTAAAAAGCTTATAAAGTATTGTTTATAGACTAAGTTCACTCTTTTGCATTGGAGCTATATATCTCTTGAATAAGCAGGCCTAGATGTAGTAGGGCAAAAATGGTTTCAACACCGCTAAAGCTATGCTAAAAGAACAGGGGAGCTAGTAATTGACTGTTGAAGCTGAGTGTTGAGTATTTTGGGGGGTTAGAGTAGTATTCCATGTCTGGTAGATATATTTTCCATAGTCACTGCTATTTAGTTTGCTCTTTGAGTCTAGAATGTTGTAAGTGTTCAGTGGCAAGCTCAGTGAAGAAGATGGAAAAGTCTCCAGACCACAGTTTTCCACTGTTGACACTGGAGTGAAGGCTGAGGAAATCATTAGTCTCAGAGTATGATCATGCTCACTAGGCTCCCCCTTTTGCTTAAATGCCAGTATGCTTCCGAGGACATTGACTTCTGGCTTCTTGAAGCTCATCACTTACTTGACAGCCTGGCAGTAATGCGGTTGTTGTGCCAGGTATGAAGTCATTTGGTAATTTACTAAACCAGTTAAAGATGATTCAGAATCCAAAATGTTATGCCTTAGGAGGAGGTAATTTACTAAGTGATCCTGAAACTATGTCTTTGAAATAATTTATGCTGCCTCCACCTTCTAGTATTTGCTATAGGGAGTATTGAAAATAGGTACTTGGTAAAGACCTTAATAAAAACCTTATGTAACTTCACATTTTGCATAACAAAAGATCACAGCAGCTGAGAATAGAAAAGTGTGCTATTATCATAAATACTCTGTCATGAATATTTAATGTATCTCTTCAATCTAAATTTAAGTACATTTTGTTGTTTATTTCGTTTCTTCTTCCCTTATTTTCACCTGGATGGCTCTATTTTAAACAGGCACAGTAAAGAAATCAGTAATGACTGATTGTTACCTTGGCTTAGCTTAAAAACAGTGCCAAAGGTAATCAAATGTTGGTATAAGTCAATATCACCCTACTAGTCAGCTGTGACATACAGCACTGGATATTTTTATGTGCTTAGGTCAGCATGATTTTCCTGTTAATATCGTTCACAGCATTCAGTGAGGCACTGGCTTTGCTCCTTGGATTTGTAGCAAGATTTTGCTTTTGATAACCATATGCAGACCGAGAGTCTTCTGAGCTGAAGTATCATTGCAGTTAAATGCGCATTTTGCCATTTGCGACATCAGTAAAGCTATTTCATGTTACAGCTTCTCCTCAGGGAAAGTTCTCTTGTTTTAAAGTATCTTGATAATTATTATTTTCTCAGGGAGTGTTAGGGAAATAGAAGGTAGCAAAGTGTCACACAAAATAGCAAAGCAGTCCAGGTGTGCATGAATTTATTGAAGTGCTCCTCATAAAAATCTGTCTTACTATAAGTGATGATTCCCTTATGGTACTCAACACACACAGTAGTTTTAACACTCCACTGTACTAAGGAATTATCTAATTTTACATTTTAAGGCACACTTTTAACAAATTTGAGTTTATATTTAGTAAATCAAAAAATGCAGGTCTGTTAAATTAATCAAAAGGGTTGCATTCTTACCCCGGGACTTTGAATTAAACCCAAACACTAAAAACATCTGTGACATCAAACAGAAAGGATCACACTGAATGACTTCTGAAGAGCCAGCTTCCTGTGATTTCTTTGAGAAGGAAAAAAATGCCATTTGGTATTTTTAGATTCTTGTGATTGAACACTCTGATTGATCATAAATGTGCCATTTAAGTAGCATGTGGCAAAGTAACCATAGCCCGGAGTGCTAGGAAAGATGTTAAAAAGTAGTTAAAATATCATCATCCTATTGTATTTCTTATTGAAATAGGGAATGCAAAGCACATGCACATAAAACCACTTGAAAAGGCAGCTTGTCATCCTTCTGGATATATATGAGAAAATAACACATTTCAATGAAATGACATGGAAGATTATCAAGTTAATGATGTATTAAGCTGACCTCCTCTATCCTTGGGCTATCAGTGCTATCTCACTCTCTCTCAATGCCACTCGGCTACAATTTTAATTGGAACCACACTTCCTTATGACTGTTTGAGTTTGGGTTTTGTTGCTTTATTGCTGCTGCCTTGCATGGAGAAGACGACTTCCAAAAGCAGGAAACATGCACTCTCTTTAACAATTTTTCATCTGCTTCAAATAGGAAGCCTAATTCTAAAGAAATATGGAATGCAGAAACTGCTGAACTCTGTATCGGCATTAGGATTAAGCAGAATTTATTTGCAGATTTGCCAAAACTGAAACAATAGCATTCTGGAAACAGCATTGATGAGTACATTACACGCAAGAGACATTTTAGAGAAGAGCAGGTGCAAGAAATAAATATGATCTCTTCTGCTAGTCCACTACAGTTCCAGTGTACGGCTTTTATATGTTGGTTGTTCTTTTTTTTTTTCAGTGTTTTGGGAGCCATTTAAAAATTGAATCAAGTGATGTAGCAACATCCTGCACCTAGAAGAGAAAAGCATCAGTAAGCAGAACTCTATTTTTCCCCACTGAAATCCTGTTGCCTTTGCTTTTTCAACATAAGGATATGGAGCTGTTGGAGCAAGTCCAGAATTGGCCATGAGGATGATGAGGGGCTGGAGCACCTCCCATACAGGCTGAGAATATTGGGGCTGTTCAGCCTGGAGAAGGGAAGCTGCGTGGAGACCTCAGAGCAGCTTCCAGTGTCTGAAGGGGGCTACAAGGATGCTGGGAGGGACTCTGCATCAGGGACTGTAGCGATAGGACAAGGAGTGATGGGTTCACACTGAACCAGGGGCAGTTCAGGTTGGATCTAAGGCAGAAGCTCTTCCCTGTGAGGGTGCTGAGGCACTGGCACAGGGTGCCCAGAGAAGCTGTGGCTGCCTCATCCCTGGCAGTGTTCAAGGTTGGACAGAACCTGGGAGCAACCTGGTCTAGTGTGAGGTGTCCCTGCTCATGGCAGGAATTTGAAACTGGATGATCTTAAGGTCCTTTCCAGCCCAAACCATTCTATGATTCTACGATTAATTTATTCTTTCTGCTTCTAATGACTTACTATTCATAACACCATCATTAAAATATCATTTGCACACAAGGGTAAACAGTATCATGAAATTACATAACCAGTAAAACAAACTATTATAAAGCCATATGTCCTTGAACTCTTTGCTACTCCATATATTGTTCTGGCACTATACTGGAGGTATCCAGAGGCCATGCTTGTCAGAACAGTGTGGCTAAGCCACAGAGCTGTACCAAGATAGGAGCAATAAGTGAGCTTGCCCCTTCTCTTTTCTGCTACCAATGGAGTAAATGGAGTGATTCCTGTAGAAAGGATTATGTCTGCTGTATGTTGAAGGAACGTGCTCACGAGATGGAGAGCTGAAATATTGCTTAGGGCAATACTTCCTAATTATATCCAGAATTTTACAGCAAGTGTGTACTGGTGGTGTAGCACAGAACAAGTCTTCTCCAAGGAAGTTTCTGTATGTTGCTACAATTGCACACACATTCTCTTTTTTCCTCATGATAAATGCTCTGTTAGAATTTCAGCAGCAAAGCAATCTGGTGGACAGCAGGTATCCTATATCCTGCAGGCTTAACCTGACCTTTAGAGAGTAAATTAGCACACTTATATCATGAATAATCTTTTTTCTCTTTAAATTCCTTGTATCTGCCTGGTACAAAAAACCACAAACCCAAACCTATTCCTACAATGTTATGATACTTCCCGAAACAAAATGGACTATTATCTAAAATTTCTCCTTTATGCTAAGCCCTAAGGCAGTACCTGTGGGGAATAACAGTACAGATGCTTGAATATTGTGAATGCAGTGATTTAGACCCTGCATTTCTGGGGAAGGTGTGAAGGGAGAGAGAGGTGCCCTGCAGTGTGATAGAGAAATGCTGAAGGAAGGAAGGAAGGAGATAAGATTGCTTGATGGGAAGGGTGTGTGCCTTCCAGCAAAGCACAGACTCCAGTGGGGTGCACGGCAATGTGGCTCTGGGCTGTGGCTGCTACTGTTGTGTGGAGTCCCAGAGTGGAAGAGACACTGCTGCACTCTGTTATAGATTCAGTTGATGCTGATATTGCAGGTAGAAGATCAGAACTCAGTAAAGGTCTCTTAATGGCCAGCTTGAGACTTGACAGAACTGGCGGTAAAAAACATGAGTATTTTCCATCTTAATTCTTGAAATGCAGACTTGTAAACTTTCGTGAGATAAAAATTTATGTCCAAGCCTTCAACTTCAACATTTTCACAGTTTGTTTTGCGGCAGTGGTTTTCTTATCTGCTCAGTTGCAAGTGAAAGAATATGAGAGTGAGAGATGGAAGCAATGAGAGTATTTAGAATCTGATAAATCAGGCGTTTGAAGCTTCACAATAGAACTATACCAGACTGACATTTAGTACCAATGAATATTGCCAGTGGTTAGTTCTTAAACATTATTAACCATCAGCAGCACTCCAAAGCAGTCAATTCTTATTAACAAGCCTGTAATACATAAATGGTGTACCACAGACCTGTGGTTAGCGCTGATGGTCCTTGGGCTTAGTCACTGAGGCTGACATGATCAGACTGTAGAACTCCTTGCCAAGGGAAGATGGAACTATTATGGGTAACGCCATTCTTCCCTATTTTCCCCCTCACACTCTTGGTGTTTCTATATTCCTTGCCCCTTTTGGTGTTATGTATTACACTTACTGTGTTTCAAAATGCTTCTACACTATGACAGTGTATGTGTATGTTAATTTAAAATACCTATGGCTGAATTGAAGAAAAGTGAATAATAATTGTAACTTGCTTTATGGGTGCAATAGGCCCCTGCTTTTGCTACAGCACTGGAGCTTCTTTTCCTTCATTTATTTTCATACCTAGCAAATGTAGTCCATTAAAACCAAACTGTTTTCCACAATTAAGCTTTTTTAATGTAGAATTTTAAGTACTTGCTCTTTAAAAATAGTGCATACTCAGTTCATGGCGGTGTCTGCGAAGAGCAGAGGTTGTCAGAGGATTCTCTGTAGTAGTTAGGGGAACACCTCATGGGAGGCCTACATGATTTCCCTGGGTTCAAGTAGCGAAAGAGCTTCATTCCTGATGAAAATACTTACTGTTCTTTCTACCCCTGTCAAGCAGAGGCTGTTCTGGTGAGCCGACTGGGGAGGGCTAAAGAGAAAACTCTTTTTGTTGCCTTGAAAATCACAAAATCGCATGAGTGCTGCTAACTTCTCATTGTAATTTGAATTGTGGACCTTTTTGTTCGTTAGGTCACAGGAAAAGAATGGCCATTTTGTCTTCTCTTACTGCATATTTCTTACCTTTCATGATCTCAATGCTCCATCTCTGGCAGTGTTCAAGGCCAGGCTGGACAGAGCCTTGGGCAACGTGGTCTGATGTGAGGTGTCCCTGTCCATGGCAGGGGGGTTGGAACTGGATGATCTTAAGGTCCTTTCCAACCCAAACCAGTCTGGGATTCTATGATTCTAAGTGTTTCTTTTTTACTTTCTATGGGCTTGTACTACTTAGTGCCTTACACTACTGAAGTTTTTGACCCCACTGGGGCTTTAGCTTACTGGTGTATGACTTCCTGAGCATCTAAGGCACCATGTCTGTTAGCATGTGAATCAGCCTCTTATTACTTACAGGCAAACAGCTACTTTATACCCAGGATGAACAGTAATAGGAATTGCTCTTGTATATGTTTCATGGGTAGCAAAAGCCCTGCCTGGATCCATTCAAAAAGGGTTTCCTGTGAAACAAGGACGTATTTATGCAATCAGAGACAAGGACATATTTATGGATACAGAGATGAAGTTCAGAACCAGGTGATTGTTTGACCTCTGTGTTATTTCTAATACAGACATCTCCAAAAGCACATTGTAAAGATATTTACATAGAAAGGTGTGGTAAAGGTACAGGAAAGGGGCTGTTATGCAAGGAAGTGGGAATATTTTTTATCTGCTTAGACTTGTTCATCTGTATCCAACTGAAAGCTGCTTTCATCCATGGACTGTCCTAACTGTCACATTTTAAATGCGATCATTTTACATTCCTTGGTGACTGCTAAATGAGATGTAGAGCAAAACCAGCTTTGATATCACCTTCAGACACAGATTTTGAGTCTAAGAACAGCAAATACATTTTTAGCTCTTCACCTCAGCCCTTCCTCTGACTAATCCTTAGAGCATTATGTTTAAATCCCAGTGTTCAGTTTTTTTACCTGTTCCTATAATTTTTGGTCATCTCTCTGTTGCTCAGCTGGGCAACCTCACACTGTGGTTTTTATCACTGTCCTTTGAATAGCAGGTTTCCCAAATGTCTTGTTTCATTTCTAGCCTAAAAAAAAAAGGAATTGATATCTCAGTACTACCAACCAAAAGCCAAAAAAGACAAAGTTCATAAGGAAGCAACAAATTCACTGTTGCTTTACACAGCCCACAGATTCTTCAATCCTACAACTACCCTGAAATCACAAATGTGAGCTCATTGCTTACTTGACAGTGAGCTTTATTGCAGGCAGATCTGACAGTCTTGGTGGATAGTCTTCTTTATTTCCTGGGACTAATATCTCAAGTTATGGAACTAACGTTTTGTTGCAAACACAACCAGGCATTGTCATTGTGTTCTGACTGGGAATTTCCATGTTTTAGTCTGATTGTAAACTTCCGAAAATCTATGTAGGCTCTAAGAAGAAGAATATTTTATCAAAAAGGGAAAGATGTCGAAATAGGAAAGATACACACCTTATTTTTCCTGCTTCCTGAGGGCTCACTCATGTGACTTGAGTCAGTGACCTGCTCACTTGAAGCACCTTTATGATGGTGTTGATAAGGAATAAGGAGTTGCTTAAATGCCTTGAAATGTCAAGTAATTTAGGGTGAAAACCAACAGAGTGACAAAGCCAAATGTGTCAGCTTATGATAAAATATTTCTGACAAGTATATTTCTCACTGTATTGTGTTTGTTATATCTGGCCATGTGTTAATGCATGTGTGTGCTGGGTTTTCTTTAGTTTTGAATATTGTGACACTGGAGTCAGTGATGCATTTAAAATATATTTTAAATGTCTCCCCCAGCTCATCTTGGCAGAGCAAGCGCATTACAACAGTACACACCAAAGTGATTTCTTGGTGGTGGCGGTACGCCCGCAATCAAAGTTTTGTTTCATTTTAAAACTTAAAATATGCAACTAGTATATTTCCTATGAAAAAGTTAGTTCAGAGTAATAGCCAATGGTAGGCCACACATAAAACTTCTCCAAAGTCTAAGGTGTCTCAGTTCTTTTGTGCTCTTCCTACAAATTGCAAAGCGTTAATACGCCACCTTTAAATAGGTCCTAGAGATACTCAGTTAGTACAGTGATCTGTAAAATTACGTTCATCAGATGTGTACCCAGAAGGAAAAGATGTGAGACAGCAGAAGTAGAGGATATGGTTTGTTTTTCTTGCTGGTCTCTATTGTAACACTAACTTTTGAGTAAACTTATTCTTTCATTTATATTAAAAGTTTGCTTCTAAGTTAAGAGATGGCTCATGTGATAATCCCAGAAACCCAGGAATAAAAATCTCTTCTGGTATAATCTGCAGAACGCTTTTATTGTACTTCTGGTTCATTTCAACCTTCCACTGAAACCTCAGATAAGCTCAAATGGTTTATTATTAAATTGTGACACACAGTCTCTGCTAAACATGCTACCTAAACCGTGTGAGAGTCTCTGTCCTCTTTTATGCTGTGTAATTTCTTAAAGAATCATGAAAAAGATTTTTTAACAAAATCTATTAATATTAAAAGTGAGGAAATACTGACGTTTCTTGTTCCATCCATGCATTGGTCGTTTGTGCAGCAGCGATCTTTCTCTTGCTATTTCTCATCACAGTGAAACTATAATAGAAAATGATGGTTCCATTGGTAGCAGAATCCTCATGAACTGCCACTGAGATCAGATTATCCTTACACCCCCAATGATTTTCCATCTAAGTCAAAGTTGAGTTATGGTGGCAGGTAAAAAATAGATTTATTCATGTTACTGTGGCAGAAAGTGAGACTTTGAAGAAACTGGGAGAGGCAGATCTTAATTCTGTTGAGCTTAGGAAGATACGAGAAAATGCTTTGGTGATCTGTGAGAAGAATATGCATAAATCTAAACTGTTAGGAGAATTAGGAAAGAGTGCTGTAGTTTAGAATGGGCCCTACAGTAAAAAAAAGACATTGAAGAAAGAAAACAGATGAAAGTGTATTAAAGTGTAAATAAAAATATAACATGTTGTGATGTTACAGCCTGGTATGTAAGTGAATCTTGATTTATAACTGGGATATATTTGGTTATTTTTGTTATTAACTGCCTGGAGCTGGTAGGGGATACAAATAATAACCCACATCAGTCAGATCAACCCACTAAATCCACGTGTTATTTGAGGATTGTTTACTGAGCATCTATTCTAACTAAACACAGAACCAGGCATCAAAAGCAAATTGAGGCTTTGAAATTGATGCAGAGAACAGCTTATGTTTTTTATTGTCTTATTCCCCAAACATATGTCATCTTTTTCCATTACTGGGTGGTGGGGCATGTACTGACCTTGCTGAACGACTGCAGCAAGTTGCGGATAATGTATACAAAGCTCCTGCCCAGTGCACAAAGAGATAGTGTTCGGCTATCAGGGCTGTTCTCATGCTCAGTGTTCAGTAGTGTGCTAAATGCTGTCCCTATATCAGAGCAATGCTAAAATACATTAGTCAAATTAGTTTAAAATGGAACTGTTTGTCATTTATTTCAGTTTTTCCTGTCATTTGGCAACTTGAATTTGTATTCGTTTCTAATACTTCTAGAACACTGTTCGCTACTACAATTTTGCCTTCTCTTGACATACAGAGATGCTTCTGAAATACTGATATCCTATAGCAGCTTCTGATGGATATCATACTTTAAATGGCTGTAAACAAATTTCTTAATCAAATCACTTAGCCATGATAAGTGATCTTTTTCCTGCAGACAGGTAGCACTGAAATTTAAACTCTTTTCTAACCCCATGTAACATATATGTTAAAAATGCACTCCATATACGTCTTTAAAGGTATCAGTGAATGAGGCTCATTATTAGCTTTCCTCAATGCTTGATGGTTGGGGTAAGAACTGTTGGCTTCTCTGTCAGTTCCCAAAGACTATATTTAACTTTATGAAATGAGGAAAAAATGTCCTGGGTGTACTTGAGAAAGTACAGGTAATTTTAGTCCTTTATTTTCAATGACATATAGCAAAATGAAACAACTCAGAAATATGTAACACCCTCTGGCAGAAATTTAGAGCTGTATCAAGGAATGAGACAAGCAAGGTAGTGGAATTGGGAAATATAGTGTTGGAAACCAGAAGACATCACATTTAGTTTCATAGGCACTTCTGATTTTGCCTGGAGAAGAGAAGCTGTGTGGAGACCTCAGAGCAGCTTCCAGTGTCTGAAGGGGGCTCCAAGGATGCTGGAGAGGGACTCTTCATCAGGGACTGGAGCGATAGGACAAGGGGTGATGGGTTCACACTGAACCAGGGGCAGTTCAGGTTAGATCTAAGGCAGAAGCTCTTCCCTGTGAGAGTGCTGAGGCGCTGGTCCAGGGTGCCCAGAGAAGCTGTGGCTGCCCCATCCCTGGCAGTGTTCACGGCCAAGTTGAACAAAGCCTTGGGTGGCATGGTTTAGTGTGAGGTGTCCGTGCCCATGGCAGGGGGGTTGGAACTGGATGATCTTAAGGTCTTTTCCAACCCTAACTATTCTATGATTCTATGATTCTATGACATGGTCTAGTGGAAGGTGTCCCTGCCAATGGCAGGGGAGTTAGAACTGGATGAACTTAAGGCCCTTTCCAACACAAACCATTTTATGATTCTGGGAATTCATGAATTTATTTTTCTTCTTGTACCCAGACCTTATTATTTTATGTACTGAAACATGGGGGTTAATTAGATGAATGTTTCCTGTTACTAATTTCCTAGGCCTTGAAACAAAACACTGGCTGAGGAATCTTTCCTCGGTTTTTCCTCACAGTATTTTTCATTTTCCCACATTCTTACTGCTTCATCTCTGCAGTATTTGGGATCACTTTCATAAGTTACTCATGAAAAAACAGAATGAGGATCTGCCACTTTTAGTTTATTCTCTTATTACTTTTCTACAGGGAAGAAAAGCTTCTGTATTACAAAGGGGTTTTTTTAAGAATTTTGCTTTTTCGGCCTTTCTTTTGAGAGCAAGGGATTTTGTTTTTTTTTTTTTTTTTTTTGTAGGTATGCATACTGTCGTGTGTTAAACCGGGAATTGGTGGGGGACAGCTTTCTCATCATCCATATCATATATGGCTTTGTAGCAGCTGGTGCCACAGATTTAACATGTCTTCTGAGGAAGATGGGTCTCCTTCTCTGTTTATGGTGGCTGAGAGTTAGAGAGGTCTAGCACAGCCTTCAGCCACAAGCAGCTGGTTCCTTGATGTATTTGTCTGGCTTTTGAATAGTCTGAAGACATGACCAGGCTTTGAAGTTGAATCTATGTCCTATGAAAATTTCATGTAGAGTATATAAAAAGATTCATAGAATCATAAAATCATAGAATAGTTAGGGTTGGAAAGGACCTCAAGATCATCTAGTTCCAACCCCCCTGCCATGGGCAGGGACACCTCCCACTAAGCCATGCCACCCAAGGCCTCATCCAACCTGGCCTTGAACACCACCAAGGATGGAGCATTCACAACCTCCGTGGGCAACCCATTCCAGTGCCTCACCACCCTCACAGTAAAGAATTTCTTCCTTAGATCCAATCTAAACTTCCCCTGTTTAAGTTTGAACCCGTTACCCCTTGTCCTGTCACTACAGTCCCTGATGAAGAGTCCATCCCCAGCATCCTTGCAGGCCCCCTTCAGATACTGGAAGGCTGCTATGAGGTCTCCATGCAGCCATAAGCCTGCCTGACAGAGGAGAAGGATGACAGTTTTCCTGGACAGAATTTCCTAAGGGTTATTTGTGCCTTACTTTGATTTGTTGAACTTCTGTAATGCAGATGAAAAATGACAGAGGTATATTTAAACAAGGGTTGTCAGTCACTAGGATAGAACTGTCTCCAAACCAACAGGAGTGTTAGAAAGGATAACATAGTAGTAATTAATTGAAACTATGCAAAACATTATGGCAGTATGGAATCCAGCAGCATTCCTAAATAGTAGGTACAATTAACAAGATCTACTAGATCAGATTGCAAGGGCAGATGTATGTCTTTCAAAATCCTACCAACATTGTCTTCTGGGTTCTTAGTTTCAGCTTCAATTCCCTGTTTGCATTCAAAAAATTGAAGTCCATTCAGCTGTAAGATATTTTGGGGAGTAAAATTCAGAAATAAATTAAATTATGAGTTTGTCTTTAAACTTAGAGTTTTTCTGTTTCTCAAGCAAAATATTTATTTGTGCTATATTTCAAAACTTAGAATATGCTTAGGCCTGTAAGTATAGCTACACAACTGATTAAATCCCTTTTTCATGGAGAGGAGAATTTCATGTCTTGCAGTAAGTGTGCTTCTATTTGGAATGGTCATCCATTTCCATTTGGGGAAGTTTAACAGTGACTCCTGATCTAAGAATTAATGGGTATTTAGCCAAAGAACTTAGACAATCAATCAAAACTGTTTCTTAATCTGATAGCAGGAACGAATGACAGAAAATGGTCCAGCAATGCCATTGACAGCAAGATGTGTAAAATTTTATGTGGTGAAAGGGCAAGGGAAGACAAATAGATCTATATATGATACATAGTTCACATACATAAAATCATGTTCCTGTTTTTATTGTTGGTACAAACAGGTATGTTTCTATCCATCTCAAATTCATACTCTCCTTATCAATGGGTATGAATTAAGTATATATTTAAGGCCTTGTGCCTATTTAAGCATTATATGCATAATTAGTAATAGATATGTTTATTCTAATATATAAGTATTGCTTACATAAATATATAAATGTGCCACTTTTCTGGGAACTTGTCATATATATTTGTCAGATGTCTATTTCTGATATATTAAATTCTGAATTACAAGTTGTGAACTTTTCAAAGCAAAAGAAAGCATCAAAAGTGGAATGGACTTAAATGAATGCCAGGTATTATTATTAATTACGCTTCTCACTGACAAATGAAGGCCATTAGAATCCTAGAAACAATTCAGAATTGTTGATGGATTTGTTTTTCCTTTTTTCCTGCTGGAACAAATTAGAAAAAATAGATAGTAGTTTGTGGACATAAACTTTGATTTTTCCATGTCAACTTGGTTGAGATGGAAAACCCCTTTGCTGTCATACTGCCCTCCTCCCCCTAACAAAAGGAAAAAGTGAATTACCTTTCAACTTTATTTTCATACTATTTTCACACTCACTTCTGTTTTGTCCCTGAGAGATCAGACTTGGTGCAAACTTTCAGCCTCTTCAAGCCTGTGGAAGTCAGGGGTTTAATCTAAACCAAAGCAATAAAGCAAAAAGTGCTGTCTTTGCACAGATTCTTTTCTGTATGTTTCTGGGTTTGCTCCACTGCAGAGGCAGTTTTAAGAGGGCTCTGTTTTAAGGGCCCGGCCGATACGGTTTGACCTCTTTAAGTTGTTGCTCAGGAAGCTAAAGGGTGGGGCTGGAAAGCTTATCTTCATTGAGTTTCCCAATTGACCATATAAATCTGTGCAACTGCCTGCATATCATGCTGGTGGAAGTGTTCTTTTCTGAACTTCTTTGTCAGGCACATTAGATAAAGGCCATGTTTCCCCTCCAGGGTGGACAGTTCATCAGAACTGTTGCATATGTGTGCCATCTTTAGAACTCCTGTTACTATGATTATGCTGTAACTTGTGTCTCTAGATCCACAATGAATAGCCATCACCATTTGCAAGACATACACTCTGATAGACAAGGTGCTGGACAGAACATTAATGACACAAGGTACTCCAAATGACAAAATGCCTGAAGACTTATAGCAAACTGAATCTGTGGGACTTTAGTATACTTTATCACACTGGTAGACTGATTTTGCTTTCCCAAATATGAGAAAACTTCCCTACTTGCATGGTGTTTAGTTTGCTGGCTTAATATGTCATGCCTTACTCGAGGCTGGAACTGCTATTGCTGTGACACCATTTTTCTTTGAGTGATAATGACCCTGGATGCTGCTGCTGAAGGTGACAGCAGAGGACGTATTGGCTGAGATTTTTATAGCAGTGCTAGGAGTTCATTCTTTTTTCTTTTTTCTCTTTTACACAAAATGAATTCATCTTTGTCTGTGCAAGATCAGGACCCTTTAATACAATACCCTTTAATACAATAATATTAAGGTTGCAATCATAATGGTAGGAAGAAATCCTAACTGCTGGCATAGGGCATTATCAGGCCTTGAAAGTGCAAGAACAATAACGCAATAATGTGTTTACTTAATTGGAGCATCCATGAATTCTGTTGACTTCAAATGCAAGTGCTTTAGTGTTTCTGAATGGTGTGAGGATGCCATGTGAAAATCCATTATAAAATATGAATTTTAATGCTACAACTAATGGCAAAATGAGATTAATCTGTTGTTAACTTGCACTATTTCATTTTACAATATCTGATTGTACAACGGAGAAGAGCTTCGGAACATCATGAATGCCCGTGATATTAGCACTCAGGTATTAGCACTGAGATCAAATTAGATTTACCTCATACTTACAGTTTCTACATGAAAGTCTTTCAGAATATCTAAGTATGAAGGGAGCTGAGTGAGATTTGACCCTCTATCTTATAAGAACATATTACTCAAAAGTTTGAGGACACAGGAAGGATGTCAGGGTAATCAGTATTCAAACCACATATGTTGTAGTCTCTGTGGAATGTTTTCATTTCAGTTCTCATTATTTTGTTGTGTAATAAGATACTCAGTGTGGCTTTCAAGTGAGAAAAACATTGTCAAGTTATTACGACTTAGTAAAGCCCTCAGATTCAGAGAAAAACTCTGTAGAGTTGGCTTTTGACTCCGTAGTGAACAGTATTTTGGAAGGAAAAGCAGCTCAGTGGTAACATTCTCATTCTACTTTAATGAACCTAAGAAGAAATCAGATTTTTCCAAGCACACAGAGTAAAACCTGCTTAGATTAAAATGAGAGATACTGCAATAAAAAAAATCTTGTTAAACCAAGTAGATTTTTCCAGCCAATAAGAGAAGCAATAGCATTATGGCAGGAATTATAGAACCACAGAATGGTTGAGGTTGGAAGGGACCACCAGGGGTCAGCTTGACTAACCTCCCCACTTGAGCAGGGCCACCAAGACACATTACTCAGGACTGATTTGCAGCTCAAATCCTATGTTTAGTTCTAGGCCCCCTCACTACAAGAGAGACACTGAGGTGCTGGAATGGGTCCAGGGAAGGACAGTGGAGCTGGTGCAGGGCCTGGAGCACAGTGTGATGGGGAACGGCTGAGGGACCTGGGGGGTTCAGTGTGGAGAAGAGAAGGCTCAGGGGGGACCTAATCGCTCCCTACAAGTGCCTGAGGGGAGGATGGAGCCAGGAGGGGCTGGGCTCTGCTCCCAAGGAACAAGGGATGGGACAAGAGGAACCGGCCTCAAGCTGCACCAGGGCAGGTTTAGATGGAGCTGAGGGACAATTCCTGCCCCAAAGGGTGCTCAGGCATTGGAACAGGCTGCCCAGGGCAGGGCTGCAGTCACCGTCCCTGCAAGTGTTCACACAGTGTGGAGACGAGGCCTCAGTGCCATGGGTTAATGGTGGCCTTGGCAGTGCTGGGGAATGGTTCGACCCCATGATCTTAAAGGTCTTTTCCAACCTGGTTGATGCTATGATCCTATGATTGTGTCCAGACAGCTTTTGAATATCTCCAGGGAAGGAGACTCTACAACATCTCCGGGCAACCTATTCCAATGCTTAGTCACCCTCACAGTAAAGGAGTTCTTTACTCTATTTCCTGTATTTTAGGTTATGTCCATTGCCACTCGTGTTATTGCCTGGCATCACTGAGAAGAGTCTGGACCCATCCTCTTGACACACTCCCTTCAGATACTTACATCTGAATCAGATCTCCCCTGACCCTTCCCTTCTCTAGGCTGGACATGCCCAGCTCCCTCAGCCTTTCTTCATATGAATGACTCCGTACTCTTAATCATTCCAGTAGCCCTTCATTGGACTTGCTCCAGGAGATTCATGTCTCTCCTGTACTGAGGAACCCAGAGCTGGACACAGTACCGCAGTGAGGCCTCACCAGGGCTGAGTAGAGAGGGAGGATCATCGCCCTCAGCCTGCTAGCAATGCTCTCCCTAATGCAGCCCAGGATAGCACTGGCCTTCTTGGCCACAAGGGCACATAGCTGGCATGGACAGTTTGTTGTCCACCAGAACCATCAGGTCCTTCTCCACAGAGCTACTTTCCAGCATGTCAGTCCCCAGCCTGTGGTAGTACAGGGGATTATTCTTCCCCAGGCGCTCTCCGAAAGTCCAGGGTTATGATCTTTTTTATTGCCCTGCTTCGTCCTTGCATGATACCGAACTCCCTGATCTCATGGTCACTGTAGGCCAGGCTGCCCCCAGCTTTCACATCACCAACAAATCCTTCTTTATTTGTTAGTATAAGGTCCAGCAGCACACCTTTCCTCATTGGCTCCTCCATCACCTGTGTCAGAAAGTTACCATCAGTGCTTTCCATGAACCTCCTGGATCTGGATTGTTTGTCCTTTGCTGTGCTGTTCCTGCAGCAGATGTCGGAGTGGTTGAAGTCCCCCATGAGAACCAGGGTATGTGACTGTGAAGCTACTTTCAGCTGTCTATAAAAGAAAGGCCTCATTGACTTCATAAATCATAGGGTAGTTTAGGTTGGAAGAGACCTTCATATCTCATGTAGTCCAACCCATTACTGGGAATATTCCTTAGGGATATAAAAATATGATTTTCTAGCTAATCCAATCATTGCCAGGATGAAGCCAGTATTTTTAGTGTATTAACAATTTCAGTGTGGAAGGCCTGAGCTCAGAAAGTGTTGTTTTATTTGAAGAATCAGCAAATTATCTGGCATGATTGGTATACTCTTCAAGAGAGAAAGATCCAAACATGGCAAGCAGCTCAAGTGCAGGCAAAGATGATGTGTATTTGAAGGTTTGAGTAGAAGTTTGTACTTCTTTTACGATGTATGCTTTAGACAAATGCAATAATTTTGTCTCCTTTAGGTTATGTTGAGACACTGCTTTTGTAAAGTTTAACAATTCATTGTATGATCTAGCAAGTCTATATGATTGCAAATATTGCATTCACATATCTTTTGTATTTTCTGATTCAAACATGTTAGACTAGTTCTTCATCAAGAAATTATTTAATGAACCTCATGAGTGTTTATCAATGACCTGAATGAAGGGCTGGAGTGCACCCTCAGCAAGTTTGCTGATGATACGAAGCTGGGGCAGTGGCCGATACAGGTGAAGCTGTGCTGCCATTCAGCAGGACCTTGGCAGGCTGGAGAACTGGGTGAAGAGAAACCCAACGAGGTTCAACAAGCGCAAATGCAGGGTCCTGCACCTTGGAAGGAAGAACCCCAAGTACCAGCACAGATTGGGGGTAACCCACTAGAGAGCAGTTCAGCTGAGGAGGACATGTGTGTATTGGTGGATGATAAGTTGACTATGGGCTGGCAGCGTGCCCTTGGCCAAGAGGGACAATAGTATCCTGGGGTGCATTGGGAGGAATGTGGCAGCAGGTCAAGGGAGGTGATTGCTTCCCCTCGTCTGACCCTGGTGAGGCCACATCTGGAGCACTGTGTCCAGTGCTGGGCTCCTCAGTACAAGAGGGACAAGGAGCTACTGAAGAGGGTCTAGCAGAGGCCACAAGGATGCTCAGGAGTCTGGAGCACCTCTCTTATGAGGAGAGATTGCAGGAGCTGGGCCTGGTTAGCCTGAAGAAGAGCAGCCTGAGAGGGAATCTCAATGCAGATCAGTATCTCAGAGGCAGGTTCCAGGAGGATGGTGCCAGACTCTTTCCAGTGGTACCCAGTGACAGGACAAGGAGCAATGGCCATAAACTAAAACACAACAAGTGTCACCTCAACATGAGGAAGAGCTTCTTTACATGAGGGTGTCAGAGCCCTGGAATGGGCTGCCCAGGGGGTTGTGGAGTCTCCCTCTCTGGAGACATCCCAAACACACCTGGACACATTCCTGTGTGCCCTGCTCTGGGTGGCCCTGCCTTGGCAGGCAGTTGAACCAGATGATCTCCAAAGGTCCCTTCCAACCCTAATGGTCCTGTGATTCTGTGAGTGTCGTTTTGACTTTATTTTATATTGACAACCATTAAAGCATTTTGAAAAGAAACCTGAATTGTAGCCCAGTATCATTGAAACATTGAAAATATTGGAAAATCTTTACCATGTTGCCTTTATATGTAACACTATGAATTTAGCACAAGATATATAGAATGGTATCAACTCAGGTTATTTGCTTGCAAATGTGCTTGTCAAGATTTTGTATTCCAGTATTAAAGTTTTATAAGGGATAAATGGAGCAAGTTAGTAGAAAAAATAGTAGATCTATACATAATTTACATTCTTATTTATTTTAGTAAAATCATCTGGGACAAACAGATTTATCTGAGACAAACAGATTTATGCTAGAATATTTAGAAAGCAAGCTGGATAAAAAAATACCAGTTTCAGGACACTAGCAGTAGAACTGAAAATACTGTGCAGAATACAGAACATTAGTAATAGAACAGAATGGTTGCAGAGGCAGTAAATTGTGGGTTTGTGTATGTGAGACATTATGCATTAATCTCCCTACTCTGTTTTTTAATGTAGTTTCAATTTTATGCCAGCGAATAGCTCCTCTTGCTTTTCTACCAGTAGACCTGAAGTGGATATTGCAATTTCTTCCTGGCTGGTGAACGTAGCAGCTATGGTCATGTCAGGTTATGTCAGAAGTGTTGCTTTGACTGGACAGTTGGGCACTGTTGCTTTGAGGTAGTTAACTGTTGTGATGACCAGTGCAACTGTTACTTATCTATAGACAAGCATTTATTGAATCATAAAAAAATTAAGTCAGGGACAAATATTTGTTAGTTTTGTTCAGAGATAAAATGTAGTTTGGTTTGTTTTTTTTTTTCCTACTACATTTGTAAACTTTGTTTAGGGGAGATTTTAAGCAAACCACATGTGTTAACTCTTACTTTTATTTCCTTATTAAAAGAATCAGATGTGCTGGAGCACATCTGGAGACAGGCTGAGAACATTGGGGCTGTTCAGCCTGGAGAAGAGAAGCTGTGTGGAGACCTCAGAGCAGCTTCCAGTGTCTGAAGGGAGCTCCAAGGATGCTGGAGAGGGACTCTTCATCAGGGACTGTAGCGATAGGACAAGGGGTGATGGGTTCACAGTGAACCAGGGGCAGTTCAGGTTAGATCTAAGGCAGAAGCTCTTCCCTGTGAGGGTGCTGAGGCGCTGGCACAGGGTGCCCAGAGAAGCTGTGGCTGCTCCGTGCCTGATAGCGTTCAAGGCCAGGTTGGATGGGGTTTGGAGCATCCTGCTCTAGTGTGAGGTGTCCCTGCCTGTGGCAGGGGGTTGGAACTGGATGATTTGAAGGTCCTTTCCAACCCAAGCCAGTCTGGGATTCTATATAGATGAAATATTTAGAATGGTAACTCCAAGAAAAGCATTTGATACAGCAAATGCAAACACACATGGCTGGGAAGGGGAAGCAGAATTCTCAATCTAGGAAAAGTAGCCAAATTTGGATGACTAACAGGGAAGGGACAAAAATGAGGAAGAAGTTTGAGAGCATAGGTGAGAAATTTTAATTTAAGGAAACATTTTTCAGGTAAACTTTTGGTTATGCAGACCGGTTCAGACAACCAACAGAGAGCAGAATGTACTAGTTAGAACTGCAGAGTGCCGTATTTCTGCCTAGCACACAGTTAAGATAACCTAGCTCTTACTGGGTGTACTATGGGACTTTGGGATTCAGCAGTAAATAATATCAGCCAGTCTGGTTTGGGATTTTTCACTCCAGAGTTATCTAGCCTTTGACAAGATAGCTGCTATATTTTTACCAAAATCTTTGTATATAATCTCTAGATTATTTGTAAAAGTTCTGTTCCAAAGGATTGTTTTAAAAAGTTCAATATGTGACACTTTTAGTTTTGTACTGCAACGCCAAGTTCTTGCAAAAGCACTGATTTTAGTAGGAATAATTACCAGCTTAGATTGATATATGTAATCGAAGGTGGTGCTGGAGCACAGCCAGATTTATTCAAAGAGTATTTTCAGGTAAAGGAAGCTTGATTTAATGTATATAAGATCTATTGCATACAAAATATGAAGCTTCTTTCCTTTCTATTATATAGGATCTATCCCATTGACAAATACTAAAATGAATTATCAGTTGTCCTGGGATCATCATTACTTGGAGTGATGGTTCATTTGTCATCTTAAGTATCACCTAGTACTCGTTCCTGTCATGTGTGCCTCATGCATATACTTCCCAAGAGTTATTAGTACCACAGAAATGTACTCAGACAAATAGTTCAAAATACCTCTGTCGAGACTATCCATAATATTATTGTGTTAGCCATTCATGTCTGCAAATTTGGGTTCAAAGTAGTGGAGCTTGTGAGTGAAGATCACTTCTTTGGCAGCACATGTATCCAGAAAGCTTTAGCCTGCTTTCTGAAGCACATCTCCCCTTCTTTTGGGACAGTGGTATGAACAACTGCAGTCAGTGTCATCCAAACTGTCTTCAAGGTGGTCATCTATGATGGGGCATGAGTAGGCTGTGAGAAGGCCTGAGTCTGGCACTAAATAGAAATATACCCTTTAACTGGGATCACCTTAGCAAGTCCTGATATTAGTTCAAAACTTCCCTTTCTCTCTTCTCAAACAGCTAATGGTTACGTAATTTTTGTTCAGAAAGTGAAGTAATGGCTAGCTATTTTTCACATATTGGGTATTATTTTATTTTAAGAACACTTAAGGGAAAAACGTGTGTTGTGGTTTGGGACCAGAGGGACAGGCTAGCAACTAAATAATCTTGAATACCTAATTGGTATTCACTTCAAATTACTTAAGAAAATGGCATTGTGTCTTCATTAAAGACATTAAAGGCCTCTTTGTCTACTTCTGGAAAGGTCTAGAGACATTTTATGGCATCAGTAATCTGAAATTCCTGCAGTAAATCTAATCCTGTCCTTTACACCTTTAAATCCATCAGAATTGGAAGTAGTTGAAAGTAGTGTGTAGAATCAGAGTTTTTAGGAGCTGCAAATAAAGATTTGATACTTGATCTTTCTCTGTAAGTATAAAATACGGTAGTTCCTCTACACTGATTGAAAGCATCTGACATTGTCAGTGGATGAAGAAGTGCTTGTATGCCAGCTTCTGACAAAAAATATAATGGACAGACATGTTCAGGCAAGAGCACAAGGATCCCGCTCTCTTACTATTGTTCTAGATGAACATAGCCCAGAAGAGAAAATAACGGCAATTGCCTACTAGATCTGGTTTATTCCTGGTATTTGACACAAAACACCATCAGCTGAATGGTGTTTTTAAATCTTTTTAAATCATTCCCAGCAGAAATACCAAAATACTTCTTAGTCACACATAGAGTCACTAAAAAGTGACACATCTGTCCTGCTGAAGAGACAGCGCGGTCCAGGAGAAAAGTTCAGCGTACCAGCTTTTAACACGTCTGTCTGTATGCCTTGCAGCAGAGAAGGGTCCGGAAGGAAACCAAGGCTGGGCAGTGCATCGTGAGGGTGTGGGGCCATGGGCTCCCGTCACTGCCTCTGGCTCTGCAGCAGCCTCTGCTGCCCCGAGTGTAGGAGTGAACAGGGAATACTTGGCTCTGGCTGAATTCCTGTGGTGCCTAAAGACCACTTTTTGCCCCCTGTTGTCCTCTCGAAGATTCTCCACACCTTAGCAATGACACAGCGATTAACAGTTAGTTACAGGGGACTTGTTTGAAGCTAAACAAAGTTTATGGTGAACAACTGCAACATGTAATAAACCCATGGACAATTTACCTATGCATGAGGTTCCCAGGTTGCAAATGAGTTGCACAAGCTGTGCCTGCCAAGAGACAATGAATTCTTTGTCTGTCTCTGGTTGAGATTTGTCTCAATTTAGTTATCTAAAGGTTAGGTGTTAGACCTGAGCTGCTTAGGCTTCCTCTGCAGCTGATGGAGAACGTTATGCATATAGGTCTTCCAATTACAGCATGAGCTCAATTGCAGCATGAGAGTGACTAGCAGTCACTGCTTATTATAGAAGCATCCTAGAAAAAGCTAGATTAAATTGAATGCTTGACTTCTGTAGGATAAAGTTATAGATTAATTCCAAACCTTATTTCAAGTGAACATCCGTTTGACTGTATTGCTGCTGTTTAAAAAACTTTCACCCTTTCCTGCAATGAGCAGCGCAGCAGATATGATTTTTACCAGAACAGCCAAATTTAACAAATTATTTCTCAGTACTCCTAATCTCAAAAGATACCTGCCTGTAAAATAATTCTAGTGGACAGTCAGTAGCTGCTTTTCCTTTATTAGCGTAATTTATAATTCCCAGAATAAAAACATGGTATATAGTTTATTTGCTTTTTAAATAAATGAAAGATCTATTACAATTTGGTATTTTTATATGTAAATAGCAACTTTAAAACAAATGCTATACATGTATTCATTTAAATGTGCTTTTGAATAAAATTGTAAACATATGAATTCATATTATGCTAATTTGTATCTGCTAGGTACTCAGTCCTTTCCAGGCATATATTGAAGGTGGGACATATAGAATTCTAACAATACTGAATTTCAGTGTTTAAATGATGACATTCTACTATGGGAATATAAGGGTAGACCCTAGCAATTGTGATCTTTATCCTGTAAGATATACAAACATAATTTGTAGGAGTGATATTGTGTTGAAAATGATTTCCAGAGTTCCCTTATTCAGTTAAATAATAAAGTATATCAAGGGTAGCTTTGATAATGGGGTATGAGTCATTCTGAATTTAAGAAGTTATTATTTCTCTGCTTTTTGAATTTCATTGCTTTGTGGAATTGGCTGTCTTTGGTTTCCCCCCTGCATCCTCCCCCCTCCTCCAAACACACACTTCTCAGTTCCTGTGAGATGTCAGTGTTATAACTTAATGAAAGTTCTAGCACTTCCTCACACTTGTTTCAACAACTCTGGAATGAAAAATTCTCATTTCAGAGCTTCTCTGAAGTGTTGTCAAAGTGGAAAAAGGGACACTGTATTAGTAAGTTAAAAGTCTGGAAAATGTTCAGTTCCTTCAGACTGCCTTTTGAGAGCAGAAATTCATCCTAGTCAAACAATTGTTTTATGTCAAATAAACAATGATGAACACTTATTTTTGCTGTGAGGTGTATCCAGTAATGCAAAAAAACCCCACAGCAAGATTGAGAGGAGCAATTATGAGGCTAACAGAACAGAATAAGTTGAAATAGTGCTTGCAGTTACTCAAACTCTTTCAGGATTTAACTACACATACTCCAAATTCAATAAATGTCTGAACCTAAATAATTTCATAGATCTGTCTGTGTCATGACCATAAGGAAACTGATCAGTTATACCTGAGGTTTGTTAGACCCCAATATAACTGCACCAAAGAGTGTGTTGCAATTGATTGTAGACTGGAAGGCTGTAGTGAAAAAGATTTCTTTGAGATTAGTTATCAATGTTTATCAGACCTTCAGTTGTAAACTTACTTAGCTGCTGATCCAAGAACTTTGGCATTTCTGTCGTACATCAAGAGCTTACTTTTGGTGTTACGGAGTCAGCTTCTTAGCCACTACAAAACCACATAACTTTATGAAGTCCATGGATCTATGATTCTTTCTAAATCATTTTCAGCAGAAATAGTTTACAGTTTGTATTTGAAAGGAAATGGGCCGTGGCTCTGTTTGTATCTGCAGTTTGCTTTACTTTTATTTGCTTGTAGATGAATGCTGACAGAGCTTAACCACAATGGTAAATGTTCACCAATACTGTTTAGAGTAAATAAGTGAGTACCAAGCTGCTTGAGAGCTTTCGGCATCAACAAGGCATGTAATTACTCCTCAGGAGCCTCCTACCACTGCTTACTCAGTTTTTACATCCCACTGTTCTTATGTTAAAGTGTGTGCACAGGAGACATCTTGATGTGTGTTAGTGCCCAGTATGTTACAATTATCATTATTCAGGTAGATAATGGTAGTGCCTAATCATCAACAGAGAGAAGGCACTGCCACACCATGCAATGGACAATATAAAAGTGTGCAGTGTTCATCTTGGCTCACAGTCCAAACCGGTGTGACAGATGTCATGTGGGTGACGAACAAATGAAGCATTACATTAATGACAAAGTAAGAGAAGAATAGAATCAAGTGGTAGAGTGGCAGTGAAGTGAATATACTGTAGAGAAAGAAGCTCAGAATGAAAAGTTGCAGAACATGGGAAGAGAGAACTGAGCCATAATTCTAGCAACTCTGAGTGTCTGCTGTTGTTGCTGTGCTTGTTATTTTCACTGTATTTCTTTAATGGTCTTACCACTACTTCCCCATGTAAATGATGTTCAACAGGAGGTCCTAGTGTCCCAAAAGCAGATGAAGGATTTTCCTTGCTCCTTCATCTGTTTGCTACTCCAAGTTGTTCATACTACAAATTGGATAAGTTGTCATATGAAATTTTACCACTATGAATCACATTACTGACTTGATCTTGACTTCCCATTCTTTTTTTTGGGTGTGTATGACTGATACTATCCAGAACAAATATTCTAAAGAAAGTTTAGCCCCATCAGTTCCTAACAGTAGTGCTTTGTGGTGTTGTTGGGGGATGTTGACATGATGCTAAGGATTTTGATGGGGGAAGCGGCAGGAGGTGCAAAACAATAAACCATCTTTTATCAATTTACCTCTCTTTTTAACTGCCACAATCTGGGACTCAATAATGTACCACTGAATAGTTTCATGGGTAGACACAATGTAATTTTATTTCTACTTCCTAAGATGCAGTGAACCTACTGAGCACAGCACACAGCAATGGAAAATTTTGGATGAAGATTATAATTATAATGTTCAGATAGCAAACAGAATACCTGCCATTATTGTCTGAACTGTTCATGTTTCATATAAATTCATCCTCAGCTTCAGAGAAAAAGTACCGGTTCACAAGAGGCAACTGTGGAGTAGTTTATCAGATAGATAAGGAGAGTACACTGAACATTCCCATTGTGAAATCTCAGAAAGATATGTGTATATACTTTGACAGTAAAGGGGTGAGACATGAACTGGATGAAGTGAGCATTCAGTCAGCGTTGTCCGACACCAAATACAGAACTACTGCCAGACACGCATCAGACCAAACTAGGAAGATGGGCTTTTTTTCATCTTTGTCATTTACCCAACCTCTTTCCTACTTCTGAAAGGCAGAGGAATAGCAAAGGAAGTGATACAAAGAGTTCTGTGTGTGAATTAGAGGTGGCAGATGTGCAGCATGTTGTGAACCACTGTCTAGACTGTCTAGCAAGTCAAGAGAAGTAGTTTCATCTTTGTTCTACATAACCCACTCTTTGTCCTTTCCGTATTAGCCATTGGGTATTTCAAAAGGTAACAGGAATGTCAGGTGAGTCAAACTTTGTTGCCCAGATGATATACTCAATTTCAGAAGTAAAGAAGCAGCTGCTTCTCTTCTCCATTATCTTCACTGGTAGCACAAGGACAATGTAATTATATGCACAGCTCAGTGGGAAAGATTAGCTATACTCAGTTTTGCGCTGCCTCTGTTTCATATATGTAAGGAACAGGAATTTATCATTAGGAAAACTTCCACATTACAAATATATAGACAGACATCTCTTCTTCCAGAAGAAGAGAGCTTTAAAACTTTATGCATGTTTATAGTCTGTATGTTCAAAATAACAATGAAACTTTACAACCTGAATGACATCCATCTGTTTAACAATAGAAACAATACAAAATTGTGCTCTGAATATATTGCCAGGTCATGTGTGGTCCCATGTGTCTTTCTACTGAATGTGCAATGCTTTCTCTGGTGAGGTGTAAGAGAAGCATATGTGGTCTGCTTAAAAGACCTTGCACTGAGCATCTTTGGCATAACTTAATACACTTTCTGTAGAATTCTCAGGTATTTCATTCACCCATTCCTCATACTCTTACGGATTGTACCCTCCTGTGGCTATTCATAGCCCGTCTTTCTAATATTGTTTTCATAGAACCATAGAATAGTTAGGGTTGGAAAGGACCTTAAGATAATCCAGTTCCAATCCCCCTGTCATGGGCAGGGACACCTCACACTAAACCATGTCACCCAAGACTGTGTCCAACCTGGCCTTGAACACTGCTGTGGATGGAGTCTTCTCTTGAACTGGAATGTGGCAACACTCTAATTTTGCCCAATTTTGTCTTTTGAATTCCATATTAATTTAATTCTGTGTATTCTACTGTTTGGGTAATGGAAAGATATAGTCCCACCTTGTTAGCTTTCTTAATGGAATTTGCATATTTTATAGCAAACACTTCTCCTGGGTAAGAAATTTTGCTGCATTTGCATAAAAAATAACTGGAACATGGCATTTCTAAGAAAATGGAAAGGGTACTGGGTGATCCTAGGAAAATAAAATAGAGGGAGCATGGAAGTATAAGCAGACACTGAAATGCCTGTTAAAATTTTGAACCTGTACTGTACATTGGTAGAGAAAACATTAAAACTTTAACATGAAAGTTTGGTAGTGGGTTTCCAAATAGCATTGTGTAGAGATGTGAACAGTATGAACATGACAAGAGTTGTCTTCAAAACCCATCTCAAAGACTTTCTTTAAACTATACTGCGTTTGACAGAATTACAAGCTCTGTTTCCTTGTACATTTTTAGGTTTGGGATTTTCTTCCACTATAAGCTGTCAGCCAAAAAAGTAGAAACCTTGCCAACACCCTGAGTGGTGCCAGACTACTACCTTCCACCTGGCAAATAGCTCAAGCCAATGCTCTTCTAACTGCGTGGAAGCTCTCTACTATAAATGTCTTCTTTCATTCTGCTCTTTGCTATTGGGTTTCCCCTTAGCAGCCTTGCCTGATTTAACTCCTGGCTATCAGATGAACAGATATGAAACTGATAACCTGAGCAGCGTACGCCATTTACTAAAGCAATGCATAACTACCTAATTCTCCACAGAAGACTTCCGTGACACTCTCATGTGAGAGAAATCTTAGGGATGTAAACATGTTGTTTATATATGAATGGTGCTCGGTAAAATATAAACCAGTCATAATTCTATAGCTGTGCTATAGTTTTTTGCATTAAATAAGTTCTTAAAACATGCTGTTATTAAACTAAGCGCATTCTTGACAGTATTATAATACTGTAGCCTTATTAATACTTCTAGAAGGTGCTTTTCATGAGGTAGAAGTATTTAAATGCTAATGCAGTTCTTCAGACAAGTGTCCTTTTTGTGTTTGGACAATGAAACACAGCAATTCTCATTACTGATTCACTGCAAGGGTGTCATTTTGCACAGTTCAGCCTGCATGATGGAATTTAAAGAACAAAAGCAAATAAGTGATTTAATGATTATGGAAGGGAACCAAGGAAATAATTATGTAAAGGGAAGCCTAGCAGTATAACCTGCAGTGTCTCTAATGTGTAATGGGGTCACATGCAGTGTTAAACTCAGTAGGAAAACAAGCACTAGTAGGCCATATAATAATGACACACATCAATCTTTGATTCTATGAAAACACTGACATATTTCCAGTTCTGTTGCTGTTCACTGGGTTTCTTTTTACTTTATCTGATCCTTATTCTATTACTGCATCTTAGCATACATTAATTCAGAGCCTTCATTCCTGAGATCTAGGCATGATTTAAAATATGAATTCCTGTGTAGTTTAGTGAACTGTAGTGTAAATTTTGTGGATGTTATATTCTCTATCTTCTGCTTTTGGAAAGTCACTGATAATTCAGGTCTAGTGCTTATTCCTCCATTAAATATAAATTATTAATGGAATCTTTCAGTGTTTATGAAATTTATTTGAAGCTTAATCATGCATTAGTTCTTCAGTGGGGAGCATTTGCTTGAGTAAGATTTGCAAAGTGAGCATAGCACTTCCAATATTCATTAGTTTTAGCACTCCTTGTTCTTCATCTCTGTTCAGAGTAAAATGGAAATTTCTTGTAATCTCTGTTCAGAGTGAAATGGAAATTTCAGTGCCATCCACCAAGCAGATCTTCCAGTTTTATTTTCCTATCACTGATAGGTGGCAGTTGTGGAATCAGAGCTCTTAAGATACACAGATATGTGCATACACTCTAGAGAGGCTTATCTGTAGATAAGTGAAGAAATTAATGGCTGTGTTCCAACGTATATGATGATCAAGAAGGTGTAGTCAGGCTTTTCACAGGGGTGAAGCAACAGAGGTTTAGAATGTATTTAGGGAAATATTTTTCACCATGAGGACAGTCAAGCAATGGACTAGTTTGCCCAGTGAAGGGGTACAGTCTTCATCCCTGGAAGTTTTCAAGACCAGACAGGATAAAGCCCTGAGAAATCTGGTTTGGCCTAATAACTGGGCATACTTTGATGCTGCATGTGGTTTCTAGCATTAATCTATGCAAATTAACTAAGCATTAATTAATTTTCTCTAAATTGCTGATCTTTGGAAAATTCCAAAGACCTTTACTTTAGAAAAAGCCTGGTCCATTAGCTATGCCAGCTGTGCTGCATTGATATCCATTGACTGTAATAGCACATAATTTCTTGTGAATGTGATAATATTTTAAAGTGTAGGTTGGATAACCTATAATTACAAAATTACTTAAGTCATCTGACTGCACAGAGATAAGCAGAGTGAGAAATCAACAGAAAGTGATTACAAAATGCCATTGCTACTTCACTATGTAATAGCTGTGACCACAAAGTAAAGTAACTCATGCCCAATGGTGGTAATTTGGCTATAGACTATCACAGCTATTCACATGTCTAGACAGGAGAGCAACTGCTTTGCTTGAATGACAAGCATATGAGAATAAACGATATACATGGATATCTGTGATGTATGATTATGTATAATTTGCCTGAGAAGCACAACATATGCTTGTATCATGGTACTCATGATCAAGCTATACAATATTACATACTATATCTGCTGTTCCACAGCCAGCGAGCCTCCTTTCTGCCACTGTGTATCTCAAGTGCTTAGAACTAGATTTGCAGAGGGAAGGGAATAACACCAGTCTCACTAGACATGAGCCAGAGGGTAGGAGGCACTTTTGGAGGCCAGATCCACAAGGCAATCTTAAATGCCAATGCCCTCAGCATGGGCAACAAACAGGAGGAGCTGGAAACCATTGTGCAGCAGGGAAATCATGACATAATTGCCATTACAGAAACTTGTTGGAATGATTTGCAAGAGTGGAATGCTGCAATGGATGGCTACAGGCTCTTCAGAAGGGATAGGCAAGGAAAGAGAGGTGGTGGGGTTGCGTTGTATGGCAGGGAGTGCTTCAACTGCCTTGAACTGAATGTTGTGAGTGAGAAAGCTGAGTGTTTGTGGGTGAAGATCAGGGGAAAGGCCAACCAAGCAGATATCCTGGTAGGAGTCTGTTACAGACCACCCAGCCAGGATGAAGCTAAGGATGAAGTTTTCTTCTGGGAGAAGTTTCACGATCACTGGCCCTCCTCAGGGGGGACTTCAACCTACCAGATGTCTGCTGGAAGTACAATACAGCACAGAAGAAACAATCCAGGAGGTTCTTGGAGGGTGTGGAAGACAGATAACTTCCTGACTCAGCTGGTTAGTGAGACAAGTAGAGGAAATGCCTGACTAGATCTGCTGTTGGCAAAGAGAAAAGGACTGGTGGGTGAGGTGATTGTTGCAGGCTGTCTGGAGCAAAGCAATAGTGAAATCATTGAATTCTCAATCCTTGGAGAAGTCAGGAAGAAGGTCAGCAAAACTTCCACTTTAGGCTTCTGGAGGTCTGACTTCGGCCTGTTTAGGACACTGGTTGGCAGAATTCCTTGAGAAGAATTACTGAAGGACAAAGGGGTCCAGGAAGGCTGGACACTCTTCAAGAATGAAATCCTCAAGGCGCAGGAGTGGATGGTTCTTTTGTCACAAAAATTAAATTGGTGGGGAAGAGACCAGCCTGGCTGAACAGGAAGATATTGCTGGAACTCAGGAACATACAGAATTTATCACCTGTGGAAGAGGGAACTGTCACCCCATGAAAAGTACAAGGATGTTGTTAGGTTATGTAGGGACAAAATTAGGTGAAGGCACAGATGGAATTAAGTCTGGCCACTGCCATAAAAGATAATAAAAAATACTTCTACAAATATATTAGCAATAAAAGGAGGGCCAAGGAGAGCCTCCATCATATACTGGATACTAGGGGAAACCTCGTGACTGAGGATGAGGAAAAAGCTGAGGTACGTAACACCGCCTTTGCCTCAGTCTTTAATAGTCATCCTCAGGGCACTCAGTTCCCTGAGCTAGATGACAGAGATGGGGATCTGATTGAAGCCCCCATAATCCAGGAAGAAATGGTTAGTGACCTACTGCTCCACTTAGACATACTACACAAGTCTATGGGGCCAGATGGGTTCATCCAAGTCCTGAAGGAGCTGGTAGAGGAGCTCACTAAGCCACTCTCCATCATCTGTCAGCGGTCCTGGTCTAGTGGGCAGGTTCCCGAGGACTGGAGGTTGGACAATGTGACACCTCTCCACAAACAGGGCAGGGAGAAAGACCTCAGAAACTACAGGCCTGTCCGCCTGAGCTCAGTGCCAGGAAGGTGTGAATAAGGCCTGCCATTTTCAAAAAGAGTAAGACAGATATATTCTTAAATCCCCAGGATTTTTGTTTTGTTTGAAGCTGTGTCTCCTCAGTTGTATGGAACACAGATAATAAAAATTAAAACACATCAGCCGTTATCATGTCAGTACTTTTGACTTGGTTAATTTTCTCTTCCAGGGCGTTCATGTCAGACTGCATTGAGAAGAGTTCTTTCTTTGGGGAAGCTGATACCCCTTCTCTTGTCAAGTGCTGCCTTTGATATGAAAAACAAGTCCTTTGTACTTTTCTTTCTTCCAAGTAACAATACTTTTCTGCTGACACATAGTTTTAAAGCGTTTTTCATAAATGTTGGAACTCATCCTTTTTTTTTTTTTCTTGGGGTGTCTACCTGTGCAGAAAACTTGTTCATTCTGAAAATGGCCTTAAATCAAACTAGAATATTAAAAAGTAGATTTTAATAATCTATTGCTATCTGATTTGTATCTGGTTTTATCAACTCGATTTATATTCAGTTGGAAAAGGAAACCTGTTTCTGATTCTATTGATTGTTCTTTCTGCTATTACCCATCTCTTAGAATTCCATCTTCCTGAGGAAATATAATATCATAGTCTTATTATTTTGCATCGCTTTGTCCTTTGCTAATTGTATGCTCTTCAGTTTCAATAGCACAAGTGCACAAGTGTAGTCAGTCTGAGAGGGGATATCTGTATTTAGTTAAATTTGATTGAATGATGAAATAGAATAGGGCTGGACATGGTTTCAGAGTTGTAAAGACTAACCAAGAAAATCTATCTCCCTGGGGTCAGATCTCAAAAAAATTCAAAAGCTTATCAAAACAGATTGCTTATTTCTTCATATTTTCCTTAGTTTGACTGAGATCAGAATTTGCATGTGATTACAGATCAGACTAAACGCATCTGTACCAAAATAATAACAACTTGTCATGTACATGGTGTTAAAAATAATTTCTTTTGCATCCTTCTGCAACCAGTTGATTTTTTGCCAACACAGTGTGCAGGCTTGAATTTTAGCAATATGCAAGTTCTTTCCATATTTGATGAGGAGAAACTTTGGGGAAACTTTGAAGCTTTGAGAAAGCTCTCTTGGCATGCATGAGACCTGTGACCCTATCCTCTCCAGAGAAAAGGTCTTGGCTATCAGTGCCAGTGGCAGGGGGAGTGGAACTAGATGATCTTAAGGTCCTTTCCAACCCTAACTATTCCATGATTCTATGATTCTAGTTAGAGTAAATATCAAATATATATGCCAAGTTACATATGTTTTTAATTACGTGATTGATGACATTATGTGATGTGATTATGTGATTGATGACATTATGTGATGTGATTATGTGATTGGAGTGAAGGTACGGCCCGGCACAAACAATCCAGGAGATTTCTCGATTGTGTGGAAGACAACTTCCTTCTGCAACTAATAGAGGAGCCGACAAGGAGAGGTGCCATGCTTGACCTTGTGCTCACCAGCAGGGAAGGGCTGGTTGGAAATGTGATGCTCCAGGGCAGCCTTGGTTGCAGTGACCACGAGACGGTCGAATTCGAGATCCTCAGGACAGTGAGAAGAGCGTGCAGCAAGCTCACTGCCCTGGACTTCAAGAGAGCAGACTTTGGCCTCTTCAGGAACCTGCTTAGTAAGGTTCCATGGGATATAGCCCTAGAGGGCAGGGGGGCCCAAGACTCTTGGTTGTTATTCAAGGATCACCTGCTCCAAGCTCAGGAGTGTTGCATCCCAACTAGAAGAAAGTGCAGCAGGAGGGCCAGGAGACCTCCTTGGATGGATAAGGAGCTGGTCAGGAAAATTCAAAGGAAAAAAGAGGCTTATAGAAGGTGGAAGCAGGGACAGGTGGCCTGGGAAGAATACAGGGATGTTGCCCGGGAAGCTAGGGACCAGGTGAGGAAGACTAAGGCCCAGTTAGAATTGAACTTGGCTAGGGATGTGAAAGATAACAGGAAGGGATTCTATAGGTACGTAGCGAATAAAAGACAAACTAGGGACAACGTAGGCCCTCTCCGGAAGCTATCAGGAGAACTGGCTACCCAGGATTTGGAGAAGGCTGAGGTTCTTAATGACTTCTTTGCCTCAGTCTTCACTGGCAAAGGCTCTGACTGCACCACCCAAGTCTTGGAAGGCGGACACAGGGACTGTGAGAATGAAGACCCTAGGCCCACTGTAGGAGAGGATCTGGTTAGAGACCATCTTAAAAACCTAAACGTACACAAGTCCATGGGACCTGACGAAATCCATCCACGGGTCCTGAAGGAGCTGGCGAATGAAGTTGCTAAGCCACTGGCCATCATATTTGAAAAATCATGGCAGTCAGGTTAAGTTCCCAACGACTGGAAAAAGGATAACATAACCCCCATTTTTAAGAAAGGAAAAATGGATGACCCAGGGAATTACAGACCAGTCAGTCTCACCTCTGTGCCTGGCAAAATCTTGGAGCAGATTCTCCTGGAAGGAATGCAAGAAATGAAAAACAAGGAGGTGGTTGGTGACAGCCAGCATGGCTTCACTAAGGGGAAATCCTGCCTGAACAATGTGGTGGCCTTCTATGATGGGGCTACGAAACTGATGGACAGGGGCAGAGCAGTTGATGTCATCTACCTGGACTTGTGCAAAGCCTTTGACACTGTCCCACACAACATCCTTGTCTCTAAATTGGAGAGACATCAATTTGATGGGTGGACCACTCGGTGGATACAGAACTGGCTGGATGGCCGCACGCAAAGAGTTGTGGTCAATGGCTCGATGTCCGGCTGGAGACCGGTAACGAGTGGTGTCCCTCAGGGATGGGTGTTGGGACCGGTCTTGTTCAACATCTTTGTCGGTGACATGGACAGTGGGATTGAGTGCGCCCTCAGCAAGTTTGCCGATGACACCAAGCTGTGTGGTTCGGTTGATACGCCGGAGGGAAGGGATGCCATCCAGAGGGACCTCGACACGCTTGTGAGGTGGGCTGATGCCAACCTTATGAAGTTTAACCATGCCAAGTGCAAGGTCCTGCAAATGGGTCAGAGCAATACCAGGCACAGCTACAGGTTGGGCAGAGAAGAGATTCAGAGCAGCCCTGCAGAGAAGGACTTGGGGGTGTTGGTCGATGAGAAAATGAACATGAGCCGGCTTCAGTGTGCGCTCGCAGCCCAGAAAGCAACCGTATCTTGGGCTGCATCAAGAGGAGCGTGACCAGCAGGTCGAAGGAGGTGATCCTGCCCCTCTACTCTGCTCTCGTGAGACCTCACTTGGAGCATTGTGTGCAGTTCTGGTGTCCTCAACATAAAAAGGACATGGAACTGTTGGAACAAGTCCAGAGGAGGCCACAAGGATGATCAGGGGAGTGGAGCACCTCCTGTATGGAGACAGGCTGAGAAAGCTGGGGCTGTTCAGCCTGGAGAAGAGAAGCTGCGTGGAGACCTCATAGCAGCCTTCCAGTATCTGAAGGGGGCCTACAAGGATGCTGGGGATGGACTATTCATTAGGGACTGTAGTGACAGGACAAGGGGTAACAGATTCAAACTTAAACAGGGGAAGTTTAGATTGGGTCTAAGGAAGAAATTATTTTCTGTGAGGGTGGTGAGGCACTGGAATGGGTTGCCCAGGGAGGTTGTGAGTGCTCTATCCTTGGCGGTGTTCAAGGCCAGGTTGGATGAGGCCTTGGGTGGCATGGTTTAGTGTGAGGTGTCCCTGCCCGTGGCAGGGGGGTTGGAATTAGATGATCTTGAGGTCCTTTCCAACCTTAACTATTCTATGATTCTATGATTCTATGACTTGTTTATTCCCCCTTTTATGAACACTGAGGCCAGCAGGTCTACCTACTTGTGTGAGTAAAAAAGCTTGTATTGGTCACTGAATTGAAAAACCTTTCACCTTGACAAACTGTCTTTCAGAATGACAGAAATGAAGTCTTTGAATTCTATTTACTAAGTGGCAGGATATGTGGGATCATACACCAATTCACTGTGAAGCCTATGATAGATTAAGTGTAATACGGTAGTTTTTCAGGACCAATTTGACCTATTTTCTGTACGAAGTGACTGAAAATCTAGGATTTGCCCTAGTCTCATAATTAGGATGGGCCTGATTGAATTAACCTTTCAGTTGCCATGAAAGTTCGTTTCTATTTTCTCTTTTCCTCCCTTTTACTCCTCCTTTCTTTTAAAACCTTTGCTCTTTATTCTTCAGTAGGAGCTTTTCACTAGTTACGTGAATGTATTTTCCAAATGAAGCAAGCTGAAACTTTTAAATGTTAGGTGGGTTGATTACAAAGCCTTCTCGTGACACAATAGAAGGGCTAGTTCTTCTGACTGAATCCACTTGAATCTTGCCACTGAGCAAAGTGCAATAGATTTTCATCATTTTCATCAGAACTATTTTTATATTATTCTCAAGAGTCAGGGGAAATAATACAGATTCAGTTTACCTGCTTTGCATGGACAGAACCATCTAGTTCCTTATAATACAGGTGTGGGATGTGAACATTCCAGTGTTTGAGAGAAATGTCCATAAAATTCATTTTTTGCACTCCCAATCCAAGTCACTTTATTCAGCTCCAGTACTTGTTTTGCAAATGTTTTGACAACCAGTGTTTGAGATGCTCAGGGGAAAGAGAGGCTATTTATTTAATTTGTCAGCTCTGGCATAGATCATAAACCTGTTGCGCTTGATGTTGCACAGAGTTAATAAATGATCCTTGCCCCAGGTATTTAGAAACTAAGTCCAAGACATAAGATGGTGGATAGGTATGGCAAATAGAAAAGGAACACAATAAATAGTGCCAGTTAGAAAGATAGATTACTTCCTGGCATATCGGCATCAAGGGTTTAGTAGACTTCCCAGAGGCAGGGTTTTCATAAAGGATTTGAAAGGGGGACAGAAAGTATCTTTACAGTATTTATTGGGAAATCCTTGCAAGCTTGAGGGGGAATATAGAAGAAAAGCTGGTTTTGCTTGTATAGAAGATTGACAAATTAGCTTGTTAAACAATTTTAGGTCGTATCATTTCACTTGTGACAGAGGATGGAGATGTAGGCTGCTTTATTAGTATTTTGCTCTACATTTAGGACATAGGGCAAAAGTTAGTAGATGGAAGTGTTAGATGTTCTGGATTTACTGAGGAAGATTCCACAGACTGTTGTTGTTATTCCCTTCTTATTTGGCTAACTACACCAAAGGCTCGGTGTTAGAACACTTGATTTCATTACAAATTGCATAAAGAAAGAATGGTGTCTTGGGAATTTCCTAGTTTTGATATCAAAATGAGTTTGGTTAATCACTTTGGAGAGTAAATAGTTATGTATGTATATATACAGAGGGGCATATATAAAGAGAGAGGGGGAGAAAGAGAAGAAGCTGACTATCCCATTACAATGCAATAAATGACTCCCTCATGCCAGCAACAAAAATGAAGCTATTGGAGGATATAAAAATACACAAGTAAAAATAACTCTAGTTCATCATTTAGAGGAAATTATCTATTGAGAAGGCTGGTAGACTGCCAGTGCCTCAGCCTTCATACCCAAATGTACAAGAATAAGAGAGACAATTAATTCCAAACAGAAATTTGAACGTATGAGTTGTTCACACAAACACATCACATTTGTACTGTGGAACAAACAAAAAAAAAATATAATAAACCCACATTTATTTACCAAATAACGAAAAATAACATCTGCTTTTTGCTCTGAGAAAGGTAGAATATGAAAACAATATAAGGTGACAAGTTTAAAATAACTGACCAAAATCATCCAGAATGAGAAAAGCTAACTAAAGTGCTTGCATGCTCTATGTTAAGCAATTTTTCTATCATAATGTGACCAGACTGAACTAGATAGACATAATCCTTCAGCAACTTGTAGTCACTATAAACTGGAAGGAAGGGAAGAACATAAATACTGACTGATGTCAGCTGAAAAGAGCAGAAAATTCATCAAGAGATGGCTTGTCAGTCCAACAGGTCAGGATAGACCGGGATGCCTTGCGTAGGAGAAAGGGTTCAATATGAAATTCAAGATAAAGTGGTAAGAATGGTAAGATCAGCTGGGGCAAGGCAGTTTCTGCTTGAGTTGAACTGATTTTGTACCAACAATTTGTAGCAGAAGTCAACTGAATAGACAAGTTACCAGTGTTTTCCTGTGTCTCAGTGTGCTGAGGATTCAGCAACACTGGGCTAAATGAATAAAGTACCAATGTTAAGGTATTAACTAACTATGTGACTTTCCTATTGATTAGATCTGGTTAGTTAGGTTATCAGGGCCAAAATTCTGACCATGGGATTTGAGAATATTGCATTCTGTTGTCAGTGAAGTCAGTGAAAAACATCTTTTGATTTCAGTTGATACTGCCTGCTGTATATTCCATAATAATTTTAAAGTCACTGACAGCTCTATCCTGTAACAGGACGAGGGATGATGGGCTTAAACTAAAAGAGAGAAAATTCAGGCTGAGAGTAAGGATAAAATTCTTTATGGTGAGGGTAGTAAAGCACTGGCACATGTTGCCCAGAGAGGTGATGGATGCACTGTCCCTGGAAAATAAGAAATATCCTTCAGCATATACTTGAAGCTGAAAGATTAATTATCTTGTGCTTTCTTGACTTCTCTTTCCAATATTGTATATAACAATTAAATGGTAGGCAGTATTCACAGCAATAAGTATCATCCTGAGTAGAACCAACATCTTTCATATGTAAAGTCTTTTTCTTATTGAAACTGAATTTATTAGAACAGAGTGCCTGATTCAGGTTGCTGCATATGAAATTTCTTTTTGGTATCTCATTATGACCAGGACATTGCTGATGATAATTTGAGTCATCACTTGAGTCATAATTTCTTCCTCTAAGAAAAGCCGCTACTATTTATACGAAATATTGTGAGGATGGGTAGTCAACTGATTTCACAATAACATTCTTGTTTTACTTCTCATTTTTACAAACAAATAATCTTAAGAATAATTCATAGCTAGGTAACATATAGTAATGTAACCTCTTTCCTCCCTCTTCGTATTCCCTCTCATACACATCAAAAGCTGCACTGACTTTTTAAGCCTCATAACAGTAGTACCCAATGATGCCAATAATAAGCAATCATTTATAATGTAAATTATACCTACAGTTATGTGTAGCAACTACATATATACACACACAGCACACTGCTCTGAAAAGGCTGTATCTCACATACTGTACATGTATATCATAGAATCATAGAATCACAGAATGGTGTGGGTTGGAAAAGACCTTAAGATCATCCAGTTCTGACCCCACTCTATGGGCAGGGTTGACTCACACTAGACCATGTTGCCCACCCCACATCCAACCTGGCCTTGAACACTATCAGGCATGGAGCAGCCACAGCTTCTCTGGGCACCCTGTGCCAGCGCCTCAGCACCCTCACAGGGAAGAGCTTCTGCCTTAGATCTAACCTCAACTTCCCCTGTTTCTGTTTGAACCCATCACCCCTCATCATGTTGCTGCAGTCCCTGATGAAGAGTCCCTCTCCAGCATCCTTGTAGCCCCCTTCAGACACTGGAAGGCTGCTATGAGGTATTGTTGGTTTCTGTTACTTGATATGTATCTGATGCAACTGTTTTCAGTGAGAATATCAATGCCATTCTTCATAGACAGTGATGAATTAGAAACCACAGTTTGTCCTGTCCTGCAGGAGAAGGGAATTTTCTCATTACTATGAGTAGGGCTTCCTTGAAGACCCTGAGTAGGTGATTCAGGTTTTATTTTTTTGCTTTATATTGAAATGAATTGAATATGCTGAAGTAATAATGCTTTCAGTATTGTGGTTCTGCCATGGAATTTACAGTGTCATAATCACACCAGTTCTTTTCTATAATTGTAAGTGACAGACATGGAAGACTCACAGTCATTTCAGCCCGACATTTTCAATTATTGCAGCAGTATTGATGAAAGAGGATTAAGGACCTCTCAGATGCCAAACCCCATTATTTAAACTTTATGTAGAGCTGTCAAGTCCTAATAATTCCACAGGGATTTAGCCATCAGAGCATGAAAAGGCATGCAAAAGGTCATCATAGCAGTCTTAAAGCTAACACAGACTGTCAAAATGTAAATGATCATAATTTAATAAATATCTAGTTTTACAACTTTTACTTAGCAATTTTAAGATTAGGCCCTATTCTTTAAGTGACATAGTGATTTTTAGTAATATCCTTTCAATAAGAATTAAAAATGTCAGTTATTTATCCAGGCATCTTTGACTCGTGACTCATGAGTGTGCATAGCCTAGCCCACTGAAAAGATATCCAATGTGCAATAAAATAGATCGGATATTTTTTTCATCTGACATCTTCCTATCAACAAGTCTTTCAAGTCTTTTCAAAGGGAGATAATCCATAAAAAGCTTTCCTGCTTTATTGTGAAGGCACTTTCATGAAAAATGAGTCACGGTACATTACTGACCTCTTTTCTAGTATAGTAGGATACTTTAAAATAAAATTAATACAGGAAAAATGGGCTTTATTCTTTACCCTCTTCTTTTGGAGATTCTTAATATCTACCTGTAAAATTTTCTTTCTTTGATCTTAGTGTGTTCAGGAAGCTAACTCCAAGGTTTAAAATCTCAGAGGAAAGAAACATGTTCTTTGTACTCAGACCTGTCTGGGTTTCTTTTTCATTTTTTTCATGTGGCCTCTGTTATTTGACAACTTCTGCAAAAAACAGATATTTGATCGTGCATTGAAGATGACCCTGAATATCTGTTGGCAAACCTCTTAACCTGAAGACTTTCCCATACTGAAGATTCTATTTCTTTAGGAGTTTAAAGTTTCACAAGAAGTCTACATGAAATTTAACACTTTGCTGAGCAAACTTATTTCATCTTTATGAACGAAAGAAGCTGAAGTTTTTAACTATAGTAGATGGACACTGAAAATGTGTCCAGAGACAAAGGAGGCTCTTACAGAGTACTGGTGTGATTCACTCAGTTGCATTTCTTTGTTAAAAACTGGATTGACTTTCTTCTGTTTCTCTAACTAGATCCAGAGGTGTTGCTTGAACTCTGACAGGCTTGGTGCTGTGATCACTTCCCTAGGGAGCTTGTTCTGCTGACTGACCACCCTTTTGTTACATAAAGCAAATGCTTATTTTTCAAATATAGCCAAAAGACTGAGATTGGTGGATTATAACACTTGTAAGTCCTACCTATTACTTTTGGGTTTTGAGAGAAACGTAGAGATAGAAATCCAGCCTCACTCAAAACATACGTCTGTTTCATCCTCAGGATGATGTAGGATTGTGAGAGTAGGGCATTAAACCAGGAAACCCAGAAGAATCATTTGTGAGATGCAAGACTCAAACAAAGAAATAAGAAAAGCAGAAACAAAAAAAGGATTTATAAGTAAAGCAAAATGGATAGAAAGTTCTGTGTCCAACTCCTGAGCCCAGTTAATTCTCTTATTTCAATTAAAATGTTGTGTAACTCTACTGAGCATTGGTCTACAATTTAAATAACAGAGCAAAAGATCTATTGAGGTGCAGACAGCAAAATGAGAGGAGAACAGTTTTGTACAAATGAAAATCAAGAGCAATTCTCTGTTCTTATTTGCCAGTGATTGCACTCTAGGAAATTATGTGACTCTAGGTAAACTGTAGAAAAATTCTATTGAATCCTCTTTGGCCAGTAGAACTAAAAATCTGCTGAAGTCACAAAAGCGCAGCAGGCATGCTTGAGGGGTGGAGGTGCCTACACAGCATCACTGATGTGGAAGTTTTTTTTAGAGAAGTATGTTTTATAGCTACATGAAGTTTTTCTTGACAAGAATTTGAATCAGATCTCTGGCTGCAGTACTTGTCTATTGCATGCATTTTGTCTGTTTTATAAAAGCAATCATTTTCTCACCTGTTAGCCACTGAGGTGCACTAGCATTTTGGTGTATTCATTCTTGACAGTTCGAAGACCATCAAGAATCAGGCTGTTTGACTTCTGGGTTTGCTCAATCTTTTTTTCCCACTTCAATTTGTAGTTAGATAGTGTGCCTTGATCCCAGTAATTTGTTGCTATGACTGTTTGATGCTGTCCCTTGCTTTGTGTCTTCTAATGAGCTCAATAGTTCGTTTTGAGCTTCTGCATCTGGTAAACATAACAAGCATGACATCTCTGTTAGTCACAGCCGTGCCTGCAGTGAAGGACACACTGGATTTTGAGTTTAAAATAGGTTTTTCTTCTATAGTCTGTGTGCTCAAGCCGACAATAATTACTGAACAAAATGTTCTTAGACATTTGCCAGAATACCATCAATCAATGGCACTGCTTATGAAGGAGAAAGCTATTTTTGAGACATAAAGAGGCTATGCATATAAGCTGGCATTTATTTTCCTGCAGTAGCAATATCTAGACCTGGCATTTTTGTTTTCATTTTAATTTAATCAATAGGTATGCTTTGATCAGTCTGTGCATGCTCCTTCCCTGCAAAACAACAGGATGGAAGGACTGCTCCCTTTTGGCCTGAAATGATATTCCATTGAGTCAAGGAGAGGCATACATTGTTACAGCAACAGCCATATTGGGATGGTTTTAATGAAAACTCACAAAGTTCATCTGTGCAACAGGAAACTGGTTGAGACAGCAATAAAACCCAGGGAGAACCTTCAAACACTGATTGTAGTGGTATTATTTACTTATCTAAGGAATGGGGATAGTCTTATTAAAAAGGGCTTTGTAGAAATTCTCTAAGACTATTTTAGCCTGCAAGTTGTTCTTCTCACGAACCCTCCTCTTAACAGGTAGAACCTTAGGCCTGGCAGCTTCTGTCAAGATTCATTTGTTAGCCTTCTCTGTAAGAAGATACATGTTAAGAATGTGTCTTCTGAGGCCAGCTGATGCTCTTTTGCACTTTTAGTAGCCACAGGGAGAATTGGCAGAATATTTCTTTTGAAATACTATAAATTGTTTTGAAAAGCTGTAGAAGATGTAGCATCAGGGATCTGGCTGTGCTCCAGAGAGTAACAAGTCATAAAGTCAATGTGGTCATCTGAACAGAAAAGATTAGTATTTAGAGCACAGTCACACAAACAAGTTATTTGGAGTGACACGTTGGGACTGTCTGCTGATCTGAAAGAACTGCCATGAGACACACTCTTAGTTGTAAATGCAATTAGCATTAGCTGAGTACTGGAGTTGTCCAGGCATATAAGCCATTGCTTAACAAAATATTGTTTCTGATATGCAAGTTATTTAAGAAAGAAGAGGGAGTAGCTATATTCTGAGCATAGGGTACAGTTAGCCTTTTGAGAAATAGTAGAGTTGGAGGAAGCAACAGTGCTTTCCCTGAAACAAATTATTCAGTGTACTTGTTTCACAGGAAGTCCAGTTCTCTGACAAATCACGATCAGGGCAGCATAAAAAGTATTTAAAAGTTGGACAAGAATGCAAAATGAAGCAAAGAAACATAACACGTCCAATCCTTTCCTTCTGACACAATGAGTACCTAGGTCCATGTGGGTTTGAAGAGAGGGAGACAGTTTCATGATTTCTTCCATTAGGTGAAAGAAGTCACCAAAGCATCATGATTGTGTTGAGTAAGTTATTGCCTGTGTCTCCCAAAAGGGTCAAAGTTAGTAAATGGCAGACTAGTTAAACTAGATCTTGGACATCTGATTTCTTTCTTTCCACTTTAAAGTCAAAACAAAATAAACATGCATAATGATCAACAAAGGGGAGAGTATGAGAGTACTGTTTTAGAATCTATATAACCAAGAGGATTACAGTGGCTAAGCTTTCCTTTATAAATAATAGAAGGAGAGGTGGTATGCTTTTTTATACCAGCCCGTTCTGAAGAATCTTGCACAATAGGTATGAATTGTGAAAAAAAATACAAATAGGATTCTCAAGAAATACAGTATGCTATTTAAAATCAAATATGTAGCTTTAAAGTACATAGAAGATGCTGCTGTCATCTTGAAAATGTGTACTTGTTGATTTGGTTTGCTACTCCTGAGGTAAGACAAATAGCCAGTAAGCAGTTTATGGCTATAGGAAACTAAGTGAGTATCATGCTGACAGGTGGACATACAGATAATAGCTTGGTTGCAATCTTGCCTAGTAACTTGAAAAGCCAGTTAATTAAAGATGAATTTTTAACATGTGAAGAAATCTCTTCATCATTCAGTATCTTTCTGAATTATAGTCTAATCATCAAAAAAAAAGATTTCTCAGAAGATCCAAGTGCAATTTCTGATTCAGGTACTGTAGACTTCTAAATGTAAAATTGCCTATATGTGCCATTTCCGCTGAAATTACTATAATCCTCCTAGCATGTATGTACAGGATCTAGGCCTTGAGTGTTCACTAGGTAAATGCTTTCATGCATGGATCACATGGATATAGAGAGAGCCAGAAACATCTGTGAATCTGGCCATGTTTTGATGCTGAATACTTTATGAAGATGTTGGCAGTATTAGTCTTTTGAGTTGGTGGAGAAAGGGAAAAGGGTATAAAGGAAGGTTATAAAGGAAAGAGCTATAAAAGGAGAAGAAAAGACTGACTCAAGATGGTGTATGCAGCTGATTTACCTACACAGAGCACTTCAGAGTTCTGCTGTTCTCTAACAGAAAGAGTTTCACTATATTAAAGGTATGAGAAAAGGATATTATCAAAGAGGAGGGATGTGGTAATACTCTCATGATGCTTACTTTTCAATAATATAAAATCTAAACAAAAATGTTGTTGCTCCTAGTATGTGTGGTAAATGCAAGTGCTTAGTTGCACCACTTCAATCAGCCTCATTCTCTTTCATGTGTTTGCATATAGCCTGCCTCTTTTCCCTTGGGAATCGTTGGGAAAGGAACCTTGACTCTATGACTTTAAGTCAAATATCTTATGTGGGAACAGAAGATTACTAACATTAAATTGTTGCTACCGAATTAAACAACAAATATTAAGCCATAAATATTAAAACTATACAGAAATGGTAAATACCTCTAGTTGTGCTATTAGTTGCAAATAGTAAATGTAAGGTTAAACAGGACCTTTAGATTCTAGATTCTCTTTGGCCTGTTTTGTAATTGCTAGCTTTGCTACTTCAGGTGTTAAGCTGGGAATATGCAGTGTTGTAGGATTTACTACCATCAATGTACCTTCAACTCAAGTAAGATAGATTGCATGCCAGGCATTTTGCTGGGTGATGGACTTCTGAATAAGATCCTATTTTCCAAGATTTTAAAAGATTTCTGGGCAATCTTCAGGAACACAGTCCTTTCTCAAGTGTTCTCTTAACCCCTGAACAAATGTTCACATATATAATTTCAATCTGTGTATGCAGTTACTACAATATCAGGGGTACATCCTAAGGAAGGAAAGCTTCTGTACAGTTTTTAGAGTTTAACAACTTGTATGTATTTGCCTTTCCTAAATCACATTTTTGTAGTGTTGAAAGGAAAGTCAAGTTTGGTACTTGGTACAAGTACTCAAGTGCTTAAATCAGCAATGGGAGAGGACCAGTTAAGTCTCTGCACAGACTATGTTTACTTTATTCTCTGTGTTTACTTGCTCATTGGGGCTAGAAGACATGGGGAATATATAATCAATGTGTTTCTCTTATCCCATAAATTGTCCTTTATAATTTTTTCAGTGGGTTTCAGGATGTTTCCCTTAGAAAAGTAGAGATAGATCTGTAAGAATATAAGAATGTTGGTGGTCTTGAAGACACATCTTTACAGATGAATACATTACATTAAACAATTAGTATGTCAAAATATGAAGGTCTTATAATTCTCAAAAAATATAATTTCAAAGTGAAACTTGCTAACTTCTCTAGTGTTCCCATAGAAACCGTTGAAGTGTCATAGGAAGAAGCAGTGGTTTTGTACTGGTATGTGCTTTCTTCCAAGATATACATATATATAGGTTGTTAAAGTGGTTGCATGCTTCAGTCAAAATTCTGGCATGAAGCCCTGCTATCAACCATGGCTAAAGTTACAGAAGTTCTAAAGCTAACATGTCAGCATAGCTGCAGAGACAATGCATGGATTTAATATCATTTTGCCAGTGTGAATTCCTGGAGCTCAAAGTAATGTCTTCTACGTTAATGTGCAGTGAAGTGAGTATAGCGTAAATCTTCATAGAAAGTCCAGATCTCCTGAGAATGTGGAAGGATAATACAAACTGCATTAATAGAAGGAAGAAGCCAGATAACATGGGGTTAATTTTATATGATTTAAACTTGATTAAAGAAAGTTTTAGTATTTCTTTCTCTACAAATTTTCAGAATCCAGTATTCAGTATGACAGATAGCAAGTGTCTCAATACTGTGAGCATGTGTATATATGACTTGTGCATCTTGCTTTAGTTTGAAATTTTAAGACCCAATTCATAGAATTATTTTTATAAACTACTATAGTGTCACCATTGATGCTATTGTACTTGAGAAGCTGCCTACTAGAAATGCCCTTTCTTCTGGAGGCTGTGTGTCCTGGGTTCAGCAGTAGCACTCATTTTTCTCCTTCTTAGTAGCTGGTGCAGTGCTGTGTTTTCGACTTCAGCCTGGGAACAGTGCTGATAACACCCATGTTTTTAGTTGTTGCACAGTAATGTTTACTCTGACCAAGGACTTTCGGAGTCTCATGCTCTGCCTGTGAGGAGGAGAAGTTGGGAGGAAGCAGAGACAGGACACCTGCCCCAAACTAGCCGAAGAGGTATTCCATACCACACCACGTCATGCCCAGTATATAAACTGGGGGAGTCACCCAGAAGGCCCAGATTGCTGCTCGGGTTGGGCTGGGTATCGGTCGGCGAATGGTGAGCGGTTGTATTCTCTTCCCTTGTTATTTCCCTTAACATTATTATTATTGGTGGTAGCAGCAGTGATTTGTGTTATATCTTAGTTACTGGACTGTTCTTACCTCAACCCGTGGGAATTACATTCTTTCCATTCTCCTCCCCATCCCTCTGGGAATGGGGGGAGGAAGAAGGGGGTGTGAGCAAGCGGCTGCATGGTTCTGAGTTACTGGCTGGGCTTAAACCGTGGCACTATGTTTCTGCTATACAAATGTGTCTTAGGCTGAATCTTAATTCGTTATATTGTCACTTGAGAATAAATTGTTATGCAGTGTAACAGAAATAACTTTGATTATGTATGGGGAGATGGATGGAATGTTGGGTGACTTCAAACTGGGGCTTATTTGGTAGTACGAAAGTCTGCAAATGGAAATGTGCCACTGTGTTTTGTTTTTTTGCTTTGTAGACTGTAAATCTTTGTGAAAGTAGTTCATGTCGTGCCTTTAATTAAAAGATATTTGACGTTAACTTTCTTCTTTCTTGCTGTCTTGCTATCTGTGTGATTAGGATGTCATCAATTTGATTTTAAGCATGATGTCAGGATCAGAGGGTTGTGGGGTAGAAAGAAACAGACAACTTGACACTCATTAAATTGATCTTGCAATGGAAGGTGTGTGTGTGGGAGAAAGTATGCTGAACTACAAGCAGGGGATTTGATAAAGAGGTCAAAGGAAGCAGGAGGAATAGACTGGTGAGCTGGTAGGAGAGCTGTGCCCGGCATTCGTTATGGCATTTTGTGCAGGAACAGCAAGAGCTTTTCTTCAGATGTTAGAAAAGGATTTCTGTCTCTGTAGCTAATCCATGTGACAGCCTCAGCTCACACTTTTTGTTAAGGTCAGCTCTCCAAATACTTGGACAAAGCAATACTCCAGGGAGACAAAAGGAGGGAGTTGACAAGGGGACTCTAAATTTCATGTGTATTCACTGGATTGTGTCTGCCCTGTGGCATAACTACTGTCTGTGCAGACTAGGCATGTAAGTTTACTTGCACTCCTAGGCACAATTTCCACACCCAAGTTTTCTTACATGTCCTTTGTCATTTTGCAACTACTTGCTGGATCAACTCCATTCATTTTTGTACCTGAGGAGACAGGATTTACGTTGTGGTTCTTTGTACAACAGAAATCTCAATGACATAAAAGGAATAGCGCTATTTAATGTCTCAGTTTACAAATGAGAAAACATTGCAATTCTGGCTACAGTGACCTAATGGGGTTTAATTTATGGATATGTAGACAGGACTTTTATTCCTGCACATATGTATCATTCTGCAAGAAATAAAGTGTATTCTTGTTAGTATCGCCAGCTGTCCTGGAGGTCAGCTTACTTTGAATTAAATATTTTGTTCAGCCTGGAGTATTTTATAAGTTTTCTTTTTCTTTCAGACTTTGCAGGAAAACTTATGGGTTTTTTCCCCATCAAGTATCATCATTCCCCAGAAAAAGAAATTACTCACACAAGTGTAAGTTTTAGTTTTGTATATTTGGAGAAATATTGGTGTGGGTTTACATATATACATAGTGTCGTGGTTTAAGCCCAGGCCGTAAATCAGAACCACGAAGTCCACTTTCCCCCCCACCTTTCTTCCCTCCGCTTCTGGATGTACGGGGAGGAGAATCAAAAGAATGCAACTCCCACGGGTTGAGATAAGAACAGTTTAATAACTAAGGTATAACACAAATCACTACTGCTACCACTAATAGTAATAATGATAAAGGAAATAACAAGCGAGAGAATACAACCGCTCACCAACCGGTACCTCACCCCCACCCTGCCATGATCCAGCCCTTCCGGGGACTCTCTGTTCTACATCCTGGGCATGACGTGCTATGGTATGGAATACCTCTTTGGCTAGTTTGGGTCAGGTGTCCTGTCCCTGCTTCCTCCCACCTTCTCCTCCTCCCTGGCAGAGCATGAGACTCACAAAGTCCTTGGTCAGGATAAACATTCTGACCAGTAACTGAAAACATCGGTGTTATCAATATTTTTCCCAGGCCGAAAGTCAAAACCACAGCGCTGCACCAGCTACTAAGAAGAAGAAAAACTGACTGCTGCTGCTGAACCCAGGACACATAGGCATGCAAATCTTCTTGAACATATTACTAACTTGTTGATATTTCCATAACATTATTCTGCAGTAGTTATTGAATGTTTGTCTTACTTCATACTTGTATAAGTCTTTTGGGAAGTGTTGTAATTTGGTACAGTGCTATGAGATTCCAAGATACACATTGTGATTACAGTGTCTAGGTAGAGACACATCCTTTTTATCATTAATAGATTCTTTTAAGGGTCTCTCTTTTGGGTTTTTTTTTTCCAGCCATGTAAGTATTTATGAGACTTTCTGTTACTCTCTGCCTGATCAGCGGTATCTGCTCCCAAAAGTGATTAGACTTCCTTGTTTTCCCAAGTGTGAGATGCAAATGGCTTTTCTACATAAAATACTTTCAACAGTGTGAGTGTTAATGCCCAAATACTTTCAAGAATAAAGGGATGTTTTGTTGTGCTTGAAGTTTGTGGTCCAAAAACTCAGAGACCAAGGACTTTGAAAATTAAGTGTCATTGTGAGATAAAAATTACACCAACAGGGTTGCAGTCTTCCACGTGCATTCAGAAAGTAAGGGAAGCTTTATTTAGCTTTACAAAGAGGGTTTTTTTTACCTACCCAATAAATGGAAATAAAAATCACAAATCTTAGGCTACTGCAATTTTCATGTATCACCACTGAAGTGAAATGGTGAGCACGGTTCTCCACACTGCCTGTGGCTCATTCTGTCAGCTGAACCTTAGACAAATGTGACCATATCCACTGCCAAGTTTCTCTCAGGGCTTTCCTTCTGATGTAGCTAGGGAGCAAGAGGACAGCTTTGATGTGCTTGATGAGAATATCAAGATTTTTCCTTTATGTAGGGATAAAGGTGTTTCAAGTTTCAAAGATAAAACACTGTTGTGACACAGGACACTGTCAAGCAGGAATGATTTGAGTGCAAAGAGTTACACAGGCAGTGCCAACAATGATAATTGAGGGAAAACGAACAGAAACCTCAATGTATTGGTCAGTTATTTCATGTAGAATGAAGTGTCTTTTTGCAAGTTTCCATCTGCTATTTGAAACTAGTTTTTAATGTTGAAGAATTGTGGGGCTGCTTCTGTAATCTTGTCAAACATTATTATTAGTTTGTCTTTCTGCAGAAGTCAGGAAGCTCAGTAAACGGACTGTGGTAGTGTTTCTCTAATGCAATATAACCTGTATTCAAATCACTTTTGATTGAATCAAGAGTCAGAGGCTTCAAATTCCCACTGGATTGATCCTCAACAAACCAGATCCTGGCAATAAGTTTTATTTCTTTTCTTCACTTCTTAAGCAAGGGATGATGGCCCAAAGACATCACAGTTTAGTCACCTTTATTCCTTTCACTCATGAGGTCTTTTGTTTTGGCTTGGTTTTGAGGATAAGATATGACACAGTGTGAATACTGCCAAAGCTTATATTTCAGTTATTTGCTGTATCCTAAAAGGATATAGTGTTTCTGAAAGACACTCACTTCTCAGTGGTATGCCTATCCAAAAAGAACAAAACATTCCAGTTTCCTCTACAATTAGTTGTCTGTTATGCCAAGAAACTTTACCATATTCCTTGTATTCTCTTTTCTTGGCTGTTACGGAGCTATAGACATTGAGAGATTACCCTTTTTCTTGGCTTGTTATCTATATGCTTTGTTGAGCATGGGCTCCCAACAGGTGTGACTGGTTCTACATGCAGACAAACAGAATAGAGGAGGCCACTGTATTCTTTCAGATTTGGTTTTGTGGTTTCCTTTTCTTGCTTTTGATGCCATTCTTTTCCATATGCATATAATCTGTCTTCATTTGATTACTGTTTGACAATGACTTCTATTGAGAACAATCTCAGATGCTTACACCTTATGGTTTTACTCCATCTGAATGCTTCCTTTTTGAATACAGGAAAAATATCTTAAGACTATGCAACTGTGTTTATTTTTCTTCTGAATTTTGCATTGTCAGATCACTAGTATGTGTCTAACATACATGTTCACAGACTGCTGAACAACAAGCAAGCATAGGTGATAATAAATATAGCTAACAGATTTTAGAAGGTATTAAGGCTATATGCTACACTTGAGGACCTTACTGTCCTCCCCTTCTGAAGTGCTTGTATAATTAAGACAGCAGATTGAATTGGGGGAGCAAGGATTACCTTTACTATGGTACTACATCTCTTCCTTATGCAGTACCACTAACAAAAAAGATGTGTCCTATGATACTTCTATGCTGAAAGGGGGAGAAGTGGGAGGAGAGGTGAGAGAAGGGGAAAACCCTATCTTTGAAAGGAAGAAATTTAATCTATTGTAGCCTCAGGCAGCAGTGATTTATATTCAGCAATTTATGAGTGCTTTACTGACTTCTTCATTATTCAGTAGAAAAAAAATCCATACTTATTTCTGCAAGTGCTATATCGATACATTCAGCAAAAGATGGACATAGTTCATAGTGTCTTATCTTAGAATTGCTGCCAGATAAAGGTATTTTGAATGAATCTCCTGTTTGTTGTTATCCGATGCCTTTCCAAAGCCTGTTCTTTAGAAGTACAATTATAGAACAACAATAGCGCTTGCCTGGAGTTTGTGGGATTCTTTGTGTTTAAACTCAAATTAAACAGAACTTGGTACCAGATGTTTGAAAGTCAGTTTCATTTCTCTCAGTCCTCTTGGGCTGCTACTAGTCAGTGACAATAGCTGTATCAGGAGTAGTGCTGCATATATCACGTATCTTGTCTGCAAGGGCCCTGTTGCTTCTATCAATAAAATTTAAGCGCTGTGACTTTTATTTTATTAAATGCTAAAAGTTCAGAATAACACCAAGTGTCTTCTTGCTACCTCTATTGTACCTATTCCATTACATGGCCAAGACAGCTTTCTGTCATCTGCACCTCGATGAATACCTTTGAATCCAGAACTAGAAAGCTACTTTCAAGTGTCATTGTATTATTATGCAACTCTTTCATAGAGGTGAAACCACATATAAAATATCCATTGCCTCTGATTGTTTAGTACGTTTAATATTTATTTTGCCTTTTCTGTACATATACTTTGACAGGGGTCTTCTGATCTTTCCTCCTCTTCATTCAGTGGGAGTACTCCTTCTGGCTTGATGTTAGGGTCTGGTCTGTGCATTTTCTTAGGATTGCTGTAGAACAAAGAAAATTATTGAATGAAAATTATTTAATATGTTTATGGGATTTCAGATAAATGAAATAAATCTATTTCATCTTCTTTGAGCTTATTATGATTTGAATATTTGGATGAGCATTGGAGTGTTGCTTTTTCAATATAATGTATTTTTAAATGAACAATTTAAAATTATGTTCATATAATTTCTATTATATGGATTAACTATAAAATATTCTATAGAGCTGCTAGCTATGTATAACTGCTAGTTATATATGAACTACTGCTAGGAGTTCACTTTTGTTCAGTTACAGTAACTAGAATGAAACTAAGAAATTCAAAAAAATAAAACCCTTTATGTTTTTGCTTCTGTTCCCCAACTATTTGAGCATCTTCACTTTTTTCATGCAGAGGGGTGTTTGCATTGAATATCTCTTGAGTATTAACCTAGGCTTCTTTGAAATTGTTATTCTGTGGACCTTTATAGGAGAAAAACTTGATTGCCTAAATGTTTGTAAAAGTGAATAAAAAAAAGGATGGATGGAAGAAAGAAATGACTTAAGATTTCATATGGAATGTGTGAATGAAAAAATGGTCTGTCATACATTTTGGCCATAGTTCCTGTTCCTTGTTTCCAAATACTTTCCAAAAGAAAGCCTTGTGCTTTTGAGTCTGATAGGAACCCATGAAATACCTTTGGTTTTGCTACTTGTCTACTATTCCCCTAACATTTCTCTATATTGTTTTGTAGGACTTAGCAGTAGCAGAAATATTGCATGCCATTTGTTCATACTATTCTTGATTGCATTTTTTGAGAATTGGGAAAAGAGAAGAAATGTGTCCTAGGATTCACTGCTATAGCGAGAACTGCAACACATAAGGACGTTCTAAGAAATCTTCCTTATTCATTTATATGAATAAGGAATGCATCAATATATGCATTTCAGAAGATACAGTCACCACTTTTGGTAAGAAGTAAAAAATAATAGGAAAGGCAAGTCATGTATGCTTAAGAAAAAAACAAAAACAAAACCATGTTGCATTAATGATATATACACATATATATGTATACATAGACATATAAACAGCTCTTAACTAAGAGCTACTATAACTTGAGAAGTTTCAAACTAGAACTATATTTCCCTCCTTCTCTTTCCCCCACCATTTCTCTGCTCTTCTGCTACACAGAAGGACTGCTATGATTGGTTTAAAAGCACCTGGAAAACCTTCAAAGTCCTGTGTAGTTAGCTGATGTTTAATTAATTACAGCTATTATCTGTTCACCAGATAACAAAGGGCTGTAGTTCATGCTTATATGCTGTGGGGTTGTGGGTATTTAAACAGAGCTTGAGAAGTAGGTAGGCTGACTTACAAGTTAGTTATGGCATGAATTCAGCTAGGAACTTTCTATGAAATTTGTGATATTTAGGGCATCAGAATTATGTAAGGATGAGTTTTCCATTAAAGTCCCAACCTTTTATAACTTCTGTCTTCAGTTTCCTGGATTGCATTTTTAACGTGCAATAGTCAGTAATAAAAACTTGTTTTTTGAATTATATTTCAAAGAACTCATTAAAATAAATTCTGAGGATACAAGTGTTTTATAAGGGAAGCCAGAGTAAATTAAGATGGGCTTCTTTTGTATTACCTCTGATAGGCTTTTCATTGTTTAATAATTTATAGCTGATACAGTAGTGATAAATTGACTTTAATGTTTCAGTGATTCATGTAATAAAGTATAGAAACTAAGTTAATGGGAGAGCATAAGGAAATCTGAATTTTAACTTTCTGAAGGGAGTTAATGTAAAGGATTCAGACCTGCATCTTCTCTTGGGACAAGTAAGTAAATGGTATTTTGTCACAGAATCACACAGAAATCACAGAACATTAGGAATTGGAAGAGACCTCAAAAGATCATTTAGTCCAATCCCCCCTGCCGTAGCAGGAACGCCTAGATGAGGTTACACAGGAAGGCGTCCAGGCGAGTTTTGAATGTCTCCAGGGAAGGAGACTCCACAACCCCCCTGGGCAGCCTGTTCCAGTGTTCCGTCACCCTCACTGAGAAGAAGTTTCTTCTCAAGTTTAAGTGGAACCTCTTGTGTTCCAGTTTGAGCCCATTAGCCCTCGTCTTACCATTGGTTGCCACCGAGAAGAGCCTGGCTCCATCCTTGTGACACTCACCCTTTATATATTTATAAACATTAATGAGGTCACCCCTCAGTCTCCTCTTTTCCAAACTAAAGAGACCCAGCTCCCTCAGCCTTTCCTCATAAGGGTGATGCTCCACTCCCTTAATCATCTTTGTCGCCCTTGCGCTGGACTCTCTCCAGCAGGTCCCTGTCCTTTTTGAACTGAGGGGCCCAGAACTGGACACAATATTGCAGATGTGGTCTCACCAGGGCAGAGTAGAGAGGAAAGAGAACCTCTCTTGACCTACTGACCACCCCCTTCTAATACACCCCAGGATGCCATTGGCCTTCCTGGCCACAAGGGCACAGTGTTGGCTCATGGTCATCCTGCCGTCCACTAGGACTCCCAGGTCCCTCTCCCCTTCACTGCTCTCTAAAAGGTTATTCCCCAACCTGTACTGGAACCTGGGGTTGTTCCTACCCAGATGTAACACTCTACACTTCCCCTTGTTATATTTCATCCCATTTTTCACAGCCAACTCTTCAGCCAGTCCAGGTCTTGCTGGATGGCAGCACAGCCTTCTGGCGTGTCAACCACTCCTCCCAGCTTAGTGTCATCAGCAAACTTGCTGACAGTACACTCAATTCCCTCATCTAAATCGTTGATGAATATATTAAATAATACTGGTCCCAATACTGACCCTTGAGGCACTCCACTAGATACAGGCCTCCAACTAGACTCCGCCCCATTGACCACAACTCTCTGGCTTGTCGAGTAAGAGTATTCTCTTACAGTATGAGTTTTCTTTTTGGGTTTCTGTATGATCTATCTGGTAACAATAATAACGAATTTCTAAAGAACAGTATGGGTTGGTTTTTTTCATGGGTTTTTTTTTTCACTGATACGATTCTTTCTTAAAAATGAAGTGCTAGGGAACCCACTTTTTTACTGCTTTTATTCATAGGTGGGTTTTTTCTTTTTTTTTTTTTCCTTTTGTTAAAACCCTCTATTTTATTACTAGATTGATTATTTCCCCCAAGTTTTCAGATCTTGGTCTGATAACATTGTTTTACTTATATTCCTTTTGTAGATATTTAAGGATAGGGCACAATGAAGTAATTTTTTACCTTTCTTAAGGTAAACTCATGGAGCCCCAGCAATCTTATGTTATCAAATTGCTAATACAGGATAGATAACAGTTGTTTTCAATCCTGTAATCTTTCACTAGTTTTTTCCATTTTATCACTGGATAGTTTATTATTTTTTAAACAGTGGACTTTAGTTCACTATTTCAGGCAAGCTTAGGTTAAATGCCAGGCAGATGTTGAAATGTGGGTGCTAATGTTTACTGAAGTGGGGAAAACATCCAAAGACGACTTCAAAATGGTTTGTCTGGTGTTTGACCTATTCTTAGGAGGACAACCTTTTGTATAATTTCTTAGTAAACTACTTTTTCAACAGGTAATGCAGCAGTGTCCAACTCTTTGACAAGCTTCTGCCTGATGTGAAATGAGTTTCTGCAACTAGAAAGAGTTAACATCATAAGGTTATCTGAAACTTGCCATTCTGGGTCCAAATCAAGACAATCTCAAAAATATGGCAACGTTAAAGTTAGGTTCTTGTTTCTGATGAGCATTACACTGAACTCTAGACAGAAAGAGGACTTCAGGTATGAAAAGTGATTATAGTAAGTCAGACTCAAATACCTGGTAACTATTATGAAAAATTTCAGAGAATGTGGTGTGAATCTGTCCTAGCCATGGGTGGGTTTGGAGCTTACGTGGGATTACTTTCTTCACATTTCACATGGTGTTTTGATATCAATAACAAAATTAAGTATATAAATCAAAACGTGTATAACAAAAATTAGGGCTTTGAGCAACCTGGTCTAGTGGAAGGTGTCCCAGCCTGTGGCAGGGGAGTTGGAACTGGATGATTATAGGCAAGAAAATGTATTTATCCAAAGTGCTCTACATTCCTTTTGTAAATGTGTAAGAATATTTTTCTGAAGGAGTGCTGTTGTTGCCTTTTATTTAGCTGAGATTTCCTTGTAGGTCAGAAGAATTTTCAAGCTGTATATATGTGTGTATATATCTGTATGCCTGAGAGGATAAGACCTTTTTCTCTTCGGAAGATTGTAGGGTATTATGGATTTCCTAAATATTAGCACCAGGAATGCATGAGACTTTCTTCTCTTTCCTTTCCAGTTTACACATATGTGCACTTGATGTGACTCTGTCTCTGTATCCTATGTAAGTTTTCCTAAATATTTGTTTTCATAGATTGTTGGTGTGACAGTTTATGATTTTCATAGAATCACAGAATGGTTTGTGTTGGAAAAGACCTTAAGATCATCCGGTTCCAACCCCCTCCCGTGGGCAGGGATGCCTCACACTAAACCATGTCGCCCAAGGCTCTGTCCAGCCTGGCCTTGAACACTGCCAGAGATGGAGCATTTACCACTTCTTTGGGCAACCTGTGCCAGCGCCTCAGCACCCACACAGTTTGTAACTCATCAGAATAAATAATTTGAAAATCAAATTGACACCATTTAAATGGTGCTTTTCATGAGAATTGATTGAGATAAATAGACATCTCCAGAGTATGAATCAGAACATTTGAAATGAGGTTCCTGCTTGCATTTTTTTGGGGAGATATTTTTTTTCATTTGAGAAAGTATAGGAGCCAAGGAAGGTCATTGTTTTATCTTGAGAATCTACCTCGCTTTCCTGGATTGTACATAATGAATTCCCCTGGCAGTCAAATTCAGCCTCAAGAAATTGAAGCACTCACCAGTTCCTTTGCAAGTGACAAAACTGCAAAGATTGTTCAAATCCAGGCTGTTCATCATCATCAGAAGATGACTATGTCCTAAACACATGGAAATCTATAGGAATAACCCATTGTATGTGCACTATCATACTTTATAGTGCTACTTAAAAAGATTCAGTGTTGGTTGTTAAAAGCTTGGTTTTGGGAAAAAGTAATGCTACCATTGGTATACATTCAAACTCAAACATTTAATCGAGAGTAATGTTCCTCTCTAATCTGAGTGAAACAGATTGAGGATTTTTTAAAGCTTCCTCACTACATAATGGAAAATGTATGTGATATTGTTACAATACTTGTAATAGTTTTGTAACCCCATGGATTGCACCTTACCAAGTTATATTTGTTGAATGAATCAACCTCTCATATGAAAACAGGCTGAGAGAATTGTTCAGCCTGGAGAAGGCTCTGTGGAGACCTTAGAGCAGCTTCCAGTGACTAAAGGGGCTACAAAAAACCTGGAGAGGGGCTTTGGACAAGGGCCTGTAGGGACAGGGGACAAGCGGGAACAGCTTTAACCTGACATAGGGGAGATGGAGATGAGCTCTTAGGCAGAAGCTCTTCCCTTTGAGGGTGCTGAGGCACTGGCACAAGGTGCCCAGAGAAACTGTGGCTGCCCCATCCCTGGCAGTGTTCAAGGCCAGGTTGGACACAGGGGCTTGGAGCAACCTGCTCTAGAGGAAGATGTCCCTGTCCATGACAGGGGCTGGGAACTGGATAAGATTTAAGGCCCCCTCCAACCCAAAGCATTCTGTGATGAAATATAAATGGTTCCTAGAAGGAAACTGTATTACAAGGGTATTAATTGTTTCAACAAATATCTGTGTTTTCCACAATTCCATGATTTATGACTATGGTAACAGAAAAATATTTAAAGCTGTTGAAAGAACTTGGCAATACTCCTGCCTAAAGGTTAAGATGCAGAGACATTAAAAAGAGTTGTTTTGTGATTGTGATAGTTTTTGTTTAAAAAAAACCCAAACAAAAACCAACAAGTTTACGAATAGAGAGCAGTCAGTAAGGTCATTTATGATAATTTAATTAAATGTAAGTTATTCAATGTCTTGTTGAACCTACTAAAAGATAATATGTGTATGAACAGAATGAAGTTTGCTTTTGTGCAGTTTTCACTGCATTGCCTTATAGATGTCAAAGCCATTCCCAGAAACAGGAAAACACTTTAGGAAACATCAATTATGCATATAGAAATGCTTCTGGTAATTCAGAAAGCATTCATAGTTTGTGTGTCACTCTGGCTTATGAAAGATAACTCCTATAAGACAACAGCTACAAGAGAAAGCAATCACAATGATTTTATTATTGTAAAGCATGCAACATTTTTAGTCATAGTTGAAGAGACCGTATTTAAAAACTCTTCAATATAACACACCAGGTGGTATAAAACATTGATTCAGAAATGCATTGAAAACACTTTGGTACTTTCCTGGAACTGTGGCCTAGCTTTGAGGTTTCATTGGGGGAATATAACTAGAGATGATCAAAAGAAGAACAGTTTTCTACTGGCAAATGTGGTTTCACTTCAACTTGAGTATCTGAAAGCTCTTATGTTAAGTGATCATAAAATTTTGTTGCAATGAAATTAATTGTTGAAGTATTTTAAACTATAATCTGGATTTTATGGAGTTTTAAGTATATTTTATTTTCTTTGGCATTTAGAATGCAAATTAAGTTCGAAATTATTGAGATTAATATGCAACATCTTTTCTAACTTACTGAATTTAGTGCAACATAGGTTAGAGAAAGAATGGTTTTGCATTTCTCGTATGTATTTAAACAAGCAATAGAACATAGAAAGCCAGGAATACATTACTGTAGCTGTAAAATGTGTATGCCTTCAACTTAAGTTGCTAAATTAATAGAATCATAGGAAAATTCAGGTTGGGAAGGACTTCAGGAAGTAATCTAGTCTAAGTAAAACTTGCTCCAGTTGGTCAAAGGGTGCTTGAACCTGACAGTATCCTCAGTGAAGTCTTACCCTGGATGAATCCATCCTGACTGTTCCCAATGGGCTTTTCCTCCTGGTCTGTACCCTAAGTATCTCTAATGCAACTATACTGGAGAGCAGAGTACTGGCAAATGCAATGGAAACACCAAATTGCAGCGAAGTATTTACTACTTGCAGTGTCATTTCTATTAAACTGAAATAGTTTAATAGAAACTGTTCTTTATCCTCAAAGTGCCAATATCAAAGTTCTTTTTGCATGTATTTGATGCTAGAACGTTGGCAAGTAAAACTATAACTTGAATAATAATGAAAAATATTATCCCATTTGCAACTGTATCGAGTAGGTTGACTTGAAAGTTTAAGAGGTCACATTCAGAACATAATTCTGCTTGAAGAAAAGGGCAAGAATTGTTCTGGGAAAGAAACATAAGTAGATCCAAGTTTTTACAGCTTCTGTAGGTAAGCTAGATGGACCAATTCAATTAGACTCTAAAAAGTTGTCACATCTAGATAAGCCCTTGAGAGTATAGGATCCAGTGGCTCCCTTTCAGTAAGAAGCAAAAGAAAGGATTGACACTTAAAAAATAAGAATGAAAACTAAATCCAGGAATGTGCAATAGTATAAACATTAAGAAGGTGCTTTTTCATAAAACAGTAGCATAAAAGCATGGCCCCTTTCTTAAGTGCATACACTGGTACTCTTTCTAAACAACAAAACTTTTTACAATGATAGGGCCTTTATGCCACTGTTTGCTCTGATTAGCAGTTGGTACAGTGTAGTTATGAAACTTTACGTTTTCAATATGTTCATGGGATCCTTCCAATCTATTTTCCTGACAGCATGTGTCTGACAGTTGTGTTCTACTGTTAAGCAGATTTGTGGTTTATGTGTCTTTTATGTCAGCTGTTGTTAAGAACAATGAAAGGAGAATACAAACACACACTGCCACTTCTGGGATAAGTTCCTCAAATAGAAAAGTGAAGTATTTAAAAATAAGAGTTCAGTATGAGGTGTTAGATTATCTTACAGGAGAAATGTGAAGTCTGGCTACTTGGAAAACACCTTTGCTAAGAGGAAAACAGTGATGAAATAGATTATTCTGCTTGTACTTCACAGCAAAGGAAGAGTGGGAAGAGATTCAGTATATCTGTTGAAAAAATTCATCACTAAGCCTTCATTTTTTCATCCTGAGTCATTGCTTGCCAGAAGTCAGAGTGCATACAAAGTACCAGAAAAGCTGGAGATCATTTTGGGATTAGGGAAGAAAATTAATTGGATATATTTCCTAATTTTCATCATTTGTATTAGTATTTTCCTTCCTTGTAACTGGGTCTCACAGCATCTTCATACTGTGTTTAATTAACATCATTCATCCATTAGCAGTTGTCTTTTTTGTTATTGTTTAGAAATATTCTACTTCACTGGGGGCAAGTTAATGCAATTAAAACATAGCAGCATCTGCAGATGAAGAGTCTGGGGTTTTTTACTATAAAAAATTGTAATGGTATCTCATGGTAAATATTTTTTTCAAGGCAATAACTCTCTGTTTCAGAATTTTACTGATCACCCTATAAAATGTGTGTTCATGTAGTGGACCTTGGCATTTCTGCTCTCTTTCTTAGGCACTACTTGTTTTAAAACATTTGTTCAGAAAACTTGATGAATTTGCCATTAAAAATGGAATGATCCTCTGATTTTCATTTTAGTCTCACTTTGCAGCGCATATGAGATTAATTCAGGGAAGTGGTTCATTTCATTTTCTGTGCAATGAAGGTAATTCAATACCTCTTGACAGCTCTAGTGGAATGTTACATGATTAAAAACAGGAGTGGGTTTATCATTATGGATGAGGAGTGTGTGATGAGAAAGTGGTTGTATGACTGTGCAGCTTTGAAGCCAGATAACAGCTGGTTCCTCTTCTCAAAGTGCATGCTGATTTCTTAACCTCTTAAATTTTCTTTAGTGAAATCTAGATCAGCTTCTGATTTATGGAGACATTCAGATCCATTTCAGATTCCATCACTGTGGCAGCCCTACAGACCCATTAGGAGTTAAACATTCATACTTTGAGTGCAGCTGAATCCTTATTAGATAAATCTTCATTTTCTAATTATTTATTTGCCCCAATGTGCAAGTAACAATAACAAATCTAGATCTCATTAATGGTAGCAGATTTTTGTTTATAGGAAGTTATTCACCACTTACTGTTTCTATATTCAGTCTAATTAAGATGAAAGACTTTGTAATTACCGTTCCCCCGAGATTATTCAAGCTAATGCTTTATAGGTAATTTAAGCATTAGATATGTAGCTTAAACAAAAAATTATTTTATGTGAGCTGTGCGGTGTGGCAGCCTTTGTGGGAGCTTTCCTACAAGCTGGTTTTACAAACACATACTGATGACTGACATCTACAAATGTTTTTCGAGACTGCATGGTATGACTTGTCATGGGCAAGCTTGATACCATCTCCCTCCCCCATCATGTCTAGTTTGAAGCTCTGTCAATGGGCCCTGCTAGCTCCTGAGCAAAGGTGCTCTTCCCCCTTTGAGTAAGGTGAATCCCATCCAATTCCGGCAAACCTGGTACCCTGCAGGCCATCCCGTTATCAAAACTCCCCAAACTGTGGTGGCAACACCACTCATGGAGCCATGTATTAATGGACCGGATCCAGTAATATTTCTTCTAATGTCACTACACTCAACTGGAAGGAGAGAAGAGAAAATAACCTGTGCCCCAGATCACCTTACCAGCCATCCCAAGGCCTGAAGTCTTTTTTGATCTCCTTTGGAGTATGGGTAGCAGTTTCATCACCAGCCACACAGATCAGTAACGGGTAGTAATCCCAGGGCAGTACCAGACTAGGAAGTTTACTACATATACTGTGTGATTGTGCCCCACATAAGTGTTGGAGTTTTTGTTTGGTTTTTGTCTTCTCTGCATGGCTTTATGGCCTTTTTTGTGGTTTTTTTGTTGTGTTGGTTTTTTTTTTTTCATTAATGTAGTGCTAGTGTTACAAGTAGTTGGGGAAAAGGAAGGAATGTTTATGACAATACCATTAGCTTTGTTTTTATTTGATGGAACTCATAGCTGAAATCAGATCTGTCTCATCTCAGCACTGCACTTTAAGCCTTCCTAGTTTCTTCATCTCTGTCTTCATCCTCAGAATTGTAAATCAACCTCCTTTAATCTAAACATAAAAGCCTGGGAGGCTGTGTTGTGGAAATCTTCTCCTGTGCTTTGATTCATGCAGTTCTAATGCTAAATCTGGTCTAAGGAAATCAAATGCAATACTGAATTGACAATTAACAGCTCTGCTCAAGGCTGCCAGAAAGTAACTTCTAAGAAAGTTCGAAACAAACTTTGCATTGTTCTGGTCTCCTATTTTGTCCTTCTGCTTTTTAGTACTGGACATATGCAAGTAGCTTTTTGAAATAAGCAAAAGAGATCTGAACTAGGAAGTCTGGATGGTGTTTTTCTTATTTAACATTTGAATTTTCTGAGGAATAATAATAATAATAATAATAAATTACTGCAAAGAATCTGATGTACTTTGTCTCAAAATGTCGAAGAATTCCAAGGAACAGAAGTGTTTTGTCAACTGTATGAATTTCAACATCTAGAGAAAGCTGTAACTACAACAAAATACAGTTGCCTCCTGTTTTGAAGAAGTACATTTTTAAGCTGTTCGGTGTCTTATTAGTCTTCTACAGACTACTTCTGAGTTGTGTGTCATTTAAGTGGCCTTGAGGCAATATCTATGAGATTATCAGTGTCTTTTCTATGGAAAAAAAAACCACAACAAAACCAACCATCAATTCCAATCCTTCTAGTTACTTCATCTGGAAAGACTGAGATGATGGTGAAAGGGGAGAGTTGGAACCCCTTAGCTACTAGTGACGTTATAGCTAAAAAATCAGAGTAGTTCTCAGCCATCCATTGCCGTTTGTTATTGGTTCTTCACTTTCACCTTGTTTGTTAACAGCTCAACTGTGTTAAATGTAAACACCTCCAAATTCCAGGTTAAATGCAATGTTGATTTTAAGAGCTGAGAATTAAAAGCAAATTTTTAGGAGCTTGAGGTAAAAAAAGGATTTAACTGAATCAGCTAAGCTATCACTGAATATTAAATCTGGTTTATACAAATGATTTAGAATGCTAGGGTTTTGTTTCTGAGTTCTTTCAATGAACCAATACTTCAGTTCAATACAAGTCTTTAGAATTCACATTCTGAAGCTCTTTCTAAAAAATAAGGGCTTGAAAAATCATTTACTTTCAGAACAATTAAGTTTTTAATCTGATTCTAAAAGTTAGGGATTAAAGCACTTAAACAAATAATCTGCATTTTTACTATGTTGTTGCTGACACTACAGTTTGGTTTTATATTGACTGCATTGTAGTCATAATTTTAGACAGGCTTTGGAAATTAAATGTAATTTTTGTGACTGTAAGCTCAAAAATGAGCACCTGTGGAAAGCTCTACATGACATGGCCAGCCTGGAAAACATGGGAGCCAAATTCTCCAGGTTTCATGTTTCCTCTAGTTGTTCTCCAAGCTGAATTGTCTTTCTCAAAACAAAGATGTCAAATTGCTTTATGCACCAATAAGCTAAACTTTACACTGTGTTTTCCAAGATGCTAGGAATCCTCAATGTCTATTAAACAGCTTTTACAAACCTGTGCTTTCATGTAATTGATTCTACAAGGCAACAATGCAGTATGAATACAGGATTTTGCAGCATATTGGAAAACTAAGATGTATAGGAACTAGAAAATTGTTGTTTTGGTTGAGTTTAAAATAAGTAGCAATAAGAGATATTGCTATTGCTACTAGTCCAGTGACAATTGGAATTGACAATTTGAAAGATCAGTTTTCAACTTTTTCCTGTGTAACTTACATTATAATGTGATGACTTAGTCATTAAATAACTCATCATCAGCATTAGCAATAAGCAGTGTTATGTCTGGGAGCTCAGCTCCTTTGACAGAACAATATCTTATTTCTTGGGTTTTTTTTGCCATATAGCAACAACTTATACATCACAAATGGTTTTGTTTTGACATTTCCCTGATATTTTCAACATGAAAGTTTTATGTGACCTACCCCAATAAGAGCTTATACTGAAGAATGTGGATATATGGAAAAGAACTTACTCTCACAAATACTTCACACAAAAAAAAAGGAATCTGGCTTGACTACTAAAGCCTATTGATTACTCAAGATTTATCTCTATATAGCTGAGAGGTGATTTTGACTTACAAATTTATGCTTTTAGTCTTACATTTATTTTTAAAAAAAAAATAATTTGTAGATGTTACATAGCTTTCTGTTTATTAGCTGAGGTAGAAATTAAGTATAACTACAGTTATATACGGGGCAAAACTTTTCATTGAGAAAAGTCAGTGAAATTACACTGGATTTTAAAATTTAATGAACAAATGTTACAAGTGTTTTCCTGTGCAAGTCCTACAACAGTTAATATCTGATCATCTGCTGCAAAATAGTAGCAAACAAAGCCTGGCAGAAGCGTGGTCTTAACGTAAAGATCTGCCTGGCAGGGGAAAAAAGCTATTTCTGTTAATTGCATCTTCGCAGTTGAAATTTACTGAAAAACATGGCAATCTGATCTACACATAGAAGTATCTTGGGTTTCCTACCTTCAACAATAGTGTATAAAGGATTTCCAAATTGAAAGTAAAAATAACCGAATATTCACCTCCCATATGAAGACAAGTTAAGAAAGTTGGGGCTGTTGAGACTGGAGAAGAGAAGCTGCGTGGAGACCTCAGAGCAGCTTCCAGTATCTGAAGGGGGCTACAAGGATGCTGGAGAGGGACTCTTCATCAGAGACTGTAGTGATAGGACAAGGAGTGATGGGTTCAAACTGAAACAGAGAAATTTCAGGTTAGATCTAAGGGAGAAGTTCTTTACTGTGAGGGTGGTGAAGCACAGGTTGCCCAAGAAAGCTGTGAACGCTCTATCCCTGGCAGTGTTCAAGGCCAGGTTGGATGGGGTCTTGGGTGACATGGTTTAGCATGTGGTGTTCCTGCCCATGGCAGGGGGATTGGAACTAGATGATCTTAAGGTCCTTTCCAACCCTAACTATTCTATGATTCTATTCTATGATTTCTGAGATAACCTGACTTTTGTATGCTCAAGGACTGCAGGATTTAAAAATGGTCCACAACATTTTGTCTGAATTTATCAATCAGATTTTAGATTTTCATTCCAACTCAGAACAGAGTTCTTGAAGTTCTTAATAAGGATTTTTCTGGGTTTTATTTTGTTGACTGCTAAATCTATGTAAAATAAATACAACTGAATTTTAGATATTTTCCGGTTTTAATCTTGCCCACTAGTGACCAGGAACTAAAGCACCTCCACCACGAAAATCTTGACATAAAATTAAGCAGGTGTTCCTTGGTCTTGAAAGAAAGAAGGTGTGTTTTCCTGTCAAGAAATATGGAATGAACCATCACTATTTCTAGGAAAACTTCTTATTTTTCTAGGATTTGCTGTTCTTCTGGGGGTGGGGGGGGGGGGGGGGTGGGGGGGTGGGTGTTGTTTGGTTGTTAATTTGGTTAGTTTTGGTTTGGTTTTATCTGAGAAACATAAGAATTAAAACCCAGAAAGAAATACTCTCAATTTTCACATTGCTTGAGTATTCCATGGCACTTTTGTTACAATAAAAAGCCTAACTTGATTCTTCCCCTTTTAAAAAGAATGGTGGCATTTTCTTTTATTTTAATCTTGGCACCAATGTGAACACTGCAAGTTTCTGGCAGTTGTGTTCTTTCTGTGACAGGGATGTGGATTAAAGTAGCCTATTAAGCAGGAAGTGGTTTTAGTTACCTTTTTCTTTGCATGAATGCAATTTAAAAACCACAGTGGTTTTCAGAATGCCATTTCCCAATTAATGCCCTGTTACATTAACACCACTTGCCATTTTTATTGAATACAAATATATTAGGACCTAAAATGGAAACTGTTTTATAGCAACTTAGTAAATGTATATATTGTGTAAAATGCATTTTGTTATATGGTAGAAGTGAAAACGTAGATGTGGGTAGTATGAAATATATCATTAAATAGATTGTACCATATTAAATTCAAAGAGATTAAATACCATTAGAATGCTAACAGGTAGAATAATAGTATGTGTTATAATTCTTATCGCCGAACTGAGATGCTGAAGCTAAACATGAAAACCTGTGTGTATGATTGCTTTTCAGAGTAGCAGATGAGTATGAAGGTTATAAGCTGGCACTCTCGTGCATCTCAGATGTCACTGATTGTCCCAGCTTTTATATCCATGTGTGTAAGTTACAATAACTTCCATATTTTACTGTTTAAATTGTTCATCAATGTTCATAACCCAATTATGTGACAATAAAATAGAACTTCATGTGATAACATCTTTCTGGCAATTCACTTTTTAATTTTCTATCAGAATGACTGAAATGAAGTTGAGTAATTTTCAGTTTGTTTCCGCCCTCCTGGAGTAGAGCAATGAAAATGCAAGCTTTAGCCTTTTCAACTAAAATGCAGTAGTTTACAATTAAAGACCTTTTACAGTTCAACCTGCTTCAATTGACTTGCCATATTAATATCAAAATGGAAAACCAAAGTATTAAAAATAATTCATTATTTACCTATTGAGGATTAAATAAAGAAACAAAAGGATATAGAGGAGGACATTTTTTTACTATTTTTATACTAACTTTATCCATTTTAAGCATGACAAAAAGTTTATTAAAACCTCTATCATAAAATGTTCTTTATGCATACTAAACACGCAATGGATGAAGCTGATGATTTACTTATGGCTAGATGGAAGGAACAATCACAAATAATGAACAACTCTTATGTGTTGTTTTGTTTTGTTTAAGAAATATTTATAGAATCATAGAATTATTTGGGTTGGAAAGGACCTTAATATCATTCAGTTTCAACCCCCTGCCATGGGCAGGGACATCTTACCCTAGACCATGTCACCCAAGCCCTGTCCAACCTGGCCTTGAACACTGTCAGGGAAGAAGCAGTGTTCACAGCTGGTGCCCAGCTTCTCTGGGCACCAGAGCCTCACCACCCTCACAGGGAAGAGCTTCTGCCTTAAAAGCTTTTTCCTGATGAAAACAAAGCATCAGTTGTACTTACAAATGGGAGATCTAAGGGTAGGAAAATCTTCCAAAAACTCACTGGTAAGAAATTCTTTACACAGAAGCCTTTGCAACAGGGAGTATAATGTAATTATGCTTGTGCTTAAATCTGAGTGAGTACGACTTCAGACTAGATTGCTCAGGGCTTTATTTGGTTGGGTCTTGAAAACTTTCAAAGGTGGATATTGCACAGCCTCCCTGGGCAACCTGCTCCATGGCCCAAGTGCCCTCGTGGTTGAAGTTTCTCTTTATATCCAGTCTGAAAATTTATTGTTTCACTGCTGTCACTCGTCCTCACACCATAACACCATACACCACTTTGAAGAGCCTGACTCTGTCTTTTCAATAACCTCATAGTGGGGATATTCTGTTGTTCAAAGTAGTGGTGGTAGTATTCATGTAGTATTTGTAGAACCTGTGCTGATTTCAGATCCTATGTGGTATTGATAACTTTTGTAGAAATATCTTCTGAAAGCAGAGTCAATTCTAAGTTAGCAAATCAAAAAGTTCTCTCTTAAGCAGAGTTAAGTGTCAGTTTGTCTTTTCATGTCATTTTGTCATTTATTTTCTTGTGTTCCCCACCACCAGTTTAGATAATGTTTTGGGCCAGTGCAGGTTAAGTCTTTTCTCTTTTAAGCCATGTCATTAAGAAAATCTCCTAAAATACGTCCTGTTTCAGAACTGTCTGGGGTTTTGTTTATTTTATTTTATTGTTTATTTGATTGTTGGGTTGTTTTAGGGAAGCCTGGGATATTGTAAGCATCATTTTGCTTGCTTAAAGGGATTAAAAAATACCAGTTAAGTCATCCTGAAGTGGTTTTGTCAACATTAAAGTCCTGAGCATTTCCCAGACTATAAAAGGAAAAATAGGGGAGTTGGTAGAGTTTGTGAAATCTTTTCATGGCTTTAGGGATGTTGAACTAACAGATATCAGCAAAAGATTCAATCTTTTATGATCCCAACTGTAAAGCAAAGCTTGCTTGTTAATGGTAATAGGAAATAGAATCATAAAATAGGGCTGGAAAGGACCTTAAGATCATCCAGTTCCAACCCCCCTGCCATGGGCAGGAACACCACACACTAAACCATGTCCCAAGACTCCATTCAGCCTGGCCTTGAACACTGCCAGGGATGGAGCATTCACAACTTCCTTGGGCAGCCTGTGCCCATTGCCTCACCACCCTCACAGGGAAGAAATTCTTCCTTATATCTAACCTGAACTTCCCCTTTTTAAGTTTGAATCCATCACCCTTATTCATTACAATTCCTAATGAGGAGTCCCTCCCCAGCATCGTTATAGGCCCCTTTCAGATACTGGAAGGCTGCTCTGAGATCTCCACCCCGATGTTCACAGCCTGTCTTCATACCGGAGTTGCTCCAGCCCCTGATCATCCTCTTGTCCTCCTCTGTACTTGCTCCAACAGACCTCTGTCCTTCTGTCATGGTTTAAGCCCAGCCAGTAAATTAGAACCACCCAGCTGCTTGCTCACTCCTCTGTTTCTTTCTCCCCCTGGTGAGGAAGGAAGGTATTACAAAACTACTACTACTACTACCACCAATAATAAAAATGATAAGAGAAATAACAAGGGGAGAGAATACAATTATACTTTCTTATGTTGAGGACACCAGCACTGCACGCAGTGCTCCAAGTGAGGTCTCATGAGAGCAGAGCAGAGTGGCAGGGTCACCTCCTTCAACCTGCTACTCACGCTCCTTTTGATGCAGCCCAGTATACGAGCCTACATGAGTTCAAATAGGAGCTGCAGTCGTGCTTCTGACAGAAATCCAGTGCTGCCAGTGAAATCCTGAGAGTGGATATGTGAGTAGGAGTTAGTAGAGCTGAAATATTCAATGAAGTAAATAGAGCAATGTGAATCTCAAGGGCTTTTGACATACAGATTATAAAAGCAAGACTTTGAGAATGTACATTACATTCCTTCTTCCTGTCACACTATCCATCATACTTATCCTTTCTCTATTCTGCCTCTAAAAATCAGTTTGATGAGACTGTACCTAGTTTGAACCTAGTGTGGTTTCAAGAAGAACAGAACTTCATCTGTGATACTGGAAAAATCTCTCTCCATGGAGAAAACCCTAATGGGAAATTTCTTATTAGCATATTGTGCAAGGAAAGCTGCCACCATAGATTGTGTCCCTCCAGGAGAGAAAGACGGGAGTATCCCTTGTGTAAAATGTGTGTGTGCATGTGTATGGTGACACAACGCAACGGTTTGTGACAGCTCGTTTTATTCTGGGTTCTTCATATGACAGATAAAATGATTGCTGTAATTATTCTTAGGTATAAGACCCAAAGCTTGTTCTGTTAATGCATGTACTTGGACTGTTTGGCATAAAATACATTTAGGCATCTCACTTAAACACCCCTCTGGAAAAAACTCTGGAAATCAGAAGGGACTGAGTCAATGAACTCCAGCTGTATTGCTTTTAGGCTCAGGAAAAAGGCAAGTATAACTGCTTGATTTTAATTTCAAATGTTTCATTTGCAGTGAATTTTCATCTCAAGCCTTACATAACCAGACTTACTTTTCTTGTAGCTAAATTAGCTCTTGTTTTACTTCTAAGTTAAATTAAGATCATTGCTGCTTTATGTTAAGGAGTAGGAGAAAATTTAAGCACATACTTGCTTCAGAACAGAAGTGTGCATTAGCCATACCAGTGAGAAAATACTACTTGCCATTACAAGTCTTCATCACAATTTGTGATTAGAAATAGATGAATAATATAATTAGACATACTTCTGAGGAAACTGTTGTCTATATAACTGTGCCTTATTTTAAAAGAATTCTTAAGTTTATAATTTGATGGGAATGTGAATATTAAAAAGAAACCCCAAATCTTTAGTTAGTAAATTAAGAAAAATAAATGTAGTCTCCTAAAGCTTAAAGAGGCTTTGTTGTGTCTGTATTTGTTGTGTAGTAATACTGCACACAACATTATGCAGCTTTTATTATCTATTTACAGACAATTCTGCTTAATTTGGTGAAGTTTTCTTTTCTCATTTTTGAGCATTCCATGTGAATTTTGCCAAAGTTTCCAGCTGGTCTGGTTTGTTCTCCTTCCAGGATTGAAGTCAGTTGGTGTATTCCCAGGATTACTGAACGGTTGAACCGACCTTAGTGATATTTTGGGTCTATAGAAAAGACATTTTACAGCTTATGGGCTTGAGAGAGGGAATATGTTCCAAAGCCATTTGCTAAGTCACCTATCAAAGACACCAGTGCAGCCAGTGGCTTTATTTCTCAGGAAAGCAGAGAGAGATGAACGTGCATGAGGAGATTATTATTTTTTTATTGTTTTCTGGGAGAATTATTATATGTTAACTTTAGCAAAGAATGTGATTTGTCTGGGGTACAGTAGGAGTAGTATGAAAAGGACTGGGAGAAATGCATTCCTCGTTTAATTTGGTGTAAAATGATGCAGTTCTATCAGAAACGGAACTGTATTAGGAGGTCCAAAAGTATCACTTGAGATGGATGTGACTTGATGTGTTTGATTACAGTTAACTCTTGAAAGATTTATTGAAAGAAAAAACTGGGCATTGAGAGGAAGAGAAATTTTTTTACTTCTCAATGAACTGTTCATGCAACAGCAAAGAAATCATCATTTTTGCTCTTTCTTTGCTCAGGCATACCTTGTACTAGCTTGTCAGAATGATGGGTGACATTACACATAGTCCTTGTGCTTGAGACTAAAAGAGTACAGAGGCTTGGACACAGCATAGGTGTTGCAGTAATCTGGACCCTTCAGAAGAACAAGATACATTTCACGGTTGCTGTCATGAGGAGGACTCCTGAGAACCTTAAAAAAATGCCTAAGTTTGGTAGTTACATTTGTCTGATGGAAATGTGATCGTTGATGGCGCCTTTGATCTGTTACTGCTTTGTATCAAAGTGATCACCTTCAAATACTCCACACAGATAACAGCGGGCTTTGCGAAATTCAGATAAAGTGGAGCTTAAATTCATAGTATCTTGTTTTGGTTTGGAAATCAACAGCTTGATAGATGAAATACTGCAAAAGCATATCTTGACAAAAAATTACGTCCTCTCCAATATTTGGTTAATATTAGAGTGTTTTGCTATTTAAAACCTCCAGATAAGGTACTTTTGCCAGTTCCCAACCTGAACATTGGCAGTCCTTAGGCTGCCAAGAGCAGGTATATGGTAGCAAAAAAAATTCTGTGTTCCTTCCCTATATAATCCTGTGGAGACTCCGATTCCAAAAGGCCTCCATTTGCTGTGGCTATTGGACAGGTATGGATTCATTATTGATGAATATGACAGATATGACAACTAGGATCCATTATGGTAACATATATGAGATGTGTAAACACTCTTTATAACTGGACTAAGACTATTAATTCATTACACACATAGAACCAGGCAGCCATGGATTAAATAGTATGATTGGTTTGTTTCTTATTGTGTGGGCCAGATTAGAAAGGATGACTGAGAGAAACTGTGCTGGTTCCTAATTCTCCATAAGGTACATTTTTAACTGCATGAGGATATAAACATCATTTGTTGTTTACATCTGTGTTGTTTTTCTGGCATTCAGTCATTGGTTGTATGCTACCAGTTGTGACTGTAGATAATCAAGAATTTGATTTTTATAGAAAATTATGATTCCCTTCCCTTTTATTCTGTTTTTCGGTTACAGCTTCAAACAGCATTTCAGCGCATTTTGCACAGAGAATAATAGATCTAGTATCAGAGAAGAAAATTCAATACAATCCACAAAGAATTTTCTATGTAATAGAAGAGGCCACCTGAGTGGAACTATGATTAGGTATCATACAGGAGAACCATGTCTGAGACATTGGCAATGGTCTGAGAAAACATGGGAAGACAGTTTGAAGCTGGTAATGGGAAACACCAAGCTACCTTTATTGTTACCCACTTACTATATTTTCCATCTAATTAAAGATTGTTGAAGTGGATGAATGAGGATTTTTAGTCTTGTTTTTTGTAGACAATGTTTCGTCTGAAGCAACAGACTCTTGGAAAGCTTAGCTGTTTAAAACTTCTTTGTCTGAGTTGCTGTATTTGTTGTAGCTTAAAGTTTTTCAGAGGGAAGCGGTGCTGCCTATACTTTATCCTGAATCACTTGAGGCTTTACAGCATCTTGGGCCTGATCAGTCATGGGAAACAATGATTTCATAACTGTTAAAAGACAAAAATTTGCATCATCAGTACAAGACCCCAGGAGCTTATCAAGGCATTGATACTTTTATTTTCTCCAGCTAATTTAGGCTAAACTTTTACACATGTAAGTAGTTAGCTGCAGGATGTGATGCACTGACTTACTTAGAAGACTGCTTTCTTTCCCATCTCTGTGATGAAAACCTTGAAAATCTATTAGTGCATGCCTTATACCTTTAACCTGTACTGTAACATTGCCTAATCTAAGATCTGATGTCAAAAGCAGTATCTTCCTTAAATTTGAACCTGGGAGTTGATCAACTCTATCAGTTTTTCCACATGTAATTCTCTGGATATAGGTCCCATTTCCTTCTATCTGTGATTCAGAGATAGACTCATCTCCTGCAAATTAAAACAGCTTAAAAAAACCCCAAGAAAACCTTTTTAAAACAAATTATTATATTCTTTTCTATCAATCTGCCTAATAATTATCACTGTTCATTATTAGAACAAATCTGATCAATGATTTGAACTTGATGATTGAAATTTATATGTATGTTTTCTGGAGGATTCATCTTTTCTATTTAAGGAATAAAAAACAATTCAGTGTTGCTGCATGTGACAGGTGAAAGGTCTAAGATTTGCTGGAATTAGATGTCACTCTCAGTTACTATCAATCCTCATTGCTCACTGTCACACTGCAAAAGAACACAGGTTTTCTGAATTAGAGTCTTACTGTACAGCCATGCACTGACATTTTGCACTGGCATTAATATAAAACAATCTTGCTTCAGTAGTCAAAGTGGTGAAACTGTGTTCTGAATTTAGTTTTGATGCACTGTATGCCTTTTTAAAGATTTATATGTGTATTTTTGTGTCCAAAATTCATGAATGTATTTACAAAAGGTGAGTTGTTTTCTCTTCCTCCAGGCTGAGAATGATGTAATTTGATTTACACAAAGGTAGCAGTCAGCAAGCTAGCTGAGTTAAAGACTAAGAACTATACTACGGTGAATAAATCAAGGTTTTCATACACTGAGTGAAGATTCTGTGGCACATTCCTTCAAATAAGTGGAAATTATAAAGTTGCAGTAATTGAATGAAACCTCAAAGAATTAATCTTGCAAAAATAGTATTAAAAATGAAACATTTATTACGGTTTCAGTACTTTAGCTAAGGTAGTCCATTTTAGTGCAGACTGGGTTTTGTTGTTTGATCAACATTCTTACATTTTACTGTCACTTTGTGACACCTAGTGCTGTATATTGTGGTTGTATCATCAAACAATATCTGTAGGTGAAACTATGAAGCACTTTTACTTACTAAGAAATCTTGTATTTGTATCTGAATATATCATTGCTGTATTTGAATTTGAATATATCATTTGTATTTGTACATGTATTTGAATATATCATTGTATTTGAATATATCATTGATGCTGTAATTGCAACTATATACTATTGAGTGGCATTTCAGGCGTTGGTTTTGTAGGGACATGACTGTCTTCATCTATTCCAGTTACATGCAGCAAAGGGACAAAGCTTGTTCTTGCTAAAATTAGATCAGTTCTCACTGAAGACTGTAATGTGGCTTGCAGTGAGGATGCTCCGTGACACAGCCGATGGCCAAATGACTGAGAGAGAGAAGTGCTGCAGACAGAACAGAATTCTTCCCACAGGGCTCAGCCTCTCAGTGATAGCTGGTAATGCTACTGAATATAGGGGATCTAAACACTGCTCCTTTGCTCTTCTGATATGCATATTCACTAGGACTCAAAAAGCAAAACCTGAGCATCTATAAGTGAATGTGAAAATACTGAGCTTTGTTCCTGTGAATGTAATGATTTAGAGGGCACTCTGTGCAGAGGAAAAATTAAAAAGGAACTAACACTTAGGATCTTTTCTTCAAAATTGTCTCTATAAACTGCTTTACTGGGGCCTTGTGCCTGTATCCATTCTGCGCAATTAGATAACCTGAAGCTCTAAGAAATAAACTGATTTTAAGGAGGGACATGATTCAGCCTCTATTCAAGGAAAGGAGGAATTTTCACCTGACATAGAAGACATTCAGCTGACAGAGGTGAATAGTTGATGGAGGGAAAATTTAGAACCATATCACTAGGGAAGTGATGCATAAGTATGGGTAAACTCACAAATTTAATGCATACTGTACATCGGCTAATGTTGTATTACTGGAGGTTTTTATCTTTGATTCTATTGCTGCACAGTATAGCAAATTACTCATCTCTTCCATGTACAAATCTGCTTTGATATAACTTGTAAAACTATTAGAACTGGAGAAACTACTCAGTCACATAATTTGAGTTTAAAGTTATTTTAACTGGTTTGAATGGTGGCAAATGTTTTCCATATTACTTCATTAGTAAGGAATAGAAAAGTATTTTCAGAATCAGTGCTAGTGAAATAATTTTACTTCACACAAAGGAAACACTGTGAACAGAACATTTTGCTCCTCTGCATTTGTTCATGGATGGTTCATTAGAGAAGTCTGATAGATAAATCACACTTTATCTTTTATATGTGTACTTTCATTCTTGCAGAAATAAATATAACTTTCCTGCTAACATGCTGTACAGTGACAGCTCTAAAATTTACAAGTGTGCCTGAGTGTAGAAGGGTGCATATCCTGAGGCAGGACTATGTTGCTTTGTATTATCTTCTGGGAGCACTGCCAGGAAGAAGCAGTGAGGGCAGGTTTGGGTAAGGGGGATGGAGCAGAAGCGAGCAGATTCTAGTCAGATAGGGCAGGGATCTACCATAGGGAGTTGCGCAGCTGCTGTTCAGTCTTTCACCACTGTCTTCTTTACACGGCAAGCCCTGAGAGCTGGGCAAATGTTTCCTGCCAGAGCTGGCCAAGAGTTTCCTGCCAAAGCTGAGCATTGTCTGTTGAGTGTATTGTGGTCATTCATTTAGTCATTGTCTTCATACCACTGCTTCCAACTTCACCTCCAAGCCTAGTACTATCACTCTTCCTTTCCTCCGGGGGGCTCCCTATTGGTGTGCCCCCCTGCTTAGATACATTCCACCTCTGTCCATACATCCTTACTCAAAAACTATGCTTTTGTAGGTCATGTGTATAGCATGCTGAAACAGGTTTATTAAAAAAGTGTGTTGGAGGGGCTGCTGTTCCACCTAAACTATTCTATGCAGTTAAACATATATGTGTAGACTGATGAAAAATCACCCTGTATCAGATTTCTGTGCAGGCTAAAACGCAGTAGCTAACTAGGCTGAATTTGTATAGCGGAATAAAGGTAAATGCATTCATCTGAAAATTATTTGGTGTGCCTGATAACAGATTATATAGATGATAAAATATTTTAAGGATCTCTTGATACTTGCACAGAAAGAACACTAAATCCAGTGAGTTTTCCCTGTGTAGATAATTCTGAAATAATATACTTGTGGGTAACAAGAAAAATAAATCAATATTGTGATATGCCTACGTAAAACTTTCAGATTAGTCCAATAGATGCTAGTTAACTCCCTAGAGCTATTATTGAAACATGGGTTGAGGAGAAAAAATGATTAAGACTGATTTCTGTAGAGTATTTTTATGGAATAGGTTTGTCACATTAGAGTAAAGGGAAAATAAGCAAAACAGCAGAACAAATGTCCTTACTGATTGGACTGATTGGACTGATTTTTTTTCTGTTTAATGCCAATACATGCTATCTTTTCCATAGGATTCCCTGGTTTTCACAGGATTCAAATCTGATAAAACAGTCTACTCCCCCTGCATGACTTAATTTTAGGTCTTCACTGAAATCACTGGACACCTTAATAAACATTACCTGTGTCCACATTGCTATGCATAAAATTAGGGCCATATTGTGCCAAATTAATATATCCGAAGCACAAACGAGAATGCTCTGTCAATAAAGAGCACAAAGGAGGAGAGATATCTGGGGCAAGCTATAAATACCACAGGATAATCCCCTTAAGAGGAAGACCCATTTCCATTTTCTGGTGAGCATTTTCAAGCTGTGGGTAATGATGGCTGGAAATGACTATTTCTTAATTCTCCATGAATTAAAACTCAGGCTTGAAGCTGCAAAGGACTTTATAGTATAGTAGGTTTTGTTCTTCAGTAGCTGTAGTGGGCTACAGAAGTCTTGTCAGTAACAATTATGTATAGATATATATATTTTGTATACCTGTCTTGTTATTATACGTGTGTGTATAATATGTATGTATGCTATAAAAATGTATAGCTCCGGAGTCCTCAGTACACAAAAGACATGGACTTGTTGGAGAATGGCCAGAGAAGGGCCACAATAATGATCAGAGAGATGGACCACCTCTCCTAAGAAGAAAGGCTCTCTCAGTTGTTGAGACTGGAGAAGAGAAGGCTCTGGCAAGACCTTATTGTGGCCTTTCAGTTCTTAAAGGGCCTAGAAGAAAGATGGAGAGAGACTTCAGCAGGGCCTGTTGCAATGGGCTGAAGGGTGATGGGTTTAAACTGACAGAGGAAGATTCAGGCTGGACATGAGGAAAAAATGCTTTACAATGAGGGTGGTAAAACACTGGCACAGGATGCCCAGATGAGGTGGAGGCTAGAAGCATTCAAGGCCAGGCTGGATGTGGTTCTGGGAGACCTTTCTAGGTGAAGATGTCCCAGCTCATTGCAGGGTGCTGGACTAGATGAGCTTTGGATGTCCCTTCTAACCCAAACCATTCTGTAATTCTGCATACTTAGTATATGCATGTGTATATGTATATGTGTATATGCGTATTATAGGTATGTAGTGATATGTATGTACAGTTATATAGGTATATATGCGTGTGTGAGAGAGAGAAGTCAAGATGTTTTTTAAGCTCTGTGGAAGAAATATAAGCTAGTGCTATTATTTCCAATAAGTGTCCTTTGGGAAGTATCGTGAAGCATTATTGTTGATGAGTAATAATCCTTTTCAGTGTTTGCTCTTCAAGCGAAGGCATGACACTTGTTAGAGTTATTAAATTCTTTCTCTGTTCTTTATTTTCTCCCTTATGTTGTGTTGTCTTATCCAGATAGCTTTGAACTGGTACTTTCTGAATGCATTCTCACTGTCAACTCAGAGGTTTTGTATTTTTCTGGCAATGATGCCTAAAATGAACCAAGCACCTTGTGACTGAGCATGTTGCCAGCATAACAGATGGATGTGATTGTTGGCAACCAAGAAGCCTTATGAAACATGGGTATGAAATGGTTAGACAGCATTTTTTATTCAAAAATATTTGTTAGATGCTCTGGGTTTATGCACATGATGGAGCATAATCTAATCAGGTTGACTGAGTTATTTTAAAATGTAAACTGTAATTCTTAAGCATATAGTTTGAGTGTTACTTGCATAACCTTGAGCTGTTATATTTTTGTGTCTTCAAGATTTATGTTTAGTTTGCACTGAAACTTCCATCTTAGAGAATAAGGGCAGAGTATTAATACCTGTGCTGGCTTCTTAGACTGTAATGTGTATGGTATGATATCAGTATCATGTCATATATCCTGCTCCTTTTCACGCATCTAGATCATTGTTGAATTTGTTGCAGGGATTAATTTATACTTGTATTTTAATGTCACATATATTGCTGTGTTTCAAGTTGTATTCTTTTATTGTAGCTAATTTAATTATGCCAAAATAAGGTGACATTTCTGAGATATAACTGACCTACTGCTATTTTCCCCTCCTTTTCTGCCCCACATGGAGAGAAAATATTAACATGTACAAAAAACAGTGACAGCTAGGGTTTTGGAATATCCCACTGCATGCTTATCTGTACCTGAGTCCATAATTATCTTTGATATGAAGGCACGAACTCACTCATGTCATACCATGCTGGTTTTCATTCAGCTTTTCTGATTCTAAATCAGTGAAGTACTTTAAAATACTTACCTTCAAAGATGAACAGTAGACTTCCTTTTTTGAAAATGATCAGTTGGCTATATCATTGAGTATATTTGGGATATACTATATATATATATATATATATATGAGTATACTTGGGATCCTCTGGTTCATTTTATCTGCCCAGCATGATCACCATAAACCAATATCCTGCCCTTTCTGACTAGATGTTATTCTTCGTTAGTTCTTAGAGAGCTTGCTGTATCAGAAGGTGGGGGGGTGTGCTGGCATGTGAAACTTGTGGTGTGTAATTTGTCTTCACATAGTGTTCACATCCAGATAAATGAAAGACAATGTTTGCTTTGAGGAATGGAAACAAGGTGTTCTAGTAAAAAAAAAAAAAAAAAAAAAATTACAGCTTATAAAATCACTGTGATATGTTGAATTAGCGCATTAAACTGAGCACATTAATAATTTAAGCCAAAATCAAATATTTCTACTTCATATTTAAAATTCATGTCTGAGAGAGATTTTTATTTTTTTTCTCCCTACATCCTGAGTTAGTTTCATTTCAGGCTGCATTATCCTCTGAAATCCGATGTACTATTAATAGAAATGGGAAAGCTGGTATACGGCAAGTAGAAGCATCATTCAAGGCAGGCAGTTCTGCATCCGTATCGTAAATATGCTTGAAATGACAATAGAGAATGTGCAGGAGGAATTTAATGGCGTTTCCTAGTGAATACTTAGTGACCTTGGTCTTAAAGTTCAAGAAGGCTTCTGAGTTTGCGTTTATTCTAGTTCTCAAGCACACTTAAGGATACCTGGAGATAAAAAAATCACAAATCCTAAAGACTATATGAGTATAAAGTAAAAAGAGAAAGGGGATCATTTATAATGCAGTGTCAGCGTTTCTGATTTTAAAACATAATCATGTATGCATTTTATATCTATCCAAAGTGGCAGATTCTAAGACGAAATAGTAGCAAAACTTCACCATTGTCTGTGTAGCCATGCAGATTTATTAAACTCTTGCCTATTCAATGAAGTCCAAAGCTAGGATTTTTTTTTTATTATTACACTTAAACCACCATGAAACCACCTAATAATTAATCACATTTTGTTACTAGATACCCAGTCTGTCCCTCTTCTTCAAATACACAGAAAATTAGAATATGGTCTGGGGACAGAGGGGCACCCTCAAACTGAGGAATTAATCACAATACATATAAATGTACACATTTATATACTAAGCACATTGGAGGAGAGGAAGGGGAATTGCTAGGAAAAAAAATCAACCTGTGCATTTCCAGGGCTGACTACCATTAATAAGTGTAGGCACCTGCACTGGGATGTGGGATTAGGTATTGGTTAGTTTGAAGAGTCAGGAAAACCTGTAATTGCAGGCTTTGGAAGCAGTATGCCTGCTGTTGAAATTGTAGGCATCTTTCAGGGATTCAAAGCAAGGCTTTCAGGCTTGTTTCTTGGCAATTGCCTTCTGAATGAGTTTCTGCAGCAAAATACCCCAACTATATTTCAGCTGTAACTCTTTTCAGTGCTGCTCAATGTACATAGGATTTTCAGGTGTACTGTGACAGCATATATCCCTCTCTTACTGAAATAATTTGATTTCATTTCAAGAGAAGCAGCAGATCAGGGCAGGTTGAAGTGTGGTGTTCCTGTTTGGAAGTGGCAGAGTAACATGTTAGTATTGGCATGCAGCATATGTGTCATGGGTGCTGGTACAGAAGGACATTGTGAAAGTAAATAAAATTTAAAGGAAGGGGGAGGAGAGAGAAAACAGATAACTGGGTTTACTACTTTTGAGTTGAAACCATTTGCTTTTAGGATTCTAATTGTGTGAATCATGTTAACATCTGCTAAACCTTCATCACAGTAATAGTGCCTTTGATTTCAGTGTAATTTTTGATTACATGAGTAAAGTTAAGGATGTGCAAGAATGTGCAAAAGCAAAATAAAAGTAGGCACGATGCTAATATATTTATACTCTCTCACCCACTTATATCATAATAGTGCATGTCCAAGTGAAATAACACACGGGAACAGCATGTTAGTGCTAACATGTTTCTAATTCAGGCTATGTTCTGAAGGCAAGTCTTTCTGTAATTGCACTGGCTCTGTTTTCTAAACCACCTGTGTCTCTCATTGTGCTTATTTCAGGAAATAAAGCTTATGTTGGACAGGAAGTAATCAGAAATCTCATGACATATTCTCAGTATCAGTAAGCATTTAGAACAAAGACAAGAATAGGTATTTTGAAAAAAATACAGCTGCAGGAGAAGTGTGATATTTACATTGGACAGGGTTTTTACATCAGAAAACCTGTCACATAGTTGAGTTTTTCTGTGACATACTAACTACTTTTATTTTATATTATTTTAATTTTTATATTTTTTGTATTTTATATTATTTGAATGTATTTTACATTATTTTAATTATTCCAACATACTTCTTTCAGCAGAGGCTGTATCTTCCCTTCTGGTCATGCCTGTACTTTCAGCTACCATCAGTGGAAGGTCTGCTCAAAATTACAGATTTCTTGTGCTTTAGGGCTTACCTTGACAGCAGGAGAGGTTGCTGCTTAGCATGCTGTCTGGTATTATCTCATCACTTTTGTGTGTCTTGCATCAGTTTATCTCAGCCTTTCTTTTTTCTGTTGAGACATTCCTAAAAGAGACAGTCACTGGGAAGTGGGTTGTTCTAACACCTCACTTTTAGGTATACTGAGAGGCTTATCAGCTCCTTGAACAGAGCATAAGTGAGCTAATGCCTTATGGTGGAGTACCAACCACATCACCACCAGAGAGAGGCACCAGGAGCAGCCCCTCAGTGTGCATCTGCAGCTCACTTTGTAAATGTTAAAGTCTTTGTTGATAGAGATAAAATCTCACTTTTGATCCCCTAAGGATTGATAAATAACCTGAACTTTGTCCCGAGGAACCCAAGCACGGCTATCCTTTTATGAAATGGTGACTATGATATTAGTAATGATTTGTGATATGAAAGGTTCAGGTTCATTTTTCAGTTTTGACCAAAGATGTTAATTTTGCTGGCATGACCTAACCATCATACTGGGATAGAGAGAAAGCAGCAAGGGAGAGGGTGAGGAATCATAGAACCATAGAATAGTTAGGGTTGGAAAGACCTTAAGATCATCTAGTTCCATCCCCCCTGCCATGGACAGGAACACCCCACATTAAACCATGCCACCCAAGGCTCTGTCCAACCTGGCCTTGAACACCGCCAGGGATGGAGCATTCACAACCTCCCTGGGCAACCCATTCCAGTGCCTCAGCACCCTCACAGGAAAGAATTTCTTCCTTATATCCAATCTAAACTTCCCCTGTTTAAGTTTGAACCCATTACCCCTTGTCCTGTCGCTACAGCCCCTAATGAATAGTCCCTCTCCAGCATCCCTGTAGGCCCCCTTCAGATACTGGAAGGCTGCTATGAGGTCTCCATGCCTTCTATTCCCCAGGCTGAACAGCCCCAACTTTCTCAGCCTATCTATCTTTCATGCTGTTAACATTGTTCCCCAAACAGTGATACATATGTACAACAGAAAAATTAAAAGCTAGCTTTTCAGTAAAGAAGGGAAAAAAAATCCTTTTTAACACAGGAAACCACCATTTTTAGGAATGCTTCTAAGCATTATATGTATAATCCTTTCATATCCTTTGGAACAGCATTATGAAAAGGAATTCAAACCATGAACAGCTTCTGAAAATTAGTTGAAGCTCAGCATATAGGTACAAAGCTGCTGAGCTGTGCTACTGAAACTGAGTTACATTTTGGTATTCAGATCTTTGGAGACCTGTATAGGGAAAAACTGATGTTTCTTTCAAGTGTGAGTACCTTCAACGTTCCATGAACGTTCAGTAGATATTTCAGGATAATTTAGGAGGTGGGCTTCCAGTTTTTACATGAATATTTCTGCAGATGCTTTTCTTGAGCTCTTCCCCTCAGTTGTTTTGGGCTTTTTTCAAGTAGCTTCTTCTCATACAATATATTGTGCACATTTATAACCTCCTATGACTGTCATTCTGAAGATTACTCCAAAAAAAAAAGTAAAAAAATAGTTATAGCAACAGCAGTGCCAGTAAGGGCACTGAGATCCACACTGCTCTGGAAAGTATTGTCAAGTAGTGTGATCACTGGCTAGTGTCAGAGATACTATGGATCTAATAGCCACAGTCAGTGCATGTCTGGGGAATGCAGAGTTAGTGTTCCTCACTATGAGCGCTTCAGTGCATCAGAAGCCTGTAGGGAATGAGGCTGAAAAAGTCCCAGCTTCATTTCTCACTAGTTTAATGAAGTGACTGGTAGACTTTGAAAGAGACCACTTGATTCATTTCTTGGCAGGAGACATTACAGAATTCCTCATTAGGATGTCTCTTTCAGTCTCTCTAAATTGTGGTGATCAAACAAAGCCTGTCCAGGACTGGAAAGAAATCAACTTTTAAATGTGTTTAGGACAGAATAGAGAAGATTTTTATTATTATTATTTTTCAAAAAAAGAAAAAAAAAAATTTAAAAAAGGGAGGGTAAGGGAGGAATCTGGTAAAGTTACACAGGATGGGATAAAATAAGATCCAGATAAAAGCTTTGCTTGTATTAGATCCAGATTAGCTTCTATTATGTGGGAGATTCCAGTTAGATCAAATGGAAGGTTTCTCTGTAGGGATGCAAAACTGATAGCACCAGATTTATAGTATGAATGCTCACAAAAATACTGTGAACGGTTTCTTTTCCACTGTGTTTCTCCACCACTTAGGGTAGAAAAGGGGAATCTTGAGGTAAAGTAATTTTAAAAAGCTTTTGCAAATAATTTCCAGTGTTTACCTAAAATTTAACGGGCTGCTGTCCTGGGTTCAGATGTACAGTTGTTTTTCTCCTTAGTAGCTGGTGCAGTGCACAGGCTGACTGGCTACCAAAGTGTAGAAAAGTCATACAAGAAATCAGTCATCAGTGTATTCCTGTATTCCTCTTACCTAAGGGCACCTACCTTCCTCATCTACACATTGTTAAAAATAAAAGGGTGGGTTGAATGTATCTATAGCTCTTCCTGATATTGCCTTCTAAAATGCATTTTTAAAGTATTTTTACTTTACTTACACAACTATTTTCATCATTTTTTTCTTTTTTTTTCAATTGAAATTATTCTGTTATCTAGAGGCAGATTTATTAAGAAATATAAAGCATTTGGCTGGAAGACCGTACTGAGGCCAAGAGAGAAGAATTGAAGATTCTATATAGTGACCTTTTAGACTACTTTTCCACTGCAGACAATTCACAGTGAAGTAAAGACATTTAAGTAGGGTAAATTTATCTTATTCTTTTGATTGTTCTTTCTCAGAAGGTGTCATTTAACTGATCCATTTGATTTCATATAAAAAGTAGCAAAAACATCAAAACAAGAATGGCATCATGTGTATCTCTAAAAAGGATGTAATAGAAAAAAGGCAGAGGTATCTCGTACTAAAAGAAATAGATTGCATGCTATTTTTTGGGTGTAATTTTCTAAACCTGTTATATCTTTTGTTATTGATTCACCTAAAGGACAGTGGAATATCTCAGTTGCTGTGTAACCCCTTCACAAGAAAGCAAATGTCTGAGTCAGAGGTAATTGTTTTCTGACTTATGATTTATAGAATCATAGAATAATTAGGGTTGGAAAGGACCCTAAGATCATCAAGTTCCAACTCCCTTGCCAAGGTCAGAGACACCTCACACTAAACCATGTCATCCAAGGCTCTGTCCAACCTGGCCATTGGACACTGCCAGGGATGGAGCATTCACAACTTCCTTGAGCAACCCATTCCAGTGCCTCACCACTCTTACAGTAAAAAAACTTCCTCCTTATAGCCAATCTAAATTTCCCCTGTTTAAGTTTGAACGCATTAACCCTCATCCTATCGCTACAGTCCCTAATGAAGAGTCCCTCACCAGCATCGTTATAGCCCCCCTTCAGATACTTTCTCAGACTATCTTCATATGGGAGGTGCTCCAGTCCCCTGATCACCCTCGTGCCCCTCCTCTGGACTTGTTCCAACAGTTCCATGTCCTTTTTATGTTGAGGACATCAGGACTGCACACAATACTCCAAGTGAGGTCTCACGAGAGCAGAGTAGAGGGGCAGGATCACCTCCTTCAACCTGCTGGTCACGCTCCTCTTGATGCAGCCCAGGATACGGTTGGTTTTCTGGGCTGCGAATGCACACTGAAGGCGGCTCATGTTCATTTTCTCATCGACCAACACCCCCAAGTCCTTCTCCGCAGGGCTGCTCTGAATCTCTTCTCTGCCCAATCTGTAGCTGTGCCTGGAACTGCTCCAACGCAGGTGTAGGACCTTGCACTAAATGGCTCTTCAAATGCCATTGTTTAAATACCCTGTAGCGGAATCAGAGTAACTGTATTAGGTGAACGTAATTTATGGAAAGATGCAGTATTTTATTTTTTTGAGCTTTTTATTGTTCTTTTCCTTGAGTTCCTCACTGTTCTTTTCTGGCTATCTAAAACTATGATGTAATATGCATATATACTAATACTGTTGGTATAAAATGGTCAGGCTAATGATGGTTTTGCAAGTATTTGGAATTAATCTTGTAGAAAATGTACACTAAGCATTAGTTAAAGGTTTTCTGCTTTGTTTCCCTTTGTTTAACAACCAGGCCTCCCTTTTGCTCAAGGAGACCAGCCCTGCTGAACTACTGAAAATGCACTGATGTCACACAGCTTTTTAGTTCTTTTAGGCCTTTTCTGGACTCCTAGGTACTCTCTCTCTGAAAATCAAACACATTTACCTATGTATCCAGTAAGTCCTACAACCTGACTTAGTTTTCAGCATCTTAGGAGAATGCTTTCTAATGCAAGCAAGGGTTAAGGTTCTCAAGCAGAGACAGATTTGTCTGCTGAATGATACCCTAGCTGGAGATGCATGGCTTATTGCTCTTCTTGGGATATTTTGAAATGTTATACCAACTTTGTAGGTTCTTTATGTATGTATTTGAGTATTCTGTTGATTTTAGCCTAATACATTATGCAGAGCATAGCATTGCAGATACATTCATTGAAGTTACAGTAGTGCAAACATCATGTGATTAAGGACCATCTTAATGGATTCATTTAGCTTGGAGTGACAAAGGAAGCCTGGTCACCACTAGTAGGCTTCCAGGAACATCCAGCTGTAAGCTTTACAACTCTGTTGTTCCTTATGACAGTTGAAACAATAACTTTCCATATTATTTCTTTTTAAATGAAGCTTTAGAGACTGTGCAAAACCACATTATGTAGAAGTTCTAAACCACAGATTTTTACACACACATGCACACACCAGTGTTATGCTATTACATTAGTGGTCAAATATCTGACAAAATTAATGACAAAACTACACTTCTACTGAATGTGAGGCCCAGTATTCAGTCCATACCATGCCTAAGATGATCTTCCTTGCATAATCTGTATTGTCATTCTGTCTGTTTTGAAATACTTATTATGCATCCTGGTTTTATGAGGCTACTTGAGTCAGAAAAGATACTAATAGGAAGATTAATTTTTTTATCCTTTACATTTTATTATTGGGGGGAGTCTGAAATAGCAAGTATTGTTATTAACGTTGCATGAAGGGAAAAATATTCTGATCTATTCTGGATGTATTTGCTCGACAGAAGGATTTTACTCAAAATTCTACTTCTGGAAACATTCATATTCTCTTGCTGTGTTGTGCATATTGTCTGGTCTTTAAGTTTATTGGTTGGTTGTTAAAAGTGATGTGTTTTATAACTTCTGCATGTGACTGTTACTGATGTCAGAAACAGCAATGCCCGTTGCCTGAATCATTTCCAACCTTTTTAATCTGAGAAAAATAATGTACATATTTTTTTTTCTTTTAAACTTGGGAACAGAGGAAACAAGCCAAGGAAATTCACATTTCCTGAGCATGTCAGTCATCATTTTGTGTCTGAATCCTGTCTCATAATACAGTACTCAAATGTGTTCCATAAGATGAAATAGTCCATCAGCAGCTGATCTCTGCAGAGCTACTTCTGCTCCTATCAGAGATGATTTTGATTTACAAAAGAGGCTCAGATTATTTTGACTGATGTTTCCAAGCTGTCGATGCACAGTAAGCTCAAGTGGAGCACTATCAACTCTCGCAAGATCTGCCACACGCCAGGAGCCCCTCCCTGGCCCCACGCTCCCCTCAGGTGCCTCATGCTCCCCTGAGGGAAGGTGTGCGCATGTCTGCATGGTGCCACTGGTGCTCTGAGGTGAGCAGGGGAAGACATGGTGGTAGGAGCTTTCTGAGGGATGAAAAATTGTTTTGTTGGGTCCAGAGAAGGGCAGCGGAGCCGGTGCAGAGCCTGGAGCACAGTGTGATGGGGAATGGCTGAGGGACCTGGGGGGTTCAGTCTGGGGAAGAGAAGGCTCAGGGGGGACCTGATGGCTCCCTACAACTGCGTGACAGGAGGATGGAGCCAGGAGGGGGCTGGGCTCTGCTCCCAAGGAACAAGGGATGGGACAAGAGGAACCGGCCTCAAGCTGCACCAGGGCAGGTTTAGATGGAGCTGAGGAACAATTCCTGCCCCAGAGGGTGCTCAGGCATTGGAACAGGCTGCCCAGGGCAGGGCTGCAGTCACCGTCCCTGCAAGTATTCACACAGCGTGGAGACGAGGCCTCAGTGCCATGGGTTAGTGGTGGCCTTGGCAGTGCTGGGGAACAGTTGGACTTGATGATCTTGAAGGTCTTTTCCAACCTAGTTGATTCTATGATTCTACGATTCTATGATCTGTCTCAGACATCATTTTTCCACTAACGTATCTCTTGACCCTCCTTTCCAAATTGCTGAAGGGCCATCTATGCCTTCAGCAGGTGATGTGGCTCCCACATCAACAGCCCCAAATATACCCATCACTGAAGGGTTTAAAAGCCACACTGAAATCTAATTAATGCTGAAGAGCTCTGTTGTTTTATCATTACAGATGAAAGCCAGAGGAAAACAAACAAACCAACCCAAAACAAAGCCATCTAGGAGGAAGAAAACTTCAATGTTAGAGAGCAGGAGGGCACAGCTATCCTCTGGCATTGACAACATTTTGGTAAGTGGCACAGCAGGCATCAGGAAAGCTGAAAGAGAGTCCATCAACTCTGTTCTGTAGCATTGAGCACTGAATGTACTTTATAGCATGTGGTGCACTTTACTGCTAATAAGAAAAAATGTACTGAATTGGAAGTTACGGTTATAATCTTATCTGTAAGTTGGATATGTTCAAGGGCTAGAAAGTCGGTTGAGTGAGGCTTATTTATTGAGGTTTTGGGAATGTGTGGCATTTCAGTAACAACTGAATGTAGCATAAACTCAGCTTTTTCCTTCCTCCCAGTTGTAAGCTTTGAGGACATAAGCCATTGGTTTTTATTCTGGTTTAATAATAAAAAAAGGTGCTGATCCATGGCTTATGCCTCTTATAATAAATACTCCATCCTTGGCAGTGTTCAAGCTGCCATGTTGGATAGAGTCTTGGGCGACATGGTCTAGTATGTGGTGTCCCTGCCTATGGCAGAGGGGTTGGAACTAGATGATCTTAAGGTCCTTTCCAACCCAAACCATTCTATGATTCTATGATCTGTATCCTAGTACAGTAGAGGAGTGCTAAGTGATTCCTTGATAATAAACAGATTACCTGTCAAGGTTTGTCAAGGTTTGGTGGGGTTTTTTTCGTTGGTTGGTTTGGGGGTTGGGTTTTTTTTTTTAACAGCTATTTTGTTTGAGTTTTTTTTTTTTTGGTTTTTTAATAACTGTTAAGAAACATACAGGCTCAAAGGCAAGCTTTTTCTTACTAATCCCCCCCATGATCCAGTTGAAATAAAACTGTTTGAAGTGTTTAGTGCAGTGATACTTTATTTTTGTTCATTTTCCACCTGCTAGTATGTGGTAGGCTGATGCCAAATGAATCTTTATATCTGCTCCTAGTAGTATAAACTAGACAATTCGATTTCAGTTTTGTCCGTCTCTTGCATAACCTCAACCATTTGTTTCACAATTTTGAAGTCCTTATTTTTCTCTATGACAGTCAAGAGCAAAGATAGGTCTTCGCATGCTTCACTGCACAGCTTTTAGGTTTATCTTCATACTTTTGATGGACAGTTACTATTTTTTATTGATTCATACTGTATTTCTGTCTTTAAGTTTACAGCATATATGGAACTGGAATACTTTGTCCTCTAAAATAAGAAGTTTAACATTAGAAGTTTTTTTCCGTCCATTTACAGAAGTAGGTTTTTTCATATATATATTTCATATATATGTATTTCATATATATAAAGTATATTCTTTATATTTTTAGTGAAAATGAAACAGGTGGGTGCCACACTTTTTATTTAGTAGAGAAATGAGCTGTCACTAGAGAATAGTGGTTTTCTGGCCGACTATGATGCAGAAGTAAAATTGAAATAGCCAGTCTATCTTTCAGTTAAGTTAATAGAAGTTAATCCAAGTTAACTTATTCGGATCAAAACATCTAAATACTGGCATTGATAAAAACTCTCATACTCAAAAGAGACAGTCATTCTAGCTTCTGTAACTGGGTATATGCTTCATGTCCTGACCTTGAATGACTGTACCAGAATCTAATTAGAAAACCACAAACTAAGCAGCAAAACTGCTGGAATTTCTCTTTTAAGTGGTGAGGAGGACAGAGTTCCTGTTTCCTTTTGGAAAACAGAAACAGGATTCTAATGGGATTTGATTTCTTTAGCCATTTTGCTGTGAGCCATGGCATTTAAAGGGTTTTCTTCTTTTTCTACTATGTCACCACTGGTTTGTTCTATAAAAAAGACCATTCTTTTAAATGACTGAATGCAAAACCCATCCCTTTTACTTCTCTATATACTGACCTCTGCACATTCCTGGAGTTTTTTTGTTGTTCAGAGTACTTGGAAGAAAACATTGAATAAGCATTTCTTGCTTCCTTTTCAAAAACTGATCCTTAATGGTTCTAATATTTGCAATTGGATGCCGTAAACCAAAGACATTTCCAAGCAGAAGTCTATGACAATGTAGTTTATTCTCTCTTCTTGTTCTCTGCACTGATCTTCTGTAACAAGATAAAGCAAACCAATATATCCTTTTTTGCCTCAATCGCCTGTCTCCTATTATTGAGATAAATCACTCTTGTTTACCGTAGGTTCATCTCCTTCTCTTTCTGGTTTGTCTCTTCTAATGTTTATTCTCAAGTGTAACTAAAAAAAAATAAATGGAAGTAAAGATGGTGTGAGATACTGTAACTACGTGATGATTCTAAATTGCTGTTTTCATTATGCTAATAGTAATAATTCATGTCAAATCACATAGTACATAGATAACTTCATCCTCACTATTAATATGGTGAGGTTTTCGTTCTGCAAGTCATTGTGGACAATTGACATTGCTTATTTTTGTTAAAATTGAATTATAAAAAACACAGTAATACTAATGTGCTTCTCTGCATGTACTTACTTCCACTGCAACAATGACACTAGATACAAGTTGTTTGTTTTGTTGGTGTTCATTGGGGGTTTCTTTGATGGAATTAAAGGCAAAATTAATATTAATCTCTATTAAACTTTCAAATGGACAAATTGTCATAGAGCTGCTACATTTATAAAATGGAAATAAGTGTACATCTATTTTTATAAATGGTTAGTAGCAATTTTAATACTAAAATGCACACTGATTTGGTGGGAAACTGTCTTTCACTGTTACAGCAGCACTAGGAGTCTGTCATACGTAACAAACATGGGGGAAATAACTGTATTTATGTAGCTAACATAGGGGAAACCTGCAGGGTCGTCTGCAACTGTAAGTATGTGGAGACCAAAAGGTTATTTAGTTCCACTGGTATGTCTGATCTGGGGCCTTGGACTATGCCTAGCCCTGTATATGTGCAATAGAAATAGGAAATCACCAAATAATAGTGCTACTCATCATGGCATTCTCATTTGTATGCCTGTCTCTACATTCTCTGGATCTCCTGTATTTCCGCCCCTTGCCCAGGCTTTATTGCTTATATTGCATCAGTACATCAGATATTAAAGGTATAGACAGAGATAAATAAAAATCTGTGCTATTTTTGTTGGCTTGCTATCAAAGCCAAGAAATAAGTAAAGAATACTATTTTGAGAACCTTGCTAACATCATTTGATGAAGATTTTATGTGTACCAGGAACTTGACATGTTAGGTTGCTGTATGTGAGGTGAGGAATTTTTTATTTGGGCAGGCAAAAGCCAATTTTAACTCCAGTTAAACCAAGGAAAACCTCTACTTTGGAGAAATAGAAAAGGCATAAACACTTGAGTTGATCCTAAGTTACTGCAAACATTTTAAACACCAAGTGAATATTGTGGAAGTCAAGCTAACTTTTCACATCATCTGATTAGACACACAGGTTTATTCAGATCGCAGTGAACAAACTGAGAAATTAAGAGGACAAATTAAAAGAGTTGGTAGTTCTTTAATGAAAGTAGTATGCTTAGATCGAAATAAAAACTAAAAATGCAAGTTAAAAAGCTAAGCTGTAGTTTCTCGCTACTCGTGTGGTGAGGGACGGAAGCACTAGTTCCCTCCGAACTAGGGCTGAGACATAGAGCATTCACGGAATGCGGGTCATCAACAATTTATTGCGCAGTTAGAATTCCTTATATCTGCCGCCCAAGCACCTCCCCAGGGTCAGCTGGTTCCTGTCCCTCCTGGCAACCTCCCGTCCATGCACCAATCCCTACATCTCCCCCGCCTCAAGACTAGAAAACTCAGGGTTTTAACAGCTATTCCAGATAACAACTTATAACTCTAATTAACTAAGTAAGGAAGGTTTGTGCCACTAAGTATTCACACACAGTGCGTATTACATAATCAAACAAGAAGGAAACAAACATCCTAATACTAATAAGCACAGAACGTCAGCCTAAAGGGACCTAGACGCAGGTGTTTCCGGCCTGAGTGATGTCGTATTTAATAGCCGGCCACAAAGTTCGTAAGGCACGTCGTGACTGGATCCGTGAGTGAAGTCATCTGGACACACAAGGGCCATGGATGTCATTTCACACCTCTTTCCATCACTCTCTCCTAGATACAGCCGAGCACCAATCACCACCTGTGAAATATAGCTCAAATACAAACTTACAGACACAACTACAAATACGGTAATAGTCACTTTGCCGGTACCCAGTGTAGGCCAGTCTCACCCTCTACACAGGCATAGCCTCGCCCGTGAGCACGTAGGGCAAATGGACCTATCTTACCCTTTTCTGGATCTTTCACCCGTACCTGTGGATACAGGGGTTTGTCTAGAGGTGGAGCTAAGTGCGAGCTCATGGGGGATTGTTCACTTGATCCACACGAGAATTGATTTAACTAGTCAGAGCAGAAAGTAAAAGTCAGCGCACACAGACTGCAGGAGCTCCTCTGGGTACGGTCTCCCCCGCCTCAAGACACACGAGGCGAGCTTTCAGAGTCTGGTGCGTGCGTTCGACGATAGCTTGGCCAGTGCTGTTATGAGGACAACCGGTCTTATGTTCAATATCCCACTGTCATAAAAACAAAGCCACCAGCTGACTTGAATATGCTGGGCCATTGTCGGTCGTGATCTGGCTAGAGACTCCCAAAATCGCCATGACCTCGCGCCAATGCAAAATGGCTGCTTTGGCGTCTTGCTTGCGTTGTGCCGTAGCCAAAATGACACTGCTACAGGTATCAACCGTGACATGTAAATAGCGCATAAAAACTGGAGCACAACAGTCAGGAACTGGCAGACCTTGTTGTCCTGGGTTCAGTAGCAGTAGTCAGTTTTTCTCCTTCTTAGTAGCTTTTGCAGCACTGTGTTTTTGACTTTCGGCTTGGGAATGGAGCTGATAACAGCGATGTTTAGACTGACCAAGGACTTTGTGAGTCTCATGCTCTGCCAGGGAGGAGGAGAAGCCGGGAGGAAGCAGGGACAGGACACCTGACCCAAACTAGCCAAAGAGGTATTCCATACCACAGCACGTCATGCCCAGGATGTAGAACTGAGAGTTCCCGGAAGGGCTGGATCATGGCAGGGTGGGGGTGAGGTACCGGTTGGTGAGCGGTTGTATTCTCTTGCTTGTTATTTCCTTTATCATTATTACTATTAGTGGTAGCAGTAGTGATTTGTGTTATACCTTAGTTATCAAACTGTTCTTATCTCAACCCGTGGGAGCTGCATTCTTTTGATTCTCCTCCCCGTCCCTCCAGGAGCAGAGGGAAGAAAGGTGGGGGGGGAAGTGGACTTCGTGGTTCTGATTTACGGCCTGGGCTTAAACCACGACACTTGTGCAACACGGTCTGCGCTATTGTTACCTTCAGTCAGGAGTCCAGGGATGTGCGAATGACTATTACAGTGATTTGGGCAAATTTCAGCAGCTCGCTCAGACAAAGCCTGAAAAAGGACTTGCGCACACTCCATCGTAGTCTCAATGGCCAATGGGGTCCACAGACCACTGTCGTAGCACAGTAGCTACAGTAGCTACAGTATATGCTTCCAGAAATCGAACTGCTATTGGCTAGACGTAACCAATATAGATTGTGATTGGCTCAGAAGTGCAGTCCACACATTTTGAAGCAGGTAACAAGCTAGCTAAAATTATCCATTCGCTACCTTTCTCACATAACTTGCAGTTTCACCATCCCGCTCCCACATCTTGTTAGCCTTGAGCAAATGCCAAGTTCCTTATTCTACTGCACATAACTGTCCTTTAGTAACCTAAGGCTAGGCCTCACAGCCTGAGTAACTTGAATTCAGGCCTTGCAACTTAACTCAGAGTTTGGCTAAGACCAAACAGCTGGGATTGCTCACATGTCCATTGTTCAGCTCTATTCTTCATAACCACCATCTCCTAAGGCTGACATCTCTGGGTTGGTCACGAAATGTCCACTGTCCCTCAGCCACTCCACAATTCCCTCTTTTTGTCTTTGAGCAAACCAGACAGATGTTACATTTTTCTTAACTATAGACATCATACACCACAACATGTAACTTGCTACTAATACAAATAAAACTAACACACATAATATAGTTGCTCCATCCATCATCTTTCGTTAGCCGTTTAACCCCCTCTTTCAATTGTTGTATACTCTTATAAATTGATTCCAAATGATCTGACAAATTCATGCAGCACATTCCCTCAAATTCAGCACAACCATGCCCCTGTGCCAACAATAAAAAGTCGATTGCTGCCCTATTTGTAAGGTGGCATGACAAACACTATCAACATCAGTCAAGAGCCCACTTAGTGCAAGCATAGTAGCATTTGTCAGTTCCTTCTTATCTTGCTGGGATTCCTTCAGCTTTTGTTGTCCCTTGGTTCATGTCCGACTCCACGTAGGCACTTGCTGATCTGGGTACATGGCTGTTCTTTGCCAGAAAGTCATCCACATCTCTGCATTTTTCTTTTTATACAAGCCAAACATGCTTTGTAGCACTCATAATCATTCATTGGATACATTAAAAATACACAGCAACAAAATCAAAATCGTTAAAATGACAATAAACACCATTAGTCCACCTTTTACTAGAGCAACCAGCCAACCTGTCAGTCCCCATTCACCTAACAAATTGTCCAGCCAAAAGGCTTGCCCATCCTCATACACCATGTGTAGGATCTTAGCATGTTTCCATATTTCTTCAACATAAGCCAATCACAGGCTGCTGGGTCTGCCCTTTTTCTCCTGGATGGCTCTTTGGTAACAGGGGAGGCCATCCCCTCACATCAAGGTCTGGCATGGCATGTGTCCCCACCGTTCCACACCTGCTGGGTTGCAGCCAACAGCAGAGCTAAAGGTTCTTCTTGGTGGCAAACACAGAGGCCAACCCAGTCTTGCCCTTGACTGTGGCAGCAGGCATTTGGTCAACCTCAGTTCTTGTATCTCGTTGTCAGTGCAGAGTTTCACCTGCTTCATCCAGTAACAAGTTGCTACTGTGGCAAAGCACACACAGATTTACATTACCAGAGTAACTATTACAAGTTACAACAGCATGCTGAAGATGCTGATGGCAGCAAGAAACCAGTCAAAGACCTTTCTTACCAGTGGAGTTCTTCCACCCTCTTAATTTGTTCCATTACCTGCTTTATAACACTACCATCATATTAGAATCTTTCTAGCTTTTGTCTTAGCATTTTCTAGCAGCTGCTGCAAATTTGCATGCTCTAACATCTTTTACAAGTAACAAATCCACACAACACAGGGTACAGTTTCTCATTAGCAACTGGCTAGTAAATACAAGTGGTTTTATACACAAAATCACAGCCTCTAATAATAGCTACGTTACAAGCACACATATTCAAGTTGTTACTTTTCAGTTGCCCTCAAGTGATGTCCTGAAATCATTTATTTTTCTCTTCCTCTATCTCATTCTGCTCAGGGTATTCACTGTCAGCTCCTGTAGCTGAGGCATCGGGTTCCTCCACTTGTCTGTCCAGCTCATGGCAAGGCTTTGCAAACTTTGCAGGCAGCTGCTATGGACCTGTAGGTAGGAGAACACAAACATACCCCCTCTCCCACGCTATCAGCTCCTGAGAAGGAGGCCAGTTAAAGTGATTCAAAGGCATTCTGATGGAAAAGAAATGTGAAGCTACAGCTGCCTGCCTGCTTATCAGCAGCAGTAAATACCTGCCAGCAACGGCAGTTTGCATTAACCCTTTCTTGTCCAAAATGTTAATCTGCTACCCATTAAAACTTTTACACAAACCCAATAACAAAAAATACATAGAGCACTGTCCGCCCTCAGCACACACACACGCACACACGCATGGGATCCCACAAGCACACTCCATACAATTACAATATTTGAAACACAAACCCCAGACAATCATTATTCCCACTATATGGTCCCTCATACAGAACGTGGAGTAAGGACCCCGTGAAGACAATCAAAAATCAGCTCCAAGCAGCATCACTGCAGTGTAAGGCGGCAGCCTCAAATTTAGCAGGCGTCCCCGCAGAGGCTCTGCCCCCCCCACATCGCACGAGCCTTGGGCTTTTACACTGACCAAAATGCACACTCATTCCGATGCAGGTGGCCAGCCTACATTGGAAGAAGTGGTCAGCAATATCCTTAAAAAGTCTCCAAGGGCTAACAGAAACACAAATATACATGGATATATATTTGCCAACTTCTAATACATGTGGATAACAAAGAGACTATCAAATGAGTTGTATATGGGGTTTCAAGTCCACAGCCCACCACAGCACTCACACACCGTGTTCAAAAGGCTATCAGGGTACCTTTTTTTTTTTTTTTTTTTTTTTTTTCCTAGAAAATCAAAACCAAACTGAACACTCCAGCCTGGTAGCCAAGGATAAAGACAATGTCGTTAGCAGGGAGGATTCCCCCAGGGTAGGCTTTGAGGGTCGTTGTCGCTCGTTGTGGGGAACCCCCCTGTCCCCTGCCCTGTCGCACAAAGGGGAGTGTTGCCAGGGCTCACAAGACTCCACTTCCCGGTTTTTTGCTGTTGCCGTGGCCGCGGTTTCTGGCAGTCCCGCTGCAGCCCCGGTGCTGCCCGCTTGGCCGCGCGGCCCGGGGGCTCCGGCCGCGCCTCCCGGGGCACTTTCCTCCACAGCTCCCGCGCTTGCACCCGCGGCTCCTCCACTCGCAGCGCCTCCGTGTCCCGCAGCCACTCCAGCAGCTCCTGTCCTGGAGATAACTTTCTCGATGGCACCCCACGTCTCCCCTAGATCTCCTGCTTGCTTTTCCCCAGCCAAGATCGCTTCCAAAAGCTCTTGGCAGATCCGTCCCCATCGGGAGGTATCTAATACGTCCACGGGGGCCTCCACCGCCCCCCGGCCTCGCAACCATTGGATGCAGTGGCCCGCTGGCTCCGAGTTTATCACCTTCGGCAACCCAGCTTGCTGCACGAGGGCCTCCAGTACCTGTACCACGTGGCTCACATCCATCGCTATCACGTCGGGGTCACCACTTGTAGTTTCTCGCTACTCGTGTGGTGAGGGACGGAAGCACTAGTTCCCTCCGAACTAGGGCTGAGACATAGAGCATTCACGGAATGCGGGTCATCAACAATTTATTGCGCAGTTAGAATTCCTTATATCTGCCGCCCAAGCACCTCCCCAGGGTCAGCTGGTTCCTGTCCCTCCTGGCAACCTCCCGTCCATGCACCAATCCCTACACTAAGCCATATATTAAAAAAGTCAAAATTTCTCAGGATTGACTTTATCATAGTAATTTAGAAAAGAGCCTTAGTCTGTGGCTCCATGTTTAATCAGTGAATCTGTGTGCAGCCATTAAGTAGCAGCACAGACTTGCATCTCAGCAAAATAAGAGCATATGGTCAGTTTGGCTCTTTTGCTGGCCAGCTGAGGGGTTTAGCTAAGTAAGATACTGGTAGTCTTCTGCTTACAAGTGGTCCCTGGAAAGGAGAATTAGGTAAAGGGGTCAGCAGAAAAGGTTATGAACAGACAGCAGCCTCAGGGATGACCTAGAATTTCTCTTTGTCTAATTCTTCTGTTACACTGGTGGTATGATACATACAACAAAACAAATTAACAGTGTTTGTATGATAATAAAGATGACAAGATGGCTCTTTTCTGGAAAACTAACTGTGCATTTCTTTCCTGGATTACTGGGGAAAGTTGCATATTTTCTCATGACAGTGGCTGTGGGTGTGTTTGTGTACACAGTGCATGGTATAACATATAGGCATTACATATACTAACTAATATTTTTATATATGTTCATACTATCAAAAATGGTGCATTTTTGTCACTACAACTGACAGTTATTCTGCATTAAGTGCTGTAGTCTTTCACTAGTTTAGTTCATAAAACAATTTCCCCACATGCACATAGCTTTCTGAATTCCACATCATTAGTTTTCCTTTTCTGTTTCTGAACTGTCAGAGCATTAAATGAACATAAATTGTAGTTTGAAGAAGTTTGACTATCTGAAACAAAATACATAAAGGAAATCTATGAAAATAGTCAGAGTAGGTACCTGTGCTTGTGTGCTCAAATGTCATATAAATGACATATCGACAATGTTCAATAAAGAAGTGAATATTTTAGGCAGTTGGGCATAACATTTGTAGTAGTTTAAGAGATTTAGAGAATCTGTGAATTACTGTTAACATAAACAAGACTGTAGTTGGGTTTATTTTTTCTTCTTTTTTTGTTGGGTTTTTTTTTGCTGGTTGGTTGGGGTTTTTTTGTTTGTTTGTTTGTTTGTGAGTTTGGTGATGGTTTGGTTTGGGGTTTTCTGGCACAAGTTATCATGCTCTTTGGACAGTTATCACACAACCTTTTTCAGCTCTGAAACTGAAAGAGCAATAGCAAAGAAACAGATAGAAAATGTTTACAAATATCTAGCCAGAGCAAAAACTTTCACATCCAGCTTTGGGACAGTTCAGTCAAATCTTTGCTTGCTCACAAACACAGTTTAGTCTTCAGCCAGGGCTGTTTGCATGCTTGCATTTAATGTTGCAGTAAGTATGCCTTCCATCACTTTTGGATGGGCATTAGGTGTTTCCTTGTGGTTTATTTGAAAGATCATGTTTTAAGATTTATGAAATAGACTGCTGTGTTTTCATCAGGTGCATTGTACTTCTAACCTACAAACATATATACTACAAACTCAAGACTTGGAAGAGAATAAAAATGCAAAATGTAGAAATGCCTAAACATGTAAGAATTAAATAGTTGCCAGTGGTACTTGTGCAGTGCTAACATAGATAACCTGAACAAGGATTTGTAGACTTTCACATTATCATTGCTATAGATCCTTTTTTTCCCTCTATACAGTGCAGGTATTTTTGTTCTTCAATCCCATCTAAGATTCCTCCTCTGAACACGTGGAACATATTTGGTGGGTCATTATATATTGTGTTTCTGTTGGAAAACAAGGCATGCTCAGAAGAAAGAAAAATAATTCAAAGAAAAACCCCAAAGGATTAAACCGCAAGCTTTTGTGGTTTTATTCTCAGTTTGCAATAAGAAAGAACGACAGTAGTTTGGAAGGAAATGCTCTGCTTGTGTTTGAAGATCATCATAAACAGTTTTGGACCTTATAACTGATGATCAGAAATAACCAACAGGATGACTGGTTTTTAATGATCTGTTTCTAAAAGAAAGTATTGCAGACAGCTGATCCCAAGTCCGGATAGACAGACTTACATTAGTTTCTTTTCTGCCTTTCTGCTAGGATAGATATATTTGTGCTGGTTTTATATGAATATTCTGCTTTGAAGATAATTTAATGTTAAGGATAGGTAAAAGAAAAGTCCATATCCAATTTTATTTACTGGTAGAGATATGGCATTTATCTCTTGCCCTTATCTGGTGGTATAAACATATACTACCTTGATTTCCCTTCCTGGTTATTTAACATTCTTTTATACTACTATCCCAACCCTCCTAACAGTGATGACTTGGTATCTTCTTGGAGCCACTTAGTTCTTAGAATCTTAACAGTATACATCTCACTATGCAATTCCTTCCTTCGGTGCCTCGTTGTTTCAAACAAGCATGCAGGGCATCCTTTTCTTGCTGTACTGGAGAGTTTCTGCTTTGCAGTAATCTATGTAAGCACCCAGGTCTCTGCTTTTCTGATACCTGCTAGGAGACAGAACTGAGATATACATGTTTTCTTAGTTCTGCCTTGGTTTTACACTATGATTGATTTCTAGTGGCTTTTATACTTTCCATTAGCACCCCTGTATGGATACATATATACATATACCTGTGTTTTCCTCTCAAGTGTATCACTTTTAGTGTATTAGGATATTTTTTCCTACAGGTTTGTCACTATACAAAAGACCTTGGTTGTCCTAAATATTCTAAAATGGGTGATACATAATTTGTTTAATTCATTAATCCTATCCTAATTAAAATTGTATGCTTTTGTCACTTCCCGTTTGGTTTGCAAGAAATCGTTCAAGGACTTTATAAAGAATTCAGAAGTTTTACACCCCCTCCCTTTTTTTTTTTAATCTCTCTTTCCATTTAATCTGTAAATGGCCCACTTTTAAATAGTTAATACTTTCCAGTTACTTTCTGTTTAAAGGCCCTAACATGTATTTCTTTTTCAGCATTGGCTGAAATTTTGCCAGTGGTTTGCAGAGTCATTACTGAAGTGCTGCAGTGTGCTTGAATATGCAGTATATACAAACTCCTAGTTTGATTTGTAGATCATTGCTGTAGAAAAATTGCAAGATGCAGGACAAATGGTAGAAAAAGAAAAGCTAAGATCAGGGCAATTTGAAGAAAAGCATTCTGTGTAGACTCTAACTCTACTTTCTACCATATCACCTATATTTTAGATGCTCTCCAGATGCCTTGTAAATCCCATGAAGGAGTGTGTGTAGATTGTATATGCCAATGATCTACATTACCATTACAATCCATTACTGTTGGCATCCCTGTGAGGTAGATAAAATGTGTTTAATTGAGGTAATGCTCATCAGCCACTGCAGACCAGGTACCCCTGATGGTATATACCCCTGATGATAGTTGTCTTAAAAATACCCAGTTCAGAAAGTTGGTTGAAACATTAGTGACAGTGTTAGAATGACAGAATGCCCCTGAGTGAATACTCTATACTCTGTGTGTAAGGGTATCTTGGTTTGAGTTTGTCAGAGAACTTGTAAAAGCCAAATAATTTTCCTTGTATTTCTTACAGACATGAAATATCCGATATAGTAAAGTAAGAGGGTATACAGCTAGCGTATAACTAGCTTACTGGCTTTAGTACGTTAAAATTACACACAGGTTCAATTACCTCAATGATTTAGGAGTTTGTTTAACCACCAGGGAAACCTTCCTGACATTAATGTATCTCATGCTAGACTAGGTGAAGTGATACTGCTATGCATAGGTGAAGTCAAGATAGTAAGGTTCACAAAAAGCACTACTAAACCATTCGACTCTTTACAAAGTAATAATCCTTTTTTCTTTTCCCCTTAAGTTTCCTTAAAGAAAAAATACAGTTAATTCTCATTGCAATCAAATCATTATCAGCTTTCAAAAATTTGTAAGCAATGATAAAGATGGAAGGACTAAGTAGATAGATGTTTAACCACCTCTGTAACAGTTCTACATTAGAACTTTTGAAAAGGAGGAAAGTGAGTTAAAGAGATGTGAATGTTCATATCCAAGCTTTAATACTATGTTCTGGGAGATTTGCACCCACATCTTTTTATTGCATGTCATTGACTAGCTTTGCTGCAGAGATGAACACTATCTGAACAGTCCTTGTTATTTGCTGAGCTGTGCATCAGCTTTCAACATCTGAAGTTCTCAGCATGGAGCCCCAAGTAGAACAAGACCATAGGTACATAAATTCCTCCAGTATTTGTTAGTGTGTTCTGTTTACCCATCATATACTTCTTCCCATTTCATTTGGAAGTGACAGTCCCTCTTCTTCCTTAAGTTTTTATATTATTATTTTGTAATGTCAGCATTAAATGCATGCTCAGTTGACCCTAAAAACATAACATCATACCGACCATTAAAAATTAAATCACTTTTCTGCTTTGGCTTTTCTAATTCCTGCACACACTAGAAATTTCAAACTGTATTAATAATGCTTCCACTAATTGCAGCAGAGCTGCATATTTTCCTGATTTGCTTCAACACTCACTATTAAATTGCTCCATATTGAAGCTCCCTCACTTAAAATTTACCAGATAATTTAATAAATTTTGAACAGATTATCAGTGTCTTTTTTTTTTTTTTTGCTTTCTTCCTTTCAGCTTGTGTTCTTGCTTTTTTTTTTTTTTTTTTTCCTTGCATTCTTCTATTCGCCTGCTTTCTTGCTTGCATTCTTCTTCAGGATTGATCAGGAATAATCTGGTTATGCTCGAGAGTGATGTTTGTCAATATTAATTGATCCCCAAGAAATTTACAACCTTTTTGCAATGTGTATCAAGTGATACTATCTTCATGAATTTGCCTTCTATTTTTATTATTGTGTTGTCCACAGTATAACTTCAGAGACATCTTTCGTGCAACTGTTAATATAGTGGACTAGGTTCCAATGAGATTCCAATGAGAAGAGGTCAACACAACATCTGTATTTCTTGTTTTGCCTATCCAGTAATGCACACCATTTTGCTACTTCAGGAATCTCTGGAGTATAACTTAAACTGAGATTTAATAGCTTGGAACCTGCTGTTTCAACTGATATTTTAACAAGCTGCTAGCCTGCTCTAGCTTATGCAAGACTCATTTTTTTTTAATCCTTCACAGAGACTTTAACAATATTTAATCACTGGTGGCAAGTTTCAGGGTAAAACCTGTGTCTACAGAAATTTTTTGAAATAAGAGACACACCAGAGTTTAAGCTGTCCTGCTGAAGTATGACAGTGTTTTAGGTAATGCTGCATTCAGCTCCTCCTAGGTTTCACTGGTTGTCTGGGAGGCATTTCTCTTTCCATGACACTTGCTAATGCTTTTATGAGGACAAATGTGTGACATGCACTGGGAAGAACAATCGATTTTGTAACTGAAGTCATAAAGCATGTCCTACAGTGCAATGAGTTACAGGGAGCAGACAATGAGAAGTTGCATGAACATCAGTACATCAGAGTCTGATATTGTTTACGTAAGTATAATCACAGATATGCCCATGTGAACTATATGAAATTACTCTGATTTTACCCTGCTTTTACTGAGATGTGGATGTCATGGCTTTTTCTATCAGTGAGTGGTGTCCTTGAGTAAGGGTGTGTGGTTCAGCTAAATGCTGCAATAGCAGAGGGTAAACGTTTTCAGTTGATATAATTTTTAAAAACTCAGTTCACTGCTTAGTAAAAACAGTGCACAGGCTAGATGTAATAATCAAGGAAAAGGGAGGACTTTGCATTGCAGTTTTGCTTTCTATTCTCTTTTTATCATGTGAGAATCTATGTATCCAACAGCCATGAAGTGTATACAATGGGTAGAAAATACTGATGTTTGGATCGGAAGGAAATGTTCTGTGCTCTGACCAGTAACGACTGAAGAGCAGGACCTGACTACTTACTTGATGAGCAGCTACCAGTCAGTCTGGTGTAATGCCTTATGCCAGATTAGCACGGAGCTGTTTTGGGAATGAGAGAAGTGTGGGGTTTCCCTGTTGCAATAGTTTTGTAACCACTATTCCTGAATAGTGAGTAAGAAACCATTCCTGGATGAACAGTGTGGGAAGAGTAACTAGAGTACTGCTAGAGGAAATATATGAAAAAAAGCACTAATTGATAAACTGATTTCTGCTTTCCCCAGGACCCAGCAAAATTGTTATGCCTCCTGTTACTTCTCCTATAGGGTGTAGCAGTAGCTCCAAGTTGCTATAAACAAATCGCTCAACTGAGGGATTACTTACTTACGAGTTACGATTAAAGCCTGAGGGAAATACAATGCATACAGGAATTTTAAATCTCTGGTTCCTTCAGAGATAGCGACAGAATTTCAAGTTAAACATAAATGTAAACATAACAAGCATTTAAACATAAACTTTATTCCATCTATTCTTGAACATTTAAATCAGTGAGAAGTTCTGCTTAAGAAGAGATCTTATGGTCTTTTTAGTAGAGAAGATTCTGGGTTTGGGGCTACAGTCACTGAATGTTAATTTGATAGTTAAATGAAGACATTAAATAAACATTGTCAAACCATTGTATGTGGCTTATGTATTCAACTAATTAGTCTATCAATTTAAAAAGGATTGATTTTGGTTTTAGTTACAGGACAGTCGACATATTTATATTTTCCTACTAATTTACTAGTTAAGTACCTTCTCTTTAGCTATAGTTCATTTAATAAATTTCAATACAAGTGGATTACTTCAGAAATAAAAATACATGTTCCCCTCAGAGAACTTTTCTGCAGAAACTAAATGTTGGCTTCTATTCTGAAAAACCTCTGACTGCCAAAACTATTTATTGATTTGGATTTCTGTCACCTGATCAAACTAAAGCTGTCTGGAAAATGGAGCAGCATCTGCAGATGCCTTTCTAGACTTCATCTGGAAACTTGAATTAAAATTTGTTTCACCATGCCTGATGTTCTTGGACAAAACCAAGAGGCCAAAAATTCCAATCATAAAAGTTACAGTATATTTAAATTATAAAACTCAACGCCAGGTTAATTCTCCTCCTCTTAAATATATAGAAATGCTTACATCTGGCTGGCAAAAACATTGGTGCTTTTAAAATCTAAACTTCCATATGCAACCACTATGATTTGAAAACCTTTCAACTCATTGTCAAATAAAATGGGAAAGTTGCTTTGCATTTGATTTGGGAAGGTTTTGATGGGATGCATTTGATGGGAAGGTTGCTTTGCATTTGATTTGACATAAGCAGTTTTAAAGCTGACATCATTGGAGTACTAGGTAATATAATATCCATTTACTATCCAGTAAACCTGAACCCTTTCTTTGAGACATCCATGCAGATAGACATTGTTGCAAGCAGGATGATTTGAGAAAGGCTAGACTGAGATAAAGTATATATTTTTTTTTCTATTTTCCTGTGTGTTACCGCTTTATCAATGTGGTGAAAAAGCCCTTTTGGATTTTGTCATTGTTGTGGCATTTGTTCACTGGTATAGTGTTTTCTCAGAAGCAACTCTATCTTCTTAGAAATACAGACACTCATGGGGTCTGTCACCAGTTTCCCTCTGTGGTTAGATTGCTGGCTTGTTCATCAGACATCCTGATTATAGAATCTCTTCCAAAATTACTGCATGAAAGCTGGTTCAGATATATATATATATGTGCTGCTTCACTGCAATCTCTGCAAGGCATATGACTAGGTGAAATCCATACAGAATTTCATTATAAAGTTTCTAGTCTCCAATTTCAAACATGGTTTAACGTTACTCTTAGTTGGGCATAGCACTGAGCAGATGTTATCATGCTTCAGTCATGGATTCCTTTCTTTTGCGATCAGTATACAGATCACGTAACATTGAGGTGAATCTGTTCAGTCTGTAGATCTGTTAGAATCCTTTTATCTGTGGATTTCTGTTGGATCTGCGAGCTGAAGCAACTCATCTTGTTGCCTGCATGAGTATTAATTAGATCTAGTGCAACAAAACCAGTAGCAGAGCAAGGTCAGGGATAAGTGAACTGAAATTCCTTTTTTTTTTTTTTTTTGGAAGCAAACCATGATTATCCTAGAATAGCCATAATAGGAAACTAAGATTTGGTTTTTTCTCTTTTCTATGTAACTGCACAGTCCAGCCTCACTGTTCCCCCTTTAAAATCAAGAACATCAACTTGTAGGTAATCTTCATATTTAATATAAACTGGAAAAAACCCTTATCTTTGTTCTGATGGGAATATTTTGGTCATTCAGCCTCTAACAAAGCAGGCCAAGCTGTCTATCAACATTACTGCTAGTGTCTGGTTTATAATAATGTGGGATGTAGTTCTGTAATAAATGTAAAAAAATGTAGCCTTGTGTCGTAGGCTCAGTGGATGTAGGGTTCTGATATAACTTATGTTTGTGTGTCTGATCCAGTCTTTCTAGTAATCTGGGAATCTGGTAAGAAGCTGATGCGATGTATTACATCAAATAGCTGAGACTTGAAATGTGAACCGAGTTCCATCATAGCTTGTAATCTGTTTAGGAATCTCTAACAAGTTTTAACACTTACTTACTGATGGGTCTGATCTAGCTGAGCTCACACAGACTACTACTGTTATTAGAATGAATAATGACTATAGCAGAAAGCATATGCTTCTTGAGCTATTAATTATAGTACATTGGAACTTAACTGCAAGAATATGGACCACATTTCTTAAGATTATGGAAGATCTAAGACTACTAATAATGTATTATTCCAGTATGTTTGGAATCTTGGGAAAATTAAGTATTTCCATATATATATATATGTATTATTGTATTTCGTTATGTTTTACAATACTCCATTAAAACAAACAAAAAAAGAAAAACCCTGAAAACAAATACAACTTTCAAGAATCTTTCAAATGACTTGAAAATGCATTTCACTAGTAGCTGCTATAACTGTTATACTAATGTTGTAAACCAGTGATGTCCTAAAATAATCCTTCTACAACTTACTGTCAAATATTGTGTGTAGGTTTTGTTCTCTACCTTAATCTATAAGCTAAGTAGCATCTATTCTAATAAATAGGTCCCTTTTTAATTGCACTTTACATTGTCTTCCCGATTTGTTTCAGCAAGGTTGATGTTGAGGAAATGCTTCTACCCCATAAGGCAGATGAAGTCTTTTTTCATGTCTTGGGTGACATGGTTTGGTGTGAGGTGTCCCTGCCTATAGCAGGGGGTTGGAACTAGGTGATCTTAAGGTCCTTTCCAACCCTAACTATTCTATGATGCTATTATTCTATTCTGGGTAAAAAAAAAAATAGAAAAACAAGGAAACGTGAATGCCTTTCCAGTTAATGTAATCTCTAAATTACCCTAGATCCAGAGGCTATGTTGTTTTTCATTACTCACACGTCAGGGGGTTCATTCAGTTTTGGAATATAATTCCAAAGGACTGAAGACCTGCAAGTTTTGCCTCTATTTTTGACTGTAACCATATAAGTTATCAGGCATTGCAAAATCTAGGCGTTACAAAATCTTGACCAATTTTTGTTTCGCATGTTCTAAGACTGCAATTCTAGCCTGGAAGCCCTTGTATGACCTTCTCCAAAATTTCAGCCAATTTTTGTTTTCAAAATAAGCTAAATGTAGTAAGCCTCCAGACACATTGTGATCTGCCAATTCAACTGAATCCTTCCTTAAGTTAACACGTGTCACTCCTGCTTCCCTATGAAGAGGTTTACAGTACTGTATCACCTCCACCATGTAAGGGAACAAAGATTCTTCTGATCATGCTCCATATGCTTTGAATTACTCTCGTAGTCTCACTTTCTGGAGTCTCACTTTCTGGAGCTGCTCTGTGATACCCAGCTCCCAAATACCAAACTCAGTTGGTCCATGGGACCTGATGAAATCCATCACAGGTCCTGAAGGAGCTGGCGAATGAAGTTGCTAAGCCACTGTGCATCATATTTAAAAAATCATGGCAGCCAAGTGAAGTTCATGACAACTGGAAAAAGGATAACATAACCCCCATTTTCAAGAAGGGGAAAATGGATGACCCAGGGAACTACAGGCCAGTCAGTCTCACCTCTGTGCCTAGCAAAATCTTGGAGCAGATTCTCCTGGAAGGCATGCTAAGGCACGTGAAAAACAAGGAGGTGGTTGGTGACAGCCAGCATGGCTTCACTAAGGGGAAATCCTGCCTGAACAATGTGGTGGCCTTCTATGATGGGGCTACGGGACTGATGGATAGGGGCAAAGCAGTTGATGTCATCTACCTGGACTTGTGCAAAGCGTTTGACACTGTCCCACACAACATCCTTGTCTCTAAATTGGAGAGACATGAATTTGATGGATGGACCACTCGGTGGATAAAGAACTGGCTGGATGGCCGCACGCAAATGGTTGTGGTCAATGGCTCAATGTCCAGCTGGAGACCGGTAACGAGTGGTGTCCCTCAGGGATCGGTGTTGGGACCGGTCTTGTTCAACATCTTTGTCAGTGACATGGACAGTGGGATTGAGTGAGCCCTCAGCAAGTTTGCCGATGACACCAAGCTGTGTAGTTCAGTTGATACACTGGAGGGAAGGGATGCCATCCAGAGGGACCTCGACATGCTTGTGAGGTGGGCCAATGCCAACCTCATGAAGTTCAACCAAACCAAATGCAAGGTCCTACACCTGGGTCGGAGCAATCCCAGGCACAGCTACAGGTTGGGCAGAGAAGAGATTCAGAGCAGCCCTGCAGAGAAGGACTTGGGGCTGTTGGTCAACGAGAAAATGAACATGAGCTGGCTTCAGTGTGCGCTCGCAGCCCAGAAAGCCAACTGTATCCTGGGCTGCATCAAGAGGAGCATGACCAGCAGGTCGAAGGAGGTGATCCTGCCCCTCTTCTCTGCTCTTGTGAGACCTCACTTGGAGTATTGTGTGCAGTCCTGATGTCCTCAACATAAAAAGGACATGAAACTGTTGGAAGAATTCCAGAGAAGGGCCACGAGGATGATCAGGGGACTGGAGCACCTCTCGTATGAAGATAGGTGGAGAAAGTTGGGGCTGTTCAGCCCGGAGAAGAGAAGGCTGCGTGGAGACCTCAGAGCAGCCTTCCAGTATCTGAAGTGGGCCTACAAGGATGGTGGGGAGGGACTCTTCATTAGGGACTGTAGCAATACAACTGTTGTGGTTTAAACCCTGTCGTCAAGTTAGCCACGCAGTCTCTCTCTCACTCCCCCTCTTCTTTCCCCCCCCCTACTCCCGGAGGGATGGGAAAGAGAATCGAAAAGAATGTAACTCACACAGGCAGAGGTAAGAAGAGTTCAGTAACTGAAGTATAACACAAATCACTACTGCTACCACCAATAATAATAATGATAAAGGAAATAACATGGGAAGAGAATACAACACCTCACGACCCATCGACCGATACCTCGCCCCAACCCAGCAGTGCACCAGCCCTGTCGAGTCACTCCCAGTTACATCCTGAGCATGACATGCTGTGGTATGGAATACCTCTTTGGCTAGTTTGGGTCAGGTGTCCTGTCTCTGCTTCCTCCCAGCTTCCTCTCCTCCCTGCCAGAGCATGAGACTCACAAAGTCCTTGCTCAGACTAAACATTTGAGCAGTAACTAAAAACATCGGTTTTATCAGCGCTGTTCCCAGGCCGAAAGTAAAAACCACAGCACTGCACCAGCTTCTAAGAAGGAGAAAAAATGACTGCTACTGCTGAACCCAGGACAAGGACAAAGGGTGATGCGTTCAAACTGAAACAGGGGGAGTTTATGTTAGATTATAAGGAAGAAGTTCTTTACTGTGATGGTGGTGAGGCACTGGAATGGATTGCCCGATGAAGCTGTGAATGCTCCATCCCTGGCGGTGTTCAAGGCCAGGTTGGATGGAGTCTTGTATGACATGGTTTAGTGAGAGGGGTTTGGAACTGGATGATCTTAATGTCCTTTCTAACCCTAGCTGTTCTATGATTCTGTGATTCTATATTGCTCCTTCTGTGAATCCAAACAATAAAATTACCTTCCAATCTAGGCAGTCATATAATTATCCTAGAAAAGTTTTTGATTTTTCATTGGCCTTGATGTTCCATGTGTATGCTCAAATTTCTTGTAGTTGTTCTTTCACTGAAAACCCACCGACATTTTCAGACTGTTTCTTGTAGTGAAAATGCACTATGAATATTGTCCTTGATCTCCTTTCATGCTGATCCAAGCTTGTTTCTTCTACAGAGTATCTAATTCTGTTGGAACTATGAAACATGCACTAAACCTGCTTTTTCAGTGAACGTGCCAGAACAATTGCATTTGCTTGTCAGGTTGCATTGCTTCAATCTGTGTAGTACATATAAACCAATTTCCTTGCATCATTTTAGCCCTTGCCAAGTCCATTCTGTTTTTTTTTTGATGCAGCTTATATTCAGGAATAGATGCACTTCATCTTTCTATCTGTTACAGAAGTCCTCTGCAAAAACCAAAGACTTCGGGGTCAAATGACTGTAGAATTTCTGCAGTATCAGCAAGTATTTTCTTCATTCTTTGTAGGGTCTGTAAGACTGCACAATAGCTTTATAACCGCTATGCCTTTATTAATCTCCATAACATATAAAGCTGCTGTCATTTTCCTGACAGACAGGGTGATGGTGGTGTTGGTTTGTGTAACCTAATATTTGAGAAAAGGTCTTTCAGAGAGGCTGTATTGGACATTTTTGCACTTTGCAATCTGAGCCACTCACTGATGGGTTTCAGTTGGAGTTGTAGCTTCAAATTGTGATATTCATAGAAGCATTTAGGTTGGAAAAGAACCTGAAGATCATCCTAGCACTACCAATCCACCAAGACTTTGCAACACCTTTGTAACATTTCTGCATTAGAACTCTGATTTGATCTTTACAACTGCCTTATAGTACCTGGCTTACACACGCTGTTGATGTGGAAGCCCATTCTTGTATATCTGAGTTCATATGAAGCAGAAATGGATTTACAGTGGTTGGAGATAAATAACATTTTTCTCATTCTAACCTAAAAAGCCTGAGGTTTGCTTTTCTTAGCTCAGCAGGCAGAGGCGTGAATGTCTCGGGGTGATGCCAGTGTGTGCAAATTAACAGGTTCATCTTTTTAAAAATCTTCATTCATGCAGGCATGTATTTAACGTGATCTTGTAATTTAATTCAAGATTTTACACAGAGAAGGGTCTACTTATTAAACAAGGAATATGTTTTAAGATCAATATTACAAGCAGTAATTGAAACATAAATACTGTGATCTAATGCAGCATCAGCATAATTTCCATATCCAAGATGCAGATTTAGCTGAATCTACATGTTTAGGCTTCTCTCCCTGTCCTCTGGTTGAGCTAGAATTGAGAGAATGGACATGCTGGATGAGGCAGAATGCAGTTCCCAGGAGATGCCAGCCACAAATGCTTTAGTAGAGCATCCACCATAATAACTAGGCAATCTGCTTCTTTTCCCCTAATGCCTAGTAAGTAGCAATGGTCTTTAGCCTCAAAGGAACCAATGTTTACATTCAGTTTTTACATCCACCGTAATCCTTCATTTCTTTGTACACACTAACATAACTGAACATATCTATAATTCATACAAATTTCAGTCCTTTTGGACTATTCGAATAGTCCTGTATTTAATGGCAATGCTTCTTAAAAGCTGTTCCTGTGCTGTACTATTACCTTGAATTAGTCTGCAATTAGCTTGCTTCCAATTTGAGTGTCATTCTTATCTTGAGAGACAAAGAGAACAGAAATTTAATCTACCTTCACTGTTTTATACTTCTTAGTGTTTCCTTTGTGATTTATCTTTTTCAAACTAAGCAGTCCCAGCATCTTTAGTATCCCACTCCTTTGTTACCCATTAAGTTGCCTTTTTTTTTTTTTTTTGAGATCAAGTGACTAATGATGAGTAAGTCTAATGACAATCACATTGCTAATTTTTAGACATTTATCTGAATTTGAATTGTTCCCCAAAAAGCCAGAGGGTTATACAAAAATTGCTCCATCCCTGTCAGTGTTCAAAGCCAGGTTGGACAGGGCCTTAAGCAACCTTGTCTAGTGTGTGGTTGTCCCTACACAAGGCAGGGGGCTTGGAGCTAGATGATCTTAAGGTCCTTTCCAACCCAAACCATTCTATGATTCTGTGAGCCTCAGGATTCAGTGCACTAGTAAAGTAGAGAATAATGATTTCTTTAATGCCATGTAAATATATTCCCAGATTACTCTTTACCCAATTCCTTTTGATTTTTGAATTGAAGCCAAATATCTTATAGGGGACTTTATTTAGGCATCTGTCCTGGGTTCAGCAGTAGCAGTCATTGGTGAGGCACTGGAATGGGTTGCCCAGGGAGATTGTGAATGCTCCATCCTTGGCGGTGTTCAAGGCCAGGTTGGATGAGGCCTTGGGTGGCATGGTTTAGTGTGAGGTGTCCCTGCCCATGGCAGGGGGGTTGGAACTGAATGATCTTAAGGTCCTTTCCAACCTAACTATTCTATGATTCTATGATTTTTCTCCTTCTCAGTAGCTGGTGCAGTGCTGTGTTTTTGACTTTCGGCCTGGGAACAGCGCTGATAAAACCGATGTTTTTAGTTACTGCTCAAATGTTTAGTCTGAGCAAGGACTTTGTGAGTCTCATGCTCTGGCAGGGAGGAGAGGAAGCTGGGAGGAAGCAGAGACAGGACACCTGACCCAAACTGACCAAAGAGGTATTCCATACCACACCACGTCATGCTCAGGATGAAACTGGGGGAGACACCTGGAAGGCCCACATCACTGCTCAGGTCAGGCTGGGTATTGGTTGTAGGGTGGTGAGTGGTTATATTCTCTTCCCGTGTTATTCCCTTTATCATTATTATTACTGGTGGTAGCAGTAGTGGTTTTGTGTTATACCTTAGTTACTGGACTGTTCTTATCTTAACCCATGGGAGTTGCATTCTTTCCATTCTCCTCCCCATCCCTCTGGGAGTGGGGGGAGGAAGAAGGGGGGGGGGGGGTGAGCAAGCGGCTGTGTGGTTCTGGGTTGCCGGCTGGGCTTAAACCACAACAGCATCTATGATGATGCCCAGTTAAGTATCAGGAATGTCATGTCGTACTGTAGGTTTTTGCAAGAAAGACAATAACTTTCTTTTTAAACATATATTTGTTGCAAACAATACTTAATTCTCTTATTTAAAATAAAATTTTTCTTTTTGCTTAAACATTCCTGGGCAAATCGTGCTGTAGGAAGTTTCTACTCCATAGAGCCTATTTGCTAACTTTTAAATGAGAATGTTTAAAGTAAGTGGTCTTTTCTTTATTACTCTAGTTTAACTGAATGTTATTACAAATTATTCAAAGTCACATACCTCTTTGAATTATGGTAAATCCTTGATTTCAACATCAAGGCATCCCATGTCCTATTTATGCCACTGTCATAGTAAAAATAACCTGTATTTTTTAATTTGCTCACTTAATGCACATTAATCATCCCTGTTAAAGAGCATAGTTTCTTTCACACTAGAGATTCATTAAAACCTAAAAATTAACTGCCCGTGACCCAGAATGATACTTTGTCTCAGCTAGTAGGAGAAACACTGTGGTTTGCAAACCATACTGTCTTTTTTAAATCTTTGGACCATCAACTGTTACTGATTAAAATAGGCTAGTGCTGCCAACTATTGTATAGTGCAGTGCAACACCAGAGGATTATCAGAAACATTGTTAGGCCCCAACAGTTAGACATACCAGCATGTAAATTTACTTCACTGTCTCTTAAAACACAGTTAATCTGTTCATGTTTTCCTAACAGCAATTAACAGCGAGCAGGAGTTTTAATGAAATGAGCTGGTGATTCCCATAGGGACTGTTTTTAATGAACATTACAGAGTAGCAACAGCTTCAAAGTGCTTACATTAAGGCATGATTAATAACAAAGCTGTTAAACTACACATTATATGAAATGCAGACCCACCTTAAAGGACATTCCTAATTAAATCATCATATTCATTGGTATATTCTCTGCTTAGGTATATTTTTTGGGAGGGGGTTATTTAGGGGGTGGTGAGGCTTACCTCTCTTAGATTTTTTTCCTGGTCTCTTTAAATTTCAAAGGGTAATATGTAATGTAAATCATGTTCCTTTGAACAAGAAAACCCAACTGCACTTGTAAAAGTGAGGTTAAAAAAATATTCAGGAGCTCTTTGGGTGAAATAACTATCCAAAACATGCAGAGTATATTTAAGAAACTTATGCTAGAAAGTGAGATTTTTAGAAGCACCTGAGTGATTAGAAATAAAACCACCACTTGAAATCAATGTGATTCATGCTTTTAAGGAATGTAAGTACTTAAGAAAAATCTGTGACATGATGAAATAAATAGCTGGATTTTAAAAATGCAGTATCACTGCTCTACAAGACTCCAACTAGATGATCTTAAGGTCCTTTCCAACTATTCTATGATTCTATGTTCTATAGATTGTATTGTGATATAACTTCTTAAGTATTGGTATCATTGAACTCAGACTTGGCTTGCTTTAAAATACTTATGCAACTAAAATTCTCTTACTTATGTTTCTGTGACTCAGTTGTGAACATCAGCCTCTTGATTGAGGGTGCCTTGATGTTTTAGCAGATTGCTTCCAGTGCTGTTCACACTGTCTTCAATCCAATTCACTTACTGTGGCAAGTTTTAAAATGAGAAATAGTTGTGCTTTTATCTCCTGACTAAGTAAACTGAATCTGCTATTCTGATTGCTTCGTCTTACTGAAGTCCTCTAAAAGTGGGACTGTTTAAAAAGAAATGTACTGCTTTCATTATGAAACTCCCCAAATCAACATAATCAAATAGTAATTGACATTTACATAAGGTGACTTTCCAAATCAGAATTTGTTCTCTTATTTTGGATTCACAGTTTTTTTCTTTATGGAATGCTTAAACGTCACATGTACACAAGGATGATCAGTTTAGTGATACCTGGAGTTCTTTATAACAGGGATCTTTATCCAGCGCACAGATCAAGCAAGGCAGTGCAAATGAAAAGTGGAAGTGAAATAGCATTTGTACTCCGCACTGGAGTTATAAAGACCATGTAAATAATATGGCCAGGATGAAAAAATACATTGTACTAATGTATACGCACAAATGCATGTACTAATACATAACAATTGCCATAGATTTCTACTGAAATGGACTTAAAGCAATGCATATGAGTACATTTACATTACAGATTTGGTGGTCTGTTTTTTTCATAGAAAGAAGGACATAACCTTTGTGTTGGTAGACAAGCCCCTGTTTTAAAATTATGGTCATCCTTAGGGAAGAAGTTCCCTCCACTAGGACAGGTTAGCTGAAGAAGGGGCCTGAACACATTAGATGATATAGTCTATTAATTAACAGATTTAGAATTGTTTCAAACATCTATTCAAATGGCTCATGTGAAGCTTTTCTCAGCTTCCTAAAAGATCCTGTATTTTCTTCTCATTATGGTACTTTCCCACACTAGTCAAGTCCCTTCTCAAGCTTTTGATGAGATGAATAACCCAATTTCTCTGTAACACACTTACAAAAGCATGATTCTTGTTAAGGCTACCTTCTTTTTTTTCTAACATTCTCTGTTGTCTAGTAATTATTTTGCTGAAGCAATTGTTAGGCAGATTTTGCTCCTTCTGAATCAATCCAGCTCAATAATTGCTGTTCTCTAGCCTTGAGTTAAGTATTAATTCCCAAACTGTTACTGTAGCTGCTATAAAAGCACTGTTAAAAATTTTCATCATATGACTCAAGTTTTAGGATATGAACATTTGTACCTAAAGGACAAGAATATAAGTTGGTAAAATATCTAGTGGTTTTGTGAACAGAATAAAATATCCTAAATATGAAGGAAAACAGATCTTTAAAAATACAATGAATCTGAAAATTCATTCTGTTTCAGTTTTTGCCTTGGAGAATGTAGTACCAAAACAATTCACACAGTCTCTTTCTGTGTCTATTCTATAGGTTGCATCTGCTAAGTCAATCATGTTTCCCATACAAACAAGTACAGCAGTCATTTTACTAGAAGAGACAGTATTGTAAGAAAACGTGTCTCTGATGTGATAGACTCAAGGGCTCTTTTGAGCTTGGTCTTGGCCACAGAACTCAGATAAGTAATAAATGTCTCCATCAGCATTTCAAAGTGGTGTTAGGGTGCCACAGTCAACAGAACATTCTTTTTAGCACTTTGCATGGACAGTACAGTGCCAGTTACTGTTTCATTAAGCACAAGTCTCTATAAGCGTAAGGACTCTTCCAGCTGCAGAGATTAGATGATTTTGGGTATTTCATTGCTATAAAATCAAACCAAACAGAAATCCCTACAATACTTCTGTGTAGTTGGTTATATACTAGAAATAAAACAGTTGCGAAGAGCCTGGGTTAGGCTGTGGACATTAACATTCCTAAATCTAGTAAATCATTTAAAACAGCCATTATAATAAACCAGTGCCAATGTAATTAAGTATAATGACTCTACAAATCACACATTAATTCTTCTTTTACATTTTCAGCACCACTTTTTTTTAAAAAAAAAAAAAATCCTCAGCACATCTGTTGATATATTTTAAACTTGCTATTTATAAAAGCTTGAAAAGCTCCTTGCTTCTGGTTGCCCCATTTCCATTATATACATATTCAGATGTGCACTTATAGCAATTCAAAACTAGTCTGCAGACGTAGTATTAACTACAAGACAGGTTTTAATTAGAAATAGAAATACAGGTATTGTGGGTTTGTAAAATATCTTTTTTTGTGTTACTGCTTTTTGGAGTTGTGATAAAACCTGACTTTCAAAGTTACTTGATTTATACAGAAACCAGTGTTTCTGAAAGTAATATGGTAGCATTGTTCATAAGAATTGCAACCTACTACAGATGAACTTTTAATATGTGAAAATGAAAATGCAATAATTCTTGTCAAAAATGCTTGGGTATTGAAATTTTTGAGGCACCTGGAAATTACATTGGCATTATTATTCTCTTGTAAATTCTTCCAATTTGATTATCAGAATTTATTTCAACAGTTCAAGTTGAGGAATAAAAATGTTTAAAAATTAAATTTATTTCTATTTTATAGGATTTTAAACAGAACAAATGCTATTTCTTCCAAATAATCAAAAGAGGGGGGAGAAACTCTAAATCTTTGACAGTGACTTTTCAAAATCTCTAAGTTCTGGTCTTGGTGGTTTTTGTTATTTCTGTTGAACCACGTGTGTTCCCATGGGTATGTGCACTGGTATTGCTCAGGCTCTTACACTCTCAAGCCTAACCTTAGCTGGGAAAAAGGATGTATGTCTACTTCCTAATGCTGAATAGGAAGGGAGGTCCTGTTTTCCATAGCCATCTGGGGGACTACCAGCAGACAAACCCAGACTGAACCTTTGAGGGGGATTTACCATGTGTAAATATTTGACGATTTTGGGAGGGATAGAAAAATTTGTTGAATTAAAACAAAACCATGCTTAAACTGTATTATAAAGGCATGCCTATTCCTTCATCTGCTTCTTCTGACTATTTTTGTTGTAATAATCCATGTTACTCCATGATCTGTTTCCATAAAAATACACTGAAATTATCTTCCAAATCATTCAGGCTTCTTTTCCAGAAATCTCAGCGGTTCACGGTCATTTCGAAGGCCAGGTTCTCTTCAGTTCCTGGCCATCTATTGAAGGACTTGGCCAAAACTTCTCCACAGTTAGCCAACTCAGAATTTTAGGGTGTTGAATTGTAAAGCTAATCACTGACCTTAAGAGCAAGTCTGAGCATGACAAGGACTACTGTCAGCATCACTCATGTTCTTTATTCAATATATCACCCTCACAGCTCTTGTTAGAAAATTGAATTTTACATCTTTAAGCCACTATGTTCAGAATATTAAAGTAATGAAGTGTAAGTATTTCAGCATGTGACTAAAACACATTAGGCTTTGACCGGAAACTGCTGAAGATGTTATTGACACTTTCTTATATTAAAGTTCCTGCTTACTGAGGTCGATGAATATACATGCATTTATTGATAATCTAACCCAATATAGTTTTCCTAAAGTACATTTCAAATTTTTATTTCTATTTTTTATTCTCTATTTTTAGATATTTCTATTTCTAGAGATCTTTTAACTGAAGTGTTATTGTATATTCAGTATTAGTTTTGTCCCAGTTTTATATGTACCACTGTCCTGGGTTCAGCAGTAGCAGTCATTTTTCTCCTTTAAGTAGCTGGTGCAGTGCTGTGTTTTTGACTTTAGCCTGGGAACAACTCTGGTAACACCGATAGTTTTAGTTGTTCCTAAGTAATGTTTACTCCAATCAAGGACTTTCTCAGTCTCAGGCTCTGCCAGGGAGGAAGAGAAGCCGGGAGGAAGCAGCAACAGGACACCTGGCCCAAACTGACCAAAGAGGTATTCCATACCACAGCACATCATGCCCAGGATAGAAACTGGGGGAGACACCTGGAAGGGCCATATCACTGCTCGGGTCAGGATGGGTATTGGTCGTCAGGTGATGAGTGGTTGTATTCTCTTCCCTTGTTATTCCCGTTATCATTATTATTATTGGTGGTAGCAGTAGTGGTTTTGTGTTATACCTTAGTTATTAAACTGTTCTCATCTCAACCCATGGGAGTTACATTCTTTCCATTCTCCTCCCCATCTCTCTGGGAACAAGGGGAGGAATAAGTGGGGGGAGTGAATGAGCAGCTGCATGGCTCTGAGTTACTGGCTGGGCTTAAACCATGACAACCCCAATCTTTCTTCTACATCTGATCAGAGGGACTCTATGTTTCCTATTGCCACCGTAGCTGGTTTTTTGCTTGTCCACATCTCTCTGTGTTGAATTTCATTTGTTTGGCCTGTTGCTCTGTCTATTCATAAAGCTTTTTTTTTTCTGGAATCTTATAATCTTCTATAACATTTTTTTAGTTTAAGGAACAATCATTGTTCTCTGTAAGCTGTTGTTAAGGTAGCTTTGATTTGGGTATTAATACTGTGACCTCTAATGTTCTGTAGTGTATTAGGCACAATTGATTGAATTTCTTCCTAATAGTTTCCAAATACCTTATCCATTAAATATCTCATGGTTATCCATTAAATATCTTGTGATTATCCATTAAATGATCGTGATTAACTAAACAGATTAAATTGTAAAATACGTCAATGGCATGCATTTGGGTTTTTTTGTTTGGTTTGCTTTGGGTTTATATCTACCTATCTCTATGAATCTTTCTTCGGTGGCATCTTTGTAGTTCATCCACATGGAAATGAACTGTAGTTGTGCTGTGTATGCTTAAAACAATTCTAGCAGAACAAAACTCTAATAATGGAGTATCTGCTTCTGAAATTTTATGTTCCAGCATGACAAAGAAGTGTTTATTCCCTAGATAAACATCATCCTGTGCAGAGAGCTATTCTCTTTGAACTTGTGTGGGCTGACTAAAGCTTTGTTGCAAGTCTCTCTGGAGACAACTGACACTTCAGGTTGCTGACAGAAGAACCCTTGAGGGGATTTCTGCAATCACTTCAACTGCACCAAAAATCAGGTCTTTACAGTTCTCCTTGACGATGGGCTGTGAAAGTTTGAAAGGCAAACAATTCTGGAAACTTCTCTGGAAGAGAAGTGTGGGAGGACTCAAACACTCCTCCCTCCACTAGGATACAACCAGCAGCTAAGGACAACACGTGAAGCATGACAACCATCTCTACACTGGAAAAATTACTTGGAACTTCAGTGAAAAATCCAGTAAGGGGAGATTTTGTGTTGCTAATTGGGATTGTACTGTCACTGCAGAAGGAAGTGTGTAACTTCAGCTGTGCTTTCTGCTAAGAACGTTGGGCAGCAAAAACAGGAAAAACAAAAAAAAAAAAAAAAGAAAGAAGGTGTTTGGAAAACTATTTTTAAAGATTGGTCAGCCTGTATACAAATGTATAAAAATGACAGGTCCTGAGTTTTTAAAGTGGAACTGTTTTTGTTCACAAAAGGTAGTTCAGTGTCATCTTTTAAAAGATTTTAATTTTACATTGTTTTGAAAAAACTGGTGGAAATTACAATTTTTAATCTTTTTAAAGAAAACTTTATATTTTATATAACTCTGTCAAATCCATTTAAAATTAGTTTATGGTCCTACCCCAAACTCATCAAGTATATGTTCATATTTGGGTTTTTTGAAATTATTTCTAGAATTTCTCTTCTCTCTCTCTGCTCCTCTCCCTACAACTTGATCATGAATAATACAATAATGTCCTGTATCAGATAATTTATGTTCTCTGGGAGGCTTCATTGTGCAGTAATGACTCAGATTATCCATAGGGGCCACATTATCAATCCCAATATAATAGGATGCGCTTGAGGAAAGTTATTGCCAGCTAAACAAATGAGCTTTATCATCTAATATTACTAAACTACTAGAGTACACTTACGCATGACTAGCCCTTAATTCTAATTATTAACTTCAGTGTTGGTTAGATGCATGCCAAGCTAAAGTTAACCACAATTTAAGGAGAAAATGCTTAAACCTAGGTCCTAATGTAATGTTAGTTTAGCTATGGCTAATATAGTTGCATGTCTGAGGTTACGCAGATTAATGCTAGCTCTTCTTTACAGCCAGCTCTGCTCTAGGAAATTCATATTGTGATCTGAAGAACAAATACACGCCAGAAGGCTGTGCTGTCATCCAGCGGGACCTGGACAGGCTGGAGAGTTGGGCAGGGAGAAACTTGATGAAATATAACAAGGGAAAGTGTAGAGTCCTGCATCTGGGCAGGAACAACCCCAGGTTCCAGTATAGGTTGGGGAACGACCTGTTAGAGAGTAGTGTAGGGGAGAGGGACCTGGGGGTCCTAGTGGACAGCAGGATGACCATGAGCCAACACTGTGCCCTTGTGGCCAGGAAGGACCAATGGCATCCTGGGGTGTATTAGAAGGGGGGTGGTCAGTAGGTCGAGAGAGGTCCTCCTTCCCCTCTACTCGGCCCTGGTGAGACCGCATCTGGAATATTGTGTCCAGTTCTGGGCCCCTCAGTTCAAGAAGGACAGGGACCTGCTGGAGAGAGTCCAGCGCAGGGCGACAAAGATGATTAAGGGAGTGGAGCATCTCCCTTATGAGGAAAGGCTGAGGGAGCTGGGTCTCTATAGTTTGGAGAAGAGGAGACTGCGGGGGGACCTTATTAGTGTATATAAATATATAAAGGGGGAGTGTCATGAGGATGGAGCCAGGCTCTTCTCAATGGCAAACTATGATAAGACAAGGGGTAATGGGTATAAACTGGAACACAAGAGGTTCCACTTAAACTTGAGAAGAAACTTCTTCTCAGTGAGGGTGACAGAACACTGGAACAGGCTGCCCAGGGAGGTTGTGGAGTCTCCTTCTCTGGAGACATTCAAAACCCGCCTGGACACATTCCTGTGTAACCTTATCTAGGTGTTCCTGCTCTGGCAGGGGGATTGGACTAGATGATCTCTTGAGGTCCCTTCCAATCTCTAACATACTGTGATACTGTGTAAATACAACAACTCTATGCATTCCTGCTCTTCTCATGCAAAAATGATTCACGACCACCTTCCATGGAAAGGAAAGACTTTTCCCTTACAATCCACTTTCCTTACAATCTAATTGAAAATTGGGACTTTTCTTCTATCTCTTACTGGGCCAATTTGTCCAACCCATCCAAATTGGGACTGTTGTTTTTGTTACCTTCCTGGAGTGGGTATTGAAATAAAGATTCTAGCTTCCCTCTGCTCCCATGTGTGCTGTGCAGAAAATCTTCCCTGACTTTATGCAGAAGGAAAATGAGCAGAACCTCATTTGTTGGAGCCACAAAGAGAATTAGTTTGGATGGAGAAATGTGGAGGAAAGAGTTTAGGTGTCAGTAATGAGTAAAGTCCAGATGTAAATAATAGGTAAGGAGGTGATGAACTGAGTGGCTAAGAAAGATTGAAACTGCACAGAAACACAAAGAAGAGAGACAGAAAAGTAATGATATAAAGCAGATTTTTATGAGGAAATAGAACTGGATGCGTGCCCACCATAAAATTTGATTTTCCTGAGCCCAGAAGAGAACCAAAGTTTCTTAGATTTCTCCACGTCTGTGTGTGTTAGCAAACTGCTGGGAAGTCCAGTGGTTGTCGTGCTGAACTCTGCTTTTCATCTGTGTTAGTGAAAATATGGGATATCTTTCCATAATTGTACAAAACTGCGAGGGATTCAAACATTTCAGCACTGCTTATTACTTATATCAGTGACTTAGATCAGGCTACCCAATGGGATTTCTGTTTAGGGTGGATTCACCCCATCCCCTAAAAGTTTGAAAGCAAATTTGCTTCTAAATATTTTTGAGATATATATATATATCCTGGTGGTGTTCCAGGCATTTTCTAATCCCGTAAACACCTCAATACTCAGTCCTGAGAAAGTACTATTCTTCAAACAGTGTATCAGTTCCTCATGAAGAGCCAGAACTTGTTATTGTGTGTAGTATGTTTTTGCCACAGTGTTCCTGGTTTTCCCTTTGGAGAGGAGGAAAAGAAAATAAAACTTTTTCAGGGAGATGGGAGCCATCTGCCCTTGTTCCATAGAAGCCAAGGGGATTCCACCACTTGTCTGTTTTTTAACAAATAACAGATTATGCTAAGTCAGGCACCTGGACTTCTGCAAAGCATTCGACACTGTCCCGCACGACATCCTTGTCTCTAAATTGGAGAGACATCAATTTGATAGATGGACCACTCAGTGGATCAAGAACTGGCTGGATGGCCCCACGCAAAGAGTTGTGGTCAACGGCTCAGTGTCCAGTTGGAGACCAGTAATGAGTGGTGTCCCTCAGGGATCAGTGTTGTGACTCGTCTTGTCCAACATCTGTGTCGGTGACATGGACAGTAGGATTGAGTGCACCTTCGGCAAGTTTGCCAATGGCACCAAGCTGTGTGCTTCGGTAGATATGCTGGAGGGAAGGAATGCCATCCAGACGGACCTTGACACACTTATGAAGTGACCAGCAGGTCGAAGGAGGTGATCCTGCCCCTCTACTCTGCTCTTGTGAGACCTCACTTGGAGTATTGTGTGCAGTTCTGGTGTCCTCAACATAAAAAGGATATGGAACTGTTGGAACAAGTCCAGAGGAGGCCACGAGGATGATCAGGGGACTGGAGCACCTCTCATATGAAGATAGGTGGAGAAAGTTGGGGCTGTTCAGCCTGGAGAAGAGAAGGCTGCGTGGAGACCTCATAGCAGCCTTCCAGTATCTGAAGGGGGGCTATAGGGATGCTGGGAATGGACTCTTCATTAGGGACTGTAGTGACAGGACAAGGGGTAACGGGTTAAAGCTTAAACAGGGGAAGTTTATGTTAGATTAAGGATTATGTTAGATTAAGGAAGAAGTTCTTTACTGTGAGGGTGGTGAGGCACTGGAATGGGTTGCCCAAGGAAGTTGTGAATGCTCCATCCTTGGCGGTGTTCAAGGCCAGGTTGAATGGAGCCTTGGGTAACACGGTTTAGCATGAGGTGTCCCTGCCCATGGCAGGGGGGTTGGAACTAGATGATCTTAAGGTCTTTTCCAACCCTAACTATTCTATGATTCTATGAAATGCCAGTGTTTCTGATTCATAAAGTTTTCTGAAAGTTGAGTGGTTATTTGCTGGCCCATATTACTTTGGAAAAAAGTTCAGTGTATCTCTCCAAGGAAACCGTATGGGTATTTTAGCTGATGTAATGTGAATCAAAAAGAAACATTTGGGCAGTACATTTTAAAGGCAGTATGTATGAATTAATGTGGAGGTGTTATTGCTAATTCCTTAAGCTGGTCAAGAATAGAATTTTACTTGACCTGGATATTTTAGAGAATAGAAGGACAAAGTAATTTGCTCAGCATCGCACAGCCAGGAGAAAACTTCTGGTTGTCTGGTTTATAGCTGACGCCCTATGTCACTGAAGTATGCTATTTTCTGTCTGGTTAAATCCTTCATAATTACGTCCATGAAAGGAATGAAGCCCAGTCAACAGAATAGGAAGCCAAAATTTCATATCAAATATGATGCCATTTGTGTTCATACCTTTGTTCATGTATAGCTTATATCTGTCCTTTCCATACATGGCTATGAGAACAGAAATAACTTGAAGCTTTCCTGTTAGAAGGGTAATTGTTTCTGCGGCATCCACGAATAATGCTTTGTAAAAAGATGTCCTGGAATTACCACAACAAGGTATTTCCCTCCTATTCTGAAGTCTTAGATCATAGTGAGGTCAAGTCATTATACAGTTTAATTAGATTATTTTCTGGATTTCTGTAATGAGTTATTAATTTTGAATCACTATATATTTATTTCATTATTTGTAAGTCCAAATCTAGTCTTATTTAATATTCTTAAACAGTATAAAACAAAAAGTACCAATTTTAGTCAATCAGTAGCCCACATCTGAAAAAAAATACCAACCCTGGACTCTATCCCTTCCCTCCAGCATATCAATCGAACCACACATCTTAGTGTCATCACAAACTTGCTGAGTGCCATCAATCCTACTGTCCATGTCAATGACAAAGATGTTGAACTGAACACGGTTAATCATAATATTGGTAGTACACTTAATCAGTGGACTTATTCAAAATGTTGCAGATGTGTTTGCATTCCCTAACAATTCCAGGTTTCCTGTACAGTTTCAGCAAGAAAACATATTTTCAATCTTCACTAGTTTTAACACTAGTCAGGGAACTTCTTATTGAAATGTTGATTTACTGAAGTGTAAAGTTATTGGAGTTTCTTAAGAGTGGTTTGAGATATTTGTTTGCACAAGTATTTGCAAACAAGCAGAATGCACAGCTGCATCTTAGACATATGAAGGTTTCCAGTATTGAAGCTCACTGTTTCAGTGGAAGATTCCTAAAAATTCTGCTACCAGTATTCAAGTTAGAAAAAAAGTATTCATATTCCAAGTGAAAGCTCAGATGGAGGTGAAAGCCAAGAAAAATCCTTTCCTTTTCATGCATCATCACCATCCATAAATATGCTGTAAGGTCAGTTAGACTCTAAGCTCCACTTGTAGAAACTCATTCTGCAGTGAGGTGGCATAACTATAACTAAGGACAGAAATGACTTTGCAATTTGTAATCCAGTTGAGGTCCTCAATGGCTGTAAATCATCAGATATTACAGACTTCAGTGGAGCTTTTCTATTTATTCTTAGTACCTGCTACACAGTTCATAAGCCTGCCAAAACTTGTTGAGAGGAAAGAAAACTTGGCTCAGTTTCTCATGGGCTCTTAGGCTAATGCAATTAAAAAATGTTTTGTTTTGTCCTTCAAGTAAAGAGATGAGACCTGGAGCATAAAGCAGAGTAAGCAGCTGAGTAGCAAGGTGACATTTAAACAAGATCATCTGTTCTAGTGCTTCTGCATTTGTAAATTATGATGTACTGTGATCTACAGTAGATGGCTGAAGTTCCGCACTGCTGTTATCAGAGTAATTATTTATTTGCCAACAAGATGCTGTAACATAGGATATCAACATAGGATACTGTCTGGAACAGCTGCCATTGCTATTCTTCATTTTGCTGTATTTTGTGTAGCCGCTAATTTTGTTGTCCTTTAGTTTACCTGTATTTTTTTCTTACTGGTGTAGCATAGCTGCATTTCACAGAGTACAAACAATTTCGCACTTTTGATGTGCTCTATATTTCAGAGAGTGTATGCTGCAAAGAGATTATCCTATGGAAATAGATTTATGACTGTAGAACAAATTCAGAGATGAGAGCTGTTTCTACAACCTGTATTATAAAAGTACAGCTAGAGCCACTGTATGCTAATTTGATACTGGTGCACCCTTTCTTCCCTATGAGCATGTCTCATTCCTTTGGTTTCCATTCAGTTGACAAGAGGTCCTTCACATCCATGCTACTTCCATTCTCCTTCATCATTACGAGCCTGAATCCTTTGTTCCTGGCTGGCAGAAGGAACCGTCTGTAAAATCCAGAGTTCATTTGTTTGGATCTTTACATGGACCTTGCATAGTTTTGCTGAATCTCTTACATGGGTCTAGTATGCTCAAAACATTTTGAGGTGCATTATTTTACCCCAGATTATAACGTCCCTGGTCAAACGAAGAAAAAAATCTTATTCTCAGTTTGATTTTGGTTTTTAGGTTTCTTAGTCATATTATGAGTTAAAAGACCTATTGAAGAAAAACAGCAATCTGTGCAGAAGAGCTACATCAGTCTGACCTTTTGCATGTTGTAACAAAAGAACAGGATATAGAGCTAAGCAAAAGCAGGCTTAGAATGATTGCAGTCTCTGATACCATGCATGAAAGCATGATTGATGTGCTGCTGTCAGAAAAGAATACATTGGGAAGGTCTACATGAAAAAGTCAATGGCAGCAAGAAGCAGGAGCACAGAAAAGCTTGAATTGCTGCTCAATGAATAAGAATGCTGCATATTTATGCTAATTGCCTGACTTGGTGTAGTGGGATTATAACTAAGAAACAAAGCAAGATCTAACAACAGGGAAAATAAGCCCAGCAAAATGCAGGGTATGTGGGGAGAGTACTGGGTTAAAAAAGGCATAAAAATCAGCCAAATACAGTAGGTGTGCTACCTGCAGGTTTTGCACCCAGCAGAATGGAATGGAAGCTTAATGGCTTGAAGCTGGGTAGCTGCAAGTGTAGGTAGCAGGAAGATGCAAGAGAATGAAACTCTCCCCTCCTGATCTTCATTATAAAAAAAGTGGGAATTTACCTTATAAAGGTATAAAATGCTGGCAATTAATGTATTCTCATGTGGGCTGAGAAGGTTAGTGCACAAATACAGGACCTGAGGCTTAATTTGAATGTAAGTGCAATTTAGGTATTTATTTTTAGAATCTTATTTCCTGAGTTCAAGCTTATTTTAATTGTAAAATGAAATCAAAACCTCAAATAAAACATGATAGTCTGGTGAAAATTTCAAATGACTTTTTCCTCCCTGGATTGAAGTCTGGAAAGAAAAAGGATTGAGGAGAATTCGAAAATAATGCAAAGGTGTTTGCAGCAGTAGAAAAAATAACTGCAGTGAGAGAATAAATAATCATGAAATATGAAAACAGTCATTTGCACATTGCTTTTGCTTTTTAGATGAAGTTTTAGGGTGATAGGTCTTGAAATTGATAAATACAAACCAGCTTTCACTAGGTCACACAGCATCCAAACCAACACATTCTCACCACAGAGACTTTCAAATACTACACTGCATGACAATGCTTCCTTAGAAGATACAGTAAGCTCCATATGTTTCCTTGAAATATGCTCCAGCAATGAAAAGTCATACATAAATTATATATGGAATTATAGTTTTTATCTAGGCATCATAATCTACCAAATGAGGCTTAGAAATATCAGAAGGGGAAAACATGAAAGTCATAGTTCAAGTCTCATAATCATTTACATCAGCATTTTGTTTTCCCTCTCTTAGCTCTTTTGCGTTGATGCAGTTTATTCTTTGGAATTTGATGTCATTGCTGATAGTTGTCATTGCTGATAGTTATGAAGATTTGTTTCTTGATGTTCTGAAACATAACTGAATCTTTTGGGTTTGTTTTAAATGGAGCTTTCTTTATTTTAAGATTCACAGTCTTAAAGTGTAAGTGTATTTCTGCACTGAATAAGACTGTGTTTACTTGACACTTAGGCAATATTAAAAGAAAAGCCTGGATCTGAAATATTTTGAAATGAAAGCACTATTCCTCAACCTCAGTAATTACGACTAAGCAATACAATGGCTATGCATGGAAAACACATTCTGAAACATGTGTTAAAGGAATAGAAAGGCATCTATGGAACAGTGTCTCAGAACAGTCACTGAGCTATTTACTAGTAAATCTTCCCAAGGGCTATTGCATGACTCAGGTGAGTTTCAAGTTTTATCCAGTCAAAGGAAATTAGTTGATTGCTTCCTGGAAAAGTTAATCACACAAATCTTTAGTACTTTCTCCCCATGAGAGGGAAAACCAAATAGAAATAATTTCTCCTGTTAAATATTTTTTCCTTATCATTCAAATCCCTTCAAATTGCTGGAAAGGAAAAAGAACAGGTACAAGATGAACAGCTGCAGTGTATGATTTTGTAAGAACTGTAAGTCTAATTTTAGAGGAGATCGAACAGGTTCCTAATTAAACATAGTGCAATTCACTAGGGACTTTGGCCTCTATCACTCTTTGAATGCACTATAACCCAGGGTACCCTTCTATAGATTTTATTAAACTTGAATCAACAAAAATAAGCTAAAGCAAGCGTAGAATAAAAGGTGCTTCTTGACAAAGTGAGATTAAACTATAGTTACCAAATCAAAGTCAGACTATATCCACATAACAGTGAATTAATGTTAGTATTGCATTATAATCAGAGCGTGATGTTAGTCACAACTCAAGATGAATACAATCAATTTTCAAACTTTTATATAGAAGCAGAAAATAACATTCAATTTACTTTTTATAAAAGATCAACATTAAAATGAAGTGCTTGAGGATGCTATTGGCACAAGAATAAGTAGCTATTAGCTGGCCACAAGTAACTTCAGCCTGCAGATGAAAAAGTTTAACATGTGACAGGGATTTACAGCAGAATATCCCTGAGCCTTGCTGGATCAAAAGTTTGCTGTTTCTGGCATTTTTTGACTTTTATTCTTTCCAGAACTGGTGTTAAACTTAGAGAGCAGAAGCAGTGGCTTCTTAGTGAAGCTTTGCTGTGTTTGCTGAAAGAACTTGTTTGCATAGTTGTCATCTTAGCTTTTAACATTCAGTTTTGAACAAACTGAATAGGCAACAGTGCTTGGCCTCCAATAATATCATAGAATCATAGAATAGTTAGAACCTTAAGATCATCCAGTTCCAACCCCCTGCTATGGGCAGGGACACCTCAGGCTGAACCATGTCACCCAAGGCTCTGTCTAACCTGGCCTTGAATACCGCCAGGGATGGAGCATTCACAACTTCCTTGGGCAACCCATTCCAGTGCCTCACCACCCTCACAGTAAAGAATTTCTTCCTTATATCCAATCTAAACTTCCTCTGTTTAAGTTTTAACCCATTACCCCCTGTCCTGTCTCTACAGTCCCTAATGAAGAGTCCCTCCCCAGAATCCTTGTAGCCCCCTTCAGATACTGGAAGGCTGCTCTGAGGTCTCCACGCAGCCTTCTCTTCTCCAGGCTGAACAGCCCCAACTCTCTCAGCCTATCTTCATACGGGAGATGCTCCAGCCTCTGATCATCCTTGTGGCCTCCTCTGGACTTGTTCCAACAGTTCCATGTCCTTTTTATGTTGAGGACACCAACATAAGTAATTCAATATATAACATATAACTCAATCAAACCAAAATAAGGCAAAGTTTATGCTGGCTGGGTGCCCTGAAATTCCCACGTGATTGAAAAGGAAAAAGTAGTGCCTACTTCTGAGCCTGAGTCAGAAGGTTGGAGCATTAGCCCTCATTTCTCATAGAAATGCAAGTGGCAAGGTATGAAAAGTCCTAGGACAAAGTTCTCTGGCACCAGACATTTCTTGACCTGCAAACCTCAGCTGGAAACTAGTGAAGTCTGTTCCAAAAAAAACCCGAAAAAGTACTTGAATTTAAAAGAACTTTATTGAAAACTAATCAGAAACTACATGATGCACTATAAATATTTCATGAAAGATATACGTAAGTAGTATAATTTTATGTTCCATTAGGAATGAGAAGATAATTATTGCTGAAATCCTAATAAACCTTATGATGTGAAGAAATACTAAAACATGGCGTAGCCTATTAAATCTAAATTATCCTCATGCTTTACATGTTTGATTGAGAGGGAATGCATGTCTTTGTGTATCTTTCCTGAAGATAAGTCCTTCAGCAAAAATATGAGTGTTGCTGTTATTTATTACATAGTCATTAGCTTAAAGCTGTCATTTTACAGATACATTAAGTGGATGCACTTAATTTACCATATTCTTTCTGAGGAAAGAAAAATACTCTTTAACCTTGTTTATATTCAACTGTTACATGAAACAGTCTGATCATGTTGCTGGTTCTTAAATATCACTGTTTTGCTTCATTCTTCTTCTGTGCTTGAGTTCTCATTTTGACATGACTCAAGCTGAAAACCTTCACTCCTGAAGCACTGCAAAAAGATTTTCCTTCTTTTCTGTTCCCTACTAACTCTCTACAGTAGGAGAAGTGTTCTTAATTCTCTTCTGGCAGCAAGGTACATAGCAATGTAGTCATAGTCTGTGACTAGGGCTCCTAGTTGCTGCTGTAAGTTTGTACAGCAGATCTGTACAGTTCTACAGTAGGAGAAGTGTTCTTAATTCTCTTCTGGCAGCAAGGTACATAGCAATGTTGTCATAGTCTGTGACTAGGGCTCCTAGTTGCTGCTGTAAGTTTGTACAGCAGATCTGTACAGTTCTTATCAGCCAGCTCTGGGGAATTTGACCATATTTCTTCTTTCTAGCAATCACCTTCCATATGTATTGGTAGCAATGATATGACAGTCACAATATTTTAGATGTCTTGTAGATTGAATACGATATCTCAGGTGGGCTAGAAAATCAATACGCAGAAGGCCATTTCTTTAATCTCTCACCAGAAGTATCATGGCTGTTCTTCATGCATGTGAACAGGCAGAACAACTGGAAGAAATGTGTTAACAAAATATCTTCATGTTCCAGCCATTCTCTTGTGGACAGCATTAACCCAGGCTACTGCCGCACTTACTTAAACATTAAATAGTCTTATGTCTGTGTATCACCTGCTTCTTTGCAATTATACTCTGAAAGCTAACCAAACATAGCTCTGGAGAAAAACAAGAAGGGAACTGGAGAAAACACCTGGCAGCATGTTTTGGGGAAAAATGTGCCAAACAGTACCATACCCAAATACAGAAAAACAGAATCATAGAATAGTTAGGGTTGGAAAGGACCTTAAGATCACAGTATCACAGTATCACAGTATGTTAGAGATTGGAAGGGACCTCAAAAGATCATCTAGTCCAATCCCCCTGCCAGAGCAGGAACACCTAGATAAGGTTACATAGGAATGTGTCCAGGCGGGTTTTGAATGTCTCCAGAGAAGGAGACTCCACAACCTCCCTGGGCAGCCTGTTCCAGTGTTCCGTCACCCTCACTGAGCAGAAGTTTCTTCTCAAGTTTAAGTGGAACCTCTTGTGTTCCAGTTTATACCCATTACCCCTTGTCCTATCATTGTTTGCCACTGAGAATCATATAAGTTATTTGCACAATGACCAGTGTTGAGTACAGATGCCCTACAAGTACAGTGTTACACAGGTAATGTGGGACTTTTTTGTTAGTGCTAAATGTTTGTTAGCACTCTTTGGTCATACTATATTATAAAAACAATGTAAAAAAACTATTCTAAAAATTAAAGAATAGGAGAATTATGGAGATAAGAAAGACCATGTATTCGTCTTGTGCACCATCATGGCAATATAGGATTGTTCCCTTTTACATGTCTGCATCTTTCTTACCTAAATAGTTATGCAGAAGTAATCTGAGTTTCCCATATTGCTTAGGAGGCAGCCATTCCTATTCTAAGAAGAGTAAAAAGTATTCTAATTTTTGTCATGGTTTCTGTTTTTGTAAGTCACTTATATTGATCCCACTCTCATAATAAATACTTCCTCATATTCCTCTGAATTATATTTTTCTCTTTGGTTCATAAACCATAGGTGTGTATTGTAATAGCCAGTGAGATTCTGGTGCTGAATGGACTGCATGAAGCTATGAGGCTTGGGATGAATTTTAAAATCAGTGTTACAAGTTCATGGGAACATTCAGCCGCTGTTTTTATTGCACAGGAAGGGCAAAAAAGCAGTGAGGTATCTGTGTTGCTCTTTCTGCTTAATGCTGTAGATGACCATGTATCATAAAGTAATTTAAAATTGCCTTTACCCTTTTGTAAAGCTACGGCGTGCTCACTCAGGTCTTTATTAAGACAGGTATTTAGCCTATTAATATAATGCCAATAATGCCATCTGGCCATGAATAAATTTCTTAGTTGAAATTTTCATATCGACCCCACTATATTTGCAGGACTCTCTCGTTTATGTGAAAAATAGAGGTTGTAGGAACATAGTTGTAAGATTCCTGTCTTTGCAAAGTGTACTCTCAGTTTCTAAGGTGTAAATTCTCTATTAAAATGATGTAAAATGGAGTGCTTAGTCAAAGATCCAGGTGAATTTCTGGTCCAAAATGTATTCAGACCTAAAGTCTATCCCTCATTATATGTCTCTAAAGCAAAAAACAATTTAAATGTAACACACTGGAAAGAGAGTTAGACTTTTTTGCCAACTGCACAGGGTTCACATACATACTGTGAATCTCTAGAACAATTACTAGAGTATGGTTCTTATTTGAAAAGTCAAGTGAAATAGGATCATATATTTTTACTGCTGGTGACTTGACTACATGGGTTTTAATAATTTTCAGATTCAATATTCTAACTGGTATATTCTTTATATGGGAAGGGCCAGTTTTATGATAAGAAAGTTCTTTTCTTGTAGTATGAAATGAAGTAGCATTGGAGTATATGGTGTATTCCAATAATCTCCTTCATGTGTTTCAATATTTTTGAAGCATCTGGATTAAAGAAAATACAATCAAGTAAAGAACGGTTAATCCAAAAGAAAAGTGTGAAATGCAAAGAAAGGTCAAATGAAACTGTTTACCAGTTACTTGTTGTTCAATGCAGCAGAATAGCTGAGGTTTAAGAGAAAATCTTTAAACATCTACAGACTTTTGCAGCTCCCTGAAGAGCAAATTAATATGTTACTATTATAGTACTTGGATCTTTGTATTAGAAGAGGACTTATTGCTTTATTTGTTGTGCAAGTCATTATAACACAAAGTTTGCACTTCATGGAGCCATAAGAAGTAACAGAGTAGGGAAGACTGCACACAAAATGGTTTGCCTAGATTCACTTAAGGAAGTCACTATCCAGATAATTATACTATATCTTAAATGTGAGTTAATGCATAGGAATTAGGATAGAAGGAATATGTAGCTGTCTTCCCTGCTCTGACTAAACTGAGCTCCTTCAGAGTGGAAGCATGGCATGTAAGAGCAGCTGTGTATTGGACATACTACAGTGGGTGGAAGATGAATTTCACAGCAAGGTTTGGAGATATTTGAATAGTGAAGACATAATCACTGAAACTGTTGTGTGCCATATTTTGCATGTCCATGTGTGAGTAACTGTGATGAAGATCCATGGACTGCTAAGCAAAACAAAGCAGCACAGATAGGTGTATGATACGAATACCGAGGTTTGGCATGAGGTAGGACTCAGCTCACTCTATATTAAAGAGATTCACCTTTCCTAAATGTTGGTGCCTAAAATATAGGTTTTAACTGATTTTCATGTCTAGGTGCCTGTAACAATCTGGAAAAACTGAATCAGTTCATTCAGTGGAGTTAAGACAGTTTCCAAGCTAATCAGAGATACAAGCTTATTTTCAGGGGATGGTTAATCACTTTCTAAACTCCAGTGATAGGAGCTCAGACTCCTCTGTTGCCAAAATGCAGTTACGTGAGCTGAATCTCATCCTTGGAGCCCACATTATCTTGCTACCTCTTGCCCATTCATGTAGATCCTTGAATAAACTGCCTAAGCTGTGCATCATGAAATAGTCACAGCAGGAAACTGCAGCTTTCAGTGTCTATTATTGTCTGTCAGTGGAGAATCTAAATTACAGTGACTATGACCTTTCTTAAAAGACTGCTGAAGACTAGACCTGGACTCTTTTTGGCAAGAGCTCCTACTGAGGCTTATAACTATTTTGACTCTTATATGGGGAGATAACTGAGACTACCCGCAGCCAGCAAAAATGTCCAGTTACTATGAAGAAAAAGGACTATAGAGAAAAATAGAAAAATAAAATCACTAAATTATTTATCTTCATTATTTTTACAGATTTAATCACCTAGGGAGCTCTGAATGAAAGTGTTGAGTCATATATCTATAAATGAATTAACAGCTTGGTACTGTGTATTGAAGATCCTTCAGAGTCTTTTAGATATTAGCTCCACAGGGTTATAAAAAGAAGAAAATAAAGAACTGATGAATTTTTGCATTACAGAAATATTGTCCTTGGATGTTTCCCCAAGGTTTTATTTCAGGGGACTGAAGGCAATATTAGAGAAAATTAATTTCCACTAAGTCATGATGACACATTTATGATTTTGCTCCTGAAAAAAAGAGACCTGAATGATATTGGAAATTTGCAGAAGGGATTTTTCTGCTCTCCATAAAATAAGTAACTTGAGTTGGAGATCTAGCAAACCTTAGGAAAGCTGCAGTTTGCTGAGCTGTATTCTTTGCCCTATTACATTTTAACTACTGAGATTTTGTTTTAAAGGAAGAATTTCTACAACACTATATGTTTATGGTTTGATAATTATTTGATTATGTCAGATCAAGAGAAATTACTCCTTATTACATTAGTGATACAATATTCTTCAGAATGTGTGTTGAAAGGGAAACTTATATTGAACTGAAATACAATTAATAGCAATGTTTGAGCAACTAGGGCAGTAACATCACTGGCCACATTGGGATAATTAATGGACTGATATTTTTTTGGTTGTTTTTAGATGTTAATCACCCCTACTGTGGGTCTAGGCATTATTTTATTTCTGATTCTTTTCTCATACATACAGTCCAAACTACTATGTGTCTTATATTGAAAACCTGATTAATTTTAATTACTGAAATGAGTAGAGGTCAGTAACTGCCAGTTTATCCTTCTATTATTGAATTACTCAACTGCTGTGCAAATTATTTAGAGGCAGCACTGGTAGGAGTCTGACCTAAATTAATTCATATAAGAACAGGCCTTCACTAAATCATGCCAAAACAGTATGAGGAGTAAGAGAGATAAGGTGGCAGAGCTGAAAATATTCATCTTCACTGCAGTGGGATGACCAGCTTTAAAAAAGTAAGGGATAGTGTATTGAAAAGCAATAATAAAGGCAGAATGTTGGAAAGAAGTCCCTATGGAGTCTGCAGCCTGTGTATTTAGGGGTTTATTTCTTCTGTGTTACTTTTAGGAGAGATGTTGTCTGGATAAAGATGCCAACCCCCCAGGCCTGTAGCCAACTTTAGTATTACTTTATGAATTAGATTTAGGCCTACATTAGCTTCTTTATACTTTATTTTCTGTGTTTAGGCCTTTCACTAGTTATTTGCATTTTCCACCTCATAACAGTTCCAGTCATAAGTCCAACATTGCACACGAATGTAACTGTGAAACTGAGAAACAGCACTGTTAGTTTCTGTGTACTAGATAGCTTTATATGGTAATGCATGCTTCACAGATTTAGCTGTATTAGTTTCCAAATATCACTGAATTTAATGGGAGTGTGTTACTTAATATTGCCCTTAGTGGGAAAAAAACTGATATAATCTAATCTATGTGACAGAGTGAACCACCTTGCTCTAACCCTCACAATGACAGGACAAGTCACACTGCATTAGTGGGTATAACCTACTCTTTTCAGAATAAAAAACAGGGTGGAAGGGGACCTGAAATATCACCTAATACGCCCCACTGCCCTTGGGCAGGATCAGCTGTAGTTAACAAATCATGTGGGATGTTTGCCTAGCCTTGTGCTGGACACATTCAGTGACAACCATATAGGAGTTTTGTTGAGCAGTACTCATACAGCATAAAGCAGATTGTCAAAATGCAATGAGACAAAACTGCTGATCTCCACCTGAGATCAACAAAAGTGCAAACATGATGGGATGAGAATCTGATCTGCCCTGTTATCAGAGTTCCTGTTCCTCCACTAGCCCACAGCCAGATGAAATCTCAGTGTCTGCTGTCTTCTACTTTTTGCTGTCTCTTTCAGTCTTTACTATGTCAGCTCCATACATTGAGCAAAAAGTATCACACTGCAGCTATTCTTCACCACTGGGGACTTGTATGTGGTTCTGAAACCCGCTATTGCTGGAGGCATCTGTAGAAGGTGCAGTTCTGACAGCCTTCTCTTGCATGTAAACTGTGAAAAACTTCGCTTTGCTCCTTTTGAAGACATATTTGGGAAAAAGTAGATTATAACAGAAGATATATTGACTCCCTCCCCCAAAGCACCAGTGCTACAGTACCATAGTGAATATACCAGAGGCCCAAAGGTACAGACTTCTGGTTTTGTATATACTCAGGTGGCATAAATACATACACAAAAAATGAGCTTAGCACTCTCTCCAATTAACATACACTTGTTTAACAGCAGGAATGTGAACTTTGAGTATGGATGGAGGTGGTAACAAATGTTTACCAAAAGTGGTGGGAGAATAAAAACATAATCCTTTTTGTGAATTTTGATGCTCGATAAGTTGAAAATTCATTGCAATGCTTCGATATTGAAAGTCAGCAGTGAACATCTCTGTCATTTCAGTGTTGAAAAAGGACTTGAGGAATTATTTAGAAATGTATTGATCTAGCTCTTGCAAACTTATTTCTGAAGACTGTAGCACCTGAGTTATTATTTTTAGTTAAGCAACTTCAAAGTAAAACTAACATTTTGATGACAGCAGAAGCATGTGTGCACAGATACATTTAATCTAGAATAGCAATATGCACCACTGTAAGCAGTGATTCCTTGTCCTAGAAATAAGTAGGCCTAGATAACCCTTTCTGAAGAAACTAGAAGCACGAATGCTAAAGAACTTAGTAAAATCTGTGGAGGAATATCAATAAAATATGTGCATTTTTCACAGTCTTCAAATACTTTTCCCAAATGGTTGCTAGGTTTTGCTTCTCTAAAGAAGTGTTTTTTGTCCTTGTCATCAAGCTTCTGTGAATTCAATGCATTTTTTGACACAACTGAAAAACAATGAAATTGGGCAAGAAATAACTTCCGTAATGGAATCATGTCACAAACGTATTGAATGAGTACAGGAAAAATTGGTAGGTATGTTTGTATTAACCAGTTACTAAATGCAAACAAACCTGTAGGAGGGAAGGAATGAGCAAATTTTCCCAGTCAACCTAAATAATTCAGATTATACTATCTACTTAGAAACACTTTTTTTTCTGTTGCCTATAAAATGCTTCGTTCTTGATGTAATATGCATCAACATTGACACCCAGTGGCCAGAGGGACTTAAATCACGTTACTCACAACTTGCTTTCTGTGTCTATTTTAAACATATTAAGACTCTGAATTTAATCTAATATCTATGCAATTATGTTTAAGTGCACACAGGCACACATGGCTAGGCAGAGAGAAAGAGTTTTTCCACTTAAAATATAGGTATTAACAAATGGAGATATTTTCTGTAGCACAAAATGGCATTTGGACATCCATCTTCCTTTGACTTTCAACAGGAATCAGCCTTTGGGCTGACATTTATGCTAGTGAAAATCTTCTCTTACACACTGTCCTTGTCTGGTTGCAATAAGTAAAGAAACAAGTTCATACCAGTCAGAGAGAATTACTTCCTACTAGAACTAAAAATAAAAGTTCCGTAAGTACTGCAAGTACTATAAGAAAAACACAAACCCAAAGTATTTTTATCTCATTTTATGCAATTCTCATGTTGGCACGAACAGGGTTGATGTGAACAGTAGTCTCCTGAGATTTTCGTTCTTTAAGCCAACATTACTGAATGAAAGCTGTAGACAGATACGTCCACAAGAAGTGGGGTAAAACTTTATAATGAGGAAGAATATAAGGACTAAGGAGACAAAGATAGAATAATAGCACTTAGCATAGATGGGATAGAAGTCATCAGGCAGTGAAAGAGAACAAGGCAGCAGGCTTACCTTTGTGAGAACGCTGGAATGTGAACAAGGATTGTGGCCACTGCAATGCCAAGAAAATAAATTCTGGTAGTTCTGTTGAAAAACAAAACCAACCAACCAAACCCCAATGACCAAAAAACCCAAACCCCAAACCACCACCTTTTTGTGTCTCCCCAAGATTTTATATTTTTCTCATCCTACTTACGTCAAAGGGTACATTTCCCTAGAAGATGACCAGTGTACTTGACACTATAGACAATATTCGGAACGTAAAGCTGGGCAAGCCTATAAGCACAATATTCAACTCACAAGCCAGAGGCTAAGTCCTTTGTATCTTAGGACAGTTAAGTACAAAATAACTGCACTTCATGAAAGAATTTGAGAAGCAGGAGGAGAATAGAAACTAAGAAAAATCACATTTTCCTATTATGATGTAGAACTGAATAGTGAATAGTTTGACCGAGGCAGAATTTGCCATTGTATTTTGATTCAAGACACACCTCATCTCTCTCAGAAGAGTTGGCTGACCTAGACTGTTGCCTTTGCAATAAGTCTTTGTCTCCTTATTGCAAAGTCTTACAATGCAGAACAAATCCGTGCCTCCTGGATTGAATATTCCATCCACATTTCCTTTACATTTTAAGGTATTGTTCTAAATTTCTGGGAATAATAGGAGAGGTTTTTTGTGGAAAAAATTAATTACAATATTTGGGACAAAATGTAAATAATTTCATGCAGAATGTAGATCATTATGGGGGTACTGAGACAGAGAGGAAAAAAAGGGGGGAAGAAAATACGGCAATTGTCAGCAACAGAAATGCAGAGGTAATTTCTTTTTAATAAGACTAGAATAAAGTAAGGTAAAGAATAGCAATTCTTTCCAATAAACACAAGATTGACAAGCCTATTTGTTGTTGAGAGACCATCCATTGTCTCCTTGTAAACCTTATTTTACTAATATATATGTTGTACTGGTAGGTATCTCAGACAGAAGAAGGGGAGAACAACACTAGAGCATAGTATAGTATTCTATAGAATAGTAGAAATGAGAGTTTTCCAATTTAGAATCATAGAATCACAGAATGGTTTAGGTTGGAAGAGACCTTAAAGCTCATCCAGTTCCAACCCCCTGCCACGGGCAGGGACACCTTCCACTAGAGCAGGTTGCTCCAAGCCCCTGTGTCCAACCTGGCCTTGAACACTGCCAGTATCACTACATGTCCTATCACTACATGTCCTTATCCAAAGCCCTCTCCAGGTTTCTTGTAGGCCTCTTTTAGGCACTGGGAGCTGCTCTAATGTCTCCCTGGAGCCTTTTCTTCTCCAAGCTGAACAAGCCTAATTTCTCTTCACCTGTCTTCATAAGAGAGGTTCTCCAGCCCCCTCATGATCATCTTCATGGCCCACCTCTGTTTTATTATTTACCTGTTGTTATTCAAGGCTTACTGTACCTTAAAAGCCCTCTGCATTGCTCTCTGATATGGCTAATCACCACACCGATCTCCCAGCAGATACAAGCAATGAAAAAGACAGTTCTCATGAAGAGTGAAGTGGTAATGGTTAACTAATTCCCATACAAGGCTTATGTTTTATAATTCATATCTGATTGTATGTTTAGCATGTATTACTGACATTGGAAACATATCACAAAGGGGCCTTGGTTGCTTTGTTGTTTAGGGTTCTTTTAATACTCCTGAGAACTGTGACTCAATATCAATTAAATGGAAAACCAATTTCGTTTCATAATTGTGAAACTATGCATTTCTTTAAAATGGTTCAACTTTGAAGATAGTTCCAGACTTTCAGCCTGCGATTTTCACATTTCCTATGATGGCAGAGTTTTACAGGGAAAGGCGGACACAATTGAAGTACAGTACAGTTTGTGAGGATATTACTGTATCTGCAATTTCATGTTAATTTTAATGCCTTTACTTCAGCCTTTAAATAAAACTTCAGTTTTGCTCTTGAGCCATCACAGGAAGCTGTAGAGAGCAATGAGATTACCCCCTCCACCTCCTTTTCTCCACACTAAACAAGCCCAAAGTCCTTAGGCACTTCTTACAGGATTTTCCTTCTACCTTTCACCAGCTTTCTTGCCCTCCTCTGGATGCATTTGAGTACCTTGACATCCTTCTTAATCTATGAGGCTCAGAACTGCACACAGTGCTCAAGGTGAGGCAACACCAATGCTGAATACAGCAGGATAATCACCTCTTTTGTTTGCCTCTTGGCTGCCAGGGCACTGGGGACGCTGCCTCTTTCTGCCTGCTTAAGAGGCTATGGAAGAAAAATATTATCCTAAAAGCTGCTGCTTCTATTTTCAGTTCTTGCACTAAATGTCATTCTCTAAAACTTTTCCTTCAATATATTTTGAACAATTCTCCTGACATTGTATTAGTGAACACGAATACTGTGATGAACAGTGCTTCTACACATAAAGCCTGGTAGTCTTCTATTCACTGGTACCTTGAAAGACATTTTTTGTCTCTTTTGCATTTAGGTGTCCTCTCTCTTGTTGCAGAAACTAATTAACCTCACAACCTGAAAACTGACAAGGGTGTATATGATTTTGTTGTCTAAGTCTTGCAATGACACTGGAAATAAGAACTACTTTAAAACAGAGAGGAAAATTCACTGCATGGTGTTGCTGGGCTTGCTCATGATGGTTGGAGATCTACGTGCCCTCTTTCAAGGAAAAACGCACACTATGTTTTCCATATGAGTAGCCTGTATTTGACTTTTCATTCTACCTGCTCCTTAATATAATTAGGACCATATCTAACAGCAGCAAGATGAGTCTGCAAACCCTGTTGTGCCAGATACGCAGAACTGAGCACTGCGTGGGAAGTGTAATTGCTGAGCACTCTATAGAGCGCTCACTGCTTGATTCCAAACTGGGAGGAGCTGCAAGCAAATTGAGAGACAAGAGTAGAATTGAAAATGATCTGGACAAGTAGGAAAAAAAAGACCAGGGGGGTGGGGGTGGGGAGGTGGGGAGGTGAATTGAAGGCAATTCTGGGAAGACAGGAGCAGAATATCACCCTTTTTGTGATAGGAACGATCAACTGCTGAGTAGAAGATGGGGTATGCCTAGCATGGCAGTAGTTTTGTTGGAGTTGTCATTCTGTTGCAAAGAGGAAGAAGATAAACAGTGAACTGTAATGTGTATAGTATAGTTTATACTATTTTTAATATAAGCTTGACAGAAGTTTCAGTATTACCTTCAGGTGTGGGTACAAGACTGCCATATAGAGAGAAAATGTTTAGTTTGAAGAAGGGAAAGAGGAATAAGATGGAAATCAGGATCTTTGAGAAATGATTACAAACATTAGGTTGTTTTGCTTAGGCAAGTTAATTTATAGCTGCTCTACTTAAACCAGCAGAACTATTCCCTGTCAGCTGACTCATGAAAGCCATGAGTTTCACTTCCAAAAGCCCCTGCTTTTGGCTTAAGCTGTTTCATGTTCTTTCCTTTGTAGCTGTGGCAGGCAAAGAAGATGGGATTTATCCAGGGTGAGTTGGTGGGTGGGATAAACACATGACCTGCAATGAATTTACTGCCTTTACTACCTGCGCGGGTTTTTTTCAGTAGATGCACCTTAAGAAGAGACATAGTAACAGTTTTCACATGTGAAAAAGAGGAAGAAAACATAGTATGCATTGTATATAAAAGAAAAGGAAAGGACATCAACCACAGCACAGAAAATGTAGGTTAGACATTAAGAAAAGCAATCCTTTCCCAATTGTGAGGATTGTTAACAACTGCAGTGAGTTTCTTAGGAAGGCTGTATAATCTACGTCAGTGGGGAGAGTTAAAAATACAGTAGGGATGTAGCTGTCAAGAATTGTTTAGGTGCAGTTGATCTTGCCATGAGGATTTTTTTCCGGAATTTCTCTGTTTCTGTGGTTTTATTTGCACAGAGCTGTGGGATCAGATCTGCCAGAGGAAGTCTACACTGGAAAGAGCTACATGTTTCTTATCTACTTGTTCTCACACACACACCCACCCCACATACCCCCCCAAAAAAAAACAACAAACATTTACTTTAAATTGTTTTAGATCAGTGAATGTAAAAACCTAACCAGTAAAATTTCTACAGTAAAACTTCATATATATGTTCTAAGCCAGAAAATGGCTACTGGCATCTGATCACATGTGAATTCTTTTAAACTAAATGCAATTACAATGAAGGCAAGACAATTACATACCCAATGATACAAGTTGTCCAACTTTCACAGCTTAAAGCTGGCTTTATTAAAAGCTTAAAGGGCTTAGTGAAGTAACAGTATTGTTTCATTTTGCTTGAAAAAGTAAGTTCACTCTCTGCTACATAGAGCAGTGCAAAAGAGCCTCCTGCAAAACTAGACATTAAAAAAGATCATCGTTCCCTTCATATTTATTATACCAGAGTAACTTTATAAAAGACATCTAGTCAATCAATCATGGGTGTATTCTGGCAAACGGACAGCTAGATAAAATTATACCAGATAATAAGAAACTCATATTTATCATACTGACTGACTTTCAACACATTCAAATACACCAGAATTAAGTACTATCAATCTTTGCTTGTCATATGTCTTCATAGGAGCATACCCTAACAGAGGAGTTTCAAATAGAACCTGCTAATTTCTCTTCCTACCGCCTGCGTACTCTTATTACCATGACAGCTACCGAGTTTTAACTCTGGTCAAGTTTGAATGGGGAAAAACAGTGTTTTGTAACCAGCTGTTGTGCTTCCAAATGACACAAAGGGGAGGCTTTTCTTCCTTCTTAATGGTGCATATCCAGTACATCATTTTGAGCAGTGCTAGTTAATGAAAGAAAGAATATCCACTGATTAAACACATGCTAGAATGAGTAATTCTACATGTAAATCTGTAGGTTTATTGTGAGAGAGATAGACTTTCCCACTGAAAAACCTGTGTCTGGGTGGGGAGACTAAAAGTGGAAAGAAATGGCTCAACCTCACTCAAGCTGACATATGCAGCTCTAAAAAGTGGGAAGTTTGAGCTGGTTCTAAGTCAAAGTGGGCAACAGGCAACTGGTTTAGCACATCAAAACTGTTAGCTCCAGAACCATCAAAGCCTAGATCAGCTACTTAAGTGTGTAGAAAAAGTGGTGGAAAACCCACTGCTTAACCTGTTTCTACACCCGTGGATGCCTTGATTTCCTTTCTGGGAAATTAAGTTCCTACTGGCTGGGCTGAAGACCCTGTTTTGAATTAAGTATTCCTATGATTGAACATAATGGCCCACCTGATGGTCAGGCTATTAATCTATTTATCACGTTTTTTGTGGCATTCTCATTTTTCTTACAGCAGAGACCTGGATATAGGCATCTAGGTGTAAGCTAAGGTATTCCCTGCCTTTTACCCAGTATTTAACATGCAGCTGCAAGATAAGGTGTCTCAGGTTTTGTAATGCTGTTCCTTTCTCAGAAAATAGCCCTGAAAACTTATCTTGTGTATTAGATGTGGATTCCAGCAGACAGCTGAATTTATAAGCACTGGTAAGTGAGTGCAAGGCCTCAAATCTTGATCTTCTGCCATTGACACTAATGGAAATTTAGTGGTTCCTTTCAAATACATAGAAACTTAACTTCTTGGTTACTTCTGTATGAATAATTTGTGAAGAAGGATGCCAAGCAGAATAGTTAGGAAGAATTTACTTTTTTTGCAGGCTGAGGAAGATGGGGTGGCAGATGAATGATCTGTCTCATTAACAGAAATGCTTTGGGATTCTCAGAGCTTGCAGGGCCCATAGAAAAAATGCAGTGAAACACAAATTCTAACAAGCTCAAAATCACATGCAAACTGCTGTTGAACCAGAACAGGAAAGACTGGAGACAAGATGTATAGCATGTGAAATCTGCACTATCTGAATTTGTCACACAAATTAACTGCCTGTGTGTCTCCAGACTCTCAGCAAGAAGGAATTCTTATAGCTGTGAGACCTAAATCACAGCTGCTTAAAATCCTGTGACCTTGCAAAGGAAAGGAAGGTAGTATTTTTAACCTAAGTAGCAGACTTGCTTGGAAATGCAAGTAAGAAGTGACTTGGGTTTTGCAAAGGTGCACAGAACTTTCATAGTGGTCTGAAAAGTGTGGAGGGGGCTTTGAACATAGTGGTGTACTTGATGAGTGGCTAGGTCACGATCTGCGATTCTCTGCTGAGTTCTCTCTACAGCTTCACCACAATCTTTCTCAGGTTGGAGGTGGATAGGGGGTGAAGAGAATGGATGAGAAATAGAAGATCATATCTAGGAGTGAATTCAAGACAAGGAGAATAAACAGGAGGAAGCCACTATGTCAGAAATATACTTCTTTCAATTACCTGTTTAAGCCTCAGCAGATATGAGAAAGAATTAGGCTGATTAACCTGCGTCAGGAAAGGTGGAAAGGAACTAGAAAGGAAAAGAAAAAAGAGAAGGAGGGAGGAAGTATGTCCTAAGGATTTGTTTGTTTCTGAGAAGATTCAAATTCACTGTCTTCTGGACAATGAATTAAGTGCCTGGTCTGTGAACTTGAGTGGCTTCTGAAGGCTTAAAAATATGACTTAAAGGTAAACTTTTCCCTTCGCTCAGGATGAAACATGAGATGTTTATGAGTTTAGTCTGACGCAGTTACCGACTATACATCCAGTTTGAATATAATCAAAGATGATGCACTTCTGCTTTAACCGTACTTGTGGGTTTCAGGTTAGAGCTGTCTGCTCTTGGAGCACAGATTTTCAGGCTAGCAGTGTTAGGTCAGCTATGGAGAATTCATTAGTTTCCCAGTTCAGTAAAAGAGTAAAGTGCCAAAGAGTTTTCTGGTTTGGGTTTGGTTTTGTTTTGGTGTTGAAGAAGTGGGGTAGAGTACTTCTTGGTGTTTGATAAGGCTCACCTTTAAACCATGATTTTCTCTCTAAACATCATCCTGTTCTGCTAGTAGTTTGTACAGAACAGATTGTATAAAGAGAAAAGAACTGGATTCCTAATGCCTTTTCTTGTGAAGGAATCATGTTTATTTAGATTTGGACCTTGTTTTGCAGTCAGAATGTTTGGGGCACACTCCATGCGTAGAGCAATAAAATGCTACAGACAAATTTGCCATTTTAGGGGGACATACAGCAAGCTTATTTGTGGGGCTAGGCATATCATTTCATGGACTACTTCTCTTCATAGATTTACACTATTACATTATTTTTCCTGAAAGTGCTATTTTTTGGTGCATTTCTAAGGAACAGGGAAAAGAAATAGTAGCAGGTTTTGGCAGGATTAGGGTGCAAAACAGTTACATTTGCTTGCTGAAGCTGAACAACCGGGTAGTAGATTCAAACCAATGAAATAATAAAGGGATAGTTGCCAAAGGAAGAGGTTATATGCAGAAGTATGAAAGGTGAGAGAATAGACAATGCTTTCTAATTAGAAATGTGAATATTCATTTATGTCTAAAATTAAAGTTATACGTTCTAGTTACTTAGATGAATAACACAATTCATCCAGCTATTTAACAGCTATTCCTAGGGTGAATTAGTGATGAGTGATGGTTGAAATATTCAGCTCAGTTTACCTGCCGTTTCAGAGTTTCTTCAATCACGTTTACACATTCGGCTTATTCCACAAACTGAGAATCAGATTCTAACACGAAAACAAACTCAAAATCATTAGGCTCAGCATGTAGTCTACAAATTAGTAGCTGTCACAAAAGGTAGTTCTGATTCCAAAAGGAGATTAGTCATTTTATGACATGAATAAACAGAAATCTTGCTCAAATGAAGATGCTGGAGTTGAATATGTGCTATGACAGGGAATGGATTGAGCAGGAAGCCACTGCTGTGGAAATGGCAGAACACAGTACTTGAAGCTGGAGAGCATTGTCTTGAAAAGAGATGTTGAAGCATATTTTCGCCAAGAAAGCCAATTTTCAATCCTTCTGTGCTTTGAATACTGCCAATTCTATTATTGATTTGGAAGGGGAGAAGAGGAAACAATAATGAGCTTTGTCTGACAAAATCTGAGTATTAAAGCATAGTCAAAGTGGTTTTGCTCTAGTCCTACCTCATGTTTTAGTTGTTATATAGAGAAATTGGAGAAATGGAAGGAATGGAAAAGAAGTCTTCCCAGAAAAATATATTTGAATATACTTTGCATACTGAGCTGTATTTTTACTCTTTGGAAAAGAGAAAGGATGGACTTCTGCAGGTATTAGTAAACTTTTAATTTCAATGAATGATTATTCTTTTTGGAAAGCCTTTTTAGTGCTGGGAAAAGCCAATTTAATTAATTGGAACATCAGGTCATTCCTTGGGGTGGGATGGGGGACAGGACATTTATCAGACCATGGTCTTGGTAACAAAAAATATAATAACTAACAACATTCCATAAAATTCCAGATAAAATATAATGCTAAATCAAGTCCACAGATTATTAATTTTGTAATAGTTGCTGTAGTCTTATGCTGGTATATTAATCTAGTAGCTGATTTGTACACTAAAGTAATTACAATCCTTCAGTAAGAGGTGAAGCAGATAAAATAATTCATAACAATAGCAGTAATTGCTAATTATCTACCTAATCTACAGGGGTAATGTGTTCAAACTGAAAAAGGGGAAGTTCAGATTAGATATAAGTAAGAAGCTCTTCTCTGTGAGGGTGGTGAGGCACTGGCACAGGGTGCCCAGAGAAGTGGTAAATGCTCCATCCCTGGCAGTGTTCAAGGTCAGTTTGGACAGAGCCTTGGGTGACATGGTCTATGGTGAGGCATTCCTGCCCATGGCAGGGGGTTGGAATTAGATGATCTTAAGGTCCTTTCAACCCAAACCAGTCTGTGATTCTATGATTCTATAAACCTTAATAAAATCAAGCCTTGTAGCTTGAGCATGTTCTTAAGTAACTTTATCCCAGTTTCCCAAACTGCAAAAGAAGAAAGGGCAAAATGTGGTTGTAAAGCCTAGTGAAGTACCATGTGAAATGAAGCAAAAGACAAAAAAAAAAGATACTGCAAATAGTGCATTTGGCATATAGTACATTCCACAAAAGAATATCCTGGAACATTAAGTGTCTGATGGCGTGTTTGAGGCCTTCAATTTCTGTGGAGGACATGGGAACTCAAAGTATGGGTTTTCTTTCTCGAAGCCCTGTGAAACTTTAAAAATTTGAGGGGAAACAAGCCTCCTTGAAGAGTGATGGTAAATGCTAGGTGTGGTTGATTGGCAATGGTGAAGGCTCCAAAAGACCTCTTTGCACAATCCAAGTCTTGGGTTTTGCCCAAGTGATCCTTGATACACAAATTGTTTAGGCTGCTTAGCATCAGAAATGCAAATGTGGGCTTTTTTTCAGGAGTGGTCTGGGAATAGATAGTTGCAGAACTAAATTTGTTAGGCTCCAGATGAAAATCCCTTCAAAATATTGGTGATGCCTCTGCAAAAACATTCACTTCCATGCTTTTCATGGAAGGTCTTTTGAGAGGTGGTTGGGGAAATAGCAATGTACTCTGTGTACATCTCTTCTTCTGACTGAGTGCCTTTGGGCCTCTTGCCTTCCTCTTAGGACTTCTCACTTCACAGGCCAAGCTAAACTAGGATGAAGCTTCTCTGTTTTTTCCCTTGGGGAAGTCTTTGTGCCAAATCCATAATGAGCAAGAAATGATGGAATTGTGACTGCTGTTGTCCAGAATGCCTTGCAGTCTTTCTCTTCAGTTCTTTGACTACTTCATTCGTATCAAACTATGTGTTCTACCCTTAATGACTTGAAAGTCACCTAGAGAATTTTTTAAACACCTCAAATACAACCTGAGGGAATATTTTGGATCAAAAGACAATCTTTAATACAGAAATCTGATCTGATGGTATCTTGTTTGTTCCTTGGGTTTGTTATTTAATGTTTTCTGATATTAACTGTAATATACTCCAGTAACAGAACCTGCCATCACTTATCCCAATGCAATGGTTTGATGGAACATGACTGCAATATCATTCTGTATGAAAGACAAACAGTGAGTTTTAATCAGTGTACAAGAAAGGAGAAAAAGAAATATGAGGGAATAAAAAAATAAAACCTGGAAGGAGACAGAAATGAAAAGCTAAAACATGCAGAAGGAGGCTGGTATAACATAACAGGGAAAGAAAACTTCTTCCTCATCCTGTTGTTTATGCCTGCTGAGGATTGTTCACTATCCTGAATGTTTTTATCTGCTAGAATTGAGTGTCATTTGAGCAAGCTAAGTAATAAATCCATCAGTAAGATTTTTCTTTAAAATAGGTTTCTTTTGCATGCTGGACAACAGCAGTCATAATTCCATAATTTCTTTCTAATTATGGATTTGGCACAAAGATTTCATCAAGGAAAAACCAGAGAATCATGTGATTGAAGAATAAAAATATAAGAGGAAAATGTAAGATGTAAAGGGACATAAATTTGAATTAAATCTTGATCAGAATTGTATTAGATATGCTCGTTAAATTCAGAGGATTAGGGACTAGCCCCAGTTACTAACCTGAAGACTCTGAATTCAGTGACTTGAACAACAAAGCTTTGATGTGAAAGAAGGATCCCATCAACATGATATATATCAAGCAGCAGTGCTGCTCTTCAAAGAGATGCAGCTCGTAACTCGCACCCATGGGCTAGCCCATGGCATAATTTTGAGAGCCCCAAAAAGCTACCTTAATCAGTGCAATCTCTCTCAGCCTATAGGCCAGCAGCACTGCCCAGGTCTCTGCAGCTCTCCTGGTATAGTCCTGGTTTTGAAAAAATCTGTCCCATTTTCAGGCTTGTGTCAGGCACATCCCCTTTTGCAGGGCCCTTTTTAGACTTATGTCAAACCATTTTACTTTGATGAAAAAACCCCTCATCCCAGGAGAACAGTATTGATCTCTTCAGATATACAGGATAGAACTGTCTATCATTGAAAGACACTAATCTATCATTACAATGGAGAATAATTAAATCTTGGTAATCCATCCCGTAAGATTAAATGCTTAAAGTTACAACTGTGTAGTGTAAAGATGAGGTTAGCAGAACGGCTCATGTGGAAGACTAGAAACCATGACAGCGCCTGTTTCAGCTGTTAAAAAATGTATGTGAATGATCTGGTGAGATACAAAATACGGCAGACTTAGGTCTTGGGTATCTGCAATAAAGTTAAGAGGTATATAAATCAGGGTGGAACTTCATGTGCAGATTCTAAAAGGTAAATACAAGTAATAGTTTTCTGCATGCCCGAGTAATTTCGGATCAAATTTTGAAGAACTGTCATGGAATTAGAAGCCATTGAATAGTGAAGAGTTTCCGACTGAATACATGGTAAACAGTGATTCAGAACCACATAACAGGTGTAAAATTGTACTAAGAAGTCACTCAGATACTGAAGGATTAGATCTTCATATTGTAGACTTGCAAAGTATACTGGTTTCAGTGAACCCACTTCAATTTGCACCACCTGACAAATTGGCTTTAAGGATGTTGAATAGAAGCTAAGCTATTTAGAAACACCAGCAACAGACAGAACTGTAGAATCATTTAGATTGGAAAAGACCTTTGAGATCATTAATTCCAAATGTTAACCCAGTCCTGCCAAGGCCACCAGTAAACCATGTGCTTAAATGCCATATCTACACTAGTTTAAATATCTCCAGGGATATTGACTTTACCAGTACCCTGGTTAGCCTGTTCCAAAGCTTGACCTTTTTGGTGAAGAAATTGTTCCTAATATCCAATCTAAATCTCCCCCGGCACAACTTCAGGCCGTTTCCTGTTGTCCTACTGCTTGTTACTTGAGAGAAGATACTGACACCCATGTTGCTATAACCTCCTTCAGGTAGCTTTGTTTATATAGTAATCCAGCAAAAATAGGGTGGCTCATGGCCAAGACTATTTTATTCATACTGAAAGAAAAGCTAATTGAATAGGGAATTCAAGTCTGGAGCAACAACAAAAATATATTTAGAAATTTTCTATGTTAGTTATTCTAAAACTTCTGGGTAGTCTTTTACTATTCATTTGAAATCTTGCAGACAAACATATTTCTGACTTCTGACTGGGAACTTTAGAACTTCTGGCCTTTAAGACCTGGCTGCCAGTTTAAGAGTACAGCTTCTTGGCAGATACTCTCCAATCACTGAATTCACAGTAACAGCAAGCATTTTAACATGGGTTTTTTTAAAAATCCAAGTAGTTTACAGAATCATAGATCTGCTTGATTGGAAGTGATTTCCTGAGATCCTCTGCTTCATCTCCTCAGACTGAGGCTGGAACAAAAACACTTCTTCTTAGAATCTATTAGTAAAAGGATTTCATAGCTTATTCTGATAAGGTTGTTTAGTGCTTATTTTCAAAGTTGCAAAGTTGTTTCTAATAGCTGAGTTATATTTTGTCTGCTGAAACTAAATTGATTTCTTTTCCTTGGGCTGTTCCGATAGAAAACTAATAACTGATCATCGTTTTCCTTACATTTTCCATTTGCTGCTGTTTTGCGGATTGTCTCTAGATTTCCGTCCTTCCTTGCAATTCAGGGTTTGGAGTCTTGGCTCTGTAGGGCCTCTGCAAAGACCCTGTCAGTCTGATTGATACCCAGCTGACTGATACCCAGCCCAACCTGAGCAGCAATCTGGGCCTTCTGGGTAACTCCCCCCAGTTTCTATACTGAGCATGACGTGCTGTGGTATGGAATACCTCTTTGGCTAGTTTGGGTCAGGTGTCCTGTCTCTGCTTCCTCCTGGCTTCCCATGTCCCTCCTCCCTGGCAGAGCATGAGACTGAAAAGTCCTTGATTGGAGCAAGCATTACTTAGCAACAACTAAAAACATCGGTGTTATCAGCACTGTTCCCTGGCTAAAGTCAAAAACACAGCACTGCACCAGCTACTAAGAAGGAGAAAAATGAGTGCTATTGTTGAGCCCAGGACAAGTGGGACAAATCTTAAAGCAAACAATTAAATCTTTATTATTTTCATTGATTAAATATTTCCAAAGTTTTCTTGGGAGCTTCCACTGTGTGCATGCCTGAATTAATGCCATTCAAAACAATAATAAATGTAAGACAAACCCTAAGGAATAGTAAATCAGCTTGCATCTAACTGAGGTTAGAGATGTCTTGGCAAGGAAGAGAAGCCAGGCTTCCAAACTCCCAAGTTCAATATCAGTTTGTAATATAAACGTGCTTATTCATCTTCTTTCTAGTGGAACTGAACTGATTGGCACACACTGTTTTCTAAATCTTGTTAGATAAAGCAGCAATGTCTCTAGAGACAGATGTTCTCTCGTCCACTTAAGATAAGCTCTTCCCTCTATTGCTTTTGCTTTTCCTCAGAAGTTAAATCAGAGTTTTATGCTTACTTGGCAATGTAAAAATAGCACTGCTGAATCTGCTTTTAACTCCTTAAATCTTCTCCAAACTGTAAGTTTTTTAATCCACACCATTAACACCGTTGTGGAGTGCTATCCTGAAAATTCACTGCAACTCTTGTAAGAGAAAGTGATAACTGTGAAAGACCTTGGTCTTGATCTGTGAGCTGAAGAATCTATTGGGGTCTTATTAAGCATCTCTTTCCCCATGTATCAGTACCTTCTGGAAAGAAAACTTTCTGTAGTGTGATAAGGGCAGCATGGTGTTAGAAAATCAGGCTATAAGCAATATGCTGGTTACAAATGTCCAGTATTTTTAGAAATGTTATTGAAGAAAAAATAAATTAAAAAAAAAAATATCTTTGTGGGTTTTGTTTTGTTTTGGGTTTTTTTTTCAATAAAGATTTTTTGGACAGCAGACATGTTTTTTCACCACTGGAATTCCAGTTCACAAATTTCTGCTAACAGCTGTAAGGTGCTAGGAGAGAAGAATCAATATTTGAAAGAAGATATCACTTAGGTCTGTTAATAATACATTTTCTTCTATGTATATACAATGCCTGTGCGAACCTCGTGAAGTTCAACAAAGCCAAGTGCAAGGTCCTGCACCTGGGTTGGAGCAATCCTAAGCCCAAATACAGGCTGGGGGAGACTGGATACAGCAGCCCTAAGGAGAAAGACTTGGGGGCGTTGGCTGACAAGAAGCTCAACATGACCCAGCAACGTGCACGTGCAGCCCAGAAACCAATTGTGTCCTGGACTACATCGAAAGTCCCATGACTGGAGGGGGACTTTTTAGAAGGGCATTGCCCTTACGCATTCAATTACAAATTGTATTGCCCTTACACATTCTTTGAGGGGGCATGAATTAAAAAGAGAAATCCAGTCATTTCAAACTGTGTGTTCTGTAAACGTGCTTAGTAGTAGTTGAATTGCAGGTCATAAGATAAAGAAATTTTGCATGAGAAGATAGTGAATTTGTTGGAGTGAAGCAATAAATAGGAGATCTCGGGTTTCATTTTCCAAGCTCTATTGGAAAGTCTATAAGGAAACGACTTAGAGACATTGCCACCACAACATCAATAATTAGGAAACAGCCATAGGGAAAACATGAGAGAACAATGTTGTCTCTCAGTCCCAGAAGAGATTTAAGCCTTTTGGACTGTATATTCAGAGGTATTTCCCACAAAACAGATGTTTTGCTGTTTTAAAGCCTATTGACTTTCAGCAGAAGGTACCTGAATACATTTAAATATAAATGGTACTGGGAGGTGAAGATATTTAACAACAAAAACAGAAATTGAGAAACATTTCATTTTCTTTTAAAGGTGGTGCATAATTGCTCCTTTTCTCTTGGAAAGACATTCTATTTTTGAAACCAACCTGGACCTAATGACGCTTTATACTTGTTCAGACTTCAGAAGGCTCTGGGGAGACCTTATAGCAGCTTTCCAGTACCTAAAAGGAGCCTACAAGAAGGCTGAGATTTACAAGTTCATGTAGTGACAAGACAAGGGATGATGGGTTTAAACGGAAACAGGGGATGTTCAAGTTAGATAAAAGGAAGTTCTTCCCTGTGAGGGTGCTGAGGCGCTGGCACAGGGTGCCCAGAGAAGCTGTGGCTGCCCCATCCCTGGCAGTGTTCAAGGCCAGGTTGGACACAGGGGCTTGGAGCAAGCTGCTCTAGTGGAAGGTGTCCCTGCCCATGGCAGGGGGTTGGAACTGGATGAGCTTTAAGGTCCCTTCCAACCCAAACCAGTCTGGAATTCTATGATACTTCAGTGCTCTTGAATAGTTCCTTATATTCTGTATTTCAAATGCATTCAGGGCTCCAATGGGGGAAATACAATGTCTGTAAATGAGGTAAAGTGCTGTTTCAGAAGTGGAGATGCTGAGTCCATTTCATCTGTGAACAGAAAATAACTGAGTGACAGTACAGTGAGCAAAACATTCATGTGTGCAAACTGGGTGACAGAACAAATAGAAAAACCCAATCGTATCTAGATGAATGAAGATAATTTAACTTCTCTGATTCTTTTATGCCAATCTGTTCTTCTGCTGTGTATTGCAAGTATTCAAGTTGAAGTTTGGGCAGGTTTCAAAGATTGATTTCCCTGTATTTGTCAAGCTTTCAGATCTGTTTGATGACAGCTTCTTAGATCAAAGTCAGTTGGACTCCTGTGTCTGTCTAAAATAAGACTATCTGAAGTGATTTTCAGACATAACAAATGCTGCTAAATGTCTTTCAGTGACTCTCTGTCACTAGTTTGTCATCCTTTTTAATACGTTAAGATTTCTACTTATGACACATTCATTTTTTGAATGCTAGGATATGTCCTATACCAGGCATCAGCTGCTATATGAAAATGTGGTCAGAAAGGTAAAACATACGTCATGAATGCTACCTTGCTTCTTTAAAACATGCCATATCCAGCCTATCTAGCAGTATAATTGTTTGATTTTTCAAGGAGGATGAAAAATATTTCATCTCTGGATAGAATCAAATACCAAATAGTAGTATTTGGTGAAAAAATAAAATCCCTCAAATATTGCCCTGTCTTTGAAATACGACTGCATCACAGTAACTGAAGAAAGGTGGACTTCCTTAAAGGTCACCTCCTCAGTCACTGTCTGCTTCTAGACAGACTTGTGTGCCATCACACATCTACCTATCCTGAGACACTGGTGGCTGGGAATCTATTTCAGTATTTATAACACTTTTTTATTCTGACTGGTTACAGGTAAGGAAAATTCTGTTTCACTCTGCATGCTATTGAGCTGTCTCCATGCAAGGAAGGTCAGGCAGACCCATGGGCTAGCAGACTTCAAGTGGAATAGCATTCACAACAGATCTGCATGAATTATAGGAGCTTTAAAGTACTGGTGATGGTCTGCACTTTGTGTCCTTAACACTTGACAATTTCTGGCCTATTATGTTCCTAGAGTCAGGTATTTCTGGCTTACTACATGAAAGCTGGCAGCTTTTAATTAGCATTATAATCAGAACGGCAGCTGCTACTCAGCACTTGTGGCTTCAGTATTGTCCAGCTGGGTATATTGTGCTGGTTTTATGCTCCTGTATGTACTGTTTGCTGGAATGAATTCACCTTGCTGGATTTCCCTACCAGAGCCCAAATGTCATGACAAAGATTTTAGTCCCTGGCATTATTGTTTCTCAGAAAAGTTAAGTCTGAAAGCTAAAGTTTGAATATCTGATCATGAGTATACAGGGCAAATAAGCCACATCTATCACACAATGACCCACATCAATGAATCATGCTAAAATGAAGGAAGAAGTGATTAAAATGAAAGCTTAATAACTCCATTTCTATATGATGTTATGTAACTTTCCAATTTCAGCAACAGTGTGAAAACATCACAATGACAATTCCAGATTTTTCAGCACTTCTGGAAAAAAATCTAATTATTTGCTAATTACCAGTATGGGAAGCATGTGAAGGGCATCAACAGTAACAGAGAATTTTGTCTCTTTACGTACTTAGTGAATGCAAGATGTGGCAAAACTAGTTATTTTGGATATGATGTTTTAGACAATGTCTCATTTCCTTCCTGGATAAGGAGTGGAGTGCCCCATGTCAAGCTCAGAACTCTCTGTTACAGCAAGATAAATTGTCAGAGTCCTCAAAGTCCTGCATATACTTCTACTTGGAGTCAGACTTGGATAGAGTATCTTCACTGATGGAAGCCCTGCACATGTGAATCAAGCCCTGTATCTTACTGAAATCTATTTCCTAGCATGCTGCTAACTAGAAATGCAGTTTGATGTGACAACTCCAAATCCTTGTTGTTACTGAAGATCCTATTATATATTAACTGAAATTTAAGCCATATATTCTAGTGTATGAAACCTTCAGCTGGATTCCCTTCTTTTCATAATACATTTCTTGTAGGTTTATTAGAGATCATGTGAACTGAAGATAAGAAAAAGCTAGTTTTTGACCTGTCTTCTCCTAGTGAAAGACTGAAGACTGGAAGGTTATTCCCTAGGAAATGTGGAGATAATTTGCCATCTTGTTTTATAAATGTGCTGTTACATGGCTGTTATGTTTCCAATGAGAGGTGACTGCAGTGGTGAAGTAAAAACAATTGCTTTGGCAAAATGATCCCTAGAGCTTGATAATTAATTACATTTTACTTCAGGCTTGCACAATCTTTTTATTTTCTTTGGGACCAAAGGAAATACAGAGTTGCTTTTATTTATTAATGAGGATTATTTTTTTAGCACCAAAGCTATCCTATCCAAATACAAAGCAAAAGTTAAGGGATACAGAGAAATGCAGACAAATGACGACTCTCTGTCCTTCTGTCTCCTTCCAGCCCTCCTTTTCTCTTTTTCCTTTTCCTTCAGCAATAGCAATTCATTCCCTTGGTCCAGGAATTCAAAAAGGAAAGTGTAGGCTGAAGTAATTAACTAGATGAAGACAAACCAAACCAATCACCTCTATTATTGCTTTATTTTCACATGATACTTGTTTTAGGTACAGCGTGACCCTAAGGACAGCACAAGATGGAGACAAAGAACCGTCAAAGTAAAATTGACACTAGTGGAGGATTAATAAAATCTCTGTATCTACCTCCAGACATCACCTCTGAGACAAGATTAGTTTAAACGTAGTAACACTGCTAGTTACTTGCGGACAACAATATCAGATGTTAAAAAAGACAATATTGTAGTTGTTTTCATTTATCTTTTGGTTTTACTAACTGAGGTTTTTTTTTCTGCAGGGAAGCTCACATGAGTTTCTCTGTCCAGTTCTTATATGCAAATGGTTTAGCATTCCTCAAAGTAGTAGAACTACATCCATTGCTGATGTTTCCTTTGTTTCACTTACAGGTAGGGGACAGACAGCAGCATAAAAACTGCTATGCCTTTAATAATTAACTCAGGCTGCCTCAGGAACACTCTCTCAGAAGACTGATGCTAATTCTTTGTATGGTAATAGCTTAGAGCCTAGAAATTACCAGTAGGATTATGAAGTTGTCCAAAATCTGCAGTTTACCCAAGGGGAAGCTGAGGTCAACATCCTCACCATCGCAACAAGACATAGGCACACACACAAAGCCCTTGCACTTGATTTGATGCCTGGCATTTCGGCCCCATATATTCTAATGCAGAAAGTCAAATATCAGGGAAATAAGATTTGATTTTCAAAGTATTTCCTGGCTGCCTGACATGTTAAAATGCTTGTAAATTATTACTAAAGCATTCACATTTAGAGTGTCTGTTATTTAACATTACATCTGTATTCACTGCAGTTTTATTTTTCTCCAGGGTTTGCTTCGCTTGAAGAAGTAATTGTCATAAAAAATGCTGGTATAAAAACACTTAGAAAAACTCAGATGAACAGCTCTGCATTATTTCTTGCCTTACAAACATTATTATTGAACAGCTGTAAGACAGAATCACAGAATGGTTCGGGTTGAAAGGGACCTTCAAAGCTCACCTAGTCCAGCCCCTGCAATGAGCAGGGACATCTTCAACTAGATCAAGTTGCTCATAACCACATCCAGCCTGGCCTGGAATGTCTTCAGGGATGGGGCATCCACCACCTTTCTGAGCAACCTGTGCCAGTGTTTTACCCCTCTCAGTGTGAAGAATTTCTTCCTCGCATCCAGCCTTTTTACAGCCCCCCTCTTTAAGTTTAAACCCATCACCCCTCATCCTTCGCAACAGACCCTGCTAAAAAGTCTATCCCCATCTTTAAATAGTAGAAATATACCCTTCATCTTCTTTTTGGAGGGAAAAAAAAAATCTGAGGATGTAATAGTTTATTTGTCTTACAAATCTCTCCTTTTGAATATAACAGAAATTTCCAGATTGGGTGGAAGCTTCAAGATCAGAATGGGATGATTAGAATGATAATGACAGATATAGTATTGAGCTTTATTTTAACATTTGAAATTATGACCCAGTAGAGTGAGCAAATTTAAGCTCAAGTTCTTTAAATAAATCTGGAGAAAACTTCCTCATTTAGGAGGGTATTCTGAGGTGGCGAGATTTGGTAATGGCCTTAAAGACATGTAAAATAACTGTCAGCTACAAGATGGTACATAATCAGTCCCCAGCTATGAGATCTGTGCCACCAGCCAGCAGAGCTACCATATGTTGATGAGATGAGCAGCCAAGAGTAATTTGAAAGACATCAATTAAAAATATGGGGATACTGGCACGTGAAGAGAAGGATTTAAAACTAAAGCAGGGGAAATAGGGACGCACAAAAGGAGGATGTTAGTATTGCTTATGGACAACTGGAGCAGATGGCAACTTTTTCACGTAGGGAATTGATATAGTCACTGAATTCTGAGTCTGGTTAATACAGATCCCATTTTCTTGTTTAATAGTGAAATCACGATGATTCAAGTATCATTCTCTTTGAGGTTTCAGTCCAAAAACCTTAGTGCTTAGTCTAAGTCAAGGACTTTTCAGTCTCTCATGCTATGCAGTGATGAGGGGCAAAAGAAGCTGGGAGGAAGCACAGCCAGGACAGCTGACCCAAACTAGCCAGAGCGACAGTCCATAGCATAGAACATCACGCTGAATATAGAAACTGAGGGGAGTTGACTGAAAGATGCCAGTTGCTTCTTGGGGATGGGCTGGGCATAAGTCAGTGGGTGGTGAGCAACAGTATTGTGCATCACTTGTGTTTCTGTTATTCCTCTCCATTGTCTTCCTTTTCATATGATGATCATAAATATTACTATATCCTACTTTATTTCAATTATTAAACTGTTGATGTCTCAAATCACTGGGCGATTCTCCTCACCATATCACCAGGGCAGGAGGGGAGACACAGCAAGTGGCTGCATGGTGCTTAGTTGCAAGCTGGGTTAAAAATGTAGTCCTTTTTGGCATCCAGTGTGGGGCTTGAAGGTTTGAGATAACAACAGATCTCACCAGCGTGTGCTAAACTGAATTTGTTATGAACATTCATCATACTAGTTTAATAGTCTCTGGTCACAATATTGATTTATTTGTCCTCAGAGTTGCTGCGCTTGGTCTCAAGAGTTACATCATACCTTACTAGGCACGTATGTTCCCTGGTGTGATGTCTGTCATCTGTGGAGGGCTGGGCTTAGGGTATCAATTCCCAATTCTCCTTCCCATCCCACATCACACCTAGGGGAGAGAGGGAGTAAGCGACTGTGTGGTACGTAGTTGCCAGCTGGGGCTAAACCATGACAATAGTGAAAACATATATATTGTATTTTCAAGTAATAGATAACTAAATCATTGCCCTAAATTTGGCAATAACTAAATTGTTGCCAAAATAACTTACAAATTACTGAATTTATCACTCTATATTTACAGTAAGAGTTTAAAATATTAATACAGAAATCACAGCACAGTGGATAATCTGGTACCAATTAGCTCTTTGAAATCTTTTTACATCTTCAAATTCTAGCTGCATCCTGCGCGTACGGTATTCTTATGGGAACTAATTACTGGTGGCCTAAGGACGACTCCTCACAGCATGTGCTTTTTCCCAGGTCTTACTCATGTACTTCAACAAAGGAGTGTATCTGGCTGACAGTGAATGCAAGTCTCTTAATACATATGAATGACTTCAGAAACCCACTCATTACCTTCTTCTCAATAAGGGAATCTCAGTGACATTTGGAAGGTGCTTTGGAAGGTGTTCTGTGTTTAAAATAATTTCATTTGTTAGAATCCTGACCATCAGGAAATGTGGTTTAAGAGAAATTTTGGTTACAATCTCTCAGTCGTTCTAGAGCCATAAAGACAAATTAGGAGTGTCATGGTTTAAGTCCAGTCAGTAATTCAGAACCATGTAGTCCCTCTCTCACTCCCCCCCTTCCTCCCCCCAGCTCCCAGAGGGATGGGGAGAAGAATGGAAAGGATGTAACTCTCACGGCTGAGATAAGAGCAGTCCAGTAACTAAGGTATAACACAAACCACTGCTGCTACCACCAGTAATAATAATGATATGGGAAATAACAAGGGAAGAGAATACAACCGCTCACCACCCGTCAACCAATACCCAGCCCGACCCGAGCAGTGAACTAGCCCTTCTGGGTAACTGCCCTCAGTTCTACATCCTGGGCGTGACGTGCTGTGGTATGGAATACCTCTTTGGTCAGTTCGGGTCAGGTGTCCTGTCTCTGCTTCCTCCCGGCTTCCCCTCCTCCCTGGCAGAGCATGAGACTCACAAAGTCCTTGGTCAGGATAAACATTACTGAGCAACAACTAAAAACATGGGTGTTATCAGAGCTAGGCTGAAAGTCAAAAACTGTTCCTAGGCTGAAAGTCAAAACCACAGCGCTGCACCAGCTACTAAGAAGGAGAAAAATGACTGCTACTGCTGAACCCAGGACAAGGAGAAACTTCCAGTCAAAACTCTTTTTAACACATTATTAGAACTAAAATGGGCTTCACCAAACCATGGCAAACCACTTAGGTGCTTGTTTTCAGTTCAGTTATAGAGTCTGTGTCCAGAAGTTTCTGTCTCCATTTTACGTTTTTGTTGAAGCTGAGACCCTCTATGATCTGAGATCCACTGTGATCTGAGATCTCCTATGATCTTCCCACACAGAGAGCACAATGGTCATTAATCTGTAACTGAAGTCAAGTTCGTGTATGAGAATGCAATGCGTAGTGTGTAATCTACCTGGGAAGGACAAAAAGGGATTTCTGATTATAATACTGTTTGAGGTTTTAAAATAAAGGTGGGAGTTTTGAATTGAAGCAAGTTTTTATGCATTAACATTCTTGTACCCTCAGTCATCAGAACAAACTCTGTTTTTGCCTTAAAACACATTGACTGTATGAGCTTATTTTCTATACAGGGACAAAAATCTACCATCTCCAGGACAATGCTGCTTGCTCACAAAATCCCAGTTTGTGGTTGTTGTAGACCAGACTAGTCTCTATTGTTTGTTGGGAGCTAGTTATGATTTGACCAAGATGATGGATTGAGGAATTCTGAGTTTGGGTATCATCACTCTTGTTAGTCTCAACTCTTTCTTGTCACCTCCATGTAGAGATATGGGACTGCTATGCTAATAATAATAAATAATTTCTTTTAGCCTACCAGCTGCTTATACATGTTCCATTAGAGTTCACTTTGAGCATCTTATTAACTATGGCTAATGTGGAAGGAGAGTAAGGCATACAGAAAGGAAAGGAGTGCATATAGACAGGCATCCATCCTTAATGAAGATGGTTTTTATCCTGCAAACATTTTTACTTGTAAATGCGTTTCAGAGAAAATTAAAATGACAAGTGTTCCTAAAACACACCTGCACCCGATCTGATCTCAGCAAGTCCTTATACTCCTCAAGCCCATCTGTTGTTGCACAGTGACAAACCACTTTGCTTCCAAAAGAGCATTAAATTTACTATCTATGCACAGACCCCATTATCTCATTGGATGAGAGCTGAGAGAGCAAACCTGAAACCCTAATAAATGTTGAGTCTTTAGTGAAGTGAGGAATATTCAGTCAAATTACCATCCTTCCTTGAGTGTGCATTTTTAAACTTAAGCTCAGAACTGTAAAAGGCAAAATTATCCTCTCCCATTCATATTCTTAGGCCCTGGTAGTTACATTTCTTCTATTAGCAAAGGCTGGAATCCAAGGACTGGTAGTAAAAGACTGTAATGTCAAAAGCAGCACTGGAAATGCTGAGCATGGTAAATACTCGGGACAAACTTCACATCTGGACTTTGCAATGCTGTAGGGGATTAGTCTCTAGGATCCTGACTCCTCAATGATCAGCACAAGCTGATGCAGAGGATAAAGCCACTACCTATATGAGATGGTATCTTCAATAAGACTTTTCGTTTTTAGGCTTAGTAGCTGGAGATTGTAGAGATGCTTCAAATGGTATTGTGCTTAAAGGCCCTGCTGCATCTTTCCAAGAACTGAATCTCTTGAACATCTACTAGATATTCAGAAGTGATTCAGATGTGTTCTCTAAAGAGAAAAAGTAGCAAGGTTTTAAAAATATGATAATCTTCTACACTAATAACTGCACATCAGTGCCAGTATTAACGAGAAAAAACAGAAGGTGTTAAAACGAGAAAGCAAGCTTTTAGGTCTATTAGTCTCTCAGCCAAATGAACAGTTTTAATACGCAAACTTTTAGGATGCTCATGCAGTTAACCCAGTATGTTTTATAATGCCTGTCTTGTCACTGAAGGAGCAGATTTTGTTATAATAGAACCACTTCTGGTGAAAATATCTGCTATTTCCCCATTGCTTAACAATTCTTATTCCTTCTGATTTTCAGTCCCATAACAAGAATTACAAGTGAAGGAGGATTCCTATGTAGCTGCTTCAGGAATATTTGTCTGAAACGGCACATTTGTTTTCCACCTGAGCGTTCACTTAAATTGCATTTCATTCTACATTTATATTTCTCATCTACCTGATAACATCGAGCACGCTGATGCAGTTTCTATTGCTATCATCCACATGACCATATCTGATTTCATTTGAAATCTATTAAGGTAGACCATGTTCTTGTTAACAGTAATAAGCACCAAGGTGGTTGAGTGCTGCTTTGAATGAAGATGAATGGAGGGAAATGTAATGACTATAAACTCTGCAAAGCAAAAAGGCTGTCTTAATGGACTTAGATCAGCTTATGAGAATAAAATGACTTCACTAATGTAGAGTTGAGATGGACTTGACTGATTCAGCCAACAAGCTTGCTTAAGGTGCCACATTATTATCATATCACTAATAACTACAATGTAAAGAGTTCCCTGAATCTCATAGCTCTGGTATCACTCATTCATGCCTGTAAAACTTAATTTTACTCCTGGGTAGGTACCTCATTTAATTTATTTCACTAACATATGCTTATTGCAGAGAATATATTTGGGCATAACGTTTGTTCCTTAAGCACTTTGAAATAAAAAAACCCCAAAGCTACCAGAATGACCTAAGAGAGCAGACATCACAAATAGAGCGGCCAGTTCAGAGAATTGTTTTCAGTGAAACTGCAATGCATTCTCTAGGCTAGTCTTTATGCATTGCATACGTTAAACTGTCAGCTGCTAGATGGCACAGTGTACTTCCAGTTGCAACAAGCATTCTTACAAATCCTATATTATGCACAAAGGAAAAAATCATGCTAATGATTTTATCATGGTTAAAGGAGCAGTGGAGTTCACATGGAGGTACAGTTTGTCTTCACAAAGGTTTTTGGGTTTTTGTAAACTTGTTAAGACAGTTCATTTTGTATATTAGTAGGAAAGAAAATCTAATACTTGAGAGATGGTTGAAATAAAAATACTTTAAATCCAAGGCAGCATTAAGAAAAATAAACCAAAAAGTTGTGAGTTCTCTGACCTTTATTTTGTACTTTTACTGCTGACATACAAAATCATCTTTATATTTCCAAAGCTGTTTCTCTCACTATATCATTACTTCTTTGGGTATTCTAGCAAGTGGCATCACTGAGAGTAGATCTCCGTGTGTGTATGGACAATTCTTTCCAATATTTTTACTCAAAAGTATTGATAAGGTGAAGCATAAGTGTGGCAAGTTTGTCTCTGTATCTGAAGAACTTTCTTATGAAAGTTGGGACACCTGTTTTCCAAGAATTTTGTGGAAAGACAGGACTTTGTCATTACTTCAATTTCTGACAGTGATTTGTATGTATTGGGAAAGCATGGATTCAAGCAGGGAGCAGACTTAAAGAAAAGGCTGATCTTTAAGGAAACATAAGAGATATTGAAACCACTCCTTTATGTATCTTAGAGGATGGGCAAATAATTCAAGGCAACAAGTCTCCAGGAGATACAGTGGACCACTTTCTGTGGACTGTGCTTGCTGTTGATTGCCTTCTTGTATTGTGTATAAAGTTCAAATATTAGAAGTGATAAGACACTTAAAACCATGGCTGGCAATTTCTGTCAGTTTGGCAGTGAACATCAGTAAACTGATGTAAAAGAAAATCAATAGTAGCTAGATAAGGACATACAATTTAATGAACGGTTTGCATGCATGTCAATAAACAGAAGACTGCTCTTACATTCGGATTTTTTTTCTCACTGATGTAGATTTGAGGGTGGGAATTCTCAGTTGCACAACCAGTGCTGGATTGTGTCACAGTAGAAATAAGAGTGAGCTTTGAAAAAAGAAATTTCAAATACATTTTGATATTTTAAGTGGTTCATTCATCGCATGTTGCTGCAAATGGATTTAAAAAAATAGTCCACGTTACGTTCAGAGTCTTCTTGATAAACTAATTGCCACGTTACCTCAAACTTTGCTAAACATTCCACTGTTCTTGCTAGTAATTTCAGGCAAGCAGACTGGGTTACCCAGAGACTAGATTTCAGAATCTGTAACTACAAATGCTGCTTTGTTGTCCGTGATTTGGGATGATTTTTTACCTATAACCACATTATAGTCTTTAGTTTACTTTTAAAAATCCCTAAATAAAACAGGCAAAGTGAGGAGCTGCTAACTGATTCTCCTGTGGTGCATAGTGTTCCTTTGTGTTCTGAACACATTTGAAATGCTGACCTACTATTTTGGAACTTCTCTTTTTGTATTAGCAGTCTTTCTTTTCCAAAATCTTAGGCCAATAATGCACAAGCAATGGAGCAAATAAGTAGGTAGTTAACTAGCCAGAAAGCACAGCTACTGGCCTCCTTGCTAGGGATACTTTAACATTTCCCAGCGTGAGCCCATTTTGAGAGTTATTAAGAGGGATTCCGACTTCCAGGCCACTGCAGAATGATCAGTAAACATTCATTTGTTGGAGACAGTCACTAGTATCAAGTGACTCTGCATCCCTTGAAGGCACTGAAGGGTTGGTATTGATTTTTGAGTATCATTTGTAAAGCATCTGTGCACCTGACAGCAACTGGACCGTATCATTAGACTATCCAAGGGATTTTTCATCAAATACATTTCTAAAGGTAGCGCTAATAGTAGAACTCTTAAGCTTTGAATCAGAAGATGGGTATGTAAGAGAGGGTAGTATTTTAAAGGAAAGAATTGAAAGAAAACAGCTGCTAGAAGGCAGTTTGAAGTTACGGATCACAAGCTAATCCTTGATCTAGGAAGGCAGCACTATAATTGACTTGAACGTTCTTGAGGGTGTTGGATTCTTAATATTTGTGTGAGTCAGCCAATAGCAAAAAGCCTATTTCCTGGCTCCAGAAAATGCGGACCCTCAGAAAAAAAAAGAATTCAGGAGGTCCTTGGCCACACTTGCTGCACCTGGGGCAGTTGATAATGCACCGTGTCTAGTCCCATGCTTATGAGCTAACTTACCTAAGCTTCTTCTCTGGGAACTCGGGGCCATAGGCAGTGTGGGTACCTACTCTACAAGTAATGCTGCAGCTGGGGCTATGTGTGTGACCCCTTCCCATTACATGGTGTGAGAAACACTGTTTTGAATTAGCTTTAGGTGAACACATCTAAATGTGTTGCAGAACAATTCCTGGGATTTTGTAATAGGATTTTAGAATCAGGTCAGATTGAGCTAACTGGGATAAGAGGAAAGATTACAGTATATTTCACCTGTAGTTAGCTGAGCACCAATAGCACCTCAGACACACAGCCTGTCGCTGTTTTGCTAGCAAATTTACAAAATTTACAAATACAATCTGAAAAGTTTAACTTGGAAACAATAGTATCTCTACCTGCCAAGCAAAGACTAAAAGTTATTTACTGCAAGGAGCTAGAATTTAAACAATCAAATACACTTTCTTTTTTAAAGTTTCTTTGCAAAAAATTCAAGCACACAACTTTAGCTTTGACTTTCGCCTTTGATTAAATTTTAATGTTCTCATGCAATTTAACTTCCTGTTACAATAAATAGGATCCAGACAAGAATACTAGTATTTTGGAAAGAAAACACATATTCTCAGGGTTCTGCACTCAGAATCAAGGGAAAACATGAGAAAACTAAGCTTTCCGTTTTAGAACTTTCCTTTCTTACTACAGTTGGGTAGTTATCTTGAGCACTACCTTACCTATTAAGTTTACCCAAATACCAGTCATTATTGTAATTGTTACTGGCAAAATACTTCTGAATAACTTCTCCAAATTTGTGAAACCTATTAGCAAGAAATATGAACTTTTATCTTTGAGAGTCTTGAAATGCTCTCCCAAAGGATACCAAGTTTTTCCAGATATTGGCTTACTTAAATACTTAATAAATACTTAATACTTGAACTTTAATACTTAAACCACAAAACTTTGCATGTTTTCCTTGTAAATAAAGGCTAATGTAGTGCAGAAGAAGCTTATTTAAACTATGCATACAAATATGCATGAATGCCAATTGGCTTCAATTTATCCTGACTTAATTTGAATAAACTTGATGGGTCTTTTGACACAAGCTGTGCTGACTAATTGTTGCATATTTGGGTGTACTATATCAGTGAGCATGGCAATCAAAAGCTCAGCCAGATGTTCATATTTCCTTTGATTGCCCACAGACTTAGATTTGAAGAGAAGTCAATCAGGAAAATTATTCTTCTTAGCAGCTGTCAAGGTACTGATCGCATTACCATAACAGCAGTCAGGAAAGCAGAATAGCTTTGATTTTCCTTTCACTTACCATGGTATCAGCCTTCAGCAGCAATCCTCAGTGTTGGTTTGATAGTAGCACAAAACATGAAATGGTGTGAAATTAGACCAAAAGTCTTTGTAAGTCATTGATACCACCACAGTTATGAGTGAATGTATTTCTTACCTTTGTATGAACTTATATTTGCAAGTCACTTCAATAAAAGTTTCTTTTGTATATTTTATACTGCCATATGTTTATGATGAGTTATTATTGACTGCAGGCATACTTTTTCCAAACATCACCTAAAAGCTTTTAGAAGCTGGAAAAATGAAATGTATTGCACCCGTATCCAGGAAACCTAAGCCTACTGAAACAATTCCTTTGGATTTACTTTAAGACCTGTAAGACACATCAAGCTTTTATTTGCTGCACAAAAAAATGTTTTTCAATTTAGTAGTGTTTTCATAAAAGCATGCACGCAAAACTAATGTGGTGTTGGTTTTTTTATCCCCCTTTTTGTGTATTTTTTTCCTGATATTCTGGAAGCATTTATAAGATGGAGAATTTGCATTTAGTTCCAGGAGGGATACAGCTCAAAACTGTCTTAACCTTTCTCTCCTTTCGTTCCTAGGTATTTGGAATGTATCCTTGCATTTCCTGCATAAGCAGATCCTATCTCATTAAGGGTGAATTTGGTGGGTTTTTTTGCTAAGGAGAACTGAGGGGAAGAAACCTGAAACAGCACTATTGTTAATTTGCTGCTTGTCTATGTGTAGGACTGGAGCAGGTCTCTTTACTTTGTTGCATGTTACCTAGAAACATCCTGAAACTGTGAATGTAGAAGACTACTTGACATGGTCCTTAAAGGTGATGGACTCTGGACAAGAGGATTCCTTGTCTTCAATTGCTTATCTTAAGAGTTGTGATGAAATGTCCTGTATATTTCAGCAAGTGCAAAAGCAGACCTGTGGACAGTAACAGCACTGTCTTTTTGAGAAACAAAGCTTGTCCTTCTTTTTTACACTGTTTAATGGGTGTCACATCAAAAAGATGAATTTAACCTGACAGATGAAGATAATAGGGGAAAGATTCTGGAAATATTATCATGTGTGGTGAGCTCCAGCAGCAGTTAATCTAGGAATAAAGTTTGCTGAAAGGAAGCTCCCACCTCAGCCACAAAATCCTGATCATGGCTTGGTTTTCAATCAAAACTGTCAGAGGAAGAGATTACATGGAAGAGGAGCTATCACACCCACCGCAGAATTACTTAATATGACTTTTAGTCTCAATGGAAGAGTTTTCAGTGTAAAAACTCTTCAAAGGGTGTTTCAAAACCAATGACACATATCCCTGGTTAGTTTATAGAGTTGTTTAAATATTGTTCATTTTTGCATACCTGCTGTCAGAAGTTCCACAGCTACTGAGGCTTTTCAGAACTGTGCAGCCCCTTCTACCAACCGAAACACCTGGGTAAAGAAAACAAATAACCCCTTTCTTTCCCTTTACTCTTTGAAAAGGTTTCTTCCTGTACATTACATACACCAAGCTCATCAGAAATTGGTGCCGACTTGTGGGAGGTGTTTGCATGGCATGACAGGGGAGAAAACACAAGCCAGAGGTGGAACTGATCCCTGTACACCAAGGACACATAGTCAGAGGACACACAGTGGGTTCGTGTGTCTGAAGGAGGAGGCTGGGTTCTTATTTTGTGATTAGATTTTGTGGGGGTTTTTTACTTTACACTACAGAGTTAATAGATTTGAACCTATCTATTTGAATGTGTGGCTCTGTGACCGGTACATAGTGTTCACATGCCATGTGCTTTGCCCTTTTCTGCTCTTTGCCTTGATGCAGCCTTGTGCTCTCTGTGTGGGAGTTGGCCACATTTATTCACAGGGATTTTAAAGCACACATCATATGCTCTACTCCTTTCCTGTGTTTAAGTGGAAAAAGGCTAGATGCCATCTGGCTAATGCTGCCTATGCCATGAAAATACTCCGGTGTTGAAAGCGCAAGAAAGCCCTGAAGTACTTTGGTGGGTTTGCTTCCTCTGCGTTATGTGTCCCATTAGAGTTAAATGTATGATTTCATACACCGCCACAGCTGAGTTCCACTTGGGTAATGTGCATCTAAATTTGCTGTCTATCTATATAAAGTATTTATCAGTGTGCATATTAAGATGGTATCAACTAAATCTGCTTGCGTATGTTTCAGCCCTCAGATGCTTTCAAATTTGTGATTTCGCTTTCATCTTCGTTTTATACTAGATAATTTCAACCTACTCATTAAATTTAATGGTAATCACACTGGCTAGCTGCTGTTTCTACATGGAACATTTGTGCACACAGTCATCAGGAAGATTATACAAAACAGGAGAAATGAATGCACATATGTAAAACTGCATAATGGCTTGAAATAGTCAAGAATCATTTAATCAGGACATTTTTCAGGTATCATCAGTTAATGTGTACTGTCCTTGTCTTTTAGTATTTTTATAGCTTTCTCCAGGAAAATAGTCATGGAAAGATGTGGCACTAGTTCAAATGTGGTTCCTCAAGATATTACGGCTTTGTTTTGAGGTTAATGGGTTTAGAAAATGAAATGGACCAACTCTAATGTGCAGAGGGAGGTTTCACATGGTCATCAACACGAGCTGATCTTCTTGTTTTTTTCATCTGGCTTTTGTTGCAGAGACAGTTGTCGGGAGGACTGTAGTGCTCCCTGACCCATAGGCTTGTCTATGGTCAGGTAAAAGACACAGAACTTGAGCAGCCCTTGGCTTATTCCTGATCTGGATGTCTGTATGGCCCTGATAGGTTTTATGTTTTGTGAGTCTGGAAGCACGTTATTGTGGCTGTATATTGACTTCTGAGCCTGCTCATGTTCTCTGATGCACAAGTCAAAAGTAAACATAGAGCAGAGCAATAAGCCTGAGTTTTTAAATGGAAAATATTAACTAAATGTTGAAATTGTGGATATGACTAACAAATAACAGCATTCCAACACGAGTAGTGTTTCAAACACAGATACTAGTTTGTTACTTGTTAGTTTACTCAGAATCTTACGAAGAAAGCCCAGCGAAGTCAGCTAGGGTATAATCACTGATTCGAATGACTTTTAGAGCACGCACTGTTCTTTACAACACGTAAAGTATGCTAAGTGAATGAGAAGTGGAGAGATTTAGAATGAAGTTATTTTTACTGACATAAAATCTTCTTTCTGTCAAATATTAACAAAAATAAAAGGTTTTATATTATTTTCAGTCTCTTGAGCCTATGCCTTTTTTTATTAGAATATCATCTCAATGACAGCTGAGGTAAGAAAGTAGCTCTGCTTTGTGGTCCCATGGTCCAAACTGGCTCACAAGACAACACAGCACGATGTGAAGGCTCAGGAGAATGCGTAAATATATAATCTTCATAACATTCACAGTCACTTTCTGATTTGGTCACTTAGCCCTTTATTATTTCTCAGAAAGATTTTAGAAATAGCCACTTTGCTCTAGGCCTGCAGACTTGCTCAATATACAGATATTAAGATCAGAGCTGTTTACTGCCAGAGCCAGAACAGAGCCCGTTTCTGAACAGAGCCAAGTGTGTTCCACCTGACCACTTTTCCCCTTTCTTTAACTGTGATGTTTCCATCGGAAATGATGAGGTATTTTTCTTCAAACTAACTGAAAAATATTTGACTGGTAGGAGAAAGTCCAGTGGTCTCCACACTGAGATTCTTTACCTATGTACTAGGGGACAGGAGCTGAGGACAGTACTGACAGTTGAATAGAGTAGAAAAGAAAGGCACAATAAAACCAAGGCAAAATGGTTCTCAGTGTACAACAGAAAGGAGAAAAATATGGTGGGAAAAAGGAAATGAGAAAGCAGTGGGGAAATATGTTCATGAAGTTCAACCAAGCCAATTGCAAGGTCCTACACCTGGGTCAGGGCAATCCCAGGCACAGCTACAGGTTGGGCAGAGAAGAGATTTAGAGCAGCCTGAGGAGAAGGACTTGGGGGTGTTGGTCAATGAGAAACTGAACATGAGCCGGCTGCAGTGTGCGCTTGAGCCTTGAAACAAGTCTGATTTTGCCAGAGCAGCATGTCTGAGTATCTGTATACTTGCAGCCTTCCTCACTGTAATAATCTTCAATGTCCTTATTGAAAATAAAATGAATAATAGCTTAGAACTCTTTACTCCTTTGCAATAATCTTGGCATTGCTTTTTACCAAATTAGCAATAAGCCTCTTTGATCATTCATGTGCCTAGAAAAGGATCACAAATAAGATACCCTTCCAAGCAAACATGATAGACATGACATCTAATATCCTGCCCTTGTCATTTTCAAGTTATTCTTGGTGCATGTACAGTAAAAGATGTTCATTCACAGAAGAAGGAATGTGTTTGTAATAGAAAATCAATGGCTATTCAGGCATCTCCTACCAGTCATTAGCATGTGAAGCTTCATTTTCAATTAACAATGCTGTTCCTAAGGGGAAGAATCTTAAGCAAAGAACTGTGCCTGTGTTTTGAACAGCTGTTAGCTTTCTGTGTCACAGGGTGACTGCCGATGTTTGCTAGCTATAATGACTGCCCACTTGGACTGAAAAAAACACCTTCTTTACATTACATACAGTTTTCCAAGAGATGTGCCAGTCGTGGTGAATTGATACTGTCCTATCCTGGGTTAAAAAAGACGAAAGGGGGGAGAGAAAGGAGAAACTACACCTATACACAGGACCGTTTATACCTCCTCAGTTATAGTTTGTCATTTAAATCTCTATCATATGTCCGTATTATTCTGAACAGAACACTGCCTCTATCTGAAATATTTGTTGTGTTTGCTGTGTGCCTACTCACTCCATTTCCATGCAACATGACAGCAACACCTGTGTTTGCATTTTTGTTTTCATTATACCACCTCCAGTGTGGCTCTTCTCTGTTCAGAGAGACAACAGAGAAGAAAAACTGCCTAGTTTGCTCTGAGGGAGGGTGAAATTGCACCATCACAGAAAATCCATGTTCTCAAAAGTCTGTCAGTTGCTAGAGGTAAAATACAGCTGTCATATAGCAACAGAATTGTCATCTGGCAGTTTTAGATTACACAGGGTTTTGATTGCTGGTGTAGAAAATGTTGAGCCTTGTTTTCTTATGGACTTGGTTGAGTAAGGAATTTAGCTTACATAGTTCAAGTTTTTTAGTAACAACATTGATGAAGCTTTACATTTTTATCGCTCATAGGACTGGACTACTAAATGTCACAGAAAGACTAAATGTGTGAGTTTTTATGTGACATTTTCTGTTCTGAAGAGCGCTTTCTTTGTTGGGTTTTTAGAGCACTGATAATATGAGACTTCTGTTAGGAGAAAAATAAATATTGTAATTTTTGCTTGAAGACAAGAATACATAATGGCAATTTTCCTCTCTTAATCAGAAACTTGGAGAGAACAAGAGTGCATTGAAAGAGAGAATGGACAAAGAGGCATTAGAATCTACAGGTGGAGAGATGTGTTCATGGCAAGGGTAAATAGTAAGGTATCTGGCTAAGGCCTTGCCTGAGAGATGTAAAGACTCAAGTTCATTTCCTCCTTTGAAATGTCGTCAACATGAACATTGGCAAGATATGTTGACTAATACTGGAAAAAATCTGGGTTCGTTTGGCTCCTTGCATACATCATTACACTCTACTGCTACACCGATCTGCTGCAGCCTAATCCTGACTTGCCAAATCAGTTAGCAGATTAAAAAAACACATAAATCATTTTGGAAGACGACTCAGGTGACACAGGTCATGTCTCTAGCTTGGACCCATTGCTATTCTGGTTCCACTACCTAAAACACTGGAAATGTTGTGTTTCAGTAGTTTCTAGGTCTTGGCCTATTTCTTGTCGATAAATGGTTTACTTACCTTATGGGATCCTACAAGGATAAGCATGAGATTGTGAAGCAGCTGGTCACTGTAGGTTGTAAAAGAGTGGCTTTAGAAAGACTACTGGGTTCCTACCTTGTGTTTGATAATATTATGTGTACTGCTGCATCTACAAATCCGTACGAACTAAATGAGAACTTGTCAGCCTTGCTGCATACTGCCAATGGTCAGATCAGCATCTTTTCTATTAACACTTCTCTTCCCAGTACTGTTGCTCAGTGCTTGCCAGGACATGTAGTAAGATTACTTTGTTCTTAGTCTGGATGGTCTGGAAGCAGAGTGAAGTTACAGTACCGACAGCGGACAAGCTCTGGACACTGAAAAGAGATAACGACCAATCCAGGTAGACAAGACTTGGTTTTATTAATAAAATTTGTATTTTCCTCTTTGAGGTGAGAGTTACAAACTTTGGTTCAAAAATAAAGAAAATATGACCAGCAAGAAGTTGACTTTTGAAATCTCACTTTTACATGTATAAACGTGCATAAGAAAAGACCAGTTGGAAACGAGCCAGCAGAAACTAGTACTATTTAATTTAACAATTTTTGAAGAAATAGAAACAAACATTTCTTTTCAAGTCTTACATATATTATGAAAAATAATTACAAAAGGATTTGTGTTGTAAAGCTAAAATGTAATTTCTACTTCCAACTACCTGAATAAAATGTTCAGAGGGAAGGCCAAACCAACATTTGTTTGGTGACATTTGAATAGCACATTGTATCAGGTTTGGTCAAAGACAGCTCTGTAGTACCCTTGTATGTTGCTTAGCAACTGTGTAGAATCACATGACCTAGACATATTGCATCCCTGGCCTTCAGGTGAAATAACAAGGAAAAAATACTTCATATTAATGAGACAGGCAAATATTGTATAGGACCATTCTGTGGAACTTTCCGTATCCAGTTTAGGAAGCAAACATCCATCATTGCTTACATAAAAATCTAAGTAAACACTGCAAGAATCCATAAATAACTGTTAGAATGCAGTTTCAATACTGATGTAAATAAGCACAATGGAAACAAATTCAGATGAGATTAAAAAAAGAGACTGATTTCTTTCACACAGATTTTTAACAGATCTTTTACAGAAAAGTTGGGGGTTTTTGTTTTTTTTTTTTTTTTCATTTTTCTTACATATTTTCCCCACCTGAAAATAGAAATTTGTTTATTTTAGGTATATACAGGTATCTTATGAAATGGTGGAAGGAGAAAAGAACATAAAAAGTCTGAGGTATAGCACCATGGAACACAGCACCTTTGAAGGTGCTTTCACTGAAATTTGTCATCACAGAGTGATACCAGCAGAAGAGAGTTTCAGTGTGCTGCTCAAGATCTTCCAGTTCTGCCACCTTACATTTTGTTGGTGACTTCAAATAACAAGCTCTTCAACAGCAATATATACAAAGGGAGTTTATTATTAATCAGAAATTGAATTGGCTTCACTTGCAAGTACAGCTTTGTTTTTTCAAATACATACACAGTTCTGACAATGGAGTTTTGTAATTATAAAATAAGAGCCAGATGCAATTCAAAGACACATGCAAGTTTTGGAAATGGACAGAGAAATAACAGTACAGTACTGTACATAGAATAATTACAATTTATTCAACACTTTCTTAACACCTCTTTGTTGTAATGGAAGGAGCACCATGTTGTTCATTTTTTTTACAGCACCGAAGGACTCCAAAGGGGTTGCTCCTAAAGTGAGCCCTATTTTGTCTGTGCCACAGCATTTTTGTAAAAGAAGTTTAAGTCATGTGATTCTGGCCCTACAAGGGCAACAATTACTTTCTAGGTAAGACATACACAAGAAGACATATTTTCTACGCCATCCTTACTCAAAACTTGCATGTGGCATAAAGTGGGTTGGTAGCACCAAAGTGCAACATTTTTGTTGATCTGATTTTTGTCTTAAGCTTAACCAAGGAAGCAGACTGGACCGACCTCAAATCCAAACTTCTGGTTCTGATCACCAAAGTCATTGATCATCACATCAACTATAGGCACTTGGTCTATTTTGGGTGTGTTGATTTCAATCACTGTCTTTGCATAGCCTTTTCTTGACTGTTAAAAAAAAAAGGAAAAAAAGGGAAACAAACCCAAACATGGTTATATATCAGAGCAGTAAGCATGTGCTGTAGATCTTCATAGGCTATCTCTGAGTGTAGGATTTATAAATTATTGCCCCCCCATGGGCAAGTTCTTAGGATTTTATTTTAAAAATTAAATGGAATGGTTTTGATTTTAGAAAGTGATCAGCCCATAGCTTTTTGACTTACTAGAACAGGCCTACAAATGAAAAGTTACCCAAGACATTTAATGTTTCTTAGAGAATATATATGCTATCTGTACTATTAAATAACTTATAACAATATTCTCCTAGCAGTGTACATGTTTTCCTTGTGAAAAAATTACTAATTAGTTCTGAAAGGCAGAAGAAAGATCCACTTCTAAGAAGAAAGACTGTGACTGTCTCACAAAATAATACAGCAGCTGTTTGGACATGAAAGAAAGCAGTAGTCTGACAGGACTGCCAACTTATGCCTTTAGAACCAGGCTTAAAGGCACACTTCCTAACAAAGGCTCTCTAGATCCTCTAAATATCATCCGGCCAAGACATCGTGTGACTTATCAGGCCTGCACTTTGTTCAGATTGTCTCTTGTATCTTGCTGAGAACCCTTTCACCTATGCCAGGGTCTCAGAGTTTAGATGAGCATCAAAATTATGTAGATCTGACAGTCCTCAGTTTAGTGACAGACTTAAAGCCTCTGGAGCTCTACATTCACCCACTGTGGATAACAAAAGCAAAATACAGAACCTACAGAAAGGCTGTCCCGAAGCAGTATGTATTCAGATATCATTACCGAGGGGAGGAGACTCTGCACTCACCTGAGCCGAATCTCTGTCTCAGAGCCAGGTGTGTAACCTGGCACTTTCAGGTCTCTGATTTCTCTCACTGATTTCTCAGGAGCTGCCTTCAAAATGCTCCTATATCAAAACCCCCCAAAATTAATGAGGCTTTAACTGTCACTTGCTCCTTTGATGTCTTTGTTTAAAAGTGTTCAGTACAAGCCATTCTGTTTCTGAGAAGAGGTAACAGTTGCTATGCCTACAAGACCCTGCTGGAGAGGTGGTCAGGGAGCTGATACGTGTTTGGGATTTTAGCTGAGATAAGAAAAGATTCTGAAAGATACAATCCACAAACTTCACCTGGCTTTGACTACCAAAACTGAGAAAAGGAAATAAAAAGAAACATATCAATACAATTAATTCAGTGTTTGGGTACATATATATGGCTTAGTTCATACATGTTTTTACTGTATTCACTAAATATGCTGTCTTCATATGCCTTGGTTTTGAGTATAAACATATTCTCCCAATGGGCTGCCTCCCCTGATTATGCTTTTTCTGCTTCTGCTCTTCTCTTACACTGTGCTCATATTAGCAAATAGTCTAGTTTCAGCACAATGGTGCTGACAGCCTGTATGCATGCCAGGTTTGTTCCATTTCTGTTGCTCGGCTTATGTTTGCTTAGGGTTTTTTTTCTTGGTATCTATATGAAAATTAAATTAAGGAATTACGTACTGTAGTTAAAAATCTACTGAAAGGCATTCCATTAAAAATATAATAGTTCTGAGTTTTTTTTCCAGAAGAAAACTCTGAAAAAAATGTGCTTGTTTGATTTCTACTTTAATTGATAGGTTGGTTTTGTAAAGACTCTTCTGAGCCTCCACTTACCGCACAGCCATCGTGAAGGGCTTTGATGTAAGGACTGTTGTCATAAGACATTTCTTCATCATTTGATCCTAAGAACCTTAGTGCTTTGTCATAGCTGTCAGATGATGCATCATGCCAAGCTACAGACTGATGACAGTTGTACGTGAAATTCTGTCTGGCAGAGGCACTCAGTAGTCTAAGGAATGTCATTTGGACCATATTAATGGAATTGCCTTCAACATCCAAATAAGAAAGCTGGAAAACACAAGTTACATCAATATTTTCCATTTCCTTTCTTAAAATGCAAACCAAAATTATTGTTGACAAAAGAACCACAAAACTGTCCTTAAAAAAAATTAAAAAAAAAAAATAAATCAGCAAACATAATAACATTTTATGGAGTGTTAAAGTTCAATAAAGCTACGGCTCAGTAAATAGGTTTTCATGTTGTAGCAATATATTTAGGATGAAGAACTATAGTTCAGAACTCAGGAGAGAATTATATAGTGAAAGACAGCAGAATCTCTTTGGGAATCTGTGTTCAGTTAATTATAAAGTGATGTCATCCTGCAGTCTCATCTCTGCATACTCAGTATATTTCCAGTTATCTAGAAGTAGGCAGGGGATCTGTGCTCCAGCTGCTTTACTAAGGGTCAGTGGTGATGTGAGCACTGGGATCATTGTGGCAAAATACAGAGCAGGCTGCTGTTCAGTGGCAAGAGGTTGCATACCTGTGCTAATATTTAGGGGAAAAGGGCTGGGGCTGAAGAGACTTTTTATTATCTATGTATTTGTAAAATTATTTGGGATCTGTTGATCACTGATAATGTGTACTTGATTTGTGAGTAACTGTTATGCTGCAGAGATAACTTACAAGTTTGCCTCGCTTAAATTCACTAAACCAAGATCCTGGATTCTCCTTTGGCCATGATGAAATCCTAACCTGTGTGGTAAAACAGCAGAGATAGAAGTATTTAAAACATATGTTATCAGATAGGAAGGTTTTACATTACCTGGAACAAATTTCACATCAGATAGTGATATCTCAGCCCCTTTAAAGGTCTAAAATAGGATGGTTTTCTCATATAGAATGCCTTCAAATTAGTTACTTCAAACAGAATCCAAAGTGATAGCTTATAAAGAGAGGTACTTCTATTTAAGGGAGACTGTTTTCATTTGTTAAGTTTCAGGTAAACTGCTGGTTTAAATTGTCTCTGTGAAGAGTGTGTAAATTAGAGTTTTCACTGTTGTTAATGCTGATAGATCTCTCATTTAGGCAAGCTTTTAGAAAGCCACCTCTCCACCATCTGCCCCATCAGAGGTCATTTATAACAAGTGAGGACACTGTTAATACATAGTGTTTTATATGTACTTTGCACAAGTATAAAGGAATAGATATAAATGAAACCCAAGAGAAAGGCAGTAAGAGTCTAGGTTTTAGGTCAAATGCTAGATTATGCACTTTAACTGGCTGCACAGCTATGTTGCATCCTGAAATGCAGTGAAATGTCAGCAAGCAGATGCAGAGATTCCCTACTGTCCTGGGTTCAGCAGCAGCAGTCAGTTTTTCTCCTTCTTAGTAGCTTTTGCAGCACTGTGTTTTTGACTTTCGGCCTGGGAATGGAGCTGTTAACAGCGATGTTTAGACTGATCAAGGACTTTGTGAGTCTCATGCTCTGCCAGGGAGGAGGAGAAGCTGGGAGAAAGCAGGGACAGGACACCTGACCCAAACTAGCCAAAGAGGTATTCCATACCATAGCACGTCATGCCCAGGATGTAGAACGGAGAGCCCCCGGAAGGGCTGGATCATGGCAGGGTGGGGTTGAGGTACCGGTTGGTGAGCAGTTGTATTCTCTTGCTTGTTATTTCCTTTATCATTATTACTATTAGTGGTAGCAGTAGTGATTTGTGTTATACCTTAGTTATTAAACTGTTCTTATCTCAACCCATGGGAGTTGCATTCTTTTGATTCTCATCCCCGTCCCTCCAGGAGCAGAGGGAAGAAAGGTGGGGGGGGAAGTGGACTTCGTGGTTCTGATTTACGGCCTGGGCTTAAACCACGACAGTTCTTTTTGGCGCCCAACGTGGGGCAGGAAGGGTTGAGATAACAACAGATCTGACCAAGGCACAATGCTGATTTATGGGCTCTCACAGTTGTTCTTTTTGATACCACAGTTTCTGTATGTTGTAGCTTGCTTGGAGCCAGTACTTGCTGTGTTAGTGTTTATCAAGTGTGGGCCTTGGGCTAAGGTTCTTGTTTCATTGTACTTTATGGTAATGGCTTGCGATACGGGGGGGCTCCGGCAGCAGGGTGGGATGGACGTGGCCGTGGACTTGTACGTGGCCGTCCCGCTGCTCTTCACCATCCTGGTCCTCGTCCTCGCGTCCGTCTTTGTGAGGCTGCGGGGAGCTGAGGGGGAGCAGCCCCGGGAGCCGGCGGCGGCCGAAGCGGCCCGGGAGAGGGGCCCTGGGGACCAAGCGGCTGCGGGAGCGGGGCCGGAGGCCGGGAAGGAGGCGGCTGCCGAGGAGGGGAAGGAGGCAGCTGCCGAGCAGCGGGAGGAGGCAGCGGAGGAGCCGAGCCCCACAGCCGAGCCCAGCCCCGCGGCGGCCGAGAGCATCCCCCAGCAGCCGTCCGCCGAGCCCTGTGAGCCTGAGCCCCAGGAGGATGCAGGAGACCCTGCAGCACTTTCCAGCAAGGCAGAGGAGGAAGATCTGGACTCAGAAGAAGAGAAGCTGGTGGTGAGAAAGCCTTCAAGCACAGCAGCTACACCAGCCCCAGTGACAAGTACAGTAGCATCATTTGAGAGTTTTGAAGGTTTTGAATGGCCTTTGGGTAACCTTGGAACCTGCCTGCTGATTGTGATGGGGATCACCATGTTGGCACACACACAGAGTGTGTTTTACCCATGGCCATTTTGTCTGATCCCAAGAGTCAAGCAGAGTCAGGTTTGGGTCTTGTCTGGGTTTAGACAATACAGGGGGACCGAGAGGTTTTCCCCAAGGCTGGACAGCCATGAGTGTCATGGTGTGTGGGACAGTATGGGCGAGTATCTAATCCACTGGGCCCCTCCAGTGCTTTGGAAGCATCGGAGATGGAAGGCAGCTGTGTGGAGTCCCCAGCAACAAGTTGCAGAGACTGCTGCAGGGGAGGGTGAATTATTTTGAGCCTGATGGGCCCATGACACTTCAGGCCATCAGGGCAGAGATGCAACACAGAGATGGACTCATGATCGAGGGGTGGACTTTGCAATGGGCCTCTCCTGCTCTGAAAGACTGTTACAAGAGATGGAGCCCACCATCATGGACCGAATGGACTCAGTAGCTTTATAGGGATTGGTCCATGCACTAAGATAAGAGTGCACTGAGATGAAAGTGATGGTATATTGAAAATGTGGGATCTGAGCATGACGTGAATGGTATGGAATAAGGGGTGGATACTGTCCTGGGTTCAGCAGCAGCAGTCAGTTTTTCTCCTTCTTAGTAGCTGTTGCAGCACTGTGTTTTTGACTTTCGGCCTGGGAATGGAGCTGATAACAGCGATGTTTAGACTGACCAAGGACTTTGTGAGTCTCATGCTCTGCCAGGGAGGAGGAGAAGCTGGGAGGAAGCAGGGACAGGACACCTGACCCAAACTAGCCAAAGAGGTATTCCATACCACAGCACGTCATGCCCAGGATGTAGAACGGAGAGCCCCCGGAAGGGCTGGATCATGGCAGGGTGGGGTTGAGGTACCGGTCAGTGAGCGGTTGTATTCTCTTCCTTGTTATTTCTCTTATCATTATTACTATTAGTGGTAGCAGTAGTGATTTGTGTTATACCTTAGTTATTAAACTGTTCTTATCTCAACCCGTGGGAGCTGCATTCTTTCGATTCTCCTCCCCGTCCCTCCAGAAGCGGAGGGAAGAAAGGTGGGGGGGGAAGTGGACTTCGTGGTTCTGATTTACGGCCTGGGTTTAAACCACGACACCTATCTAAGCAAAACAGTGAAAATACTGTTTGTTACATCTGTGTACCATTTTACCACTTCATTCAGATTTGTGCACATTTTAGTGTAACCAGAAAGATAGATATACGAAAATGTGACAATGTAATTATCTTCTTTAGTTCAACATTGCAATAGCATAGTAGGATCTGTCAGCAGTCAGCTGAAAACACAGATTGGCACTTACTCCTTCAGATTTCTTATCTGGGTAGATGCAAGTTTCTCCACCTGCCGTGAAATTGCAGTACACTTTGAAGGAGTCTCCAGAACATCCCTGGTTAGGATCAATCCAATATTCCCCTAAAACAAATGAGAAATTATTTGCCTTATGTAGTGGAATCAGTATTCGTAAGATCCATGTTTTACTGCTACCCCAGTACTTTTTTCTTTACTTTTGTCCTCCGAAGTTTATAGCAAAGTTGTTTTATCTGAATGATGAGAAAGCAACCCTTTTCTGCCCTGTGATTTGTTTCTGCTATTATCAAGACTTAATAGACTTAATCAAGTCTATTTTTATCTTTTCTCTAATTTTTTCCTTTTCTTTTTCTCTAATTTTGCTTCAAACCATGATTCTGTTGCAGGATACTGCTTGAGCTTATGAAGGAACTTGGTCTAGTGGAGGAAGGACATTATGCGTGAAACATACATTGCAAGTCTCAACAATTTGGCCACTTCAGTATTTAAGATAGAAGGATAATTTGTACCAGTGGTAACAGCACTCTCAAAAACAGAGCACAGGCATCTTCAGGCATAAAACAGATATGGCTTAGGTCAGAGAGAAAAATCTGTGGTCATTTGCACACCTATCTACATAAAAATATGGCCACACAGGGCTTGGTGAGGTTGTAGCTGGCACAACTACCTAGAGCTTTTATTGAAAGAGGCATATTTTAAGCAAAGCACCTTAACTAATCCTTGGTTAGGTGACGCAGTGGGAAAGACAGTTAAAACTTTCCCTATACAGTTTCCAGAATCCTGCCAGACTGGCATGGCTGAGAATTCAGGCTCTACAATGCTAGGGTGAGCAAATGCTAGGCATGAAAGAGAGCCACAGTCAATCCAAGGTCCATTAAAAATCAACACTTTTTAACACCATACTAATTATAATAGTGATTTCTGTGGTGTGGGTCCTTATCTCCAGCTAGTTTATCAGTAAGACAGCAGATGATTTTCTGGCACTACTGTTCTAATCTAATTTCAAGGTAATAGTGAAGGTGTCAAAGAAGAATGACAAATCCCTTCATCAGTTCTGTCTTCTAATTACAGGGCATAGACAAAGCATTTATGGTATTTTAAAATTCTATTGATTCAGGCTGTATTTACTGAAAACAAATTCTTGCCCCTGGAGAATCTTGTGTTTTAATGAATGCATTTACTTTTATTTTAAACAAAATATTACTTTTATATGAAGAAAGCTTCAGATACTAAGCAAATACTGGTAAATGAAGAAGGTGAATCTGGTTTATAAAAACCATTCATTATTATGAACGTCACTGAATTGTAAATATGTACTTTTCATATAGCATATACATTGCTTAACTATGCCTCAAGGCAACCATCTGTTTTTTATCTATCTAGAATGAAAACAATAAAATAGCATTAAACTGTTGAAATCTATTTCCCTCCCATTTAAAGGCACAAAAAATACAGCTTTGAACTTGGAAAATAATCCATTGCAATTGAAAAAACTATGAAAGCATGAAAGCTCTGTGAAGGCTAGCTTTCATTTAAACCTTTCCAGAGGGTAAGCTCAGAAAACAACAAAGAATAATTAAATCAAGATAGTTCTTGAGAACACAGTGTTTTGTTCATACTACTCTGCATTTTATTAAGCTAGTTCTCAGATGCACTAAACAGTATGAGAGAAACTTGAATGTATATTCGCTGAATGATATAGAACAGAGGTCATGCAGTGAAACAAATTATTGTTTCTAAGGGTAAAGGAAGAGTTAATTTTTTGAGAGCCACAGTCAATAATAAATCTCATATAATACCAGTGCTATTTTATATTATTGTGCTCAGCTAAAGTATACAGCTAAAATAGTTTTTGTTTCTTTTAATACAAGCTGTTAGCTATCCCAGCAGGCCGCCGTTTTTGATTTTCCTTTCCAATGATCTAATTAGCATCAATCTTTAATTCCTCTCCTGTTTGGATAGTTTTGGAAATGCAAGGCCCACATTCCCAAAAAAGAACTGTTTTTTATTTGGCACTCCACAAAATTTTAAATCTAAACCCAGATCAGGTTATGTATTTAAACCATTTAGGATTTTACCAAGAGAATGGCTCTTACTTACATTTTATGCATTTTTATACATGAAAAATTGATTTAATGAGACTGTGTTTATTGATCAACTATATTAACCACCTACCAATAATGAATTATGCTCTGAAGTATCCTAGCAGATTATAACTTCAGCCTTGTTTGCCTTTGTCATGCAATATTAACATACCATCTGGGAAGTCTGGGTGGCAGAGTTGCAAGTCTTTGCAAGTTCGGGCTGGGTTATTCTGTGTGCCCATTGGATACTTCATATGCTCGATGTCTTGCTTCAGTGAATTCAATGAACCAAAGATCTCTTCCATGCCATCGGAATAATCCAGAATATTATCACCAGCATCAGACAACATGTAATCAGGAGATCTTCTTGTCTTTTTGGGTGACTGGATTGGCAGTGGCTGGATTACCTCACCCGGCGGACCCTGAGTGGAAAACAATGTATCTGATCACCTTTTCTGTCTGTTTTTCAGCTGCATAAATAGGCAGAGGAAGACCACAGGATGTGGCTTGCAGAAGCTTTGAATAGGCTTTCTTCAAATTCTTTGTTTCACTTATTTCCTCGATATTTTGGGGAAGAGTGTGCTGCCCTCATATAAGTTAAGTGTGCAGAACTGACTTGTACTTGCCTATTTATCCCTGGCAATTCCCTCAAGCACAGGCATAGCCTATGACAAATGAAAACTGAGGATGTTTTCTTTGATAAAATTTTAAAACTACACATGGGGTCTATAAAGCAATACTTCAAGTGATTGAAACATTTCATTCAGATTTGGAAAAAAAACCATTTTTCATTAATTCCAATCATGAATATATTCCTTATCTGCAAGTTCAAAAATGCTTCTCCATGTCAGATAAGAGTTCTTACTTACTGGGGGACCAGGTGGACCAGGTAACCCACTGTCACCTTTTTGACCAGCAGGACCCTATAAGGCAATGAAAGAAATTAAGTACTGACCATATTACACAATGTTAAAAGTAACATACACAGAAGTTAAAGAACAAAAAATATGGATGCAAACTACTTACACTGGATCCTTTGGAACCTTTTGGACCTTGGGGACCCTATGGGCAAGAACACAGAACTATAGTTGGAGTGTATGTCACACAATCAGGGAGTGTTTTGAACAGGAGAACTGGATGAAATTACTTACAGGTAAACCAGGAGGACCAGGGGGTCCGAGTGGACCTGCAGGACCGGAAATTCCCTAAGACAGAGTAAGAGAGTAAGTACAGAACTGAAGTACTGGAATGGATTTAAACATGCATATTTATGAAAGCAACCAACCCTGATGAGTTTTGATTTAGGCCATTTGCTAGAGTCCAAATAGTCTGTAAGTTTAAAATATTACCTGACATTTTGAGTTGCCTGTAGTTGCAGTACTTACAGTCACAACTGTGTTCCCCTTTAGACTGACTTCAAAACCTCACTTTTTACATAGTGCCTGGAAACATGGATAATAGCTAGGAGAAAGGAAGCTACTTTGGGTAGTGCAGTTAATAAACATGATGAGATTGGTGTTGCTAGTTTTATCTTATCCCTTAGGTGTATGTGATTACTTCATCTTCTGAAGTATGATCTTGTTTTAAGCTAACTTCACCTTGTCTGTAGGAAAGTTTTAACTTCTAGCAGGAGGCTCTGGGTGTTACATGTTTATAGTAACTTTATGTCTCTCAAAAGAAATAGTTGAACATGCGCTCTTTGCTTGCATAGAACTTGAATGAAAGCACAAATCTGTTTTACTCACTGCATCACCCTTGGCTCCAGGAGATCCCTGTGGGCCAGGAAGACCCCTATCACCCTTTTCACCCTGTTCTCCTGGAGGTCCAATCAGGCCTATCAAACCAGGATGTCCCTAAGCAAGACAGAAGAAAATATAGTTAACACACAATATATATAAAGTAAATGTGCTTTTCAAACACATGAATTAGAACTTTCAAATGTCATCACTGTTGCTAGTCAACGATTAACCTGGAAAAAAGTTATTCTGAAAGCATATTAGTTGGTTTTAGTTGACCTTTTAGACTTAACTTGCAATCTGTGACTGCCTATTGAGTGAAAGAGGTGCAACATACTCCTTACCGAAATCAATACAGAAATAACACCACCTGTGGGTACAAATTTCATAAATGTTACATTTAGATGCTATAAGCATATTATAGAGTTGCACAGTTGTTTCCACATGCAATACGGCTGTATAAGCAGCTGCTGCAAGCACATAAACAAAACCTGAAATTCAGAAGATATTGATATCCCCTTCTTTATACAGTTTTTTTCTGATATACAAGCAATCAGTAAATTGTGCTATCCTGTATGTCTCAACCCATTATTTCAAAAGGAGGTATTATAGCTGTTAAATATTTAGATTTTATTGTTTTAAAATAAAAATCTCAAGTACTTTTTATTGCTACTAGGTTTTTGTCAAATGAACAGCTCTCTTTACATCACTGTCTTTGGGATTTTTATTGCAAGGAAGAATCACATGGTCAATAGATTACGACACAGGAACTAATATTTTCCTTTCTACATTGCTCCAGGATACCAGATGTGGATTAAAACTTCACAATTACTATAAGACTATGTGAAGCTGAGTAGACACAGTAAGTTGTCTTGCTTTCTGATACAAAACCTCTAGTGTTTTCTTCTGCTAATTTTATTCAGACTTTTAGACTGGATAAAAATTACAAATGCACAAACAATGACTACATTATACCTTCTCTCCTTTGGAACCTGGATCTCCTTTCAAGCCAGGCAGGCCAGGTGGACCCTAAATAAATCAAGGGAAATAATGTTAAAGTAAGTTTTAACATACTGCTCAGACCATGGTTGCTTGAAATACTACTGAAGGCAGCATAAGTGAAAGTGTCATTCAGTGGTTAATGGTTGTGATTAATAGCATGTAATTTAGGGCCCATGATAAAGTTGAAATTTGTGTTTTAAAAAGTGTGATGATGCTGCTGTAGCATTTAGGTTACTTTATAATTAGAAATCTATAGAGTTGTATGATTAGAAATCTATGAAGCAAAGGGTCAACTAAATTCTCAGAGCACTGAAAGCATCCAGTGAAGCAAGTGATGTTAAAAAAAAATCGAATACTCTTTTTTATTACCCTAATTTTGCCTATGGTTACTTTACATGCTTTCAATTGTTACTTCCATTTTAATTGCCATACCTTATTTTAGTTGTTTATTTTAGCCCTTTCTTTCATATCATAGTGGACAGTATCCTCGTCATGTTTTAATGCTTATAAAAGGTAGAAGCAAGGACAGGCGGCCTTCGAAGCATATGCAGATGTCGCCTGGGAAGCTAGGGACCAGGTTAAGAAAGCTAAGGCCCAGTTAGAATTAAACTTGGCTAGGGATGTTAAAGATAACAAGAAGGGATTCTATAGGTACATTGCAAATAAAAGACAGACTAGGGACAACTTAGGCCCTCTCCGGAAGCTATCAGGATAACTGACTACCCTGGATTTGCAGAAGGCTGAGGTTCTTAATGACTTCTTTGCCTCGGTCTTCACTGGCAAATGCTCTGACCTCACCACTCAAGTCTTAGAAGGCAGACGCAGGGACTGTGAGAATGAAGACCCTAGGCCCACTGTAGGAGAGGATCAGGTTGGAGACCATCTTAAGAACCTGAACGTGCACAAGTTCAGGACCTGATGAAATCCATCCATGGGTCCTGAAGGAGCTGGCAAATGAAGTTGCTAAGCCACTGTCCATCATATTTGAAAAATCATGGCAGTCAGGTGAAGTTCCCAACGACTGGAAAAAGAGCAATATAACCCCCATTTTCAAGAAGGGGAAAATGGATGACCCAGGGAATTACAGACCAGTCAGTCTCATCTCTGTGCCTGGCAAAATCTTGGAGCAGATTCTCCTGGAAGGCATGCTAAGGCACATAGAATCATAGAATAGTTGGGGTTGGAAAGGACCTTGAGATCATCTAGTTCCAACCCCACTGCCATGGGCAGGGACACCCCACACTAAACCATATCATCCAAGGCCTCATCCAACCTGGCCTTGAACACTGCCAAGGATGGAGCATTCACAACTTCCTTGGGCAACCCATTCCAGTGCCTTACCACCCTCACAGTAAAGAATTTCTTCCTTAGATCCAATCTAAACTTCCCCTGTTTAAGTTTGAACCCGTTACCCCTTGTCCTGTGACTACAGTCCCTGATGAAGAGTCCCTCCCCAGCATCCTTGCAGGCCCCCTTCAGATACTGGAAACTGCTCTGAGGTCTCCACACAGCCTTCTCTTCTCCAGGCTGAACAGCCCCAACTTTCTCAGCCTGTCTCCATACAGGAGGTGCTCCAGTCCCCTGATCATCCTCGTGGCCTCCTCTGGACTTGTTCCAACAGTTCCATGTCCTTTTTATGTTGAGGACACCAGAACTGCACACAATACTCCAAGTGAGGTCTCACGAGAGCAGAGTAGAGGGGCAGGATCACCTCCTTCGACCTGGATGTCGTGTGGGACAGCGTCAAACGCTTTGCACAAGTCCAGGTAGATGACATCAACTGCTTTGCCCCTATCCATCAGTTTCGTAGCCCCATCATAGAAGGCCATCAAATTGGTCAGGCAGGATTTCCCCTTACTGAAGCCATGCTGGCTGTCACCAACCACCTCCTTGTTTATCATGTTTATCATGTTTATCCTTGTCTCTAAATTGGAAAGACATCAATTTGATGGGTGGACCACTCGGTGGATACAGGACTGGCTGGATATCTGCACGCAAAGAGTTGTGTTCAATGGCTCGATGTTCAGCTGGAGACCGGTAACGAGTGGTGTCCCTCAGGGATTGGTGTTGGGACTGGTCTCGTTCAACATCTTTGTCAGTGACATGGACAGTGGGATTGAGTGCGCCCTCAGCAAGTTTGCCGATGACACCAAGCTGTGTGGTTCGGTTGATACGCCGGAGGGAAGGAATGCCATCCAGAGGGACCTCGACACGCTTGTGAGGTGGGCTGATGCCAACCTTATGAAGTTTAACCATGACAAGTGCAAGGTCCTACACCTGGGTCGGAACAATCCCAGGCACAGCTACAGGTTGGGCAGAGAAGAGATTCAGAGCAGCCCTGCAGAGAATGACTTGGGGGTGTTGGTCAATGAGAAAATGAACATGAGCCGGCTTCAGTGTGTGCTCGCAGCCCAGAAAGCCAACCGTATCCTGGGCTGCATCAAGAGGAGCGTGACCAGCAGGTCATGGAGGTGATCCTGCCCCTCTACTCTGCTCTCATGAGACCTCACTTGGAGTATTGTGTACAGTTTTGGTGTCCTCAACATAAAAAGGACATGGAACTGTTGGAACAAGTCCAGAGGAGGCCACGAGGATGATCAGGGGACTGGAGCACCTCCTGTATGGAGAGAGACTGAGGAAGTTGGGGCTGTTCAGCCTGGAGAAGAGAAGGCTGCGTGGAGACCTCAGAGCAGCCTTCCAGTATCTGAAGGGGCCTGCAAGGATGTTGGGAATGGACTCTTCATCAGGGACTGTAGTGACAGGACAAGGGGTAACGGGTTCAAACTTACACAGGGGAAGTTTAGATTGGATCTAAGGAAGAAATTCTTTACTGTGAGGGTGGTGAGGCACTGGAATGGGTTGCCCAGGGAAGTTGTGAATGCTCCATCCTTGGCGGTGTTCAAGGCCAGTTTGGATGAGGCCTTGAGTGGCATGGTTTAGTGTGGGGTGTCCCTGCCCATGGCAGGGGGTTTGGAACTAGATGATCTTAAGGTCCTTTCCAACCCTAACTATTCTGTGATTCTAATGTTTTCTCCCAGTTTATTACAACTCAGCAAGATTTTTTTGCAGAATATAAATCATGTTGCTTGTAGTCACTGCTCCTTAGTATTGTTTTGTTGGAGAACTACCACCTATTTTGTTTCAGCACTTGGGGCATTGTCTTGGGATCATGGTTTCTTTGACTTGCCACATGTAATTCTTGCATGACCACTATGATACATTTAAATCTGTATTTTCTACATAGTCATGTCTTTTCTACTCAACATTGCAAGCTTGCTTGATGTGATCTATGTGTGCTAGCTCCACTGACATATACAAGCTTATTACCCTTTGTCATTTTCGTAAATGTGATTAGTTACACAAATTACTCAAGTTTTGCAATTCTAGTCTGGGTAATCCTAAATGCTTTTAGCAACTGCCTTATTCTTTTTTGGGCCTCCACTCTTCATTTGTGGGATAATACCCCTATGTCCTGGGTTCAACAGTACCAGTAATTTTTCTCCTTCTTACCAGCTAGTGCAGTGCTGTGTTTTCGACTTTAGCCTGGGAACAGTGCTGATAACACCGATGTTTTTAGTTGCTGCTAAGTAATGTTTCCCCAATCAAGGACTTTTCAGTCTCATGCTCTGCCAGTGAGGAGTGGCATGGGAAGCTGGGAGGAAGCAGAGACAGGACACCTGACCCAAACTAGCCAAAGAGGTATTCCATACCACAGCACGTCATGCTCAGTATAGAAACTGGGGGGAGTTACCCAGAAGGCCCAGATCGCTGCTCAGGTTGGGCTGGGTATCAGTCAGCGGGTGGTGAGTGGTTGTATTCTCTCCCCTTGTTATTTCCCTTATCATTATTATTATTGGTGGTAGCAGCAGTGATTTGTGTTATACCTTCGTTACTGTACTGCTCTTACCTCAACCCATGGGAGTTACATTCTTTCGATTCTCCTCCCCATCCCTCTGGGAGTGGGGGGAGGAAGAAAGAGGGGAAGAGAGCGAGCAGCTGCGTGGTTGTGAGTTACCAGCTGGGCTTAAACCATGACACCTTACCTTACAGAGGTGTTAAACTGATACCTTTTTACTGGTATAAGTTTAATTAAATGGTTCACATCATAAGAGCAGCTTACTATTTCTAATTTGTATTTACAAGCCATCCTTTCTACAGCACAGTAAAGGCATATGTTAGTTTATGAAACTGAGTAAGAAATGCTTTTTATTCTCTGTCATATCTGCAGTTGTCCCTCAACATTACTCCACAGAGCTAGATTTCTGTAAACAAAAATGTGCTGGGACAGGAGACAGAGCTGTGAACAACACAGGGTCAACAAAACCATTCCACAAGCCCTTCCATGTTTCTGGGATGGGTGTGGGGAGGGGACAACGTAAACCACTCCTTTTTTTTTTCAGGTGGATCCAATCAAAGCTGATGCTTATAGAATCTATTAGAAAACTCCACTGCAGTCTTGCTAGCTGGGAAACCACTACGAAGGAGAAACATATTCACACAGATAGGTCTTCTTTTTGCACCTCCTTTGCAAAAAACACTGAATAACCTTGTTCTTATAACTTGACACAAGCTTATTTTCCCTGCCACTGTTTCTTTTTTTTTTTTTTGTAGCTTTACTGGGTCATAAGGACAATCCATTGAAGATACTATTTTATCAATCGTAAAAATCTGGATAGATGTTACAGAAAAAGTCTCTATATGAAGCTTGTTAAAATCACCTTGCCTTGCCTTTTTTTGTTATTATTTTAATCCTTATTTATCATTTTAGAAGAATTTTGAGGGATTTGAGAAATATTCTGAACTTCACAAGAATGGCAGTGCCGGTTTTCTGTAATTTGTACTGAATGAGGTGAAAAAATTCAGGCTATGCAGCACACATGCAATCCCAGAAAAATCATTCATTTCTCAGAGGCTATGAATCCGGACACTGAACACTTCTGCATCAGGTGCAGAGCTACTAGACCCGGTCAGTATCTCATTGCTGCTAGTCTCCTGCTGGCAGTGGACATCTGAGAAGTTATGATATGTATAGCAGTAATAAACCAGGCACAGATTCAAAAGTGCTGTAACAGTTCATGTACAAAATATTATTCAGTGCATACCCTTTCCATCTCTACTTCAGGTATCATTAGATGCAAAAGCCTAGGCAAATACATAATTCATGAATGAAAAGTGGAATTTTTAAGCTTCTAGAATACAGATTCAGATATTTTCACCTGCAGTGTGTTGTGCTCTGCTGCAAATCTGCTTTCATATTCTTCTCCCTATAGCAATCTACTGTGGAGGGAGGAATGTGAAGGAGGGAGACCTAACCTCAGAAACTTTTGCATATAAACTTTACTTCCTTAAAATCCAAACTAAAGTTTAAGTTGCCGCAATGCATCTAAAAAAGGGTTCTTGTTGGGCTGACAAGACACACTCTTGAGTTGAGCCTATGCATTTGGGAGTATACACTTCATTAATACATTTAGCTTCAGACTTGAACTGAATATTTAAGCTCTCAAATGTTGGAAAAGAGATTTTTTGATAATGTATTAGGAGGCTTCTGGTAACTGATGTGTGGGAAAGAGATGCTTATTATTGCTGTGTAATTGTTCTTTGGCTTTAGGTATCAACACAGAATTGTAACAGAGGAGATCAGTTTTCAGTTCCCTGATTTCTCCCCCATGCATTTTATTGGGCACATTTAAAAACTATGGTGGTGAACCCATCATAAACTCTCTGTAAAAAAAGAGTTTGTATTACAGGCTTAGCACCAAAGAATACTTTTTCCTTGCAGCTTCTCATTCATTGTTCCCAACTTCTGACTTACAAGCAATATGTTAGCCATGAGACTGGACAAAATTAGAATGTTAAAATGAAAGACAACAAAGACCTGTGGTGTAAAGTTTCCTTGGTACATTACTTGCTCATTTTTGTTTTCTAATGGACAGAGAAAAATGAAATTATACGTAGGTGCCATTGTAATATCATCTATAATCATTTACATAGAAGTGACTGATAGATGCACCTATCCACCAGATCACAGTGCATTGGGAAAAATCCTTCTAGTCTATAGGGCATAAAACTATTTGTTCTGAAACGCTACTTAGAGGTTATGAACTTGCATGTTTTGAAAATGCAAATGGTTACCCAAATGCTTTCACCTGTGCAAGTGTTTCTGTCAATGAAAGAAAAGGCAATTGCTCATTTTCACATATGCACATGAAAGTGAACAACTGGTTTAGGGTAAAAGTCTTGATTTATGCAGCATCTCAGTTTAAATTCCCCATTTTTTCCACTTCCATTTTTATCTACTGGAAAATTCTGATATGAAAAATGTATAGCTGCTGTTCAGACCTTGAATTCCCACTGAGGAGGCAGGAATGCTCTTGGAAAGATTTGCGTTCAGGTTTATAGCTTAAGCACAAAAACTTTCAGTATTAAGGCTACCTAAGGACCTGTATCATTTGTATCCTGAGTCTATATAGGAAAAGGAACAGAGGATTCCCTTCACACTTCTTACTCAAAGCCTTCCTCTTGCTCTTTAAAAGCCACATAATTTCTGATGTAGAGGTTAGTTCTTTATTGCCCTATTCTCCTGAAGTAATCTGATTGTATATTCTGGCCAAAATAAGAGAGTACATTTTACTTAGCATGTGATATGTCTGCACTGCTTGCAAACTGTAAAATGCCTTAACAGTGTAACACTTGTTATTTTTTTTTCCATCAAACTATAACAGTCTATATATTGTTTCAAGGCTTTTTATTTCCAATGTGTCACTCAACTGTGACAGTTTCAGTGAATCTGGAAAGCAGCTGATGTAAGATCTTTCCAGTAGTTTAGATAATTTAGATTTTAATTTCTGCATGTAATACTGAATAAGAACAGCAGTGCTGTGCAATTTGTGCTCTGTACCATGTTTTCAGCTTGTTAGAAGAAAATGCAGTAAAATAGCAAGTGTAAATAGAAGCAATGATATAACTTGATAGTATGTCATCTACGAGCTTCCCTTGCTTTAATCATTATTAAGACATAGCAGAACTGTGGCATGCCTTAGATGCAGTAGAAACTGGAGTTTGGTTCATTCAGACACTTTTGAAACACTGGCTCCTGGCACTGCCGCAGTGAACAACTGACATGATGCTACTGTTCCTTTTTAGAAAACTAGCATGTTTTCTTCATTGGTAGAAGCTCCTTTTTGGCCCTAATTCTGAGCTGATTTTTACTTCTCTAAGGAATAGATATGATCTAAACTTTTACCCTATAAATAATATTTTCCTAAACTAGCAGTCACTAAAATCAATGGCTGTACAAAACTTCCAACTGCTAAGGAAACTCAAGGATTTAAAGTATGAAGCTTTGCTGACATGGGGACAGAAGTAGATTCTTTGATTGTAAGTTTTATTAAAATTTTAGTTTTAATTCTCTTCAGGGGATTTCAAGAATTTGGTTTTACATTGCCTTATGCAAGTTTTTATGTGTTCAGCATCATTCAGCACAGCTGCCTACTGAAGTAGAGCAGTAAAATTCGAAGGCAGTTGTGCATCAGATTTTACCAGCAAAGAAGAATAGTGACTTTGTGCTAGGAACAGACTTGTACATTCATTTTTCTGTAAATGCTATATTTTAATGAAATGTTGCTTTTTCTGGTTTGGCACTGAAATGAAGTGTACTCACCAGAGGCCCAGGAGGGCCATCCTGACCTGGCGCTCCAGGCAGACCTTGTTCTCCCTAGAAAAAAAACATAAAGTTTGCTTTACCAGAGGATACACAAGAAATGCAACATTTATATTATTACTATATGCTCTGTTTACTTACCACAGGGCCAGGAATGCCCCGGAGACCCTCTGGGCCAGGTTTTCCTGCAGGTCCTTGTGGACCAACAGGACCTGTTTTTCCAGGAGCGCCTTCTGCACCAGGTTCACCCTAGAAAGAACATAGCAACAGAGATCAGATAGGAAGAGCTGACTAAGCTTGGCACTGTAGGGAGATACAAGCTGCAAAGTGAGAGCCAAGTTTCTTCACTCCATTTTTTAGAAGCTATTCTAGAAACAGTGTTCTGTACAGGACAGGTTTTTGAACAGTATTTTGATAGCTTCATATAAAGATGTGGTGCTGCCAGTAAAGCAGGCTCATCTTGCTTTTCTGCAGGTGTGAGCTAAGTTGGGCCTGCACTGTGAGAGTCCACCATGTACTCCATTATGTACTGCTACTAATTCTGGAGTTAAATTTGGATTTTCTGGTTTGCCCATTGATGTTTTGGTTAAGTTTCACATTCAGTACATGAGAAGGAATTTACTTTTCATTTATATACAGTGTACATTTAAATGCTCCTAAAAAAACCCTGACTGTATTACCTTGGCACCTTTTTCGCCTTGTCTGCCTTCAGCACCAGTTGCTCCTGGAGGTCCCTGTAAAACATGGAGACAAAGCTCATAACCTCAGGTTTCTAAAATACTGCCAGTGGAAAAAACTCTTGAGAATGTGATTTCCACTGTATTAATAAGTAGTAAATACTAACTAAAGAACATTAAATTTCGCTTTTGGCATTTAATTCACAGGATAAAAATCCCAATCTGTCATATCAGCTGTTTTTTTCTTCATAAACTTTCTGGATTTTTAGAATAGCTAAATTCTACCACCTCTGATACGATTAAAAACAATAAATAGCTTGGAAAAATCAAAACAGGATATAAAAGGAAAATAACATATTTACATATTTACATAATTTACATATACAGTAACAGTTTTAAATTTGCTTTGCATTGGTTTCTACCTATTCATTGTAATCCACTGATTCCAAAAGTGCCTGTCATTTTACAGTGCACAGAATGGCATATAATTCTTTATTCTAAGTCAGGGATGGTCTTAGTAAGCATTTGATGATATCTGGAGAGCCAAAAATTGACACATGCCTTAATATTATCCAGTAAATATGAAAGAGGAAAAAAATAATCATGAGTAGAGGTGGTAAGGAATGAAATGAAGACACTGACTACAAGTAGCTCTTGGTACCAGGCTTCCTGGTACCTAGGTACCTGGATACTAGTCTACAAAAGCTCTATTTGACTAAGAAGACACAACTTGGTACTGCAGGAGGATGTAGAGATGGGATAAGGTTCAGGTGAAGGCCACAAAACAGGAGTTGCAGTCACATGGAAGCACTTTGAATACCTATTGCTGATGTCACCCATCTTTCATTTTCTTAAGGTTTCAATGAAAAATAAAAGTACATTTTTCTCCTCAAAAACATTAAGGGGTTATTTTCAGGTCAGGGAATTGATATTCATAGCTTCAGTTATGAACAAAAGCAGTATCTAGAATCTAATGTACTCTGCTGAAAATGGTTCTCTTACATAGTTTAGAAAAAGATGCAGTCAAGATAATGGACCAAATGTTTCGTAGGAGGTTAATTTTTAGCATGGGAAATGTCTTTATTACAAGCGGCCATTTCTTGTCAACCAATAAGCAGCTTAAAGCAAAAGGAAAGTAAAGGGACTATGATCAAATACAAGGTGATCTTCTGAATCTATAAAGCTTACTTCCTAAGACTCAGCTATTCATTAATGCCGCAAACAGTCTGCTATGTAGAAATTTATTTACTGCTTTTTACTATAAAACAAGAGGCAATAAAAAAAAAAATGCAGGTCCCTAAACCGTATTCTTAATTTTACAGATGGGACTTGTTTTTACAATCAAGCATGAACCTGTATGCTTTGGGAGCTCTGGGTTTTAGACTACAGTTTGACCTAATAGCAATTTTTTATACTAGAGCTGAATTTAGCCTAAACTTCTTATAGCTTAATATATTCCATCATAGACTATTATTGGCACATATCTTGAGCAACTCAACCAATTTTAATGTACTTTCTGGAAATATATATTCTTTTTATAACTATTTCCATAGAAGTATACTAAGATCATTCATTTGCTCCTGAAATAAAGCTTTCTCCAGGGTGGAACTGAACATCAGCAGCATTGTATGAACCTTCTAGCCAACAGAGATAGTTCATAGAATTACAGAATGGTTTGGGTTGGAAAGGACCTTGAAATCACCCAGTTCCAATGCCCCTGCCACGAGTAAGATGCCTCACACTAGACTATATCACTCAAAACTCCATCCAACATGGCCTTGAACACCGCCATGGATGGATCATTCACCTCTTCTTTGGGCAACCTCTGTCAGCACCTCACCACCCTTACAGTAAAGAACTTCCTTATATCTAACCTGAACTTCCCCTGTTTAAGTTTGAACCCATCACCCCCTGTCCTATCACTGCAGACTCTGATGAAAAGAAGTTCAGGCTTTCCGTCAAAGGTAACGCAAAATGAATTGAATTACCCACAGTGGACCTTGGCCATTTATTTGGGTATCAACAGGTTGTTCTCTTTGGTGTTTTTTAGGGCTATAAGTAGTAAAGGACTTAATTTCACCTCTTCAAAATACAGAGAAACTAAAAAGCCCTGGGCAGTGTGGGCAAGTTGCTCACTCTTTAAAACAGGAAGAATAATACAAATTACTCCTGTTCCAGTAATAATCTCTGGTGCATATACCCCTTTGTGTAGATTGCAATTAGTTGGGTGGATTGCAGTTTGCAGCGATAACAAGAAAACTGATTAGCAGGTATATAAACAAACTCAGGAGCATTTTAGAAACAGGACTTTTTTGTTGTTGTTCACATGCCCATTGTATTTACTGCACGAAAACTCCTTGCACTCAAGTTCCCATACGGATTATAATCTACCTAAGAAACCAAAAAGGGTTGAGTGTTGTAATTCGTATTTGAGAAATATGGTCTCTGCCTAATCTAGAAATGCAGCTGCAACATGAATTAACAGGGCTAAAAACACTGTGATTGCTAAATTACAAATACAGTGAATCATGATTGCTAAACAAAGGGGGTGCAGTCATTATCAAACAGTGCCAGTGCAAAGCATCTCAATAAACTGCTCTTTCTAACAGGCTGTGATTGCTGGCATGGCACAGATGGTGCTTCTACACAGAAAGACTGCTAATTATTATTTATCTTACCTTCCTATACTTGAGCTGTTGGGAGTGTCTGGTAAATTTTAACTGACAAAAAAGATACCAATAACAATAATTTTAAACTGATGCAAGGCTCCCCACCCTCACCACCCCAGCTATCATGGTGATTTTTATGTCATTACACTTTAAACCTGGACCTGATACATTTTATACAGAACTGAGAAGACAACTCATACAGAAACAAATTTGTCCTCAGTTTTTGTTACATGAACCTACCAGGCATTTTTGTTTGCTATACTATATTTCATCATTTAATTAAAATGATTTGTTGTTTATAGCTGTCTGTCATCTAAGACATGAAACGGAAGTCAGGCAAAAACTCCAGGGGGCCTGCATAGATGAACAAGAAGCTCCTGGACAAAGTCAAACACAAAAGGAAACCTCCAGAGGGTGGAAGTGAGGACAGGTAGGTGGCCTGGAAGGAATACAGCAAATTATCTGAGCAGACAGGGATCAGGTTAGGAAAGCTGAAGCTTGACAGAATTAAATCTGGCCACGGATGTCAAGGGCAACAAGATAAGCTTCTATAGGTACACTGGTGATAAAAGGAAGACTAGGGAAAATGTGGGCCCTCTCTGGAAGGGAACGGGAGACCTGGCTACCTAGGATATGGAAAAGACTGAGGTACTCGACAACTCTTCTGCCTTGGTCTTCACTGGCATGTGCTCCAGTCACACCAACTAAGTCACAGGAGGCAAAGCTGGGACTGGGAGAATGAAGGACCACTCAATGTAGGAGATCAGGTTCAAGACCATTTACTGAACCTGAAGGTGCACAAGCCCATGAGACCTGATGAGATGCACCCATGGGTCCTGAGGGAACTGGCAGATTAAGTGGCTAAGCTGCTATCCATCATATTTGAGAAGTTGTGGCAGGCCCGGGAAGTTCTCACTAACTGGAAATGGAAAAATGTAACCCCCAGTGTTAAAAAGGAAACAAATGAACACCTGGAGAACCACAGACCAGTCGGTCTCGTCTTGGTGCCTGGAAACTATGTTAAGGCATATGGACACTAAAGGAGTGATTGTTGACAGCCAACATAGCTTCACACATATGTTCTTTTACAGCAGGGTTAAAGTGTTGGTGGATAAGGGAAAAGCAACTGACAGAGTCTACTTGGACCTACCAAGTCCAAGTAGACATCTACTTGTGCAAAACATGTGACACTATCCTGCATGACATTCTTGCCTAGAGAGACATGGGATTTGACAGATGGATCGCTTTGTGGATAGGGAATTGGCTGGATGGTCACATTCAAAAGCTGTGGTCAACAGCCCAATGCCAAGGTGGAGACTAGTAATGAGCAGCATTCCTCAGGGGTCGGTATTAGGACTGGCACTATTCAGCACTTTTGTCAGTGACATGGGACAGCAGGATTGGGTGCACCCATAGTGCACCCTCAGCAAGTCTGTTGATACCAAGCTGTATGGTTTGGCTGACATGCTGGAGGGAAGGGATGTGATCCAGATAAGGACCTTGATAGGCTTAAGAGGAGGGCCCATGCGACCTCATGAAGTTCAGCAATGCCAGCTACAGAGGTCCTGCATGTGGGCTGGAGCAATCCCAAGCACAAATACAGGCTGGGCAGAGACTAGATTGAGAGCAGCACTGAGGAGAAGGACTTGAGGGTGTTAGCTGTTGAGAAGCAAAACATGACCTGGGAATTTGCGCTTGCAGCCCAGAAAGCCAACTGTATCCTGGGCTGCATCCCCAGCAGCATGCCTGGCAGGTCAAAGGAGGTAACTCGCCCCCTATTAACTGTGACGGGCGTGAGACACTGGAACAGGGTGCCCAGAGAAGCTGTGGCTGCCCCATCCCTGGCAGTGTTCAATGCCAGGTTGGACAGGGCTTGCAGAAACCTGTTCTAGTGCAAGGTGTTCCTGCCCATGGCAGGGGGTCAGAATTAGGTGAGCTTTAAGGTCCCATCCAACTCTAAACTATTCTATGATCCTTTTGTGAGGTTGGCAAATTTAATCTTTTTTTTTCTTTTTAGCAGATAGAGAAATTCAGGCAGCAATATTACAAATGTTTAATAGTCATATAATGACAAAGTATTAGAAGAGGGGTTTCTATTCCCAAAGCTATACTAGACTATTTGTTCAATTTGGAATGTAATACAAATGCATGTAATGCCTCATGTTTTCTAGAGAATCTGTGCTGATTGCCATCAGTTGAAAACTTGTCAAGGGATCTGATGAGAGGAAGACATGCTGATGAAGAGCAGCCATACCTAACTCAGGTAGAAGAGCAGCCATTCCTAACTCAGAACTGGTAAGGCTAGCACTGGGTCCTGGACAGCTGAGAAGTCTAGTTAGCCATTTGCTGTGGGCTACCTCTACCAAACAGCTTACTGTCCTGGATATTTTTAGACATATAAAGTGAATGTAACAGCCAATGAAGCAGTAGCCATTATGTCAAGCCTCTGAGGTCCTGATCTGGTAAAATGATTAAATAGAGGGGAAGAGGGGAATAACAGAATAAATAAGAAGGCTATACAGCAGAGAAGGTGAAGGGACTACATTTAAAAGTATGAATGCTGAGCTCTGTCAACTTATTTCAGAGAATGAAAAGCAAAAAGCTGGAGTGGAGTCTTGCTTTCTAGTAATACATCCAGAGCTGCACCTCCACAGGCAGCAGTATTGCTACTAAACAGTATGTCCTTCTAAACACAAACGAAGGTCACTTGTTAGGGCTTTTTGTTGGAATTGATTCTACCATACACCTGATGAAAAACTGTTTGTGTTCATTCTGCCCCTGAAGTGTGAAGCTTTTGATCCTTAGTTGTTTCTCTCTGGTGCAGTTATCAATACAGTACAGACTCTCTACATGCTTGAAACATTCAGGTGCTTAAGTAATGTAGAATTTGATTCTATAAAATGTTTTCTTCAGAATTCAGGAATGGGATTACCTGGCAATATTTACTATACATTCTCCCTAAATTGGAATTGTGTCAGACTACAGGGTGTGCTTGTAAAGTGTTTTTTGTTTAGGTACAATCAGATGCAATATATCCCATCTGTTTAGGAACGAGCTAGTGCCTTTCTGTATAATAAAGTAGCAAGTTCTAATTTGATGACAAACATATGAATTGTTAAAATTCAATCGAGCCATATTTCAGTTCTACTGATAAGGTTGCTAATGCTACTATAATAATTTACAGTATTATCAATGTTTTGCAAGTTGGTGTAGCAAACAGGTTATTGTGTAACATAGAGAAAACTAATAAGGCATGTCAGTTCAATCAAGCCTATTAAACAGAGCAGTTTAAGGCATTTTGTTAAAGAGCTATCAGCTTACATTTAATGATGCCCCCCTTCCTTGCTTTCTAAAGTGTAAAAGCTGCATGTAAATGCTATCTAAAGGTTAATGCCATCTACTACAGTTCTGTAAGTGTAACATTATTTACTGGTTTTGATTAGCTATATTTGTAAAGCCTGTGAAGCTTCAAAGACCTTAGAAATAACGGAATGGCTTCGTAAGTTACAGAAATGTCTGCTTATTAATTCTGTATGCAGAGGAAATGATACAGAATTGCATAAAAACTGCACTGAAATGATTCTATTTCAGAGACACCAAAGCACACGCATTCTTCCTGTTCCCTGCTAGCAGTCATGTGCCTATGGATGATGTCTTGTATTACACCTCATAATCACTCACTCCTAATGAGTGGAGACTTAAGAATTAGTCTCCTTAGGAGACTAATCTAGCAGATACTAAATTCTTACCCTACCAGGCACTGAATTCACTTGGGTGGAGAGAAAAAGCACGTTTATAGATAAGGAATAAATTCTTTCCTGTTTATTTTTTTTCCCATGTTCAAGGGTTTTCTCTGCTGTTTCTATTTTTTCACTTCTCACATTACTTAGAAGAAACTTCAGACATCATCTGTGTCACAACATAGAAAACAAGTAGCTGACATTGTCTAGAAGATAGTGTCTCAGAAAGAGACATGTGCAAGAAAATTACTTACTCTTTTTCCAGGTGGACCAGGTGGGCCAGCTTCACCTGAGGGACCTGGTGGACCCTGCAATGGAAAATGATCTGCTCAGTGGAAACAAAGGATAAAGTTTGTATAAATCTTTAATAAACACAACAAATGTCAGCAATCTGTTGGCCCCTTTCAAAGGACAGAAAGTAAGCACCGTAAGTACACACAGAGAAGTACACAAGCGTATTCAATAAATCCTTTCTTAGGGTAGTCTTTTGAAACTTTCAACAGCTGTTGTTTCTGTACAAAATGTAATTCTTCTTCTCTTTCTACCACCAACAAGACATTTCAGACCAGGAAGTGGCTGCATAGAAATAACGTCTTAGCCTACTAGCTAGCTCTATTAAGAAGTTTCTCTTTCTCAGGTGCTGAAGGCATTACTTTTGCTAAATATTTTCACTAACATCTGTGAATTACCTGCCCCATGGGTGCCCTTCCCCTGAAAAATCTTTTGTGCACTGATAGCCATTTGGCTATTCCATCTTGCTAATCTATGATACTCTTAAACATTTGATGGTTGCTGAACAATTTGATAAGCTTTCCCTTCAGGAACTCTAAAAGCACTTACTGTTAAAGTAAAGACATACAGATACTGATTTCCTGAAGTTTGCAGCTGAACCCCAGTTTATAACTTACTTCCAAACTCAACGTACTACCATTTTTTTATTTTCAAGCTGACCTGTATAGGATAATTCCCTGATAAGCATCCATTTGAAAGTATTTTTAAGTGCATGAATGTATAGAAACACTGATTCAGCATAGATACTTTCTTAGCAAAGGAGAGAACATGCAGCTGAAATAAAATGACAAGAGACAACTCACAGGTTGACCAGGATCACCGTCTTCACCCTTCTCTCCACCAACACCATCTTGACCCTACAGAAATCACAGAAAAATAAACCAAATAGAAAATTCAGCTAAATTAAGAAACTTAGTTTCATAGATGAATATAAAAGAACTATTTTTCTACAGAGCATTTTCTTAAAGACACTAGTCTTCAAAACTTTTTAAAGATTTCTAAACCTTTTTAAGCCTTAAGAAATATATGAACAGAAAAGCAACAGATCTTAAAGGCAAGACCGCATCCCCAGACAAGGAAGAGGCAGGATTAACTAGAATTTAATGCAAACCAGGACTAGGACCTAAACCTGTTTTTTTTAAGTATACTTACAGCTGGACCAGGTTCACCAGGAGGACCAGGATCCCCAGGAAAACCAACTGGGCCCTAGATAAACAAAGAATATGTCATCCATTGGCAAGCAGTCAGCAATCAGCACAAGTATTTTATGAACCATATAATGAATTTAGTTCAAATGTGGAAAATTATATACAGTTCTATACGTATTCATAACTTCAGCAGTGCTTCATAGTGCTTTATATGGAAACTATTAAGCTAACTTACTGGGTTACCCTTAGGTCCATCATCACCTGGAGGTCCTTTAGCACCTGGTGGTCCAGCTGCTCCAGGTGGACCAGCCTCACCTTTTTCTCCCCTTTCACCTTTTGGACCCTGTGGAAAACATATAAACCCAAAAAAGTAATCTGAAAATTGAATGGCTAAAAAAAGATCACAGTGGCAAAACTGTTTGTCAGACCCAGGCAATGTTACTCCTCACTAAATGCTGGCAAGTAAATGGGAAAATAGGGCCTCAGCCTCAGGTTGGAAAACCTGTGAATCTTAGGTGAAGTGCCAACATCTGCACCCAATTTGTGTCAATTGCATCTGTCTTCAGAGAGAAAAATGTGTCAACTGCATGTCAAAGTTAATACATTTGGAAGAAAAATAGGTATTCTTGTAAGAAGTCTTCAGCTTTGTCCTCTAGTTGTTAGTACAAGATGTGGCTATAATCATGCAGAAGCAAACTGCATTTTAAAGGTGTAAATCCTTCACTGAAAATGTAAAGAAAATGTACACAAGTAATCTGATGAAATGCTTTCTAAAGTAAGCACCACCAAATACCTTAGTTCACCATATTAAGTGTTAAGAATAAAACTAACCCAAAATACTCACAGATGTTCCAGATTCTCCAGGAGGTCCAGGGTTACCAGCTTCTCCAGGTTCACCCTGTAAATTTGTGAGGATATACTGATGAGTCATTAAGGAGGATATTTCTATGAATTTACTTGTTATTACATATGCTTCTCGTGCTTGTTCATGTTAACAGCTTACAAGAACTGTCTTATATTTGGTCTACCTAAAGGGTGTTGAGTTACGCATGGGTTTGCAGAAAGGGAATCTGAAATTTTAGAGAGAATATAGCGAACTAAGCTTTTAGGGAGCTTGGAAGACTAACCTTCCCTTTGGGCTTTGGAAGATCTTCCCCTTTATTATCCCATATAATGCAGATTTCCTCTTTGCCATTTTTCTTCCTTTCTTGTCACAGAAAAGCCAAACAAGTATATTGACTGTGTGTATTTTTTTTCTTTAGAAGATAAATTTTGCATGGAAGCAGTTTCTACAAATAAGAGGAGGCTAATTGGAAATAAACATCAGTGGAGTGAAGACACTATTGCTGCTACTATATAAAGAAAAATATAAGGTTAAAATAGTAGCTGTTAGGTAGTAAAACTTTCACCACAAGCTATAAAGCTGTACACTATGATTTACTGGTGATGGAAACTGCTTAGTAAAGCAGATGGCTTTGAGGATGAAACTGTACGAAGAAAATCTGTGCAAGTCAAAGTTACACACTAGCAAGTGAACATTTAAGTTAATTCAGTCTCTTTTTGAGCTAATACACAGTATTAACCCGAAGTCTGTCTTTGCAATTGTTCATTTTAATGTTTAGCTATGACTGATTATTTTCTAGCTCAGTGGTCTGATAAACCTTTTAGAAAACTACTGTGTTAATAGAATATTTAGCTATCAGCATCACAGATACACAAAGCTGTGAAAGGATAACAGAATCTGCTTTGTAATTGCCATGGAGCGCTGAGATGAGAACTAGTATGTTTTTATTCCAAAGGATTTCTCAATGTAATGGAGGGATATTTTTCCCCAAAAAATATTCTTTTTCCAAACCATACGATCCTTGCCAATAATTATGCCTACAAACAAGAGTAGAGGTGTTGAAAATGCATTTCACCCAATTCTATCTACTGAACTCAAATACACATTCAGAATAAATCTGTGTTTCCCTCATATCCTGTATGACCTCCACACCCCTCTTCATTCTATGGCAAATCAATTAATACAACATGCACATCTGACCTTTCCACCTGGACAGTAAAAAGTATAAATTATAAACTATGAATTTTACAGGAGTCTCATGGTATAGATACTGAACCTTTTTTCATAGAAGCTAATGGCAGCACAATGACCTTTCTGGGACCAGAACCTGGCCCAATGTAAGTATTATGTTAGATGAATGGAAGAAGATCTGAGTACCCAACTGAATTCAAGAGTAGGATAAATAACAGATAAGCACAATTTTAGGAGCAATATTAAGATGCCTTTAGAAAGGGCACTTCGAAAGGGTGAGTTTTCCTTTAGAAACTGTGGTGTGTTTTATTAGACATATTTGCATTTGCAGTAATTTAACGATTAATGATCTGTTTTAGTACTTGTTGTGGTTTAACACTCATTTGCTTCTGTGATACAGCACTCATTATAAAAAAAATCTAGTGAATATTTCAGGTCAATAAGCATTAAGTATGTTTTCTAGAAAAATTCATAATCTTCATTTCCTTATCCTCTGCATGGGCTTTACTGAACCTGCAGCATTATCAGTATTTTTGTTCATTCCTATTATTAATCAAATTCCATTTATATAGCAACAGAGAATAAGGTCTGGAATTAGCAAAAAAAAATTATGTTATTCAAGTTAGTAGATCTATCAAACAGAGTACACAATATTGACCCTTTCAGCAGGTGTCCCCATTGCAGGACTAACTGAGTGACATAAGAGCGCTAACTGGGCCAAGTCTTTCCTGACAAGCACCTGTACCAATATAATACACTTCTAAGTTTCTCATCGAGTAAGTTCTTTCTTTGCCTTTCTGATTATGATGATTCGCACTTGATTATTTGATTTCTAATGCACTTTTTACCCTTCTCATTGACAAACACATTTTCATTTTATGACATCATGCGACAAGAGAAAAGATGGGCTTTCTGCAACATAATGATCTATACTTGGGGACAACAGAGGAAAGCTATGCTGCTGGGATCTCAGGGTCCCTACTATAGCACGCATGCCGAACTGGAAGACTGAGGCAGCCTATATAAGCTCTGTGCATAGTAACTCTCCAATAAGCAGCAGTGTGGAAAACAGTAAAATTGGAGAATGTCAAAGATGTTCCCCTTAAAGGGCATCTGTAAAAGACAAGACCAGTTAAAGTTTCATCTCAGACTAACACTTCTAAATCATTGCTCTATTAAAAAATATGACTCTTCCCTCTATGGAGTCCTTGTTTTTTCTGACACTGGTTTTTATATTCCTAATATTAGGTTCCATTAAAAGTTATACTAGTTTTAGACAGCTGTTATAGGAGCTAAGCAATGTTTTGATAGAGAAGACTGTAGCTGATATATATTTACAGAGTGCATATTTATAGCTACAAAACCCTGTGCAATCTGTAGGTTATTGTTTGCCCTTGTCATTCTTTGCATTTTAGCAAAGACGGTATTAATTCACAATCTGATGCACCTTCTTCATGGCAAATAACTCAATTTTTTGGGAAATAGATTTTATGATCTAATAATAAATTTATTCCACCTCTGGAACTTTTTTATCTTTTGTTATTGGATCGGATCTTTCAATAGTTAGATAGGCAAAGCCTTCCTCTGACAGAATTTCAACAAGCAAAGACAGACATTTTAAACTACAAAGAGTCATGTAATTTCATGGACATGTTTAATGCTGAAAACCCCCTCAGATTAACTAAGCAGAATGTTTGCTATCAGGCCAAGGACAGCAGTGTAAAAGTCCTTTGTTGTCTTTATTATGACCAGTTCTAGAGAACCGTCCATACAAAGCACAGACAGAAACTGTGACTCCAGAACACAATCCCTTTTCACACTGGTATGCATATGTGACTGTGTTTTTTATATATATATATTTATATATATATATAACGGCTCTGTGGAGAGCTAAATTTAATCAAGAGAGAAATTCTAAAGCTGTACTGTATTTTCTGGGAGGGCTTATGTTTACAAGCATGTTGGAGTGATGGAGAAGGATGAAAAGAGATCACAGTCAGTGAGTTCATGAAAAGTTATTAAAAGTAATTTGTTAGGATAGATACTCAGGTAGCATAAACTGTGACAGACACACCTTGATTAAGTACCCTAGCAATTGTCTGCACAGAGGTGTGTGGAAAAATGATACCCACATATAAAGATGCCTAGGCAAACTTATCAGATGTAGTTTAAATCAGATGTGTTTAAAAACCTTAAAACTTTAAGGTTTAACCTTAAGGGCGAGAATATTCAATTGATTTTGTCCTCTCTCTTCCATCTGCAGTAGAAATCAATGGCTGATTAAGCATGTAAAGTATTGATTTCACTTGTTTACTGTGTTGGACTCCTTATTAGTGTACTATTTTAAAAATAATTTTAGAATAATATAATAGGAAGGAAGATAAACCCAGATGAATGCAGTGGTTTTCTAACCAGACTTTTTCATACAGTAAACCAGATCTAAACCAGATCTAAACTCTGAGAGGCTGCAGAAAGAATGCTTAGGTTCTGCAGACATTCATTTTGCATTACTCATTGACTCTGCCAGTTTAACACATGCTGTGGCCTCTGATACCAGATTAGAGATAAGCATGTGTTGGTCCATTTTTTTTTTCTGCTTTTTCTTAATTGTAAGCACAACAAAGAGAATAATTTCTGTGTGGAAGCTAGATTCAAGTAGTTCTAGTTGAGTGTAATTCTCAAGACTTCTAGACCAGTCCATGGAAGCTACTGGCATTAGTAATGCAAGGCTACGTGCACATCTGTGCTGAAGATGTCTTTGAACATTTAGGCCTTTGAGTGTACAGCAGAGGAAACAAGGAGTTACTTACAAGTAAATGGCACTATGGGTTACAAAAAATGTTTGTAATTTGCCAGAAGATAAGGAGGCTTTGAAACCCCAGTATCAGTGACAAAATCTCTCCTAGTCTAACCATTCAAATATGCAAGTAAGAAAATCTATTTCATTCCTCCACAGTGAATGGTTAAAACATTTGCCACTTTTCCACACTCTCTACAATCAGCACTGCATTGCATTATCTATAGTGTGCTTTGTCTTTCCTGAAAGGGATGCAGGGGCCAAAGCATGATGACATAATAAGAAGAACATTGGGGAACAAATGTGTGGGAATGAAGAAGAGAAAATGCATGTTTTGTTGAAAAGTGTGAACTATCCTCCCACTGCAGGAACTCCTACTGACAAAACAACTCTTCATGATTTCTACGCTTGCAGAGCTTATTAAAAGGAACTGAAATTAAGAAGGAAGGTATCCTAACTCAGAAAAAACCCTGGCATATACTGAAACTTGATCAGGAGAGAAGTCATTTTAATAAATATATTCTTCCAAAATAATATACTTGTAAGCTTCTCTGTGTGAATGCAGAGAACATGGGAAATAAGCAACAGGAAATAAAAATGACAACCAGTGATAAACAGTCTGAATTTCACGTTCTTGAATGAAATCTGGTGAGCTGATTATCACAAATAGGGATTCTAAATCACATAGAAGAGTCACAGAGAGAAACAAAGGCATAAGGAGCTCAAATAAGTTAATGTTTTAACACAATGACAAATAAAATTTGATCGTGAAACTGTAAGAATTAGAGTGATGCTTGAAACCAATTGCAAAATTCCTATTGACTTCAATGGGCCACATATTATACAAAGTGGGGGTTTTTTACAGCAGTGAATAGAATAGCTGCTCCCCTGGATGTGGTGTTCTCATAATATACATTTTCTCAGTACCCCAGTGGTCACAGGAAGAATTTTTCTTTCCACAGTGCCATTTTTTTCTGTTTCACTGACGTACACACTCTCTTTTTCTAATCACTTTTTTTGCCATCTCTACCAACTCTAATATTCAGACACATTTTTGGTATTCTTCCCAGAGAGAAAATCAAATCTTACATCCTTCATGAGGCCAAACTCTCTTTTAAAATACTCTGGAGGAACAATGTCACAACACTGGGAGATGAAAGGGAATATCCTTGTTAATAATGCACTCAAGCAGAAGGATATATTTTATATGACTTATGAAATTTGGGGTAAAAAGTATTGAAGACCTAAGAATGTCACTGCTACATAACAGGTGAGCTGATGCTCAGAGCCACATCCTGAGAAATAGCGAATGAAACAAAGCACTGTCAGCTTAAGAAATGACAGAGCTGCCATGAATAAACTACAGTGTAAAGTTAATAGTTTCAACTGCTTGGGCTCAGTACCCTTTGATCTCAAAAGATAAAAAGGGAGAAAAAGTAGTATACTTTTCCATCAAGCCATATATCATATTACATCATTCTAGTACCCTCTTCACCACATCCCAGAGCACTGGTAAGTAGAAAATAATCATAAAACATCCGAAGATTCTATTAAAAAGAATAGTTTGGTAATGCTGATAAGAAGTTGTTGATTCCTTTTAACATGACCCTAATATAAGTGAAGGGCTATTTAAAGATAACATGTAACACATTTCACATTTTAGTGAAAAAAACAGACATACAACCAAAATTTTATGGTAGATGTCAACAATATTGAGGAGCATCATAAGAAAGATCTTTTGTCATCACAAGGGAACAAGCTTGTAGGATGAACTGCAGATTTTCATTATATTTATTATTTGTCATACAAATGATCCTGTGAAAATAATGGCAACTTCCTTATCTTCTGAAAAGAAGGAACACCTAAAGGCTCTGTGACACAGAGTGACATGCTTTTGGACAGTGATCAAGAAGATGATAATGACAAATATAAGTGATTTTGATTGACTTGATACCTGAGTCATTACTTGTAATTTCATAGATCTGATGGATTTGTACCTAGAGGTACAATACAGGTATACAGTGTCAAAGAGAGAGTATGTATGTGGATAAGTAAAAAGGAGCAGAAGTTAAGACTTCTGAGGTGCTGAAATTCAGTAGTGGTATATGAGGAAGATGAAGGAAAAAGTTTTTGATGGGACAAGGAAGAAAAGGGGAAAACTTGCTTCATATTCTGAAAGGTTATCAATAGAGTCAGCTTTACCAATACTGGCATTCCAAGAGATGTCTTTTCTAGGATTCATTAACATCACTGCTTCTTTGAATACATATGATATGTGGTAAATATTTAAATATGAGAAATCTACATAGTTTCTCAGTAAGTTTTTTATACAGTGGCCTTGAATACATTTATGTTCTGTTTCCTTCACCTTATACTCCATTCAAAATTCAAATTTAGAGAAAAGAAATTGCATTAAATCTATAACATTACAACAAAATGTTTTTAGGCTTACATGCATGATATGGCTCAGGTCATCTAACTTGGTAAAATAAACATAAATAGGAATTTCAAGAGACTTGAATTTTCTGTTTGTTCAGCATTTTATAATAGTTTACATTGGCAATTCAAATAAATCACACAGAAAAAAGCCATTTAAGAAAAGGAAAAGCATATTACATGTTCTTTGGGTAAGATATGAAATTAAAAAAAAAAATCACTACATATATTGGTAGCACACTTTCTGAATAAAGAACTGAAAACAGCAATTAAAATAGTTTGAGAAATGCGTGTCATATAGTGTCAGTCTTAAGGCAAATTTTCAAATAGCACAAATCATCCTCAAGCATTTGACTTTATTAGAACTGTATCTACCCGTATGAGGAACAGATACATATTGAGGCTTCAGGTCTGCTTCACTTCCTAGGTATGTTTACCACTGATATGTTCTGCAACAGTTTATAAAGTTCTAGATAAAGGAGTATATGATATTCTAAGATATACAAGTATAACATGAAAAATACTTGAAGCCAATAATGTTACCATAGACATCAAATTATGTAGTTATGGAAATCACCATAACCTTACTTTAATCCTTCACCCAAAAGCTACCTTTTCTGCTCCAAAGCTCTTTCCTCTGATCATAAAATATTTTTGTGATGTAAAATGTGAAATAAAAAGACCAGCAGTGGTAAGTCAGCCATTAGGAATATAGCTAGATAACTATTAACAATGGTTAACAGTCAATAGGTCACTGAAGGATATTTAGGAACTGTAATATATCTATACAGCTCTAAAGAAGAATCCAAATGTATATTCATATTCTATTCCAATGATTTCTCTTTCTGGAAGGTTATTATCGATACTCACCTTTTCACCAACACCTCCAACAGAGCCAATTGAGCCAGGTGGTCCTTGAGGACCCTAAATAATAGAAGATATTAGTTATTCCAAATATAGTTATCCACAGTATAGTGCTTATTACTGAATTACTGAGAGAACAAAAAATATGTTAATTCTTACATCAGCTCCATTAGGACCCTGGGGACCTCTTGGACCTGGAGGGCCAGGTGGACCCTGTATCAAAGAGAAAATTTTATATAGTTACACTCATAATGGGGCTTATTTGGCCAATGAAAAATAATATTGTCGATCCTTATAGGGATTTTAATCTTTGTACTGCTACAGAAATGGCAGGGCTAGACTACTGCCCATTACATGAGTTCACAATGTGACAGGGGATCCAGGCTATCTGTATATAGTACCTCAGCTGGAAAAGATCAGATGCTTAAGACACCTGAGGATTGGTGTCCTGCACTACATTTTCTCTGCAGATTACCTGCATACCCATTGCACTTTGCAGTGACTCTGGAGCATCTTATATTGCTGGTAACAGCTATGGTGCCTACAGATAGGCAATAATAAAGCATCCAGGTTCGGCATAGGGTGTTGGAGGAAAATGTGTAATAGGTAGCTTGCATTTCAGTTAGGACCAGCTCAGAAGGCATTCTGTCAACAGTACAAACTCAAGATCACCCAGAGAAACAGAGTGAACATAGCCAAAGAGCATTTACCATCTTCTCGCCTGCAATCCCCTGCAGCTAAGGTACACTGCCCTGAATTTCAGAAAAGCATCTCCAAACACTCTGGTGCAGTGGTCTCTCCTTTTAGTTGTTCTTTCCTGAACCTGCTTGCCACTGTCCTGTCTCAGACACACACAGCATCTGCTTTGCTACCTAGTCTTTTATTTCTTAAGTTACTTAAATCTTGATATAAAAGATGAGGAGATAGATGTGGGAAAACAAAGTAAATGCCAGAGAGAGTTTCTGTTACACAAAGTGTTTCATATGCGTGCACCAAATTCAGGAGTAGCTTTTCAAATTGTAAGCTACAGAGAAAAGACAGGAATACACGGATGGTACTTATGTCCCCCAGAATGAGCATCGGGGAATAAGTCTTACCATTGGGCCCACATCGCCATTTTCACCCTTTTCACCTGGTGGACCAGGCAGACCCTAAAACATGAGGAGGAGAAAACTATTAGAAGGGTACCTGGAATGCTGAGTTATAAATCAATCTGAAACAATATAAATCAGATCTACAAGTGAAACTTGAGGAGAGAGGAGCGGGGGCGGGGGGGGAGGAGAGGGGAAAAGGAAAGGGAAATGAAGGGAAAGGGAAGGGAAGGGAAGGGAACGGGGAAGGGGAGGGAAGGGGAAAGGGAAGGGAAAGGAAGGGAAGGGAAGGGAAGGGAAGGGAAGGGAAGGGAAGGGGGAAGGGAAGGGGGAAGGGAAGGGAAGGGAAGGGAAGGGAAGGGAAGGGAAGGGAAGGGAAGGGAAGGGAAGGGAAGGGAAGGGAAGGGAAGGGAAGGGAAGGGAAGGGAAGGGAAGGGAAAGGAAGGGAAGGGGAAAGGAAAAGGGGAGAGGAAAGGGGAGAGGAAAGGGGAGAGGAAAGGGGAGAGGAAAGGGGAGAGGAAAGGGGAGAGGAGAGGAAAGGGGAGAGGAGAGGAAAGGGGAGAGGAGAGGAAAGGGGAGAGGAGAGGAAAGGGGAGAGGAAAGGGGAGAGGAAAGGGGAGAGGAAAGGGGAGAGGAGAGGAAAGGGGAGAGGAGAGGAAAGGGGAGAGGAGAGGAAAGGGGAGAGGAGAGGAAAGGGGAGAGGAGAGGAAAGGGGAGAGGAGAGGGGAGAGGAGAGGGGAGAGGAAAGGGGAGAGGAAAGGGGAGAGGAAAGGGGAGAGGAAAGGGGAGAGGAAAGGGGAGAGGAAAGGGGAGAGGAAAGGGGAGAGGAAAGGGGAGAGGAAAGGGGAAAGGAAAGGGGAAAGGAAAGGGGAAAGGAAAGGGGAAAGGAAAGGGGAAAGGAAAGGGGAAAGGAAAGGGGAAAGGAAAGGGGAAAGGAAAGGGGAAAGGAAAGGAAAGGAAAGGAAAGGAAAGGAAAGGAAAGGAAAGGAAAGGAAAGGAAAGGAAAGGAAAGGAAAGGAAAGGAAAGGAAAGGAAAGGAAGGCAGTAAGTTTTTTGGGGAAAAAAAAAGGCAAATCAACAACAAAACCAAATAAAAAACTGACACAGAAATGCTGGGGTGGGTGGCTGACTTTAAAAACACTGCTATCATCATCCAGACCACAGATGGGCATCTGGATAATTTGATTTGATTTATGGTATGATGCATATATATGTAAAGAAAACATGATCAGTGCAGCACAATGAAGTGGTATGCAAGGATGAAGTGGTATGCAAGTCTAAGCTACCTGAGTACTGGAAGCTCTGTAACTGCTTTAATAAGGTGTCCAGTGGAGGTAATAAATCCTGCTGAGAGGCATTGCATTGGGTTATACAAACATACTCTTAGAAGCAAACTGTCCAAGTTTGACTGCTAACAAACACCAAGAAAAGGAACTGTAGCTGATGCTTATCATAGAATTACAGAATAGTTTGGGGTTGGAAGAGACCTTCAAAGTTCATCTAGTCCAACCCCCCTGCAATGAGCAGGGACATCTTCACCTAGAGCAGGCTGCTCAGAACCACATCCAGCTTGACCTTGAATGTCTCCAGGCATGGTGCATCAACCACCTCTCTGGGCAACCCATGCCAGTGTTTTACCACCCTCATTGTAAAGCATTTTTATCTCATGTCCAGCCTGAATCTCCCTCTTTTAGCTTAAACCCATCACCCCTCATCCTGTCGCCACAGGCCCTGCTGAAAAGTCTCTCCCCATCTTTCTTATAGGCCCTTTTTAAGAACTGAAATGATGCAATAAGGTCTCCCTGATCTGAAATCTAGTATAATATTACCACAGCCAGAAGCAGTATCACCACTAAGCTGGGCATTCCTAAAAGTAGGATCAAAGCTTGGCTTCTATAAAAAGCAGATCCCTTGCATCTGGAGTCAACAGCATTACATTGACTTACATTACATTCAGACCTGGTTCTAAGTTTTACTAGTTTCTAACTTACTTCATGTTTACTTTTGGTAATATTGTAATAATTCAGCAAGTGAAATTTGAATTGACTTAAATTTTTTCCTTCACTATGAGGAGTTTTAAATAACAAAATTGTAGCTAATTGATCTAAAGTGTGATTAGAGGAGAAGCCTAGACCTGGACAACATGACTAGTCTTCAGAGAGCTGATATTCAGAGAGAAGAATCCCACCTCAAACAAGCTAGATCTTCCAACTGCGAACAGTCTACTCAATTCTACCCTATACACATAGAAAGACATTTAACCTAAAAAGTTGAATGCTTTGTCCATTATGATTCATGCTCATGCTAATCCTAAACAGCTCATTCAACTGTTTGCAGAGGAGGTATTTATAAACCTATGAAGACAATTAAATATTTACTTGATATTTCTGTCAAAAAAGACTTTCCAAAACTATTTGGTGAACTCCTATTTCAACCTTGAAAAAATCCCACTAATTTCACTCAATCAATATTTCATGCATTATTGGACATAGTATTTTCAGTTCCTTTCGGCAAGAAGCAATTGAGGTGTTTTACATTCAAAATTGAAGTAAAAACTGACATAAATTGACTATAAGATAACCTAGGCCCATAGGGGTTTTCAGCTATTCTTTACTTTCAACTCCTTTTGTTAGAAATTTCCCAATTTAAAAAAAAACAAACAAAATTAGATAGCAAGAAATTCAAAATTAAGGTAATCAATATTCAAAATTACTGATGTTCAACTTTATGAACAAAAATACTTTTTATTTAATATCTAATGTAGGTAATATAGGTACGTAGGGAATAAAAGACAGACTAGGGACAACTTAGGCCCTCTCCGGAAGCTATCAGGAGAACTGGATTTGGAGAAAGCTGAGGTTCTTAAATGACTTCTTTGCCTTGGTCTTCACTGGCAAATGCTCTGACCTCACCACCCAAGTCTTGGAAGGCAGACTGAGGGACCGTGAGAATGAAGACCCTAGGCCCACTGTAGGAGAGGATCAGGTTGGAGACCATCTTAAGAACCTGAACGTGCACAAGTCCAGGACCTGATGAAATCCATCCATGGGTCCTGAAGGAGCTGGCAAATGAAGTTGCTAAGACACTGGCCATCATATTTGAAAAATCATGGCAGTCAGGTGAAGCTCCCGATGACTGGAAAAAGGGCAATATAACCCCCATTTTCAAGAAGGAGAAAATGGATGACCCAGGGAATTACAGACCAGTCAGTCTCACCTCTGTGCCTGGCAAACTCTTGGAGCAGATTCTCCTGGAAGACATGCTAAGGCACATGAAAAACAAGGAGGTAGTTGGTGACAGCCAGCATGGCTTCACTAAGGGGAAATCCTGCCTGAACAATGTGGTGGCCTTCTATGGTGGGGCTACGAAACTGATGGATAGGGGCAAAGCAGTTGATGTCATCTACCTGGACTTGTGCAAAGCGTTGGACACTGTCCCACACAACATCCTTGTCTCTAAATTGGAGAGACATCAATTTGATGGGTGGACCACTCGGTGGATAAAGAACTGGCTGGATGGCCGCACACAAAGAGTTGTGGTCAATGGCTCAATGTCTGGCTGGAGACCAGTAACGAGTGGTGTCCCTCAGGGATGGGTGTTGGGACCGGTCTTGTTCAACATCTTTGTCGGTGACATGGACAGTGGGATTGAGTGCGCCCTCAGCAAGTTTGCCGATGACACCAAGCTGTGTGGTTCGGTTGATAACGCCGGAGGGAAGGGATGCCATCCAGAGGGACCTCGACACGCTTGTGAGGTGGGCTGATGCCAACCTTATGAAGTTTAACCATGCCAAGTGCAAGGTCCTACACCTGGGTCGGAGCAATCCCAGGCACAGCTACAGGTTGGGCAGAGAAGAGATTCAGAGCAGCCCTGCGGAGAAGGACTTGGCGGTGTTGGTTGATGAGAAAATGAACATAAGCCGGCTGCAGTGTGTGCTTGCAGCCCAGAAAGCAACCGTATCTTGGGCTGCATCAAGAGGAGCGTGACCAGCAGGTCGAAGGAGGTGATCCTGCCCCTCTACTCTGCTCTCGTGAGACCTCACTTGGAGCATTGTGTGCAGTTGTGGTGTCCTCAACATCAAAAGAACACGGAACTGTTGGAACAAGTCCAGAGGAGGCCACGAGGATGATCAGGGGACTGGAGCACCTCCTGTATGGAGACAGGCTAAGAAAGTTGGGGCTGTTCAGCCTGGAGAAGAGAAGGCTGCGTGGAGACCTCAGAGCAGCCTTCCAGTATCTGAAGGGGGCCTGCAAGGATGCTGGGGATGGACTCTTCATCAGGAACTGTAGTGACAGGACAAGGGGTAACGGGTTGAAACTTAAACAGGGGAAGTTTAGACTGGATATAAGGAAGAAGTTCTTTACTGTTAGGGTGGTGAGGCACTGGAATGGGTTGCCCAGGGAAGTTGTGAATGCTCCATCTTTGGAGGTGTTCAAGGCCAGGTTGGATGAAGACTTGGGTGGCATGGTTTAGTGTGAGGTGTCCCTGCCCATGGCAGGGGGGTTGGAACTAGATGATCTTAAGTTCCTTTCCAACCCTAACTATTCTATGATTCTATGATTCTATATAAATTGAATTTAACTGAACTGTGATACAGTTACTGTGCAATATTATCTATAAGACAGAGAAAGTTGTTACTCCCGAACAGTTCATTATTACCATGAAAATTGGATTACTGAACAGAAGAAACTCCTGAAGAGAAGAAACTCCTGAAACTCTTGATCTTGGGTGGCATGGTTTAGTGTGAGGCGTCCCTGCTCATGGCAGGGGGTTGGAACTAGATGATCTTAAGGTCTTTTCCAACCCTAACTATTCTATGATTCTATGATTTCTCAAAGAAACTCTTTGATTTCTCAAAGGTACTTCAATACCATTAGCAAATAAGGGCTCTCATATTCTACATATTCAAATTAAAATCTTAATCAAAGAAATAAAATTCCTCATTTAACATATTTAATTTGTGTAAGTCTCAAACCAATTGCTTTTTTACATTTATGTAGCTTAGTGCTCATTAAACTTAAAATGTGAAGGTGGATTTTACTGAAAAAAAAATAGTATCGTAGAGCTGAGAAAAATAAGAATAATTTTATTTCACTCTCTTTAAAATAGTAAAAAAACTTCACAGATCATAATAAAATTTAGGAATAACTTTTTGGAGTTAACATTTCTGAAAATAAAGATGTTTTCCATTTCAAAGGCAATATGAGTCTATGTAATGAACTATTTAGAGCAGCCTGAGAGGGGATGTCATCAATGCAGATCAATAGCTCAAAGGCAGGTGCCAGGAAGATGGTGCCAGACTCTTTCCAGTGGTGCCTATTGACAGGATGAGGAGCAATGGCCATACACTAACACACAACAAGTTTCACCTTGACATGAGGAAGAACTTCTTTGCATTGAGGGTGTCAGAGCACTGGCACAGTCTGCCCATGGGTGCTGTGTGGTCTCCCTCTCTGGAGACATTCAAACTAGCCTGGGCATGTTCCTGTATGTGCTGCTCTGGGTGGCCCTGCCTTGGCAGGGGGTTGGACTGGGTGATCTACAGAGGGCCATTCCAACACTAATAATTAGTCTGTGATTTTCCATGAAGGTATGAAGGTTTGCAACATTGTATGTGCTTCACCGTAACAGCTGCCTTATGTAATAGAATTTAGAAAATTATAGGTACAGGTTCAGGTTTCCATTTTTTATTATTCATATTACAGCTTAATGCATGGTTTAGAAATAGCTTCAAAGTATTCTGTGCTCTAATGTTAATTACATGGAAGTTAATCTAAGGCCCTAAATGTCTTGTCCTTTGTTTTGTTATAATTAAGCAAATACAATTTTTTGAAAAAGCAGGATTTTTCAACTGTAATTCTCTGGATGCAGCAGTGAGAAGCCTACATTTTACTGTATGCTTACTTTGTGGTTTTTGACTCAAAATAAGAATTTGAAGAGGAAGAAACATGAAACTATAGGAACCTGCCGGTGATGGCAGCAGTATGTGAGCATCATGGAGTTCTGCTAATCTTTCTGAACACAAGCGTCTGTGATGGTATCACTGAGAAAACACTATGCTGCCAATACCTATTGTGAAAATACAGTAAATGACTAGGACATGTTAAATACACCTCCAATCTTTTCTTTAAGATGTGTATTTCCAGTAAAAAGAAGCTCTCTTAGTGAAGCAGAAATTGTCAGACTCTAAAATGAATGAATAATGGAATGAAATTCCAAAGCCTATGGTAGCCGGGAGTTCAGAACATTCTACCAATCTGTCTCCTTCAGCATTTAATCTGCTATTTATGCATGAACTCTATGAATATGGGATATTTCAGTTCTTATTAACTGATGCTATCATTTATTTAATAGAAGACAATACTCAGTTTCTGAAAGAATCAGGGTGCTAACAGGTGAAGGGTAAATTATAAAGGAATTTACCTGTAAGCCAATAGGGCCTGGAGGGCCAGGGAATCCTCGAGGACCTTCATCACCTTTTTGCCCAAACATCCCTTGCTGACCTCTTGGGCCTGGCTCCCCATCACCTCCCTGTTTGGAAACAGTGAAAAGCAAAATACCGTAGGTTTGATAATTAACAGAAAAAGCTCCATGGAAATCAGCGGAAAACAACAACAAGAAGGCTCAGAATCATGCTGATATCTTTACAAATGCATCTACACCACCTTGACTGAATGAAGTCTGTTACACAAATAAAATACCAGCATATGTCCTGGTTTAATGTAGGTCAAATAATACTGCATGCCTCACAAACATTTTTCCTGAATACCTCTTCCCTTTCACATCTGCATAAATTTTGTAGCTTCTGAATACCTACATATTAGTAACTATAAGTAGGATATAGTTCTATCAATTTCCACGGTATCTTCAAGAATTCAAAACCTTCTAAATAACAATAAAAAGCAATGCACCTGGTATCAGGTGGATTTTAGTTTTAAATGCATCTGGTACCGAGGTGATTTTACCACTGGCTGTTACACAAGCCATCAACCAACTTCACTGAAAGGACAGTCCCATTCACTATTGACACTACTTCATTTTTAATAATTCCATCAAATTGCTACCCTGCAGTACTAGAACAACAGCTATGAAGAACAGAGCAACAGAGTAACACCTATGCAGGCTCACTTACAATAGACAACTACATGTAAGCAGACAACAATAGAACTGTTAATAGTGATTTAATAATGCCTGGGTAAGGAGGATGCAGTTCAAAGAACTTCCAAGATGAGTTATGGCAAGACTGGGGTTTGCTCTAAGCTACTTACAGCTATACCAGGGGCACCAACAGGACCCTGGAGACCTGGTGGACCCGGAGGACCCTGCAACAAACAAACATCCAAAAGCTAGTGATTATGGCATCTGAAATGAGATTAAAAGCAAATATAGAGACAACCCTATTTGCATGATCAAGGTCTATTAAGCATCTCTACATTTATTCATAGAGAATGAGCATTATTTACAAGTCTCTTCCATTCAGTACAATTATTATTTGTTTATCTCTCAAAAACTCAGATTTGCACATCTATAACAGACTTAATATCGGCATTTATTGAAAGCACATTTGTAATGTTTCAGAATATTTACAACAGATTCCCATGCAAACGTGAATAAAATGAAAATGAAAAATGTTTTTTTTTCACAATTAAAAATAACAGACTTTTCAATTAATTTGCGTAGAACAATCTATATTGAACTTGAATGCTTATTTGGATTTGTTCTTATGAAATTGCAAATGGCTTTTATAACAGCACAAATGACCTCCAGGTGACATGAAAATGTCTAAGTTGTTGTTTAGCACTTGGAGACATGTACTCTTTGATACTAATCTCTTTTCAACAGAATGGTAAAAAACATGTCTCTGAGAGGAATTTCTTAATTTTTTCAGTCTCCTTACAGAATAATAGCTTTCCACATTACACTGCACATAATTTAGAAGTCAGTTATGCAGATATGACATAATGAAGGTACCTAACAAACAGAGTACAGGAATGCAAGATACTAGTCTATAATGTAGGTAAAATTATGTAGTAGGTTGAGGCTGGTTTTTGCACCAGCTGTAGGGACTAGACTGATAAAAAAGAGAAGCTAAGGAAGCAAAAAACCTTACAGCTGGCAAGGGTTGAACTCCAGTCTATTTCAGATGGCAAGAAAATTGTCTGCAGTTTCTTGGCTGGGAATTTAGTGCAGAATGATGCTTGGATTAAAAAATTTGCTAGGGCTAAAATTGGATTATTCTACCCTTTATAGGGAGATTAGGAAAAGGGACTTCTTAAGTCTTATAGTCTATTTCTTTCTTTTCATTCTATGTAGGTTTTAGAGTATCTTATTTTCTAGGGAGACTGAAGTGTCAGTGTATTTCTTCATTTTTATACTTTCTTGTCGCATATACGATAGCAATAGAGGAAGCAAAGGCTTTTATCCTCTATGGTGAAACTAAATGAAAGGAGTCCTAGGAATGCTCCTATTGACTGAAGGGGAGGTTGTTACCATAAGAAAGGGAATTAACAAAATCATATCAGAACAGAATATTCCTACACTCTGCAGAATGCTTCTACCTGCTCCTTTATTTTTCAGGACCCAGAAAGAGATCTACACATTTTTAATCTCATTTAAATATTCATTTTGATATAAAGTATCATTGAAAGGTACTTTGCAATTGATTAATAAGAAGTTATTTGGAGACATGGCTAGACTCTTTTTGTCCATTACTGTGGAGGGCAAATGGAGGGGGAATGATCAGAATCATCAGGAGAGACTATTTAGCTAATGAAGGCTCCTGTGACTGTGGAGGTTTTAAAACTCAAGATAGAATGTACATCAACAATAAAATTGCACTGTCCTTCCTCTTCAGAATCTTCCAGAGGCCTTTCTCCCTACCCCAATATCCATCAGCATGTTTAAAGGAAAGGAGATTTTAAATAAACACATTCTGGAATTGTCAGGGTTAAATTACTCTAATTGAGGACAAACAAGATTCAGTACACTTGACTTGAAAGAGGGTAACATTCACTTCAACTAAGCAGGCCTGAACACTGAATCCTGTATTTTAAGAAAAACATATTCCCAAATGCCTCAGACCTTGAGACTGAAAATACAGGATACACTCTAGAAAGGATTTTGCTGCAGACGCTTTACTTGTAAAGCAGATGACCTGGGTTCAATTGTAACAGTTATTTTTCTCCGTCTAAGTAGCTGGTGCAGTGCTGTGTTTCAGCTTTAGTCTGAGAACAACACCAACAACACACTGATGTTTTAATTGTTGCTAAGTAGCACTTACCCCAATCAAGAACTTTTCAGTCTCATGCTCTGCCATTGAGGAGGGGCACGGGAAGCCAGGAGGAAGCAGAGACAGGACACCTGACCCAAACTAGCCAAAGGGGGATTCCATACCACAGCACGTCATGCCCAGGATAGAAACTGGGGGGAGTTACCCAGAAGACCCAGATCACTGCTCAGGCTGGCCTGGGTATCGGCCAGCGGATGGTGAGCAATTGTACTGGGCATCACTTGTGTTTATTGGTTTTTTTCGTTTTCCCCTTTTATTCTCTCCCTTTGTTATTTTCCTCATTATTAGTAGTAGTACTAGTTTTGTATTACCCTTCAGTTATTGGACTGTTACTAGAAATTATTTAGTTATTGGACTTATCTCAACCCATGAGGTTTACATTTTTTTGATTCCCCTCCCCATGCCACCGGGAGCAGAAGGGGGAAGAGAGGAGGGAGGAAGTGAGCAGCTGCATGGTTGTGAGTTACTGGCTGGGCTTAAATCATGACAGCAGATCTGCTGGAACATGCCCAAATGAATTAGTACTCACAATGGGAATTGTGGTCACAGTCTAATGCTCAGTATAATTAGCTGGTCTGCTAAAATGGTCTGAAAGAGAAATGTGCAGCATGTGTTTCTTCTGCATTTCTGTAATGCAGAAGCATCTCTAATAAAGAGGCACGTCAGAAGGGAAAACAAAAGGATATGCATTTGATCACATGCAAGGCCCGAAGTGAAACTGGACCATAACCTGCTTCATATGCTTCTTCTGCCCTTTCCTTTAAACACCAGAAGTTATCATGTACATAGGGCCTGTACTGTTATGAACCTCTTTAGATGGACAGGGAGGAGCTGAATGTATCTTTATGTATCCCACAGCTGGTTTACAACTATAAGAGCAAATACATTAAGACTGATTTTCAGCTAACTGGGAACAAGTCCATAGCTTTAAAACTAACTTCTAAAATGTCTTAACTTGATAAATTAATTTTACCAAGTTAACCAAAGCATTCAAGATCAGATTATCATAGAATCACAGAATGGTTTAGGCTGGAAGAGACCTTAAAGCTCATCAGTTCCAATCCCCTGCCACGGGCAGGGACATCTTCCACTAGACCAAGTTGCTCCAAGCCCCTGTGTCCAACCTGGCCTTGAACACTGCCAGGGATGGGGCAGCCACAGCTTCTCTGGGCACCCTGTGCCAGCGCCTCAGCACCCTCACAGGTAAGAACTTCTGCCTAATGTCTAATCTAGATCTATCCTTTAAAAGCTTAAAGCCATTCCCTCTTACCCTATCCTTACATGCCCTTGTCAAAATTCCCTATCCAGATATCTTACAGGCCCCCTTTAGGCACTGGGAGCTGCTCTAAGGTCCCCTCTTAAGGAGCCTTCTCTTCTCCAGGCTGAATAAGCCCCGCTCTCTTAGCCTGGCTCCAGAGCAGAGCTGCTCCAGCCCTTGCAGCAGCTCTGTGGCCTCCCCTGGACTCACTCCAGCAGCTTCACGTCCCTCTGGTGTGGCAGGCCCCAGAGCTGAATGCATTTCTCCATGTGGACTCTCCCCAGAGTGCAGCAGAGCGGCAGGATCCCCTCCCTGAGCTGCTGCTCACGCTCTAGGGGCGCAGCCCAGCACACGGGGGGGTTCTGGTCTCAAGTGCACACTGAAGCCGGGTCATGGGCAGCTTCTCCTCACCCAGCACCCCCCCGTCCTTCTCCTCAGGGCTGCTCCATCCAGTCTCCCTCAGCCTGTAGCTGTGCTTGGGATTGCCCTGGCCCAGGTGCTGGAGCAGTTTTAGTCTGGACCAGAAGTTGTTTCAAACTTGGTCACACATATGTTCCTTGGAAAACTGGGGTTTATAATAGAAGTGTTCTCTCATACATATGTATCATATTACATTCTTTGTGTTAATAGGGCATAACAAATAATTTATTATAGCACTTGTGATCTGATCTAACGAAATAAGGTTGTGAAAAGTACGTGGATTCTGCACTGGAAACTGTAAAAGTCTCTCGCATAAGTAACTGGAAAGAAAAAGCTTATCTTTAAAAATAAAAAAAGCTTGTCTTTTTTTGCACATTCTATTAACACATTTTTTCTATGAAATTATCACAAACCTGCAATTTGCTTGAATTTTTATGTATCATCCTATAGATCATCATCTGATTATGTGTAAGCCATAAATCTGGTTTTTAGAAGCAATCTACTTTTATGATGCCAAGTCATTAATCATAATAAGCACACAGTGTTTTCAAGACAATAAATATGCTTAGATATGAATATCCCAATATTGAACTCTGAGCTTTGCTAACTGTGAATATTGATAAAATATAGTAATAATAGAAAAAATCTTTCTGCAATTACTCCTGCATTATTTCTGAAGGAAAATTATTGAACTAAAATGCCAGTTTATCTTGAAATTGAAGAGAAGTAAAACCAAACCTTTTCTGACTTTTTGGGAAAGAAACAAAAATCAAACAGAAAAAAAATGCCTTGTTTTATTCTTTCTAGCTTGAAATTTTACAGTACAAAAAGCTGATTTTTATCTTTCTGGCTTCAATTAATAGAGGCAGTGCTTGAACTTTACAAGTAATCTTGAATTTCATCTGAGGTCCTGAAATGCTGCAATCAGTTAAGTGTGCTTTCTATGAATTAAGTATTCTTTACAAATTTTAAAACTCTATTAGTAGGTTTCTCTACTGAGTCTTCATATTCTTCATCATTACGCCTAAGAAGCTAAAGCTGGGCATGTTCACACAATCCAGTCAGTGAAGTTAACTTAATCACAGTAAAAGAATGCATGTGTATTCTTTGTCTGTTCCAGTTCACATGTAGAATGGATGAATTAAAATTATATAGGAAGGACTGTATTTTACCTAGCTATGTTTCAATGATTCTGTAAGCTCAAGGAATACGAGAAATACTAAATACAGGCATGGCTCTAGAACTACAAATCTCTAGTATTTCATTAAAACTTCACCTTATTTTGAAGACACGTTTTTGAAGTGTGTCTTTGTTTCTGTTCAGTGATGCAGCAAGGCTACCTGTATACTTCATGCATGAATATTATCTATTTATGAAGAATATAATGGACAAAGGATTTAGCTACTCACGTTTTCTCCCTTGTCACCTTTACTACCTTTCTGACCTGGTTCACCAATTTCACCCTGTAATGGAAAGTTAAAAGTTAAACTTCTTGTTTAAAATGGTCTCCTTCACACGTAGCTGAAGTCAACATAACGGTATCTTTAAATGTCCCCTTTGGTATGATTCTTCTGTGTTTTATGCTGCTGCTTTAAGTGTGAAGGTCTAAAGGGGGCAATTCTGCATCGATCAATAGTATGTCACATTAATCCAGGTATTGATTGCTATATTCAAAGGGCAACAAGACCTGGCTTTGAAGTATAGTCCTACTGAGCTCTAAATAAAGGAAACTGTGTTCCTCATGTCACCTTCAGTATGAACTTATAATGAAAGCACCCTAATTTACAGACTCATCTAACTATGCGACTGAACAACTACTTCTCACTGAAGTGTACAATATTTCAAAACTTCAAAATTATTCAAATCACCAGGAAAAATATGTTTTCTTTATACAATAATAAAAGATAATTAAATCACAGAAAATACTCTCTGTGGGATAAATAACACACATGCATCATAAAAATGAACCTCAAAATCTTTACCTTATGCTAACAGAAAAGTGCTGGACCGAGCAAACATGCAAGATGATCCTGAAAGGTGCTATATCCTAAATTCTGCCAGAAGTCAGCAGAATATCTCTGCTGTGAACATATTATATTGGCACTCTCAACCTATTCAGTGATTCCAAATCACTATACATTACTGAGAATATTGTATCTTACTCATTCAGCAAATAAAATTTCTAAAATAAGCAAGAATTAATTTTGTCGTCATCTGCCTTGATTTGTTTTGCCACACTTTCATCCTTGTTTCTTTGCCAGGATAAATGTTAGTCTTGAACACATATCCCAGTGTCCCATGGCATCTGCTCCTGAGGCATCTGATTATAGAAGGGTTTTTCAGGTTTTTTGCAGTAGGCAGAAGGAGTCTGGGGGAGGCAGGGTTAAGAGTTGTTTCATTGTTGTATTTATGGTGAGAAAAGCTACAGAGAACTTTACTGACAGATCTCACAGATGCACTAATACAAATTTTAATGATTTACCTTGTCACCATCTTCTCCAGGAGAGCCACTAGGACCAGCAGGACCAGGAAGTCCAACAGGACCCTGTACTCCATCACGCCCAGCGGGACCTTGAGGACCTTTTTCACCCTGGTTTTCAAGAAATAGAAGTGATCCACCATTATCACAGGAGAGTAATGGAGATTTCAATACAGGGAGTCATACTACCACTTAAAAATAATAAGGAAAAGAGAAACAGAAAGGAAACTATAAAAGGAAGAGAGTGCATCAGAAAATTATACTAAGTAATAATGGAAGCCAGTGACAAATACACGTCTACACTAATGCAGAGTGGCTGGGTACAAAGTTTTAATGAAAGAATGATTTGACAGACTTTTATATCCATTCCCTCCTGTGATAATAACAGGCTTAACCCTGCCTGGGTGTTAGAGGTTAGGACAATAAACATTTTACTATTTACTTAATTGTAAATGTAAAAGGACTAGATCAGGTATTCTGAGGATATGTTTAACAGGCAAAAATACCAGAGTGGGTAAGAGTAACATCCCAAAATGAAATGTCTGTGCTGTAATAGTTTTATGTGACTCTGTGATTACTTACAGGAGCACCCTTCTCTCCTGCAGGGCCTGGAGGACCCTGAGGTCCAGGACGACCTGGTAGACCAATTGGGCCAGCAGTGCCCGCTGCTCCACGTTCCCCTGGTGAACCCTGGGAAGAAAAAAAAGAGTGCAAGATAATTCTGATACAAGCCTGATAACTGCTGGTGGTTTTCATGACTTGGGTCAACAGAGAAGATAATCTGTTATTCACTGAGATTCCATCTGGTAGGATGATACTCATTCAGCATGTGTGCAAGTAAATAAAAAGGCTGAAAGAACTAACCTGAAGTTGATACTCAATAGTTCTTATTCAGTGCTATTTGGGTTTTTTTCACCACTTCCTGTATTTTTTCATCATAATAGAAGTGTGCTTCAGCCTGTTTTCAAGAACGTTTTCCCCTTTGCTTCCAAAATACACTGCCATACTACTTTGATGAAAGAATATTCACCATATTAAAATACAGAACTAACCCTCACCACAACCCAAATTTTCAGTCAGGTTTCCTGCTGAACACTGCTGTGATGGTCAATTCACCTGTGTAAAAAGCCACTGAAGTATGACTAGTTTGATGTGTCACACAGAGGACGCTTGAATGTACAGGGATTTTTAGATTAGCACCGAAGCTAAAAACCTAATATTGCAAATTCAAAGGGGAAATAGAGATGCTATATATGGGAAAAAACTGAACTGTGTATTTTAGAATACATTTTTACAGACAAGAATAGCAGAGAGGAAGAAGTTTTACTCTAACATCAATAAGCCTCACTTTTAAATGAGTCATACCATTGTCATTACTTCGTTCCTTTCTACCTGGAACTACCAAAACAGCCATAAATGAAAATTTAGTTTCTACATTCCCTCTCAGTTCTTTCAGTTGAAGCAGTGTAGGGCTTATGGCTGTTCCATAAAGAGCCAACCTTTCCTTTAAATATGTCAATCTGTCACAGAGCCAAGCTCCATAACCATTTATCATTTGAGCCACGCCCTTATGGTTTCTTCTGGATTAAGCTAATTAGACAAAATGAAGAGAATGGCTCATTCTACATATACACCTATATATACTCTATAGGTACATACAGTATGCCTATATGGGGAGAATTTAGGTATATAGAGTATACCTGAAATGGAGAGAATGACTCTATATATTTATATACCTGTCTATACTCTGTAGATATGTAAAAATCTGCACTGCTCTAAAAAAAAAAAAAAGAGGTACCTAGGGTGGACGAGTTTTTTCCTCTCCTTACACTTTCTAAGAGTACAGATGGCATATGCTGTTATGTAGTTCTGAAGGGGAAAAAGGAAATGAAACAAGGTGCTCTGGTATTAAAAGATCTTCCTAAAAGGATAGAAAGGAAGAGGTAACAGTACAGATTAGAACTTCTACTCAAATAAAAGGAATTTCAGAATCAAAAAGTTAAATTTTGGCCTATCCATATTTGTTTATCATTTAGTTAAAAGCCACAATGTGGAGTGCTGATTTTAAATCATTTCAGCAAGCTGGGTTAATTTCCAAACAGTGATCTACCAATGAAGTCCTCTATAATGCACAACCAAAGATATGGACACCTGTTTGGAGGCACATCATGACAAGAAAACAAGCAGGAGGAAAAAAAACATTTACACTTGAATTCCTAATACCTCCTTGATCACACAGGCAGATTCTGACCAAGTGTGAAATGAATTCCTGACAGCACAGGGGAAAACTTCCTGTGTCTTGACAGAGGTTAACTGCCATCTAACCTGCTTCTTCCTGTGTCTCCACAAGAGTCAGCATGTGCAGGGAGACAGAAGCATGATGCTCTCCTGAGTACAGAGAGCATGGAGAATGATGTAGCTTCTTTGTGCTTTTTTACACCATCACTGGCTAACAACTCTGGCAGGAAATCCAGGTTTGCCAGTCCTCATACTTCCTGAGGATTCAAGATGCTGTACATCCTCCCTGTGCCCTGTAGATAGGAGAGCACGGGAACAAAGACAGTGAGGCATTCTGTTCCATTATATTCTGTATGGGAGCTAGCCTTGTGCTTGGAAGTCTAATGGGGAAAAAAATATTTTACTAACAGCAACAGAATTAACCTTAAAATCTGTGGGCTCACTGAAAACTGAGAAGCAAAGAGAGCTGTCCTCTCATCTGTATTTCTATATTTTCACACTTTAGCAGCATCTTTGGGTTTTGTGCTTCAAATAATTCACCATTTTTGCATCAATAGAGCACTGTTAACGTTTTGTTTACTGTACAGTAATATTCGTCTAGCTTTTCAGCTTGACACCTACAAGGCAGTTTGTAACACCTTAAAGTAACTGATAATTTCACATTTCCAGCTGTCACACTGGAAGTGGAGTGATACATCATGGAATCATTTATAAGTAATAGGTGGTGTAGCCCGAGGCTCTGAACAGCCAAGTGTTTTTTTCATGTTTAAGAATGATCAAATTTGCTGGCTCTTGTAACACTGGAATTTTAAGATGCTTTCACTTATGAGGGCCCAAGTTTTTGCTTTTAGTCATGATGTACTTTTCTTGGACTGACCATAATAAAGGGCTTTTCCCTTCAGGTAACAGTGGCAGAAGAGAATGATGAATGGTTGCTCCAAATACTTTTGCAAATTAACTCAGTAAAATCTGATTTTGTGTGAGTGTTCAACAAATATTATTTGTGCAGGAATCACAGATGCCTTTATCCTTCCAAGTGTTGGTCTATTTATTTATTTAGGTCAGGGTGGATGCCTAAGTTTCACTTCTATTTCTGTTGTTTTAGTTTCTAAGACTTCAGTCAATTCAACAGGAAAAATGCCGTACCCTGCAGATATGCCACCAGGGTCTCTGAACTTGTCACGTCTTGTAAGCTAAACAAATTTAGGTCACCTCATCAGTAGGACGCAGGAATAGAGAGGAAAAAATCTAAATAAGCCATAGATTTTTTTCTATATCAGACAGCAGACACTAACAGTGGCCATAATTTCTAGTAGCTCTTTTTACTCAGCCAACTTTTCATCTTTATCTTTGCATAATTTTTATTTGTTACGCTTAAAATCCACATGAGTTATGAACAGAAGCTACACCTTCTGTTTTCAAGGATTCTCTCACGTCTTTGTGAGAATGGCCTCTGATTAAAGCAGAGCACTTTAAATTACAGTCACAACTCATACAAGCATTTTAGGCAGCTTCTTATTTTTCAGTGTTTATTATCTTCTATTGCCTCTCTGTTCCACTCTGAAACTATCCTGTTATATTACTAAACTCCTTGTTAAGCTGTGGTCTTGCAGGGGTACTCACAGCCTTGAATCTATTTGTTAATTAAAACAGAACGGAAGCGTCATGCTTTGTCTTGCATTTCTCTTATACAGACTAAACTCATTAGTAACAGTGGTTTTTCTCACTTTTTGTGAGGAGATATGTAACTACAGCTATTGTATACACTACACAGTAGAAGCAATACTTTTCACTGATTAACAAAATGTCTAACAAGCAAAGATTCTCATGAATGAAAAATGTTATCAAATAGAGGAAGATTAGTGCTAGATAGCTCAGTGCTGATAATTGGGTAGCCTACAGCTGGCTTATTCAGAGCTCAATTTGGGCATTCTATTCCAAATAAACTAATGAAAAATGACTGCTTGACATTCCAAAGAGTTTTCTCTCGTTAGCATTCAGCATTCCACACAGTAGTATGAGAAGAGGAGAAAACAAACAGAAGACAAAAATAGCACATAAAAGAGAACTGTTAAAAAAACCTAAAACAAACCCCTCAAAAAACCCAATACAACACATCAAACACACACATAAACCCCAAAATGAAACAAAAAAAAACCACAGAAAAAAACCCATTGCTTTGTAGTACATTCATGCCTCTCTTTCTTTTGTCCAAATCCCTCTAAACACAGTAATTGGCATGCACAGTATTTGGAGCGGTCATTTGTTTGGTATGCTTGCAGATGTATGCACTAGCCAAAAAAGCTTGTAATTGACTATATATGCTAGTTAGAAGCAATTGGTATTGACAGAGAATTGGAGGAAAATCATCCAGTGGCATGAGTTCTTTTCCTATTATAAATGGCAAATGAAGACTCCATTATAATGACACTCCTGTGTCTATCCTCTGTTGGCTAAAAATAGATGGGAAAATATTTTAGGACTATTTGATGCTCACAGTCTGCTATGACATACTGTGAAAGAACACCAAGCTATTGTGGTTTAATGTTGTCCTCACTGATGCACAGAAACCCAGTGTGAAGGGCACCTCTGCGTCTTTTTTGGTCTGAAAAACTATTTCAACGTAACAATTTGGTAATTAAAGATGAAAAAGGAAACAAATCCCACTGAGGACTTCTAGAATACTCACAGGGCAGCTTGGTGCTCTTTGTGCCTCAAGAGGCATTGCTTGTGCTATAGTGAACTCAAGGTATGCTTCAAAAACAATGAATTGTTTATCCTTCAAACTCTCTTTCCACTCTGCTTACAATTCCTGTTATCACGACATCTATTTCTCAAAGACTGGGAAAACAGTATGAAAAAAATCCTGAGCTTCCTAAGTGAATCTTTCTATGACTACATTTACCTTAGCAGGAAGTGTGGCCCCAACAGCAATGGCCTTATAAAACGAAGAAGCTGTTGGTACTGTGCTCCTGGCATCCACACTCTATTCCTGGACTATACTGCAAATAATTCGTCTGGCACTGATCTCCCATTATCTGGTGGGTTTTAGAAGTGCTCCCAGAATTTCTCTTCCATTTAGTTTCTCATGAATGGAATACTGATCATGAGCTCCAAGAGAGCTCCATGATCTGAACCAAAGGATGGTAAATGGGGATGACTGAGACACTCACCCCAAAAAGGCTCTCATGTTTTGAACTAAAACACCAAACTATACACACCCCATTACAGAATTTGAAAAACATGGACCATCTGAATTTAAATTCAAAAACACCTCACAAACTTACGTGATGCATATTAATGACAAACTGTGATAGCAGTGGTACAACTACTATGTGGGCATCCTGCCTGGAAAAGTGGGGTGTGTTTAATGTCAAGTACACTTGATGTCAAGTACATTTGTGCTGTCTGGTTTGTGCGTGCTCAGAAGAGTTCTGGTTCACTGCACCTGAACTATCTGCTTAAGAGGTTAGTACAGCCTTAAGGCCTTCTTCAAAAAATCAAGACATGACCTTTAGATTGAAGAAACTGTTCTGGTCTATGCTTTCTTGATTTTGATTCATCTTTTCTTCTAACAGATGGGGTGGCATGGTCTCTCTGCTAGCTTCCATTCCATTCCATTCCATTCCATTCCATTCCATTCCATTCCATTCCATTCCATTCCCATCTACCTTACTTTAGTGCCGTTCGGGAATGTATACATAGTGCGTGGTGTTAAGGAGAATTGTAAAGCAAAAATGCAAGTTCTTCATTTAAAGAATAACAGCTTAAAAGCATTATGAATTCAATAATTAATTTTAAGAATTTGACTACCAAGTATTAAGAAATCAAGAAGTAAAGCTTAAAAGTATGCTACAGCAGATCTTTTCCAATAGTGTAGAAAAATATCCAAAATCAAGAACCTTATATTATGGTTTGGGTTTTTCGTTCTTGTTTCATGCATTCCTATCTCAATATGATTTGCAGGGACAGAAGAGAGCTTTATTGTTGAAATACACAGAATTGCATTACTTTTTTGTCTACCAGGAATAGCTGTGCTGATATTTTTTTTACTACAATTGCACTGAATGAAAGAAATAAGTTGACAAGATGACTGTCAAAATCTACACAATTGACATTTGGGAATAACTGTACCATGTTTTGAATACCAGTGCATCCTTGAAAAACTTGCATAAAAAAATGACAACAGAGAACAGGCAACTTAAGCATACCCTACTTCAAATACTTCCAGCAGATGACTATCAGAAACTGAAGTGAAAAAAGGCAGCAGAGGTATAAATAAAAGTCCAAACATGAAACAAGAACCTAAATGTAAAAAACTCTTGAGCACATGACCATCTAGGAAAAGCCTAGTCACACTGCTCAAGGGAGAATAATTTACTGTTTTGAGGAATGAGTACATATCACTGCTTTTCCATCATAATCAGAAAGAAAAAACTGTAACTACAAAAAGTTGGCAAATACATTTTTATGCCTATGTTGAGTTTAAAATGTTGAGAGGGAATATTACTGAATGACATGATTTTACATAGCTGTTATTAGCCAAGCAAACATAACTTTTAATGGCTTCACTGATCCTTACTATAAGCATGGTTCACTCAAGAAGTACAGTTAAGATAAAGTCTTGAAAGCAATGGATGGTTTTGATCATCGTAAAAACTCTAAAGCAATTGTATAATGCATCATTTTTTTTCAATTCATGAAATGATATTGCTAATAAGCCATTCTCATATTCTTGCATGATCTATTTTCCCATGGATTTCTATGGAAGATTTCGAGTTGCATGTTACTGTTTTCCAAAATAAGATTTTTTTTTTTACAATGCTCATTATACTTTACCAAAATTCTTAAGCTTGCTCTACAATTTCTCCCTTTTACTGCAGAATCTAAACTTTCATTGAAAAATATTTTTATCAGTGTGGATGCTCTGGCTAAAATAATCATCCCGAAGTCATTCTCTGTACCAAATTTAAAGCACTTCAAAATAGGATTAAGATCTTTTATCTTCTTTAAATATGTTGAGATCTCCAAACTCTTGCGTGAACAATCTCAACAGATTCTGAGAGGACTGTCTTCAAACTTTTTTGGGCTTGCTTTTTGTTGGTTTTTTGTTTGTTTGTTTGTTCGTTTTAAGATATCAAATAAGTAAGAAATTGTAAAACAGTGGTAGAAAGAAATAGGTTGGGTGACATTTCCCAGTCATCTAGAAATTACTAAAGAGGAGAATATTTATCAGTTTTATTCTTTACGGCTGGAAAGTTCTGCTACCCAAATCTAAACAAAACCAATCTGTTTCACAATGAGTTAAAAAGATGATTCTTTTTATTCTTACATATAGCCTGGTATATGGTTCCAAATATTAGATGCAGTAATAAGGGTGCAAATGTAGTGAATGCAGTTTATGTGACTGCACAACACCAGGAGTATTTTTTAACATTATGCAGGTCAACTGCATAAGTGAACTGCACTTCACAAAGGAACAAAGATGTATTGGGTTTATGTGGCAAGATCTGGGGGGTGGGAGGAAGGGCTGCAGGGGTGACTTCTGTGAGAAGATGTGATAAGTTTCCCCTGTGACCAGTACCAATGGCCAATGCCAGCTGGCTCTGAGATGGACCTGCTGCTGGCCAAGGCCAACCCTATCAGTGACACTAGCAGTGTCTCTGGGATAACATAGTTAAGAAGGAGGGAAAAAAAGAAAAATTTGGCAAGAGCAATTGCAATCAGAAAGAGGAGTGAGAAAGTGTGAGACATACAACCCTGCAGACACCAAGGTAAGTGAAGAAGGCGGAGAGGAAGCACCAGAGCAGAAATTCCCTGCAGCCTGTGGTCAAAGACCATGGAGAGTCAGGCTGCCTCCCTGCAGCTCATGGAGGTTAACTGTGGAGTGGGTATCCACCTGCAGCCTGGGGAGGTTACAAGGGAGACAATATCCACCTGCAACACATGGAGGACCCCGTGCCAGAGAAGGTGGGTGCCCAAAGGAGGCTATGACCCAGTGGGAAGCATGTTTCAGAGGAAGCTCCTGGATTACCCTTGTCCTGTAGCCCCGTGGGCAAAGGAGCCCATACTGGAGCAGGTTTGCTGGCAGGAGCTGTGACCCCACAGGGAAACTATGCTGGAGCAGCCTGTTACTCAAGGGCTGCACCCTGTGGAAGGGACCCACAGTGGAACAGATCATGAAGAACTGTAGCACATGGGAAGGACCCCTGTGGGAGAAGTTCCTGGAAGACTGTGGGTGTCTCCTGTGGGTGTCACCCCATTCTGGAGCAGGGGAAGAGCATGAGAAGAAAGGAATAGCAGACAGAATGTGTGATGAACTGACCACAACCCCCATTCCCTGTCCCCCTGTGCCACTTTAGGGAAAGAAATGGAGAATTTGGGAACAAAGTTCAGCCTGGGAAGAAGGGAGGGGTGTGGGGATGGTGTTTTTAAGATCTGTTTTTATTTCTCATTCTCCTCCTCTGACTTGATCAGTAATAAATTAAATTCATTTCCCCAAGTTGAGTCTGTTTTGCCTGTAAGAGTAATTGCTGAGTGATCTCCCTGTCTTTATCTTAACTCATGAGCCTTTTGTTGTATTCTTTCTCCTCCCATCCAGGTAAGAAGAGGAACTGATAAGAGCAGCCTGGTGGGCACCTGGTGTGCAGCCAAGTAAACCCACCACAACAGCATCAATCCACTACTGACTACCCACAGATTTTCCAGTATGGAAGACCTCTTTCATCTCAATAAGGAGTTAAGTGCCAAGTACTGAGCAACAAATAAATCCCATGCCTACTGCTAGCAGAAGGCTTCAGATGTTCATAACCTTCACACTCCTTGAATGTTAGTGTGTAATTAGTAGAAAATAATTATTGATCACTTCAAATTACATCTATCTACTGGTTTACAGACTGTGTTGATGAAAACATCACAGCATGTAAAGAAGAAAAAACTGTTAATAATACTGTTTCTATTTCCATGAAGTTATTATGTTTACTTACAAGTGGGCCAGGTGGGCCTTGTGGGCCTTCCCCTCCTTTCAAACCAGCTGGACCCTAAAAAAATGAAAAAAGGGGAAAAAAAAGCTTTTCTCTTACACTGGGAAGTTCAAGGGTTATTTCTGCAATACATAAATAGAAGAATGTAGAAATCAAAAGACAAGAAACTGAATAAATTTGTTTTTACTTATATAGCCAATGATACTTAACAATGCTGGATGCTTGATGTTTGTTCTGTTGCATTCATCTTTCAGCACAGGACAAGGTTCCATGAAAATAAAGAGTTAATCCATTGTTTTCTTGTATTTAAAAACATCATGTCAATTGTTCTAGTGCTTATATCATACCTGAGCACCTGGAAGGCCTCTCTCTCCAGGGAAACCGCGAAGACCTGCTGGTCCATCTTTCCCAGGAATGCCTTGAGGGCCTGGGTCACCCTTGGAAACATATTACATTTTGATTAAAAGAATGTTTAAAATGCTTATATTAGTCATTAAATGAATGATGAAAATGAAATACCAGATCCTAGTTACAGTAATGACAAAAAAGATTATGCCCCCACCAATTCACCCAATAAAACAGTCTGTCACTACAGTTAAATTAAAAATACAGTATTAGTTATAGAATATAAATATCACAGAAAGCCATAAAAATATGCTTAAAGACACATTCACTAAAAATTTACAATGCTTACTAAAAATAGAAGATTAAAAATATATATATAACAACTAAGATACGCAGCATTTGTCTTGTGCCACAATGGTGACTGAACAGTAAGGGGTTAAATTTGCCTTTTAGCCAGTACTAAACCTCCTACTTTAAATGACAATGTTCGTAATAATGCCTTAGTATGAACATGTCATTACTATGTATAGTGTGCTGGTTTTGGATGGATACCTAGGTTTTTTCTCATGGTAGCTAGTATGGGGCTGCAGTTTGGATTTGTGCTGAAAACAGTGTTGCAAACACAGGGGTGTTTCAGTTACTGCTAAGCAGTGCTTAGACAGAGCCAAAGCCTTTTCTGCTTCTCACACCATGCCACCAGCAAGCAGGCTGAGGGATGGACAAGGAGTTGGGAGAGGACACAGCTGACCCCAACTGACCCAAGGGATATTCCATACCATCTGGTATCATGCTCAGCATATAAAGCTGGGAGAAGAAGGAAGGAGGGGATGTGGCATGTTATGGCATTTTCCTTCTCAAGTTATGCATAATGGAGCCCTGCTTTCCTGGGGATGGCTGAACACCTGCCTGTCATTACAAAGAAGTGAATTAATTCCTTGTTTTGCTTTGCTTGTGTGCATGGCTTTTGCTTTACTTATTAAACTGTCTTTACCTCAACCCGTGAGTTTTTTCACTTTTACTCTTCTGATTGTCTCCCCCATCCCTGTGTGATGGGCTTAAGTTGCCAGCTGGAATTAAACCATGACATATATGTAAACTGTCTTTTTATGATAAAAATACATGTTATTGGCTCAAAGGAATTCTCATTATTTCAGTGTAAGCGGACACAGCTCCAAAACTGGAATTCTCCAGACTTCAGAATCTTTCTGAGTGAAATGTGCAAACTGTGATATTATACTGTATGTTCTGATTTTATTCTGCATGTTCTGCAGGATGATTTAAAATATGAGACTGTCAGCAATTTACCTGTCCCTTCTAATTTGTTTTCCAAAGCAACATCATACCTTAGCACCTTCTTTTCCTGCAGCACCTGGGAGGCCTTGTTCACCTGGTGGACCAGGAGGACCTGGATGACCTCTTTCACCAATTGGGCCAGTCTCACCAGTAGGACCCTAAGCACAAAAGTAAAAAGTTAGTCACCTCAAGGTAATGAATGCCTTGGGGGTGGAAGGTGGGGAGAAGCAGATTCTTAACATCCAGCTGTTATGAGCATCTGTTACAAATCGGTATTACCATTGGTTAGCATACATCCTCACCCTTCCCTCCAGGCAAAGCTGACTTACAAAGTATCTTTGTCCTATAAAATAAATCTTTCACTGCATTCTGCCTGTAGACACATCTGTACAGCTTCCAAAGACTAAAATAGCGTCCTTGCTCCTTAAGCAGTGAAGCCTTAAAACACAGTGTGCATCCATGTATAGGGGGAGGTTACAAAAAGGACACAGGAAGGAAATGCACTATGCTTGTCTTGAAACACTATCTGTACTTCTGTTTTTCTGAATAATATGAATTGGACGGTGGAAATGTTGAAAGATACCTCTTTAGATTCACTAACCGAAAATCTTCACTGAGGGAATTACCTAAAAAGGCTCATGCAATCCAAATGCTTGATTTTGTTGCAAATAATGCAGTTTTGACAGTGAATTTGTCCACAATCTAAAAGTGACTGAAGTTTGGCCTCTGACAAGAAAGCCACAGAGAATCATAAAAACATAGACTGGTTTGGGTTGTAAAAGACCTTAAGACCATTTAGTTCCAATGCCCTGCCATGGGCCAGGGACACCTCACACTGACTAATGTCACCCAGGGCTCTGTCTAACCTGGCCTTGAAAAATGCCAGGGATGGAGCATTTACCACTTCTTTGGGCAACCTGTTCTAGTGCCTCACCACCCTCACAGTAACCCTTAGATCTGACCTGAACTTTCCCTGTTTAAGTTTGAAATCATCACCCCTTGTCCTATTGCTACAGTTCCTGATGAAGAGTCCCTCTCCAGCATCCTTGTAGCCCACTTCAGACACCAGAAGCTTCTATGAGGTCTCCACGCAGCTTCTCTTCTCCAGGCTGAACAGCCCCAACTTTCTCAGCCTGTCTTCATACAGGAGGTGCTCCAGCCCCTGATCGTCCTCATGGCCTTCTCTGGATTTTCTCCAACAACTCCTTGTCCTTCTTATGTTGAGGACACCAGAACTGCACACAGTGCTGTAAGTGGGGTCTCACAAGAGCAGAGTAAAGGGGCAGGATCACATCCTTTGACCTGCTGCTCATGCTACGTGAACATGTCATTTTGTTCTTCCTAAACTATTTTATGGTAGACAACTCTGCCTTCTTGAGTTCTCATGAAGAAAAAACACAAAATGGAAGTGGAAAGGTAACCCCATCATTTGTGTATTTTATGGAATCACTGATGATTATTAAATACACCTTTCTAAAATTGTTATGCAGCATTTGTTACAGAAGTTAATATAACCATCAATATAGTTCTTTTAATACACCATTAGCAACTGCCTTAGCCATAATATAACCATTAAACATTGGACTTATGAAGTTACTGTGAAATTGAATGATGTACCTGAGGGCCAACAACACCACCAGGACCAGGAGGACCAGTTTTTCCTTGAAAACCCTGTGAAATAATTACAAAATACTATGTTACCAAGGACAAGACAGAGAAGAGAATAATTCTTGTCTGTGTTGAAGAGGAAAAAGAGAAATTCCACGCCACACAATCCTTCTCTTCAGGATGTAACAATGAGAAATTATTTGTTCTCGTGTATTTTTTGAAGTGAAACACTGATTAATCTTTCTTATATCAGTTTGAATCTCTCTGAGGTGACACAACAGTAGAAAGTCCAGTCAATTTTACAGGTATCTCTAGGTGAACTTGATGAGGTGAGTCTGAATGCATAAATGATGCAGCTAAAAGACAGCTGAAAATCCATTTGTACATATACACATTATGAGTCATAAAGCCAGACACACAAATGCTTTTTAAGGCAAGACACAGATGGTGGATTAAATTGGAGAGGCATTAAAGATAAAGGAGAGGTTAGACAGAAAGAAAATGAAAAGAAACAGTGATCCAGGGAAGATTAAGATTATACAGATATGGTAAAAAATGCAGCATGAGTGCCACAAAAAAGAATCAAGTTAATGAGAAATTGATATGATGACAGAAACTGGGAAGCAGAGAGGATAAATGTAATGTTTTGGGGACAGTTTTTCACCACACTGGCAAATTTTACCGAATTTGTATTTTCTCATCAGTGGCTCCTGACTTCAGTACAAAACTTGCCAATAAGCTGAGTGACTACCTCTCTTAATAGTACTGTTTAATGTATCTTTGAAACATGCTAAATTATTTCTTTCAAATATTGGAAGTGTGTTGCTGCATCAAGTTAGGAGAGTGAATTCACTGCTGTATCACAGCTGGGGTTCCACATAGTATACCGTGCCTAACAGACTATCTGCCTCCTACTCTGCTCACCTGTGTAATAAAAGGTGTCATCTGGCCCATATTCCTTACAAACATTGGGTCCTGCTCAGCATTCCTCTGGGCACAGTCTCAATGACAGCTGCCCCATTACATCAGGTGTGGTTTAAGCTTTTTCCAACCTTCCTCAATCTGATTCTCTTCTTGCTGCCATCCAGACGTTATCCTGGTTCAGTCTGGCAAATAACTGTTTTAGGCACTCTCTCTCAGACCTCTGAAATGATTCAAACTAAAAACAAATACAAAAGTACCCCTTTGTTCTAAGGGCCGAAAATCAGAACCGATACAGGTGGAATCATTCGTGTCCCTTCATTTACTCAGTCAAAGCTTCTTCCGAAGCCTACTGTAAGGGAAGACATAGGAATGTTGAGTATTACTCATGTCCTGAAATTATCTTGAGAAGATCTGCTATTTCCAGATTTGCATAATGAATTGATACTTTGAAGTACATTCAATGATTCTTGATGTTAATGATGGTTTTAGTACTTTGCTTTCTCTTATGTCACCAACTTATTATCCCTACAGATTCAGCTTTGTAAAAGTAGTAATAAGCAAAGGAAATTTCAGCAGCAAACATTCAAGAAGACCTGAACATCCCATGGGTTCATCTAAACTATTTAGCATTAAAAAATTTACATTAATGTCTCATGCAGGTGTTTTTAAGTGCCAAACTAGTCTCTTTCTTCTTTTGTTATTTTCTGGAAAGATAACGTAATAAAATTGAGTTTACTGTAGTAAGAAGAAGGTCCTTGATTAATTCCAGTAGATGAAACAGCTAGTATATTTCTATTTTATCCTTTCACAGACATGAAACACTTTGCGTAACACTAGACCATCTAATAATCTCTGCAGCTGATGCCTCCTGGCAGCCCAAGATTGATATCACTGAAATTGAGAAACACTTCTAAGGACAAACTAGCTTAATACTTGTTTTCAGTACCTAGTTTATTCCTACATTTATATTCCAAATTATTTATCATGCTATCATTGTTCCTATGTCTAGAATTTCAGCAAACAATGGCAGTTCTTCAAAGTCCATAAGGTTTACTGAGGGAAATAGCTGTAGCCTGTTCTCCACTAATACTTACCTCAGTTGCTGTCAGCATATGCTTATTATTCCATAAGCAAGCTACAGAGTGCAATCTGGGAATCTGGCTCTCTAATTTGTTAAGCTTGACTACATCTTTTAGCCTAATTCCCTTATTGCTCTAATGCTCACATGCACCACTAAACTTTAATGAGATATACGCCTAACTAAGAAACAGAATTCTTAAGACCTTGGGTGAAATGAAAGTTTTCTGATTTATACATTTCTTTAAAATCAGAAATGGAAATGTTCATATAAAAAAAAATAAAATCAACAAGTCTACTTTTTCTTTGGTTTTGTTTTTTTTTTTTTTTTTGTTTGGTTGGGTTTTTTTAATCTGGTTTTCCCATTTACTTGAGAACCCATGGGGGGATAAATACTTTTTAAATAATTCTGGGCCAAATATATATATACATAGGTCAGAAAACAATGCTAATGAAAAGCTTCATTTTATTTAATGCATTTATGAATTTGCACTCAAGTTTATTATCAGTCTAACCCTACTAAAGCCAAAGGAGACACAAAATTAGAGAACTGTGGTATTGATTAAACCCAGAGGGACCTGGCCCAAACATCACACAGTAAAAGAGTCCATAGTTCCATTGTATGTTGCATCTTTCTTTTCTAGTCATGAATGAAATCAAGAAATCATCAAATCATAGAACAGTTGAGGTTGGAAATGACCTTGGGAGGTCATTTGTCCAGCTGTCCTGCTCAAGTAGGGCCACTGACAGTTGGCTGCCCAGGAGTATCTTCAACCTCTCTCAGCAATCTGTTCCAATGCTCAGTCACCTACACAGTGAAAAAAGGGATTACTATGTACAGATGGAACCTTCTATGTTTCATTGCCTCTTGTCCTGTCACTGGGCACCGTTGAAAAGAGCCTGCTTCCATCTTCTTCTCCCTTCAGGTTTTATATACTTTGGTAAGATTTGATCTGGGCCTTCTCTAGGCCATAAGAAAACTACAGTCTCTGCCTCTTCCCCTTTTCTGTATTGGCTCTGTTTCTTTAGTTTTGATCACATAATCATGACCTTTGGAGGTTGAGAACACTAACACAGTAGAGTAAATTCACTTACAGTTTCACCCCGCTGCCCTGGATGCCCAGGCAAGCCATCTTTTCCAGGTGGACCCTGAAATTGTAGGATACATAAATAATTTCTTAGCCATTCTTAATTCAGAAAAAAAAAAAAAAAGCATGGAATTAGCTGTAAGAACCTCTGATCTTGGTTTTGTTTGGTTTTTTTTTCCTAGACTAGTCCTCAGTACAGCTCAACTGCTCTTATATCAGCTAACTATAATTTTAATCATACATTTTCTTTGCATCCTCCTTTACGCATGCATGTTCAAAATGGATTTCAGTAAATTCAGAAATCATGGGAAGAACCTAAACTTCCATTTTTCTTTGCTTAATGACTCAGTTAACGCAAAACTAAGCATGACAAGAGTGTTTGATGGAATTCCAGTTTCGGCAATGGACATAAAAATAAAAAAATGCATGGGTAAAAAAAAAATCACAGGCAGTTTGATGCTTTTGTGCTTACTCTACATGAGCAGAAACATACTGGAAGAGCAGTATAACTAATCTAAGCCGCAGCTCAAAGGTACTATTAGTTCTGTACATTTCTACTACTAATGAATGTCTCTTTCCTCTTCAATTTTTTCCTCAATTAATCCATTGTTAAAAGAAAAGATACACCAGCAGAGTACTATTTCACCTATTCTCAGTCTGTCATCTGGACATTGGCATCAACATACTACAAGAGTTGCAGTTTAATATAGTATGCTGAATGTAATACATGCTGTACCCATGATCATTTTGAATATGTGACTTCTTGTGTTAGCTCTGTAGCTCAATAAACATGTTTGCAATCTATACATAAACCATCCCTTACATAAATCTCCAAATAGTCACTTCAGAAAACCAAAAGAAAAATAATGTTCCTACTGTTGCACATAGTTCATTAGAAAGATACTTACTGGAGGTCCCTTTGGTCCGGGGAATCCAACAGGTCCTTGAGGCCCTTGTGGTCCCTAGTATAAATGTAACAAAACAAGTGAAGTTTTACTCAGGCTTTTATGACACTGGATTAAAAAGTTTGCTTAGATGATAAAATATATGCACTTCAGTTATAAAGTCTATGAACTCTGTAGATAATGTCTGATTGTAAGTATAAAGCCTCAGCTCCACTGTGATAAATACTGGTAGCAACAATTCATGTAGACATTTAATTGCCTGAAAAAGCAATATGGGATTTCCCCCCAAAAGGATTTCTTGAACAATACTGTCTGTAGAGGAATGCAGTAAGGAAAAAAAAAAAAAAGTGCTTATATAATGTATTTCTGCATTTGACCCCTGAAACTGTGCATAATAGAGTAGAAATCAACTGTGAGTAAAAAACATTGTTTTCTATGTTTTACTGTTAGTTGCACCTTTTTTCTCATAAATTCCAACTGTACTGACCCTCACATCTTGAAGCTTTTTAAGGAAAAGATCTGCATTTTTTTTATTCACAATATGGCTTGCAGATTTCAAGTCACTGGACTGACAGATAAAGCGAGGAAAAAGTGAGAAAAACCACTAGAACACTACCAGCATGTTATCAAAATTACATTTTCTTTTTTGTCATCAAATTTCATTTTAAGGGTACGGATTATTTAATACTTACATATCTGGTACCAGAAATAGTCTCAGTGGAGTAGAAATGAGTGTTTTGGTTTATGGCTCACACTCACCCCTACTGGGAAGTAAATAAATACCTCACACTTATATTGCACAAGTGATATGAGATGTGGTGCTCTGAGGTTCTTCATCTCTTTGATCTAATCAATTTCTCTTCAGGGATGCCTTCATCTTAGATTGATCTGCTCACTGTTTTCAGTCTCCACACAATTTTGTTTCCTCATAACCTCTTGGAGCACAAACTCCTCCTTCATGAGGCTCTGCTACTGACCGTCTGGTAGAGTATCTCTGATGTTCCTCCACAGTGTCAAACAACCTAGCATTCCTTTCTTGGACTATGCCTAGTTCTTTACATCCAGCATCCTAGTAAACTCATTCTTCTTTTGAATCCCAGTTTCCTGCCCCTGTGTCTCTTTCTACTTGTCACACATCATTTCTGTTTCACCCAAACTTTCCACTTTGTCCTGCTGTCCATGTTTCACTTGGTACATTGTCTTTTGCTTGATATAGAGGCACTTTCAACTTCTCGCTGCAGCATCCCTTGGAGTGTTGCCTTCCGTATTTACTGGCTACACTCCAGTCTTCCAGTTCTCAACTTCCCTTCTGTTCTACACTACTTCTCCTCCTTACTCCAGGAATCACTGTCCTGATCACTAACGAGGTCTCTTGGACAGTTAAGCAACATTCTGCTTCAGGAATAAAGGAGGTAAAAGCATGAAAGGTTTTTAGTAAGTGAAAACTTTTTTTATTACTACTCACAACTGCTAAGGAGAAACAACACAAAATTAACCTTTATTTTTTTCTGCAGACACACAAAGTGAAAATTTGAGATTTCCAGAACACACTCATGCCATGCTCTTATTATCATTAGTTGCATGGATGTCCTTATCTCCAGTAAACAACACAATCAAACCATGTGGTCTGATCCTATAGTAATTTTTCCTTTTTCAGTTTGCTTAGTCATTCTAGCAAAACCACTTTGCTGTTGTTCTGCCAGTATTTTTACACCAAATGTGCACACATTCAGCAAGGAAACAGTGTAACACAGTGACATTACGGAGTAGGGGAAAATGCAAAAGGAGGTCACTCCTGAAGAGTAAGACTTGTGGAGAACACTGGAACTTGGGGGTGGGTGCTGAGGAAGTATTTATAGATTCTCTACATGAATAGGTTAGCACTTTAGTGAAACAAGACTACAGAAGAATAGTCTCTTCAGCTTTACAAAATACTTTGGCAGAAAGCATGTCCTCACAAACTAGCTCAGCTGGTTTTAACAAGTGCTGCTATTGCAAATCTGATTTATTAATATTGTCTTTCTATATACTACTATGTAATGGGCCGACTGTATAATGGATTTGGTTACTGATTGGTAAGATATTAGCAAGCAGAAAATTTTATTTTAGCAAGCACAATAGGATTTCTCAAGCATGCAGAAATTAGGTTGAAGGGAATTCTCAGCTGATCAGAACAGAAAAAGATCAGGTGCTTCAACAAAGAAGCTTCTGGAGGTAGCCCGAGTCATTTGTAAATCCCATAAACAAGCTGCAGTAAATGGGGCATTCGTAAGAGCAGAAGCTGGTAAGTACAACTGAAATTTGCATCGATATACATGAAGTGCATGGGTATAAATAGAAAGTGCACATGTATTCTCTGTGTCCTGTATGTACGAAACTGAGTTGCAGATGGAAGAAGCTTTCAGCAAAATTCAGCTCATTGCTTTCTGAAAAGCATCATTTGAAGTGTTTTGTTACTTCTTGGTACTCTGCTCAAAGAAGGGCAAAGACATGCGACGGAGAACTAAAAATAAAACAACACCCCCTCCTCAAATCACCCTCCTAGTTAGTGGAAAGAACAACATGTACATAAATAGCTTTCACATACCCTTTCACCTGGTGGGCCAGGAGGACCATCATTGCCTGCAGTACCCTAGAAAGGAAAGACAACATGTTAAAAGATTAGACCTCTATTTTAGTTAAAATAAATAGCCTGCAGCCAATCTATACAGAGTGCTTGACAATTACCTTAGGACCTGGTTTGCCAGTGGGACCTCTAGGACCTCTTGAGCCTCTTGGACCCTGTCAATTTAACAGAGATGCACTTGATGATAACTATTGGATACTATAATCAAATCAGAATAATTCTTTACAGTTTAGTGGAGGCAATTAATATTGGAAAGCAAAGTGAAAGTACATACTGTTGGTCCTCGCTGTCCTCTGGGGCCTGGTTTGCCATGTAAACCCTGTAGAGAAAAGTTCATGGAAATCATCTTAGCAGACACTGTATTTGTGAAATAAAGGGGTTTTTTTCTTACTGAAGTGGAGGCAAAGTGCAACTCCCTTAGGGTTAAATTAGGTTATTTTAAGTATCTACTTTGAATTTCAATTTACAGACTCATGGTCCTCAATAAAAAAGATTCTCTTTCTGAGTTCACTGGGACTTGTAGCTAAATGTACTAAATTTGTCTCAGAGTCAGATTCTGTCATTAGAACATTTTAAACTATGTTAAAATAGTAACGAAGATGGCATGCAACAAGCAGAGTCTCCTAAAGGACTGGGCATCATTTCTAATGGAGTAGCCTTGAAGACAAAGTTCCCAGGTTCTCATGGACAGCTCCATGGAGAAAATAAAGGGCAAGCCTCTCTTTTTTTATAACTGAAATGGGGACTATAATACCTGTCAGGATTCTGCACAGAGATACAGAACTTGTACAGAGATACAGAACTTGCAAAAATACCAGCCCTTAATTTTTTGCTTCAATATATCTCCTAATCATATCCAACACATTTCTTTCCTTACACTCCACATTAGTATTGCTGTGCATTCTAATGCAAAGAAGCTTAAAATTCAAGAGAGTATTCCTTGGATAGAAGAAGGAACCTAGTGACCTCTACTTTCTGATCTCTGAGGTAAACATGACAGCAACAGAAAATCAGCAGAGATGTGTTAGCATAAAGCTTGCTTTTATTTGAAACCAATTAAATGCACACACCAGTTTTCTTGTGGGTTTTCATGAGTGTGTGTGCAGGGAGGTTTTCTATTGATTTTATTACACTTATCAAAATTAATATTATGTGCTGTTCTTAAAAGGCTACACAGCTTGTGAACTTCTCAGGGACAATTAAGTGTCCTTCCTAGTATTGCTATGCGTGGTAGCATAAAACGCAATGATAGCCTTTAGGCAAGATTAATAATAACACCTGATTCTCATTACAGAATTATTTTATCATCGATGAGCAGCTTACACTTACTACTTATGCAAGCTATACTTACTACATGTAAGTATACATGTAGTTAAATTCTATTAATTATGTGGTTAGTACCCTAGCTGAATTGAAAGATTTATAAAGGCCTGATAACGAATCACTATAATCACATTTTTATAATTTGAAGTCTGCCCTTTGATATTGTTTTGCTTTGTTTTCCAATCTGGTATCTTTATTAACAGTCATGTCTCATTTTTCCCAACAAGGATGAAATGAATATTGGTTTATTGCTTGTGTCTGTCCATAACAACATATCTTTATCTTAACTAAATTAATACAAGAACAATTTAAATTTTAAATAAGCAATGCATATGCAATTGGATTTCATACATTTTATCTCAAACCCACAAATTTCTGCTTGTTATGTGCTGCAAATTAAAATATATTTTATATTAAATATATAAATACATAAACTATTTATATAAATGCATATAATTTATATAAATTATTTTCTATAAAATATATATTTTATATATAAATTATTTCAATATAAATTATTTCATCATTTTAGAGATACAAATTATTTCAGTTTTACTTTAAGTTACTATCATCTATGAATTCTGACTATGTTCTTAATTTCATCACCTTTCTAACAACATATTCTGCCACAGTCAATTAAGCTTTAGAGGCAGCAGCACAGTGACCTTTTTCTAACTTATATTTCATTTTTATAGTTTGAAGAACATGCATAACAGATCTTCCTTACCTGCTCCAAGTAAAGAAAGCAGCAAAAGCTGTTATTTTATGTTTTTTAATGTATGTAATAGTACATGTTCTTCACCTTATCTGGTACATTTTGCATTTTTGAAGCTCTGCCTATAAAAAAGCTTGTGGCTAATCAGAATGCCTATAAAACACAAACTGAAGTTCCTTGAAGTTAAATTGCATGGTAGCAGAATAATTCATGGGATACAGGAAAATAGTCTTTGCCAACTCAAGCAGCTATACTGTCAAGAGAGATGCTTCAGCAAAGGCGATTTCTTTTCTCCTTTCCAAATGTATAATTATGGTAGCATAGGCAACGAAAAAGTGTCTGAATTCCTTTATATTAAGATTAATATCATAAAGACTGAGATTTAGTATCTCGGTATGTCTCTGTTTTACGTAGCTGTAGAGGATCATCTTAAGCGTGAAAAGCCTGTTTTCATAGTTCTTTACAGATTTTTAGATTGTATCATTCACTTTCAGTGAGTTCCAAAAGTTAATTATCATGCAAGCATGAATTATCATACCCTTGCGCCTTTCTCTCCATTGGCACCTGGAAATCCTGGGAAACCAGTTGAGCCCTATGTAAGAAATCAATGCAAATATCAGAGCATATCAACAGCAAAACAGTAGCATAGCCAACAATTAATTTCTATGACAAACACACCTCCAGACTCACGTACATTGCACATGTCAAACTTACAAGTGTGATGGCTCTGATGAATAGCTATAAATTAACTTACCGTAATGCCTCAAGTCCAGAATGCATTAAAAAAATCAACGTATACAACAGACGTTATTTGTCATCTTATAAGACAATAAAGTATTAATTAAATCTGCACCATTAAAAGAAAAATATTAGTAACAGCCATTAGAAATATCTTGATCATAATGAAGAGGAACAAAAAAAAAAAAAAAAGGCTTTGCCTCACAGTAAAATAATTTTTACAAAATAGCTTAATTCAAAATAATTGTAAGGCTGCAACATCTGAACAGTGGTGTGATCCTCTATTCATATTACTGAGCTGTGAATTACTTCATGTGGTTTAGTCACTGTAAGCTGACCTCTGGCTAGCTTAATTTAACTGATACATGCAATTTGTACATGTGCTTGTATGTTAATTTCATAATCAGGATTCATGAGGAGATTATCTGACTTGAAACTACTTCCAGGCATTATTCCTCCTCCTTTTTTATCCCCTCTCCTTCCACTAACTGCCCAGTCTAATCCAAACAGTACTATTTTCTTTATTTCTGGTATACAGGTCCCATGGGACAGCAGACTTGTTTCCTGCCAAGGTGTTGATTTGTCATTAAGGACTTGGGGTCAAAGAGGTGACAGACTTGATAAAATATACTTTTAAGTGACTGGAGATGAAAATCAAAGCAGTGTTTGGTTTGGTTGGTCACTAGAACTACTGGCCAGACTCCATGCTGTGATAATGCATTTATATCTGTGCAGCTTCCTATTGCTAAACGTGGCAAATTAAACGAATATAACAAAAACTTCAAATAGAATTTCTTGATGCTCTTCTTTAAAGCATCAACTTTTTGTTTCTTTCTTTCTTTCTTTCTTTGGGTTTTTTCTTTTTCTTATTTATATTTTCTCCTTCGTTAATCTCATTTCCCACTATCATTTCAATCGCCCATTCATGACTTAGGGGCAGTACAACTTGACTGAAAATACTTCTAGCAAAACTCTGACTGATATTCAATAGTGGGAGAAAAGGAAGAGATTTCCTTACTTTTCTTCTTTTTAATTCTTCACCAGTTATAACTTAAAATGTGAATAAAACTGTGAAAATTCTACTCTGTGAAACCCAGGCATATTCTTTATAATTGAAAGGCCAGAGGAAAATAACAGATTCTAATGATCAGCCATGAACAAGCATGACATGGTTGTAAATATATGTACAGTACCTTTTGTAATTGTGTTGGTCAAGAGGAATTAGACAAGAGAAACAGTGAAAAGAGATAATGGCAGTTCTCTAAGCACAAGTCTGAGAAGGAAAATCATGAAAAACAAATAAATAACAACAAAAAGAATGGTGTAAATCTTCTTGACAATACTGAGGCAAGGTTTTGTATTTGCTTTACACAGCTAACATGTTTTCTCCTGCTTCTTTTTTTTCTCTCCCTCTTCCTTATGTTAATTTAAACTGGACTGTGAGTTTCCAAACAAGTTTCTAGTGAGTTGATGTACTGTAGCTGCCATTACTCTTTCTTGGAAGTTTAAGCCACAAAACTAGAAGAGCAAACAGTGAACATAGCTTGAGAACTATTTTCAATTTTAATGTGGTAAAAATTTAATGTAATGAAATTCTTGATCAATTCCTTGCTGAAAAAAGAATCAATCAACTTTTATTTGAAGTGTTACATCATTTTTGCTCTTAGAACTGAATAATGTAAAACCTCTTTGATCTCAGACTTTTCAAAGGACAGTTTTAAAGAACAGAGTGACTGAAATCTCAGACATATGAGTTAAGAAAGAGAAGCAAGAAAACGTGTCTCTCAAGGGTCTTCGCTTTCATGAATATTTTCTATAGATAGTTTTGTTCAATGGATAAACATTCTTCAAACAACACTTGACTGAAAAGGGCCAAAGTACAGGCCAGAAAAAACACTTTGCATAGCCAGCTGTATTTCAACTTTGAAAGTAAAAATAGATCCCAAAGTAAAGTGAACATTTTGCTGCACTTTGATTGTTTAGTTGTGTAGAAGGGGTAAAGGATTCTTTTAGTTGTGATACTTCCCTATGTGAGTCTTCTTTGAGACAATCTGGAGATCCAATCTTTCCCTAATGACATCCTCTACACTGGGAAATGTCTACAGAATTATGCTTTTATTCCATTTTTTTCTTTCATTTATCATGCCCATCGCCTAAAGCTGTGTTAGGATGACCTTCCTCAAAATACGTTTCATGAAAATATATTCAAAATATAAGCCTTCATTTAAACCAGAAGCCACCTAGATGGTTTTCTATTGTAATCAAAACAGAAAAAAATAGAGCTAAGGATAATGTAGGCATATAATTCAACTAAGGGTTGGGTTTTGTCATGTTTGTCTTAACAGAAGCGAAATGAAACCATGATGAAAATCATATATTATGTTTCAAAGAAATGCGGCTTATTCTATGGAAGAAGCAGTAATTCCAGTAAATGGAAACCTTGTACCATTCCTATCAATATCAGCATCCATTCAGTGGTCAAAAGAGTGCTCGCTGTCTTTCAGGCGTATCAGTAGTTCCTTTGTTTTCAAATTGTTGTTTAATGCACACCAGTCTGAGGTTTGCACAAAAACACAACTCATGAGAGGCTGGCAAAGGGTTGAAGGCAGTCTAGTTAAGAGGAAAGACAGTGCTCCTTAAAGAGCTTGCCTTAGGGAATCCAATGTTTTTAAAGATTTTACTTCATAACATGATTGTCAAGAAAGAAAATGTGAAAAATGGCCCTTGCTTTGATGCCCACACCGTTTCCCCAACCACAAATACAATAGCTGCTCTTGTGACTAATGTCAAAGCACAAGATACACAGCTCACTTACAGCTCACCTTTGGACCTTGTCTTCCTGGATACCCTGGCAATCCAGGTACACCAAGCTTACCCTGAAATAAGAAGGCAGTATTAGATTTTATTTTATCCTCTTCAGTTGTTCAGCAAACTTCTATAGAAAATATTTTTTCCACAACTTAGAGTGATGATACTTTATGGAATATAATATTCAATTATTTCAATGTATAATTTTTACTATTAAACACCCCTTTACTTAGTTCCCCAAACTTAAATAAAATTCCTTCTCCAATGAATGAGTTCAGCAAAATCAATACCCAAGTGTCTTTTCTGCCTTGAAGTGCTGCATAGGGATATGGTGCTGAGGTCATTGAACTATTACTATTCTCTAAAGAAATCAGGGTGTTAATAGGTTTAAGACAGAATAAAGCCTTTCTAATTTATACTGTGCAATGGATGCTCCATTTTCCACAGATTTTTCATGAAGAATCCATTTTTTCTTGAACAGCTTTAAAATATTTGAGACTGATAAACCATACCCCACTGACTATTGTAGACAATAGATTTGTCCACAACTATTATCAACTTGCTATGTTCAGAAAGGACAACAGGATGAGCAGTCTGATCAACACTGATGTTAACAACCTAGAAATGAAATACAGTATCCTGCCCCACTGAGATGTTTTCTTCATACCTCTAGAGGATGAATGACGGTTTGACACTTTGTCTTTGAAATATCACACAAAGGTGTGAACCGTCTTGGTAATACTGGCACAAGGTTTCTTATTTGCTTTACACAGCTAATAGGTTTTTCTGCTTTCTTTTTTTTAGCTCTTTGTCTTTATTTTTTTTCTACAGACTATCACATTTTGGAGAAGATCTCAATGGAGAAGATATGTTTATCCAATATAAGATGGTACTCTGCAGTAACCTTAGATAAGGAAAAAGAGGAAGGAGAGACCTGGATGGGAAAAGAAATCTGCTCAAAGAAATATGTTTATTAATAAAAAATGCAGCACATGAATAAATATGTTGTATATCATTATATTCATGTAAGTGCATGTGTCTGGAACAGACATTATTTTAAAAATGTTTTGATTTATGGAAATATTATAATGCTTCCAGTTCTGTGTGAAACCGAAACAAGCTGCACACATTACAATAAATGGAATGTTCTGCAGCATGACGGTGTGTCAAACTCTCACCAAAATCAGTGTAAGCTTTGTCCCTGATTTTATGATTAAGCAAGCCCAGTTGCTAGGTTTTGAATGAGGGTATGCATGGCTTTTTTGACGATAAGATCTTCTCTGATGTGTTCCTCATTTTTTGGCACCATATATGGCATATCCTTTATTAACCAAATTCAGCCTTCGACCTATCTGGGCAAGAGAGTTTTCTTAACACAGGATCAGTTGAAAATAGAGAATAAGAGACTACTCCGGTACTTTCATTACCATGAAGAGTAGTATCTTTGCCTTAAAAAAGTCATAGGAATGACAAGCAAATACAACATTGATAACCAGCCTTAGAAGCACTTTCCTAATATTGTAGGGAGATCTAAGAGTTCACAAAGATTATTCTAGTCTTTGTGCTAAAATAAATATCACAGAGCCAACATCACAGAACTCTTCTCTGACACTGACACACTCTGTTCTAACCAAGTATCCACAGATTATCCAGAGAAGATGCTTGACTTACAATGGGCAAGAAAAGATATAAATATTTGTAGAAAAGATAAAACTTTGGGTCTAAAATTTGAAGCCCAGCTAGCAGTGTTATCAACACCATTATCTTTTTCAAATATCTTCTGACAGTTAAGGCTCCAGATTCTGGACTTGTCAGACTGTGACTCCCATATATGTCACTGTGAAGAAGAAATGCTTGAAAACACGAACCTATATTCACATCAAGTAATTTCAATAACAGGAACTGAAAATAACTCAAATTCATGTTTAAAAAGTAACAATTATAAAACAAAGTTTATTTGGTTTTGGTTCAGTTTACTTTGTTTTTACTTAGCTTATAAAGACTTGAGAAAGACTCTTTTGTACATGTTCTTAGTTAATTGTTCTGCAGATATAGAATCATAGAATCATAGAATAGTTAGGGTTGGAAAGGAACTTAAGATCATCTAGTTCCAACCCCACTGCCATGGGCAGGGACACCTCACACTAAACCATGCCACTCAAGGCCTCATCCAACCTGGCCTTGAACACCGCCAAGGATGGAGCACTCACAGCCTCCCTGGGCAACCCATTCCAGTGCCTCACCACCCTCACAGTAAAGAATTTCTTCCTTATATCCAGTCTAAACTTCCCCTGTTTAAGTTTCAACCCGTTACCCCTTGTCCTGTCACTACAGTCCCTGACGAACAGTCCCTCCCCAGCATCCCTGTAGCTCCCCCTTCAGATACTGGAAGGCTGCTATGAGGTCTCCACGCAGCCTTCTCTTCTCCAGGCTGAACAGCCCCAACTTCCTCAGCCTGTCTTCATACGGGAGGTGCTCCAGTCCCCTGATCATCCTCGTGGCCCTCTTCTGGACTTGTTCCAACAGTTCCATGTCCTTTTTATGTTGAGGACACCAGAACTGTACGCAATATCTCACAAGAAAAGAGTAGAGAGGCAGGATCACCTCCTTCGACCTGCTGGTCACGCTCCTCTTGATGCTGCCCAGGATACAGTTGGCTTTCTGGGCTGCGAGAGCACACTGAAGCCGGCTCATGTTCATTTTCTCATCGACCAACACCCCCAAGTCCTTCTCCACAGGACTGCTCTGAATCTCTTCTCTGCCCAACCTGTAGCTGTGCCTGGGATTGCTCTGACCCAGGTGTAGGACCTTGCACTTGGCATGGTTAAACTTCATAAGGTTGGCATCAGCCCACCTCACAAGTGTGTCGAGGTCCCTCTGGATGGCATTCCTTCCCTCCGGCGTATCAACCGAACCACACAGCTTGGTGTCATCGGCAAACTTGCTGAGGGCGCACTCAATCCCACTGTCCATGTCACCGACAAAGATGTTGAACAAGACCGGTCCCAGCACCGATCCCTGAGGGACACCACTCGTTACCAGTTCCAGCTGAACATCGAGCCATTGACCACAACTCTTTGTGTGCGGCCATCCAGCCAGTTCTTTATCCACCGAGTGGTCCACCCATCAAATTGATGTCTCTCCAATTTAGGGACAAGGATGTTGTGTGGGACAGTGTCAAACGCTTTGCACAAGTCCAGGTAGATGACGTCAACTGCTCTGCCCCTGTCCATCAGTTTTGTAGCCCCATCATAGAAGGCCACCACATTGTTCAGGCAGGATTTCCCCTTAGTGAAGCCATGCTGGCTGTCACCAACCACCTCCTTGTTTTTCATGTGCCTCAGCATGCCTTCCAGGAGAATCTGCTGCAAGATTTTGCCAGGCACAGAGGTGAGACTGACTGGTCTGTAATTCCCCAGGTCATCCATTTTTTCTTTCTTGAAAATGGGGGTTATATTTCCCTTTTTCCAGTCATTGGGAACTTCACCTGACTGCCATGATTTTTCAAATATGATGGCCAGTGGATATCATGACAACAATAGACATTTTTGTAAGATTCCTAATACCCTTACATTTCTGTTCAGCTCAGTGATACAGAAAATAACCATTGTCATGAAACATACAGTTCTTTCTGGAGAATACAAATATATTGTGAGTGAAGATAGTACGACCCTTAGTGTTGTTTAATATGTATAATATGACCCTTAATATTGCAGATTGTTTTGCTGATCTAGTTAAAACTGAGTACACTGGCTTTCTGGTGTGAACTCAGGTTGAATTAATGTAGGAGAATAGTTCTGAGTTTCCTTTTTTATATGTTCTTTGATTCATGACATAATGAATCAATTCAATGACCTAATAGCTGCTGAGGTATCTTGCAAAATTGTGGAGAGAGCAATGATTCATAAATAATTTGCAGTAGTTAAGTAAACCTAAGAATAAATCTTTTTATCTTTTTTTTTTTTAACTGATTTTTTGGTTATATACTTCTCTAAGAGTTTATGAATGACATTATGCTGACATTATAACCCTAATATCTTTCTAAAGTTCTACTAATGATATACTTGCAAAAAGTAGCAGCTTTTGATGAAAAGCTTGTTCCAAATTTTGCTGAATATATTTTTTAATTCCTTGCAAAACTCTTAACTGTAAACCTTATTATCTTTTTAATGGTACCAAATAATTACTAAGATTTCAGTGTATACTTTCAAAGACTGTATATAGATAAAAAGACAGAATAATCCATCCTGATGTCAGATGGGATATTGCTGGAAAATAGTAACTGTTTCAATTTCAAAGATAGCAAAACTGAGAAAGACATGTAAAATACACCTCCTGTCCTATTCTTTTTAAGACGGAACTAGCATTAAGGCCACAGTTAAACAAAAAAAAAAAGGGGGAAATACTCTTCACTATGTTCTCACTTTAGTGAAATACAGTATACGCATTTCTGAACCATCACTTTTGTTTTATTTTATCATTCTTTCCTAGTTATCCAATATTCCACCGCTGAAATCGCCTTTGTTTTCTGATGCTGCCACACAGTGAGATATGGTACCTAGACATGCATTCCTCAGCCTCATTTCCTCCTCTGTATCAGTCTCCAGTGGTTTTTGTTGAGGTCAGGATTCTACAGAGATTTGTACTTATCTTTGAGCTTGTTCTTTCCTATTTTTCGTAACATCATCCTTTTTAACATCCCCTTTCACTTTTTTCCAACCCTGCTTTGGAGTTTTATTTTGTTTCAAACAATCTGCGTATCACAATTTGTCATAATATGACTGTGAATATTGATTCATTCTCCAGCAGCTCCTTTATCCTCCCTTGTGCCCATCTATTTTCTTTGCATCATGTTTTCCTTAGCTGGCATGCACTGCATGTAATATGGGGTAAGGATTTAGCTGCCTTATGTGCTGATGAAGTACTATAATGCCTTTCTGTATACTTAAAAATAATATCAGTGATTCCCAGTATTTGCTCAAATGTGAACTCCAGCGATCTGCTGTAGTAGTGTCTCATAAAACCTACTGTTAGGTAGCTAAAGATTTTGCAGATATGAAAACTTTTTTTTTTAGTGATGAAGAACATATATGTTCTATGTATGTTATGAGGCAATTACATGGTTATTTAGTTGATATCTGACCACTGACCTTTTCTCCAGCTGGGCCAGCAGCACCTGGGTCCCCAGATGGACCTGCTCGACCTTTAGGACCCTCTGGACCATCTTCTCCTCGTGGACCTGGCTGACCAATTTCTCCCTAAAACACACCACATTATAAATATGGCCTTTGTGCATATATTAAAGAGCCTACCCACAGTTACTTGAAAATAAGTTTCCAGTAAATGTAAATAAAGATTAGAATCAGAGAATCATAAAATGGTTTGGGTTGGAAGGGACCTATAGGGCTCATCTAGTCCAACCCCCTTGCAACGCAGAGAGACACCTTCAACTAGATCAGGTTGCTCAAAGCCCTACCCAATTTCCAGTGATGAAAATACCACTGTGTATGCTCATTATATGAATGGAGATAGATATATATATATATATATATAAATCAGTCACTGAATATTACTTTCAAGAGTGTAAGAAGCCAGTCGCTTTGCCTGAAGAGAGATACATCTGGAAACAGTGTATTCTTATTCTCTCTTCCCTAAATTCTCCTGAAAGCACGCTGACTGTTGATAGAACGAAGAATGTCTGTATTTAAGTACTAATGTGGATACTATCTTCCCAGTTATTTATGTATACAGATACAGGCCAGGAGCCTCTTGTGAGAAGTTATTTTAGAACCTCCACAACACTTTCTATGAAATGAAGTGCTCATTTGGTTAAATAACACTTCATTTTGGCAGACATTTGCAATATGCTATGTTGGAATGGAAACACCTTTATCCTGGATAAATTAATCTTCCTCAGGCAAATACCAGAGATCTTGGAATCTGGAAAAGGAGATTCCCTAAGCACAAGCTTAGTGAAAAGGATATCCAAGACTGATTTTCTCTTCCACCTTATAACCCTGCCATTACTGACTCACAAGAACCAAACCTCTGGCTCAAATCTGTGCATGCACAGAGAACAGAAATAATTTAAGCTACTAGCTCTTATGCCATTTTTGGTTTACATTTATTTGTTCACTGATCCTTTCAAAATAGGAACACTGAAACTTTTTAAGAACATATGGGTTATGAGTAAATGCTTACCCGGTCACCTTTAAGGCCCATGTCACCTTTAAATCCTGGAAAACCGTCTTCACCCTAAAAAAAGCAGAAATGTATATAATAACATTTAGTAATAGATAGGATTCTTTTTGTCGCAGATAAAATAGGAAAATACATTCACTACAGAATATACTTAGCGAATATATTCTGTAGTGAGATGGTCAGACACCAGCAAGTCCAATATGGCTATTGCTATTTCAGAGAAAGTATATCAGTGCATTACACAGAATTGGTTTTAATTCAAAAGTTTCTAATAACAACTGTTTAAAGCTGTTTAAAATCTGCTTAAAGATACAGACAATACAGTTCTCCTGTTTCATTATGAATTACCATGTAAAGCTCTTTCTTAACTCCTAAGCTTTTTTTTTTTGATAATCACTCTTTTAAATAAGGTCATCCATTCAATTAACTAAAAAAAAAAAATTGGTGGCAAATTATTCAGTGTTTTTCTTCTTGATAGCAAGATCTCCTTTTGAATTAATTTTTCTTTTAAACTAGTGTCTTAATAATGAAAATGAATAAATAAAAAAAAAAGCTGGTTATCACACCTTAAAAAAAAAAAAAAATATAAGTATGAGTGTTTATAACCTAAAAGAAGAAGTGGTCATCTCTATATAGTAGTTCAATCTCTGGCAATACTCAGCCCTGCCTACTTTCATTGGATGACGTGATTGAAAGAAAGTAGCAAAACTAATGGCCATTAAGATTAAATCCATATACAGTGGCAAAATAGGTGCACACTGGTGTTATTCCTAGTGGGAATTACTTATTTACTACCTAGTAAATTCTGACAGAGAATTTACTCTAAGCATTTTAATAGATCTCCATGCTGAAGGTGAAGTAGACAGTACTTTGACAACTTTCATTTATGCCATTAGAAGTTAGTTTAGATACAAACAGAAATCTCCAGAGTTGCTCAGTGGAGCTGTTCACAACTTGATCTAGTATAACTGAATAGCTTTGGGTTTGCTCTTAGACTGTATGTAGTTGTATGAGTTCATACAGCTACTGTTCTAATATCCAGACAACAAAGATTGACTGCATTTTTATTGGATGCTTTCTTATGCCCTGGGAGCAAAGGTCTTTGTGATGAAAAGCACATAGTAAAATGTTCAGTATTTTTTAATATGCTGAAGCAATATTGCTGATTTAGTAGCTGAGTAACATCTGGACTGTCAATAAAGCCAGGAAAGAGTGCTACTGTGCTCCGCATTACTGAAAAAGCCCCAAACAACTAAACAAAAAAACTGCAAGATGGGCTTTCTGTTTCATCTTCACCTTGAAAAAGAAGTTTACATTTTGCATTCCTGTGCTTACAAAAGCTTTATCTTCTCCCCTGGCAGCAACTGAGCCAGATTGCAAGGCTAAAGCCATTTTGATTTTGTTCAGAAGCAGTCGTAGTGCATGCAACAAATAACCCTAGAAAGGTGACAGAAATAGATTTGTGGTAAACAGCTCAAAATTGGTGAAGAGACAAAAAAACGAAGAGGTAACCCATTGTGATTCATTGAAAAAATATATTAAAAAGCCTTCTAAAAGCAGGTTTCCCATGCTTTCTAAATGGTACAACTAATCTTTATACAGTCATTGCATAGATGAAAATTTCAGGGTGGTCTTTCTTAAAGTTTAGAAAGAGGTGGAAAAGAGTGCAGAATACATGGGAAAAAAAAAAGCTTTAGTCCATGGTCAATAATAACTGAATGAGAACACTTTGCAACATATCAGCAATGACTGATTGTACACCAGCTACTGTCCAAATGAACTGAAACTCTTCTTCAGCTTTCACAGTGAGGTTCCAGCTACTGAGATCTACAAGAGGATGATTTTATTCTATGTGGGAGGAGAGAGCTGAACGCTCTATTTCCTCTTCTGCTGCTAACAAAAAATAAAATAGCCAGAGTTCTAGTCAGATTTATTACAGAGACAGACACCTCTTCCGATATCCCTCAGACCATTCCAGATCTACAGAGGCTTTCCTAAATGATCAGTGTATTTATTTCTGTCTCTTACAGTGATTTCCCTCACGTAATGGCATCTGAATAATGTCAGTAAAAAAGGCCTGTGTAATACCGTGCAAACAATCTATGAAATGTCTTTGTGTGACCTTTTGAAGTATTCACTAGAATTCAGTGTCTTATTGCAACTGTGAGAGCAACACAGAAATATTGTGAAGATTACGCTAATCAGTATTCACTGATACACGTACAGACATACACACACGTATTAAGCTTATTTATATGCGAGTCCTGTGTTTCGTCCTAGATGGATATTAATAGTTTAATAAGGAACAAGAGAAAGCTGGGGCTTTTTGAACTGTCCTGTCTTCACAGGTATTAAACACACTCTTTTTTATCTTAGATTTAATGAGCAACTCTAAAATAAGTATGCAGACTAGACAGACTGTGGCTTAGGAAAGCCTGAAAATGTACAGCAGTTCTTGGCATCTGAGCATGAAAGACAGATTTCTAGTGCTGAATCAAGGCTTTTTAAAAAGACTGAGTCTTCTGCTTTAGAAATAGCTATAAATATCTGCACAGTAGCCACCGGAGCCACAAGGCTGAATTTGCCTGTGCAGTCAGGAAGTATGACTGATGGTGTTTGTTATCTGTCTCATTCTGAGTGCTGAGGAAAGTGGGAATTTAAACAATTCTGGCTGTAGCTTTAGCCACTGTGGACCATCAGAAGTCAGTAGAGATCGCAGTAGTTGGCGTATGCTCCAGTAAGAGCTCTACATACAGAATTAACGGTATTGGGAGGGTGTAAAAGCTTTCTTCATGTTCACATACATGCATCTGGCTGGGGCTGTCCAACACTCTGGCAAAGCCAAAGATCTGGAACAAAAACATCTGTAACCTAGAAAGCCATTGGAAGATGTGTATTAAAAAAAAAGGCAAAATCTAACCTACTGCTTTTTCAAAACAGGTAAAATAACACTGTTGTCACCACAAATCTCTCTGAGGCACAAGTTTCTTAGTATCCACTATAGTATTAACAAGAGAGGGGATGCCTAATTCTCTACTGTAAGAGCACCTTAGAAAGAAGTTACTTAAACTGGAGCAAAGAGAATCCTAAACCATTCTAATAACTGAAGGTTTTATATTCACTTTGTACCAGTGTAAATAACCATGGAGGTCACTGACTTATGAATTGGGCTTGGTATGTCCCTAGGGTAAGGCAAAAATAAACTCACTGCTACAAGAGAAAACACACTGCAATGAAGGAGACAGAAGACAACACAGTGAAAAAAGGGAAAGGAATTAAAAGTAGTCAGATTTACCTTTTCACCTTTGGATCCCTTGAGACCACGGACACCATCAGCTCCCTAAAGAAAGAATATCAAGAATTATCCACATGCACATATTCGAAAAATGGTGGAGGGAGGAATCCAGTAATTAAATCTTACCTTTACACCACGAGGACCTGGATAGCCAATTGGACCCTGAGGACCTGGAGGCCCCTAAAATACATTGGAGTAAAGAACCTTTGTTTGTAGTTTGTACAGTACTTGGTTAGCAAGCAGTTCTCTTCTGAGTCTATCTTTGTTCTTTCAGTGTAAAGCAGTAGTCTTGAGTGAGACATCAAAATAACACTTGGCTGCCTGCCACTAAGAAAAGTTGCATCACATATCAAAAGTCAAGTTCAGTATCAGTATAAAATGATTAAGAGAATTATGAACTCAGTTCTACTTGTATATTTCAGAAAAATCTATCCACAATGTAAATTATCTGAAACAATGGTCATTGGGAAAAGTAACAAGCAAACAAAATCAATCTGTGCCTAAGGGTGTTTCATTGATGATTCTCCAATGTCTGAAATGGACAGATAAAAAAATCTTTCCCTAATGGGGCCTTTCCAACTGTCTTCTCACAACACCTCTAGACTGCTAACATCTCTGAGAAATAAAATTTTCCATCAAATTTGGCTGAAATTGATCAGTAAATTCAAAAGAAATAACGAACAACTGACAAAATGGTCACACACACCTGTACTTTCAAAACATAAATGCTCTGTGTAAGCTTTATTTTCTCAAGGAATCAGGATAAAATCTACAAGCCTTTAACAGAGAACATTTTGGACACAAATACTAATATGCTGGTTTCAGTGGAATTGTACTTTCTCAGCTGTTCATTCATTCATGCTATTTATTCAGACTGTATTTCAGTATTGCCACTGAAATCAGTACTGCAACTGAAACTGATTTCAGCTGCTATAAAGGGTGCTATTGTGGATAAACGAAGGTAAATACTGAGCGAGCAGAAAGATTTAAAGATGTTCAGTGCTTCATAAAGAAATAACTTTTCATTGGAACTGACTTGAAGGTGACCTCAAAAACACAATGAACACGCATGCGTTTGTACAAGGTTCTGAAGAGCCCTTGTCGGTACTCTATACAATGAAATTGTAAACTGAAACTATTTGCAAGTTATTTATATGAAATGCATGCAATTTTCATTGATTGTCATTCTGTCAACTCCGCAATCAGTTTTACTTTCAAAGTTTAATCTCTATAATATTTAGAATTTCTATAATATTTAGAATATAATAAATATTTTTGTCTGTACACAGATGCTTTGAATGTGCCATGAGTTTTCTATAACTTCCTAAACAATTCTTGGAGCAACAATGTGTCATAAAGCTGAAAAACTGCCAAAGGTTTTTGAAAGCTATGGAAATAAATGGAAATAAATGGAAAAGTTTTAAAACTCACCAATGCACCTTTATCTCCAGACTGACCCTCTTTGCCAGGATGACCCTGATTTAAAAGAAACGTATCTGATTTGGGAAATACTCTTTTTTTGGTAGTGACATTTTATTATAAAACCACAATTCTTTAAACACTTGAGTTTCAGGTCACTCATCACCCTTTTTCTGTATTAGAACACACACAAGCACAAAATGCTGAGGAAAGATGTTCTTAAAAGAACTTAAATTTAATTTAATTTTTTTTAATTTTAATTTTAATTTCAATTTTAATTTAAGAATTTTTAATTTAAAAATTAAATTTAATTTAAAATAATTAAATTTAATTTAAAAAATAAATTAAAATTAAACCAAATTTAATTTTAAAATACTGATTTAATTTACATAATAAAGAAGAAACTGAACAATAGTTATGTTAATGTTTTGAGGACTATCCTGATCACCCCTTTCGTTTAGTTAATGTTTCAGCAGTAAGAGTTTATAATGCAAGACACTGTCAGATTTGATTCTGAAACAAGCAGGGTGATTAATGTTACACATTCCTAAATTATTTAAAAGATTATGGAATTTGATGCAGAAGCCAACAGAAGGCTGATCTAGCCCTAACGTTCTATGACATTGTTTTAAAGTGTGACTTACTTTTCAAACAAAATATGTTTCTGTGTTAACCTATGTTTTGCATCACTGACATACTGCAGTACTCAAAATATTAACTGATCCACTGTTTTCCTTTCTTGAAAAAATTATACCAAAATGCTGCAAAATTTAAATGTAATTTAATGCAACTAAAGGTTAATAGAAGTTTATGAGAATCAGTCAGGAATTTATGTTCATCAGTCTTACTAGAGAAGCATAGTAAATCTTCACTTTTGCCAAGCAAGTGTTCCCACGTAATATGTAGCCAGTTACTAAAACTGTTCATGTTTTGGTGTCACTGATATTGCAAAATGTTTTCAGTGTGTCAAATATGATATGATTTTGACATGGCTGTTAATCTTATATGACAAACCCCTGGTGCTTACATTCAATTTTCTGGCCTTGGAAAACAGGTTTTTAAACTATGTTCTTTATTAAAAGAATGATTAAAATAAAAAGCATTTGATAGTTGCTTACCAGTGATGGCTAGTTCTCCTTTAAACAGTTTGTCTTACTAATATTAAAGATTTGTTATTTGCTGGTTTAAATCCACATATGTCAGTTTTTTAATCCTAACATCCCAGAATATGCATTCTTGAGCATAAAATTAAAATCTCAATCCAGTTAGAGGTCTCTATAACATGAAATGACTTTAAAAATGCTGCTAATGAAGACTGTATTCTATCCTTTTAGATTTCTATTAATTCCAGTATAATATACCACTTTAAATAATGTCTCATTCAAAATAGAAGGACATTTCCTCATACAGAAGTGAAATGAAATTTCCTCATCTCCTGAAAAAAATGCTCTGGAGCTTCCATCAGATCTTAACACAGATACCATGGAAGCAGCTACAAAGCTCACTGCAGTCAGGAAGGTACTGTTTATTGCCTTCAATCACTAGTGTAGTTCTGTTTGCAAATAGGTCATATCAATCAAACTGGACTGAAGTTTAACCTGCCTCTACAGCCCTTCCTCTGAGCAAACCTGACTGTGCATGAGGGAGATAATTTTGGGTGGGTGTACTCGCGGAGTTAGTTTTAGCCCATCTAATGCTGTTTTTTGGATTTCTGACTCAAACTGTCTAGATAACACAACAGTGTTTTGGCTATTGCTCAAGCGCTTATACAGTGTGGTTTTCTTGTCCCATTCTAACCCCTCAGACAGCAAGCTGAGGGTGAGCAAGAGGCTGAGAGGGGACACAGCTGGGAGAACTGACCTCAACTGACCGAAGGGATATATCACACCATACGATGTCATACTCAGCAGTAAAAGCTCAGGGAAAGGAGAAGGAAGGAGGGGACATTCACAGTTATGGTGTTTGTATTCCCAAGTAGTCCTTATGCATGCAATCAGTTCTGGTTTTCTTATCCTGCTGAAATTCCCATTTAAGAAACGCAGATTTAACTTAAAAAGAAATATTGTGAGGGAAAATGGCAAGGGGAAGAGAGACATGATCTGACTGCCTAATGTCTCTTGGTGGTACAAAAAGATGATGCTTTTGATAAAACTAGTGTATATCCATGTCATTATGAACAATGATTCCATTTAAGTTTAGGGGCTGAACTGTAAGCGATACTGCTTCAGGTTGTTATACTCTGTTCATGTGAGTGAATGCATCCTCTGAGCTAAGCTGAATTCCTTAATGATCACAAGATTCTAAATACTGTCTGTCCTGGTGCAGACAATGAAAGAAGCAGCCCAAACATGTAATATGCACCTTAGGTCAGGAAGCAGAGAAAGATCTAGTCTATTCTGTGTTTCCTCAGAGAACAAATGCTTAGTATTTTTATAGATGATTTGCTTTGCCATACTGACATAGTATGACTATAGTGAAGCAACGTCTAGCCCTTTATCAGTTAGAGTATTTACATATTCCTGCAGATGTTTCAGATGCATTTCATCATCTGGAAGCACATCTTAAAAGCCCACAGCCATTTTTAGCAGCTGCTTTAAAGATGTCATTCTTTGATTTTTAACCACTTCAACAAGTTTTAGGAGAGTTTTAGATGGATTTTATAATGCGGTTGCCAACTAGAACTACCAGTGCTCCAATTTCTTTTTGCAACATGGGTATCCAGAAATACTGGTTACTTACAGGAGGCCCATCAGAACCAGGAAGGCCAGGCAGGCCAGGCTTGCCTTGAGGTCCCTAAATGCAATAAGAGACACATCTTAAGAACAACAGTGAACATTCTATTATTTACAAGGATAATGGAGTGTCATCCCTCATGAGAACTGGCATGTCCTAAGCCAGCAAACTACCATAAATGTTTTTAGCATTTTAAAACAACTGGCAAACCCACTACAGCTGCAGAGAACAATAATAATATGGTTTTTTTTAAGTAACATATTAGGGAGGAAAAAAAACCCCACCTCAGATCCAATACATTTAACTCTAAGAGCCAAGAATATAAAATACATTTATACTTAAATATCTTGATATAGATATCAGGGATAAAACAAAACTATGACAAAACTAAATCCAGAAAGATACTATCATAGAATATATAAGCACAAGGCCAATTCTTACACTCTTTAGCCAATACAAATCACCCATATTCCTGAAAACAGGCTTCAGGAATTACCTATGAACATGGAAACACACAACACAAGGTGGGGAAGAATTCTCCAGTGTACAAAGTTAATTATTATTTAGAATTTCAGGAATGAAAAGATTCACCATATGAAAGATACCAACAAGATCAAGAAGTAAAGAGTGCAGGTTACAGAACTCCAGCACTCATAGTTGAAAGGCATGGTATATTTGTGAAAGCCTCTTGAATGCATATATTGTGGACTTAGCCCATTTTGTTAGAATAATACTTCTGTGGCACACGGGCAGGTAAAATGCATGTATATCGATTCCTAAAATCTCCTTCAATTTCCTCTAAACTATATATTAAACAGTGAAGAGAAGCAAAATCAAAGAATAATCAATAGAGCAAGAATTCAGCAAAAGGGGGAGAAAGGTAAAATTAGTGTAAATTCAAAACTTACATTTCTGAAATTAATAGAAGACATGTTTCAAACCACAAAAACACGTACAAACAGAGAGATTAGGAAAAAGAACACAAAGTGGCACACTACAGTATGTCAATTACACTGCAAAGTTATGTCAAAACGTAATCCTTGAGAACAGAGAACTTGGGTGGGTACAATTTTGTTATAAAAAGAGATTAATAAAAATCATTTTCACAGCTTGCTGTGAAACTAATCAACATACAAGTACACACTGTTCAATATTGTAGATGGGATTATGAAGCTAATAACAGAGAATTAACTGAAATTAAAGGGAGGAAATGATATTTGTGAAAGTGTTTATATGAGAGGACAGCCAGGCCTCCGCTGGCTATTCATTTACTTAATGATTTCAGGAATATCTGCTAATTTTTAGATCTCAGCTTACTATTCTGTGAAACATAGCAAAGCTCTTAAACACACAAGCAAGGCTGCTGCACAGAACTGACTGTGAAATACCAGAATAATGCTGTAACTTACTTTTTCACCAGGAGGTCCGATAGGACCTTGAGGACCAGGAAGCCCCTGTTAAAAAGAAACCAGTGTGAGAAACCAGGGAGAACAATATATATACATTCACCCTACTAAAGGTCCCTTATTATTCTGTTTAAACATACTGGCAAATACAAGCGGCTTTCCCCCCAGCCCCCCTTACAAGTTAGATCAGGAGTTTTGCGTGAGCCTTTTGCACAAGCCACTATTCTGGCAGTGGGTCTGTAACAAGATCCTATTCAGAGTCCTCCTCCAGGTGTGGCCACTGCTGCTGCATTCCAGGAACACTGAATGAGTCATTTTTCTCCTGAATGAAAAATCCCTCTGACAGCTTTACTTGAAAACTCTGCTCCCACTGCCCTGAGTACATTTGCAGTGTCATTTATAAAATCATTGAAGCTTTATCGGTTTTGCACATTAAATGCTAACCTTTTAGTAATTCACATTTATTAATCATTTGCTGCACGTTACATCATATGTCTTGAGAGTTATTTTACACTTACCTGTGGGCCTGGAATTCCTTGCTGACCAGGAGGTCCTGGTTCCCCTTGAGGACCCTACCATGCAAAAAACCACCCGGGCATTAGGTTTGCATTTCTGCACTACAGATCTTAATTGTCAGTGCTAAAAGAAACACAGACTCATCATTGTTCCTCCCTCTTTAAAGTCTACCACCAATTTTCTATCCAGACTGACTTTTTTTTTTTGTTTGTTTGTTAATGCTAATTAACATTATGTTTGGGTTTTTTTAACAGAGAATAACAGACCACATGTAGGACCCAAGCACTGGAGTCCATGGTGCTAAAGGAGCTTGACAGAAAGCATGGTTAGGCCTTTTGGCTGAAGACTGAGTAACAGATGGCTTCTCTTTTCTAAGTAAAATCATAATGAACCTGAATATTCTGACAAAAAAGCTTAATTAAGTGGAAGAAATGACTTAGTGGCAGGGGCAAGAGAATGCAGAAAGGATTCTTAGAACCCACACCCTTTTTAGTTCCCAGCTTACTTACTCACCATGTTTCCTTTTGGGCCAGAAGGTCCATCAATACCTGCAATGCCCTACAACATACAATATAAGCATGAGCGACTTTCGGTGGACTTCCATTTTTCTCCTGGAAATTGCAAATACAAAGCAGTTCATACGTACAGGTTGTCCAGGGGGACCAGGTGTACCTCTGGGGCCCAGCAATCCCCGTGGACCCTGTAAGAGATGAAACACTTATTAACACCCCCATGACTCTTTCTGAACAGAGATGCCCAGGAGCAGGACTGGGCAAGGAATGTCACAGGAATGTCATATTTGAGCTTGATGATCTTAAAGGTCTTTTCCAACCTAGTTAATTCTACAGAAAGGATGCAGGGAAGGCAGCATGAGTGTTGAGAGACAAAGAAAATAAGAAAGGAAGAAAGGAAAAAATCACCAGTAACAGATTCTCTTGAATCACAGAATCAATCAGGTTGTAAAAGCCCTTTCAGCTCATCCAGTCCAACCGTTCCCAGCACTGCCAAGGCCACCACTAACCCATGGCACTGAGGGCCTCGTCTCCAGAGTGTGCGAACCCTTGCAGGGACGGTGCCTGCAGCCCTGCCCTGGGCAGCCTGTTCCAATGCCTGAGCACCCTCTGGGGCAGGAATTGTTCCTCAGCTCCATCTAAACCTCTCCTGGTGCAGCTTGAGGCCGGTTCCTCTTGTCCTGTCACTCGCCCCTTGGGAGCAGAGACCGACCCCACCTCACCACCCCTCACCTTTCTAAAGCGGCTCTAACAGGCGGCCCGCACGCGGCGGAGACCCCGCCCCTGGAACTGGGACCGCAGCCCCGGCTCTGCTGACCGCCGGCGGCTCCCGCCCGTTGCCGAGGGTCGCCTGGGCGCCGTGTGCCGCTGCCTGCACGGGTAAGCTCCCGGCTGCGGCCAGTCCCTTCCCTCCTGGCCCGCAGGAGCGGGTGGCCCGGCCCAGCCGCCATCTGACCTGCACAGGATGGCAGTGTAAGGGCAAACGTTGATTTAGCTGCTGTATGGTCATTTCAGGCAGAGGTAGGAGATAACTATTTATACTTCCTGGTGTAGAACACTGGCACAGCATCTTCCACTAAAGTTTCAGCTGTGCCTTGGCCTGAAGGCCTGACCTGAATAGTAGCAAACGTGTTTGTATTCCTGTCTTAAAAATATGTTGGTCTTCGTACTCTATACTACTATTCTAAGAGTAAAACTGTAAAGTTCCAACAAATTTTATCTGTAGTAAAGATCCAACAAATAATTAGAAATTGCTGATAATTTTATTATACTAAATGAAGGCATTCTGTAAATCACATTTATTTCTCTTACCCCATGAAGCACAGTAGTGCGAAAAAAGAGGAGAAGCCAGGCCTTATTTTCTAACAAATAGATGTTTAGAAAACATTTTCAAAGCAACAGGGGCTTGTTATATTCTCATGCATCAAGGACTGCAGTGGCTGATTTTACACAGCAGGATAAGAAATAGCTTTTGTGATTCTGGAATTTAGGTATGCTTGGCTGGATATCTCTCTGTCCTAATTCTAATCTTGTACATAACGTTTCACCCCTAACAAAACTGTTCATTTGTTTGCTTTTCAGCCATTATCATTATCATTATATGCACACACAGGCAGTAATTTTTATATCTGGAATTCAGAACAGTTCAATGGAAAGGAAAAAAAATCTGATAGTGACTTTTGTTTGTAACAGAAACAGAAGAACAAGAAAGCATTGCTTACAGCTTCACCTGGGAGACCTCTTGGTCCTACTTCCCCATCTTCTCCCTGGTTTTGTACAAAAGGAATATAAGTTTTAGGAAAAAAAATAACCATATTCCCACCTCATGAGGATTCACTCTAGGTCTGACTGTGTAAATAGCAACTTACTCTCGATCCATCTTCACCAGGTAAGCCAGGAGGTCCCTGTGGGCCACGGTCTCCCTGTAGAATAATGAAAGTTATAAAAATAACACATCTGTTGCTGGAAACAATAGTGGATCGGGAGGGAAATGAAAATTAATGTGTTAGCTGAAGTCTGATGTGTCAAACACGTCGACACAATGATACAAACCTGTAACAGGTTACAGGATTCAGTCTTTCATTACTTCAGCATAAAAATAAACATTATTGATAGAATGAATTATTTGTGTTTGTAAAATTTCACTCTGTAACTATTCTTGGCCCCAAAACATAAACAAACCACTGCTACAAAAGGCAGTGTTACCCATATTTTCCTTTGTCTCATCGGCACCTTCCTCCTCCAGCTACACAATGTATTACTGCCAATAAAATAAGGTCTGTATGCATGGATCTGAAGTTAATAAACCAATTGCTGGGCCCTGGAATATACGCAGTGAAGTTTCAGAACCATGCACCCTTGTACCAGTCATTGAGAGCCTTGGGACTGATTTGTCTGAGGCTGTGGAAAGCAGCCAGACTTCCACACTTGCCCTCAGAGGCCGGGGCTTTTCAACTCTATATATGCAGAGCCTCAGTAGATTCTGGACCATACTTTTAGGATTTATTTTTCTTTCCCCATTTCTAAAGAGAACTAGTGTGCTACACAGCTCAAACACCACTGGCTGACCTCTTTCTGGGCAGCGGGTTTTTAGACTATGACTTCCTTCTGGCATTGAACAACAACCAAGTATTCATGCTGTTTTCCTTAATTTTATCAGTGTCTCCAAGAAGCCTGACCACTGCGTGGATCCTAGCAGAAATATATGAAGTTGCTCCATTCTTTACTCTTTTAGACTTTTCTGGGGATTTTAGGTAACTTGCTCTCTTACCCCAAATCTATCTAATATTAGGGATGACAGGACTTTATTCAACTGCCTTTCTGTCCTCTCTAAGTTGGAGTTGGCATCGGAGAGGAAATGAAATTCTGTGAACTGCACTTTGAGAGCCATAAGATGAATCAATACAGCAGTTCCTGTATTTTGCTAAGTTTTGGAACTACTCAATGTGATCTGCCAGTAGAGCATGTGGTTTTCTACATGCTAAATGACACTCCTGAAAGATGATAAGAGACACATGATCTGTGTTCTGCCTTTCAATTAATGTTCAGGTGAAGACTGACTTAAGCTTTCGAATATTGAAATAGTTTATCCCCCTCAAGGGCTATCTTTCTAGTCTTGCAATCACCTGGCAGTTAGATTAGGAGCTTGCGTTCGGTGTCCTGGTATTCTCATGCACTAAGAACCAAACTTCCTATCATTATCAGAATTCTCAGCCTTCAGTTCTCTAATACTTTCCTTCAAATATTCTATTAAAGCCAGAATTTTGTTTTCCTTAGACCTTTTCTTCTAATATACAGTGTCTTGCTTTTTTACTGGAGAAGGGTTATACATCTGGTATATCTAAATAATAGAATTCAATGACATAAATAATGAAGTTAGAAAGAATATTACACTATGTGGTCTGATCTTCCCTGCATTGGAATTTAATCCAGGATCTTCTGTCTGACAATTTGTGTTTGACAAAAGCTTAACTTCAGAGAGACATCCAGTTTGCAACTCACATTTCAAACACGAATAATTCTAAAAGTAGTCCTAAATCTTCCACAGAAGTTATGTGTTTTCAACATCAATTCTCTTACAGCTGAAACATAACTACAACAGAAAATTTGCTTCTCTTGTCTTCTGTGCTCTTTATGGCAAGCCAGAGAGAAATGAACACTTGCATTATATGCTGTCAGTATATATGAGTCCAAAGAGCTACAGTGACCTGATCTGGCTTTGAATTTAGCTGCTTTTAGAAAGATCATACTTTGTACTTTTACAGAAGATTTCCACAGGATCATGAGAATGCAGTGATTTTAAATAATTGGCTGAAAGAAATACTATTTTGCAAATTTCAACCCAAACTTATTCTCCTGCTTTAGTTTGTTTAGAAAATATGAAACAAATAGAGTATTTGCCAAAGAAAAAAAAAAACCAAACCAAAAACCAATAAAACAACACAGTTATTTCTTTATGACTGGTCCCACAGAGAGACAATTCTAGTAGGTCAGGTTGGAAAGCTCCACACATTCCCTGATTGAACCAATTTTTGCTCAGCCTTCAAAGGAGTGAAGTAATGGCAACAGCTTAATGTCTATCCCCCTCTGCTGGTCACCTGCTGATTAAGCTGGATTTCCATTCTATGATGAGTTAGTTGCTTTACTCTTTAAGTGAAAGCGGATGATGAAAGAGGACTAAGACATTTCTGTATGACACTGGAAGTTCTTTTCACATTGCAAACAGAATTCAGAAAAGTATCTTTAGATGCTATTAGAAAGAACTACATTATGGGCGAGTAGACAACACAAAGATTTTCTGGGAAGTGCGGCAACTGTGCTAACTCACTGAAGGGTGAGAACTGTAGTAATTCCTTAGTCATGAAGGTTTAGAATATATGGGTTCTGCTGACATTCCCACTCACTGCTTCTTTATGGTTCACTGCACTTACCAGGACAATAGTAAGGGATTTACATTCAGGAGAGCTTGTTGTTACTAGCATCTAACTTAGGGGTATAAGTTAAAGCAGAAATCCCCTGCTCTGATCATTTCTACACTTTGTAGGGAAAGATGCAGTCTCATCCTACAGACTGGTATGACATAAGGAGCAAGTACATTATTTAGGCATTACTTCCAATTTTTCTGTCTGACTTGACTCTGATCTTTCTTTAAGCTGCAGTTACTGGAAAAAGCCACACCGAACAATTCAGTTTGTAATTCAAATATACAAATGCATTTGTTGAGCAGTCTTCTCAGCAGGTTAAAATTTGTCATGCTCCTGATACAGAAACTTCATGCTCATTTTCTTTTCCTATTTCCCTTAACAATCACTATAAATCCAACAAGCAAATCCCTAAACTAAGAAAAATTAGAGCAAAACCTAGATGATGTGATCTGAATTCTGAAAATATATTTAAAGCATTAATATATATGAATTGCTGTCGATTGATATTACTAAAATGTTTCAGAAGGAATACATTATGTGACAATACAGATAGTATTCTGTAGTGTGAAAGATGACATTCTGTTTTCAGTTTCCCCATAGTCCTTAGTGTTATTTTTAATGAACAGTGCATTATTTCTGTGAAAGTACCAATTTGTTGTATAAATATACATGATTTTCTTACCCTGTTACCTTTGTCACCAGGGAGGCCAGGAAGACCATCAAATCCTCTGTCACCCTAGGAAAGAAGAAATCACAGCTTTAGTAAATGACTACTGCATTCTGTATTACTCTGAATAAATTGTGCCTTCTCTCTAAGAGTTAGTCTCTATTCTTGGTTATATTTAAATGTCTGATATTGAATGAAACATATGGAAAGAAGCACACAGATCAAACTCATGAAATTTGCTTTTATGCAATACATCAAGAGAAGATGCCACACCAATTTTTTCACTGTGCTCTAATTATGCTATTTATAAAAAAGAAGTCCACACTGAAATGAAAGCTTGGTTCTAGCTGTAATTTGCAGTTGAAAAACTGACTTTACTATTGCTGATACTCTGTAACTAGAAACTTACTCTGAGGGACATGAATCATGCCCCAGAACCAAATTACTTCAAGGTCAGACCACTTACCATTACCATTAATTACCATATTTTAAATGGATGATTGATTCTCAACTCACATCTAACCCAGCTATCTGAAACCTCAGTATTTTCACTTGAGAGAAGAATTTTGTGGTGGCCTGGAAGAAACTGTGGTACCTACATAAAATCTGTCTAGGCCATTTTGAGACTGAAATAAAGCCTCAGGTCTCACTATTAATTACCTTTGCACCAGGTTCTCCTGGCATTCCTCTGGCACCATCAGCTCCAGGACGTCCCTGCAAAAACCAAAAGGGATAAAAATTTGAAAATGGAGTGGAAACAGCTAATATTTAAATATATTTAAATAGAAACTATGTACCCAGTGTAGGATGGATCCATACACTACATACCCTTTTGCCAGCTTTTCCACTTGGACCAGGGGCACCTTGAACACCACGAGGGCCCTGAATGTAAAGAATATAATTCTTAGAATCACATTCATGTCAGCAAAAAGCTAGTTAAACAAGCTAGTTAAACATCTCTCGTCAAGAACAAGGTAAGATTTTTTTTATAAACAAACTGCATTTTTTCCCAGAAGATGCACTCTGGTTTCTAAATTACCATGAGTTTAAAAAGAACACAGGCATCCAAACTGTCCTTAGCACTACCAATTTTAACACCAACTTTCATGAGATGGCACTAAACACAGCGTAATTGGTCCTTTCAACATAAAAGCTTCTTAAGTTTTTTCCATGGCTTTGAAGATCTCAGTCCTGCAGTTTGATAACCTTTTTTCCTCTCATGCCAAAATTATTTTAGTCATATTATAATTATTTGATGAAAGCTGAAGAGTGCTTATTTCAGATCTATAACTCATACACAAACATAAGTTGTTCTGGTAAACAGCTCACATGCTGTCTTGGCTTCACACAGCACAGTCTTAACTAGAGGGAGATCATTATTACTCCAGACTGAAAACAACTCCACTTTTCAAACACATGTAACTTTCACCGATGACTGCGTAGGTGTATTTTTCCATGGAAGCTTTCTCATCCCCCATGTATATTTGTCTGTTTCAGGTGAAAATCACAATGGTAAGGCCTAGCCATCCAAAATTACCAAGTAGGAAGAAAAAACTACTAACAATGTAAGATAGCAAACTGGAAGACTAACCAGGTGTTCAGAGTACTTCTTTGTTTAATTGCTTTGGCTTTCTTCTGCAAATATTCATGTGGAGTTTTAAAAAGGGCACTTAATAATGTAGCAAAACCATGATACCAGTTATGATCTGTCAAAGTCATTGTTCCAGATACTCCTATCATGATTTCTGTAAGAACCCCCTATTACTTTTAGGTTTAATCTGAAAGATTTCAATGTGTTTCAGTGCTCCATAGCATTACTGTGCAGGAGCTGATATAGTACTAAACTAAGAAGAAAAGCATGCACTGATTCTTAAAGACTTATTCTAGCTATGTCATGTCTTTCTTGAAAATATCCTGTTTAATTCTCAACTAAGTTCAACCTCTCTCACCTTATGAGATCTGATAAGATCAGAGCCCAAGGTCATACAATTGCAGACTGACATGATTATTTAACAGAGAAAAGAGCCTGAAATGACAATATTAAAACATGTTTTCAAGTGATGACACTCTACATCTGATAATTGCTCTTTGTTATATAAAGATTGCTATTTTCATATTTCAAAATAAACAACCAAGCTATTACTTCTATTAGGATAGCACTATAAAAGCCATTTTTCTTCAATAGTATGTGGAAAGAAATCATTGACTGATTTCTTCCAAGTGATATGAATACATTTTCTTAAAAATATACATGCTCAAACTTAACAGCTAATATTATTGTACCTGGGGACCTGGTTCACCACTTTCACCCTTAGCACCTGCTGCTCCAGGTCCACCCTTGATGAAAAAAGCAAAACATATTGTTTAAATACACAAAAACCTCTTTAAATGAGTAAATTAATTTCTATAAATTAATTACAGGGAGAAAAAATCCCAAACAATCCCCTATTCATTAGAAGGTATGAATTCACCATTTGAATTTGCAGATACACCATGATGTATTACTGTCTAAACACTGGGCCTAACTGGGCCAAAAATCTATTACCAAAGAAAACTCCCATCCATTCAAATGGGATCAAATGTAGCAGTTTGTTCTGTATTAATATTTGAGAGCTAAATATGAGCACAGTAAGAACATATGAATTGCAGAAGTGCATCCACTGTAGAGTAGCCAACAGAAATGAAAGCCACCTCTTTTTACCTTTATCAGTTTCTGTGCTGTACAGGAAGTAACAGTCACAGAGTTCAATCCAAAGATCACCATAGTCAATGAAAAACACCCTGTCTAATCTTGTCATGAACTCCAGTGATGCTTAAACCAAGGTCTCTGTGCATCTGGCCCGGAAGAAGTGGAGAACCTATATAACTGCATCTCTTTTCTATCATTAAAAGACAATACAAATTTTCAGAGGAAGTTTTACTCATGAACAGATGTAAACCAGATCTTCATCCAGGGCAAGATACTGTACATGGAACCTGGGGCAGAACTACTCAAAGTTTGTGTTTTCTTCACGGTGGTTTTACAAAAATAGATAAAACAAAACAAAAAAATCTCAACGTGCTCACACAGAATACAGGCTCAGCGAAGGAACATACTGGAGTTTACTATTATGGGCAAAAGAATTTTTGCTTTTCTAACCTCTGAAGCAGGTCATGACCAAATGTGTGTATTTAATATGAAACAAATACTGCAGACCTTGAAAACTGATAATCCTCCTATATTCACCTTAGTGACCATTCAAAGAAAGAAATAGTCTCATGGCTTGACTTAATGCTGAGTCTAGTATCCTGGAGTGGAAAGCTTCCTACTGACCTTGCAGTGTCCTAAGCAAATTGAAAATCAGATCCTGAGCTGGTACTGGCAGTGGAGAGAACAGTGGCTTTGGTAGGTGGTGACAGTCTGTTTGGGTTTCCCTGATGTAAGCCCTGCTTTTAATTAACATAATTGATAACATTTAATATCTGTAGGCAGAAATGACATATTGCATGCTGTGTTCACTAAGAATGTGAACTCCAGACTCAGTCAAAGCTAGTCTGGGACTTTGATTGCTATGTTTGAGACCTATAATAACTGATATACTTTAAAATGGATCATATTGGCCACTAAATTACTTTTAAAAAATACACTTCCTATTAAAAGCAAGAGCTCCAACTATTTAATTCTTAAAGTAAGCCAGGCACACAAACACTTGACAGATAAAGAATCTGTAGATTCTTCTGGAACTGTAGTCCAAAAATGTTACCAGATCAAAGAGCTGGATTAATAGAGCCTCCTGGTGGCTTAGAAGCAAAACAACTACTAATATTGTTAATTTGTTGAACTTAGCCTACAGAAATTCATGAAGGCTTTTAAAACATGAAAACATGAATATGAGGCCAAGTTATGCCTCCACTAAAGGTATACAACCTACTGTCAATATTATTCCAGTCTTACAAATTAATTCCTTGCTTACAGCAGTTACATAGTTATTTTATCTGTACAGAATGAATGTTATCTTGCAGGTCTCTCGATTTAAATACACTTCTGGAAATACTGTATTAGTTTGTTAAATAGACGCAGCATGTTTGACTATTTGCAAGCGTCGCTATACCTAACCTCTATCAATCAGGAACCTGTGAGCCAAGTTCTCTGCTTGATAGCAGCTATTTACTTTGGAAGAATTACTCTAGAGAAGAATTGCTCTTACATAGGTTTGCTTAAAAATACAAATCCAGTGGTTTCAGTTATTTCAGTTTCTGGGGACCAAGCAAAAATTTACCCGAAAACAGTACATTTCACCTAGATAACAGCCTGGTTTCATGAGACTGGCCAATTTGGAGTGCAGCATAATCTGGAACAGGCTTTTTTGATACTATATGAAGATGGGGCAAAGCACTCTCAAGCCAACTGAGAATACAACTTATAACAGTTTTAGCATCATGTAGCTTTTAAGAGTCAATGAAGAGAATGTTAAGCTGCTAGGATCAGGGAAGAACACAATCCAAAATATTCCTTATACTTCCTCAAATATTCATTCAACAGTATGTAATTATTTTATGTCCCCCTGGGTTTCCTTTGTTAATAAAAGTGGTCACTGGAGGAAGTAGCACCAAGAGCCACTGAGGCAACCTTCCAGTTGCATTGTGCTGCTATAATTATACACAGGAGATGGACAGTAACCTGACCAGTACTTTCTGTTGGTAATAGTAGGATGTTATACTCATGTAAGTAATACAGCCTTCTGCTTTCAAACTAATGGACACTGTACATTCAGGAGAGTGAGGATGAGGGGGAAGAAGAGGAGCCTGGAAAGGAAGGACTCAATCATTACTGCTCAGCTATGGGCTGTTGCTGAAACATCACATTAAAGAACAAAAGCGCAAACAAAGGGAAAGAAACTGTATTTCTTACCCTACAGTATCACCACTAAGTCATGAGCAAATCTCCTCCACAACTGTGATGAGTGGCAGAAAACTACTTTAGCGAAAAATGCTACTGCATTCTGACACAAACAGAAAATGGGGTGGCCTCCAGCAGCTTCTGCTGCTGTTTTCTATATATGCTGCTATGGTTGTGACTGGCATATCTCTTTTTCTTCACACAATAAACCAACAGGAACTTGCTTCATCTTGATTACCCAGTGATCGCTTGTTTTCTTTTCTCAATAGCACAACTGTATTCTTGTCTGTGTTTTACAAGTAGATGCATGTCTGATCTAATGAGAAATGCTAACGTTACTCTTTGTGTGCACCACCATAATGACAATATAAATAAAAATTACAGCAGATACAGATCAAAATTCAAGAGGCCAAATACTGGCCAATCGCATTGTGCCATCACAGTAGACAAAACAGCTTCCAAATTAAGTGCATCTTTCAAATATGGATGCTGTACCAACTGTAGAAAACAATTTCACTCTACATCAGAGTATAAATACAATCACCTGGGTGAAAGTTAGAAAAGACCAGTCTACAAAACTTATGATCTTGGCTGCATCATTTGTTATTTTGTATCATGGTACAAATGATTTATAATAGCTTTTTGAAAGATAGTAAATGCTAAATTACATCATTTAGTGGACTACTGAGTCTGGAAAGTATCCATTTCCTAAAAGAGGAAATTGCAATTGCAAGATGGATCAGGTGGTTTTGCCTTGCTGAGTTTCCTACCTGGTTTTATTCTTTCATTGTGAATATTGTCTTTTTAAAATGTTTGTAGGGATTACAGAGGCAAACCTATCTGCAATCACAAAGTTGATTTGCATGTCAACAGAAAAGCTTGTGTTCCATGTGTAAACTTTGTATATATACATAAACAAATACTCAGCTTTTTGAATATCCACAGAGTTATCTGCCAGATCATTTGGTATTAGCAGTCAAGCCAAAGGACTGAAGTAAAAATTGCTTATAGGAATGTCTCTTAAGAACTTTCCAGATTCAGCTTAAATAATGAGCAAAGATAATTCTGCACACTCTTGCTTTAGTAGCTTCTGTAGAGTTTCATATTTACCACAATAAATTTAATGAATATTATTACTGAGATGACTGACTGCAGAGGCATATGTAATTAATTACACAAAATTACTAGTTTTGTAAGTCCGCCAATGTGCTATATCCAAGCACCCCAAAATCTACAGTAAAAACTGATACAGTATTCAGGTTGCATTGCAGACCTTGAATACGAGCACAAACTATGGCTTTAATTCTATCAGTTTCTTTTGAAATAAAAGTAGTATAAATACATCCAGAGGTGTAGACAAGGCCAGAATGAGATTCACTGACTTGCGTTACCGTGTTCTTAAACCTGTGCCCCTGTGTTGTTTACATACCACAGGACCTGGTCTTCCAGTGAGTCCCATGGGACCAGGTGGACCTCTCATAGCAATCTGAGGAAACAAACAGATCAAAACCACTGGTATCAAGAAAAAGCTGCCAGCCAGCATACAGACTCTATTTGAATACAATTTCATAATGCATTAGCAAATAGCCCCCCACCACTGACTCAGTTTTCAATAAACATAACTACTGTGATGAGATGATGATTAAAACTCTTCACAGTCTGCATGATATAAAGTGGATTATTTTTTTTTTTTAGGACCTGTAGCCTTATGACAGTTTCGTTTGCAGGCTCCTTATGCTCACCCTGGCTTGCTGAAGAATAGCTTGTGCTTGAGCTTCCTGAGCTGAGACTGCTGGGCCCTTCTCACCATCTCCACCAAAGCGGAACTGCAAGTACCAAAACAAGAAAAGGATTCAGAATTTATCAAATTACGACCATACATGTTCTGAGCTACAACTGTGTAAACCAAAGACGAGTTCTCAGTTTTTAGTTCATTCCACTAACTTCAGAAGACTGCTGCGTTGAGGCACTGGATCAAGCATGAATATTGAGTCATTGGTAATAGTTTAGAACTGAAATGCAAACATTTTCTTTATTTCGTAGGATTTGGGGTTTCATTTTGTTTCAAAAAGAGGCTAAAGTAGACTCTTAATTGTCTGCAAAACCTCATTAAAAATAAGGGGTTTATATTTATCAAAACTGATTAATTCTCTGTACTTTGGTAGCTACCCACAGAAAAGTGCAATTCAATTTAAGGCAGACTTCAATTTCAATACCTACACATGATGATAAAGAGCCATGCATGCCACAAAAGGAGTCTCTCACATGTGACTTGGTGTTTTGTGCAAGACAGTTGGCTACTGCTAAGACAATTCCCCTGAGTAGTGGCATTTTCCCATCACCTAATTATTGGTAAGCAAATATTTCTGAGACTTTACTTACCTTGCTTTACTTCAAAAATACTGTCCCTTCATTTACAGGTGGTTTATCAGTTCTCTGGGATAGCAGAGAACTCATCAAGAGCTTCCACATACACACACACACTTAAGAAAAATTAATTCCATGTGCGTAGTACTTTTCATACCACAAAGCTGCAAGATACTTTAACAGCTTTGTGCTTGTTCCTCACCTGCTGTAACAGATGGTGTTTTGCTTTGACTCTAGTGGGAGCAGAGCTGGCTACGTGCATTTGTATTTCTATTCAAAGGATGCACTGACTCTTCAAAGAGGACACTGAAGTCCAGTGGAATACTTAAGATTTTCCACATCCAAGATACTTGAAAGTATACATGCCTGCTGGGAGTACATGTCCTCCATGCAACAGCAAACTCCTTGTTTAGGACATATAGTAGCAAATAATAGTTACTATTGAAAATATAGGGAGGATTTCAGTGAGTGTATTACATTCATGTAGGTTCCGATCTGGCAGCCATGGAAGAGCTAAAGCATATTTTGTTTGAGGAATATAAGGTACCATATAACCTTCAAATGCTTACAGCATATGAAAAAGCCTGTATCATCTCTCATTCAAAAGACAAAATCAGATGAGAAAATACCCATACATTTCTTGAAACACACTTCCTCCTTTTGAAGGCTGGTTACTCTGCAGTCATAATAATACTTACTGGCAACATTAACATGGTACCCGGGGGACCTGCTAAACCATCAGCACCAGGGAGACCAGGGCGACCAGGTGGACCCTGAGGACAAAGGATGAGATCAAAGACAGTTACGTAAGATGAACTTTTTGAGTCACACTTGTATTCATGACACACTTACAGAATCATAGAATGGTTTGGGTTGGAAGTAACCTTGAAGATCTAGTTCCACCTCTGCCATCGGCAGGGACATCTTCCACTAGACCAAGTTGCTCCAAGCCCCATCCAACCTGGCCTTGAACACTGCCAGGGATGGGGCAGCCACAGCTTCTCTGGGCACCCTGTGCCAGCGCCTCAGCACCCTCACAGGGAAAAACTTCTTCCTAACATCTACGTCCACCCTCTTTTATTCAATTTAAAGCCATTCCCCCTTATCCTATCCCTACACACCTGTGTAAAAAGTCTTTCTCCAGATTTCTTGTAGACCCCATTTAGGCACTGGAAACCACTCTATGGTCTTCCCAGAGCCTTCTGTTCTCCAGTCTGAACAAGCCCAAGTCTCTCAGCCCGTCTTCATAGGAGAGCTGCTCCAGCCCTCTACCATCTTTGTGGCCTCCTCTGGACTCATTCCAACAACCTCACGTCCTTTTTATGTTGGGGGCCCCATAGCTGGACACAGGATTGCAAGGGGCGGTGTCATGAGAGCAGAGTAGAGGAGAAGAATCCCTTCCCTCGACCTGCAGCCCAGAATATAGTTGGCTTTCTGAGCTGCAAGCATAAATTGCCAGGTCATGCTGAGCTTCTTATCACACAACACCCCCAAGTCTTTCTCCTCAGCACTGCTCTCAATCCAGTCTTCACCGAGCCTGTACTTGTTTAATTAATATTATCACAATATAAATCAATACATAATATAAATTGACATAAAATATAAAACTGTATGTTATAATATGTTAAAATATAATGTGTTATAATATATGATATATAACATATTACATATAATATAAATATATTGTAAATATGAGTATAAATATATAATATATATATTTCTCACAGCAATTTGTATGCTGAAGTTTTACTAGTTTTGCAAAAAAACCTTAGGTACCATAAAATAATTTCCTACTAATAACACACTGAAAATAAATCTTAGATTGAGAATTACTACAAATTCAGATGTAAAATATTGAATAAACTGTTTTAATTGTTAAAAAGAACCGTTACATATGCAGGCAATTTGAATTAAGTTTAAAAAATAGAAAAAATAATTAAATGCACTTCCAAGGCACCTACAGAACCTTTACTCTGACTGCAGTGACTTGATGCCATAGGATTATGAGTCTTTGTGAAGATTAGAACTGAAAGATTAGATCAGAAGATGAAAATTAGATTAGTTTTTCAATTTCTTCTTCCATTGCACCATTTTATATTAGTGAAATTCATCCCTACAATAAGTAAAAGTGGGACTACTTATGGTCCTCTCCAGAAGGCTTTGTTCCTTCATTTCTCAATTGTCTTATATCCATTATTAGGATTAGAATGATACAATGATTTAGTCCAAAAGCTGAAGCACCACAGGCAACTACAAAGAGTGGTGGATTTCTCAACTAGTTTTTCTGTGCTTGAAAAACACTCTCAATTATTCTAGGTATTCATATGTGATTTTTAAAATTAAGAAATGCACTTTTCTTGAGCGGTAATTTTCTCAGAATATCACTTTTTTAAATTTTTTATCTAAGATGTAAAGTAGTCAGAACAGTTATAGCAAGAACTAGAATCTTTTTTCATATACACTGATTATTGTTTAAATAAAAATCCAAATCTGCCCACATATGTTCAAAATATAAAGCAAGATATGTTATCACATTAGGATGGAATCTGATGGCAGAATCTGGTTGCAGAAATCTGTTCTCATGAGTTTGGTAGCTTGTTTCTACAATTACTTATTTGTGAAATGTGTCCCTTTTTTATATAAAACATGAAGTCTGTTCCATAAGCACATGATGTGTTTAGTCAAGAATTTCCTTGTGATGAATTCAGTAAGCAGTTATTTTAAAAACTGAGTAATATCAGTAGTTATGCCACTACAATCTGTTAAAATTCCCATTTTACAAGCTTAAATTCTGAAATATGTTTAGTTAATCTACAGGAAGGCACTATGAAAGAAGTATGGATGCTGACATTATCAAGGTGAAGCATTGTTGGGATTTTAACATTAATTCATTCGGCGAAGTAACAGCATCTTCTCAACATCTCCTATGCACAGATACAACATGAACACACCAGACTTGTCAGTATACTATCACTCATGAAATTCAGGAAAGTTTTTTTGGTAACTTATTTTCCTCAAATAAATATATTTAGGCTGTTTCAAAATTGTATTAGTTGTGTCAGTAAGAAAAGGCTTGTGAGAACATGTACAACTAAAATAATAGCTTACATTTCAATTATATTCATGACTGGATAAGGCTCTCATGTGGTACGTTATTTAATATGGCAAATAAATTCTGCCTAGATCATCTAAATGTTATTTATCTCTTTCAGTATTTCCATGTGTATTTTGATTCTGCAGAGCTTGTTTTTCTCTGCATCTCTACATGTTATAGCTCATTTAAATCCATACGAAATGCTTGTACTTACTGCTTTATTATATTTTTAAAAAATTTACGTCAAAGCAGAGAAATATAGACAAATAGGTACTTAACTTTTTCCATGTATTTACAGTACATATTTCTACCACTAAGGAAATATTTGTCCAGATTCTCAGTTGATTTGCTCAGCTGATTAAATCAGTCTCAGTTCTACTGGAATTTCTTAGCCTATGTTTGTATATTTCAGATCAGGATTGAACCCACTTAATCTTGTAGCAATTAGGGCAAGACACACCACAAATAAACAGGACAATCTGTTTGTTGACTTACCCTTTCACCAGGGTCACCTGGGGGACCAACAGGACCTTGTAGACCTGGGGGACCTGTCAGACCCTATGGAAAATGAATAACATTATTATGCTGAATTCTTGCAGCATTTTTGAACCATTCTTTCTCTGGAAAGTTATGTTGAACACGTGTTTGTATAAAATAATTTATCAGGCAGCATACTTTTCTACCTTAGAAAGAGTTATAGTCAACATTCAAAAGTTTGCTTTTCATGTGCACTCAGCTTGTAGCAGGCTGTCACTGAAAATGCTAGAGATGACCCTTTTTTACTCCTGTTCAAAAATGCTAAGTCAAATATGATGCCATTTGGGAATTATAGTAAGACCAATATGAATTGTGTTAACTCATGAATACCAAACCGCAGTGGATAAATCAAATTCAATAAATGAAAATTGTGGTTAATCTACTCACAGCAGGTCCTCTTGGTCCCGGTGGTCCTTCAATGAGCATACCCTAGGCAGGGGGATAAAACAAGATACTAAATTTGTCATGTCTTGGAGAAAGCTATAAAACATCTTTTTAATGCTGTTAAAGAATCAGATGTGAATAACTCTGGTTATTTCTATGCTGAGGGTCTTATAGCATCTCCTAGTTCCTTTTTTTGGGTGCAGATGCTAGTCCAAATTCCAGGTCATGGTGAGACCTATGAATATATGATCCTCACTTGTACTTGGCTTCCCATAGGAAGGAAGACTGGACAAACAAGCTGGAAGCCAGCTGTAGTGAACTCCAACAGTTTTGGAGATTTGCAGTGGAGACCCCTTCAGTATTATGGTTGTAAACTAAACGTATCTTGCAATGGGTTAAAAAAGCTGTCATTTTATGAACCAACACACTCTGAGCTTCTTCACAGATCATGACTGAGAGTAAAACACCTTATTTGAAAGTAGTCCCTGAAAACATTAGAAGAGTAAACCAGACTGGCATTCAACTTCTGCCAGATATTATAAAATTATTATTTTTATATAAACTATGTCCTTTTTAAAACTCAGTTACATTTTAGTTTTCACCCATCAAACATAATGCTACAGTATAACTTTGTCCTGCTGAAAAGGCCACTTAGGTACTATACTATGAGATGAGAAAAATTCTGTAAGCTACTGATCCATTACTGTGCTTATGACCAAGTTGTAACCTTGGAATAAATTTTGATTTTGCAGTTTGATTGCACGAGCACAGGCTAAACATACAAGCATTTATTTAATTTCTCAGGGGGACTTCCTTGCCTGCACTGAAACCTGTAGCTGGAAGCTACCTCTGCAGGTTTGTCCAAACTGTAGTTACTAAATGGCCTGAAGAGCAAATCTATGCTCCGTTTTCATCTGCACAAGAAGATTCTCCTTGGTTTAAGGAACATGTGTTAGTCCTTTGGGTAGCCAAAAGAGAAGGATGAACAGGCTACTGTCTGTACCACTTTTACACCTACCACCCTGCAGGTGATTGTTTCAGAGATCATGGATAAGGTTACTGCCATCCTATAATGAACAACATGGTTTGATACTGATGTATCAACAGTGTACATAGTTATATAGCGCTAAAGAAAAACTCACCCATGTCTGTACTTACAGGTTCAATCACAGCTGGTTCTCCCTTTTGGCCTTTTTCTCCATAAGCCCCATGTCCAGTCACCTGAGAAGTGAAAACAGCACCAAAAATTAAGTAGAAGGTCCAAGGACCTGGTAAAATAAAGAACTGCAGCTACCTGTAACTGAAAGCTAAAGCTGGAATTGATCTGTGCTATGAAAAATACAACACAGGCACAAACCATGTAAATAAAAATATTTAATACACAAGAAGCGGAAAATGCAAAAACTGCATGTGTACTTTTCAAATTATTAGACATTGGCAATTTGTATTTTCTGAATTAGATGCAAGAGCTTGCATCCCATGGTTTGCATTCAGACTTTGGAGTTAGAATTTAGAACTTCAGTGTGCAAGTCACAAAGTTATTTCTTTGCTTATTTGAATGGACGTATCCTGGGCAATTTATAATGACTCTTCACAGATTTCTCAGTTAAGCAACCCTAAAGTAAGCTAGGAAAAAAAGACCCTTTAGTCCCATATAGACAGTACCCTTTCAGCTCCTAATTTCTTTCATTAGACATTCAAAACATTTTAATTAGCCTGTGAAGAGTATGTGACTTTATGGCATAAATGGGAAAGTGGCCTTGTAAACATTAAACATTTCATGGATAGCTAGTTATGTCTCCTAACTACATGAATTAGCATCAACTGCAAAACCCTTTTAGGGTCCGCCCCATGGAAGTTTTGGTTTCAGGATTAAGATAACAGAAGTACTTAAAACAGTAGGTCAGTAACACATGGCAATGGCAAAACACAGACAGATTCAAGTTTCATACAAAGAAAAAGGAACTAATTTCTTTTTCAAGCCATGACATAACTACTTTTATTCAGAAGTAACACTCTTGATTGCTAACATACCCACTAGACATCACATTCAGCTCTGATCAGATGAAAAATTGAAACACTTTCGTTTTATTTCAGTAGAGTGATTCCACATTTCCACTAAATAGCTCGGGATTTGAAAATATTAGGAATAATGTTACAGTATTCCAATATGAAATATTTTACAAAGAAAAAACAGAGATCCATGGCTTATGCATTTTGTATTGATTTATAAAGGCACAGATCACACTATAGTGATCACACATGCAATAGTTTATAAAAATCAAGTAGCAAGAGGTAGAGATAATTATGTTTTCTCATATTAATGAAAATTGGTTGTAAAAAATCACATCACATCTCCATCTTTGGAAATACTGCCTCTTTTTTCAAATTGCCTCTTTTTTCAAATGCTCTAAATATATCCATATGTCAAAGGAAAATTATATGATATCTCTTGTTCAGCAGACGACAGTTGTAATAAAGCTGGCACAGGTCAGAGCCTGTGTTCTAATTCAAGCTTCCAGACTCCTTCAGTTTTGTAGCAAGGCATTTCAAGTTGAAAATTGCACCAGGGAAGAGAGTCTACACAGTAATCTGCTTAATGCAGGTACAAATGGTGCCTTATGGGCTTCTTGCTTTGTAGATAATCTGACCTATTCTGTGTCATTCTGCCATAGTGTCCCCAACTGAGCTAGAAGGAAAACAGTAAGCTTGTATCACACTGTATAGATAAGGATCATTTAAAAATACAATGACCCTAACAGGTCTTAGAAAGGAGTGATGAATGAAATAGAGAAGTATGGGTTTCAAGGTTGGCAGAGAAAAGCAACCTCACAGCATCTGCAGTTATTTCTTGGATCCCTTGTAAACTGAAGTTTTACATTCATGAGGAGAAAATAAAGACTGAGCAAACACCGCAAACAAAATTCTTCTTTCCTACTATATTCAAGGCCTTCCCAATTAAAAATCCAAATGGGAATAAATTTTGCTTTGAATCTCAGTCATATTAGTTTTCTTTGCAGCTTCCACAGTCCAGGATACTGGAAAACAAGGATGTTGGCACAACTAAAGTAAAATGAAAGCCTTGCTGTTAAGTCTGTGATTAAATCAGACGGAGAGGGAGAACTATAAAAGACAAAAAAAGAGCATGATTCATAGGATCCACCATGTCATCCTATCTTCCTTTATATATACTGAGCTGTTAAATCACTCCTTCAACATCATAAACCTGTCACCACTGACTAAGCTTATTTTCATGAAAGGGTTCAGATCTACATCTTCCCACTCATGATTTTTTAACTTGTGAAGTAGCAGAAGTCATAGGATTCTAGACATCTATATGCATTTCAACTTCTTTGGGTAATCATATAAAACCATTAATTACAGTACTTGCACCTGCATTAGAATTTATGTTCTTTCCAGCTTTAGCTCTAGTTGAGCAAGATTTTTAAAACTGATAATTTTATCATTTATTTTTGAAATTCCTTTCCCTCTCATCATCGCCCTCACTTACTCCCTTCAGCAAAAGAGAGAAAAAACACACATTTAATACAAGTAGAAATATCAGGATTACTAAAACAAGAGGATGGGTTTGACCCAAAGCTTATGAAAAGTGAGAATATACCTACTGTGTACAAGGAGCTCTGGATTAGGGTCTATACATTTCTGAAACTGTATAACTGTGAAAGAATCACTAAATTAAATTAATCTGCATTATGCCTCCAATCAACTTACACTTGTTTCTGTGATATCAGTCTCTGCAGGAACACCTGGACCAAACTCCTCATTAGTGGAATCAGTTGGTTTCTCTTCATATTCTTTATATTCATAAAAATCATATTCGCCTAAATCTCCATCTACCAGCAGATCAGATTCACTGAGGTCTACTCCTCTGCTTCCATATTCAGTTTTTTTATCATAATCCTCTCCAGTTATGTATTCTTCGGCAAACACTTCTTCAACAGGCTTTTGCTATTCATACCAGTGGCAAAGATTTGGGAATAGGAGGAATATGTGGGTTATTGTTAGTAAAGCAATGTAAGCATACGCTGATCCACCATGATGACTTGCCAAAAGAAGAAAGAACAGTAGAACTGCAGCATATTGTCTTTTAATTAGAGTCTGAAGGAATGGAAGTCCAGCCTTTCAGAGTAATTAAAAGATATTTAAAATCTTTGTACCACTGTAAAAGTGGTACAAAGCAGCAATGCTTTCATATGCTTTTTTTTTTTTACTATTTCCAAAACCACTGAATTCAATATATACAGTACACTATACGTACTGATTTCTTAATGTTACTTCAGTGTCAAATATAGCTAAATTTCCCTGCTTGGTTTCACACTTACAATGATTCATGAATAAACACATGCACTGCAATGAGTGAACAACTTCAGACCAGTAACAATTTACAGGAATGCAAACATCACTTTAGTTAAGCCCAGGCCTCTTCATTATTTTGTGTCTATAAATACCAATGCTGAGCTAAATGTTTCAACTTCTTTTCTCTTTTTACTGATTTTGCACTTTATTTATCACTCAGAGTAATTTCTGTATTTTTTTGTCCACATCAAATTCACCAGCAAAACTCAGATTAATTTTAACATTTCTGAAATCTAAGCTTTCAAGTATGTAAACTGTCAAACCAAGCAACTAACTTACAAGCACCAAAGCAGTTTAAAAGAATTGCTATATTTGAGATGTACAAAAACATTTGTGAATAAAAAAAGAGGATTGCTTTATCCCATTACAGAGGTCTCTTGAAAGCATGATTTTGAAAGAAATCAAAGTTCAGATATTGTTAATATGAATATGAGATGATCCAAATATTATGATCTAAAAATAAATACACTAAGATGCTAATCAGCATCCAGAGTAATTAAAAATATTTTGATCTAATCAGGACATTGAAATACATTGCTATTAAAATAGAAGGCCAGACTGATTAACAGCTGCCTTATTCCAATAGCTACAGGACTATGCCTTTTGCCTTACAGTTACAGTCAATGCAGATCTGAAATAATTCTAAGCCAAATTTTGCCTTTCTGCAGAATTGCTCTTGCTACATACAGCTTTTAGCACTTTGTATCTACCCCATTACAGCTGTTGTACAATTGGCCTATAACTGCCCAATAAACAGTATGATTTGAATATTCCTCTATCAATCAACTTGTGAGAAGAAAACGCGATTTAACACAAGAACAGTTTACAGTAGAATAAGGAAAATATACCTCAATTCACCTTCACCTTCCAAGATACATAGGAGGAAAAACAAAAAAAAATGGGGACTCGTTTTCTCCTTTAAAATGTTCAGGGAGCAGTTTTGTACATCTTTTAAGCAATGTATCTTCATTTTAAAGGAAAATGTAAAAAAAAAAATGAAAACCAATATTTCTTATAATCAGCCATCATTTTTCTAAAACTAGCATTAATTAATATGCATACATATTAATCAACACTGGTGTAGTAATCTTAGAAAAATAAAGTTTAGGCTTGTAACTGTGGCTTTCTAAAAATATGGTTTCTAATGTAAGTCAAACTAATAATTTCCATTTTTTGACAGTTCAAAATACAACGTTTCATTTGAATAGAACCTCAGTGAAAAATAATTTGGTTTTGTTATCTGAAGATGAGGCCTTGGCAGCGCTGGGGGAATGGTTGGACTTGATGATCTTAAAGGTCTTTTCCAATCTGGTTGATTCTACGATTCTATGAAGAATTTATTAAAGAAAGAAGATCTATGAAGAACTATTAAAAGGAAATGATGGCTCCTGACTCAAATTCAATATGCTGCTATGGTTGCAGCTTTTCTTCATTTTGTGTTAGGCTTGTTTTATGCTTGTTTTAGCTGTTTTTTAAGAATCAGAAAAAAAATGAGAAACTTCACTTCTTATTAGATCAGGAGGAGGACGATATCTAGTATTTAACCTAGTTTATACTAGACATAGCTCCATTCACATTCACACTGAATGCAACAACCCTGCGTTCCCACAGCATATATCACTGAATGATTTCCAGAATCATGAACTGTACAGTCTAAACATTCAGCAGATCTCTGTAGAATTAATGGGAGTTCTGCCCAAGAAAACAGTAGGTTCTGAAAGTAGGCTTAGAAAGCATAAAGTCGCATTAGCTGCTGTTGCAGACATTTACATTCACACAGATGGACATTCATCCTTTTAAAATAGGCTTGTGGGGTTTTTTAATCACTGTTACCTGGCAGGCAAGTATTTTTTGCCTATGATTTTCTCAAGAATCCTTATTACCTCGTTTGCTTCAGTAGTTCTGGAGGGAGCTTCTGTCTGAGGCCCATAGTCATTTTCAACTATGCTATACTCTTGAAAGCCATCCACAACATTTGCCTAGTATCAAACAAAAAGTACATTATTAAAAAAAGTGCTGTAGGAAAAATTCCAGAGTTATCACTTTTATTCAGGTTATAGTATTAGCCAGACGTATTCATCTAATGGGGTTAGGTATATTTTTTTCTTATTATTAGAGATCTTCCAGTCTTGGTCTGGGAAAGATCTTTATTATTTCTTAGCTACCTTTACCCCTAGTTTGCCTTTTGTTGCTGCTTGATAACTTTTCTTCTTCTTGGATGCATATTTATCAGATTTTTTGGTTGTGGCCTTTTGGAGTTTGTCCTTTGAGCTAGTGGCCACTGTCCTCTTCTTCTTTTTGACCTTGGCTTTCTTTTTCTGTAAACATTATGAAAGACGGAATGGGAAAACATAAATAAAATGAAAGGAAAATTGAGAAAGCATGAATGAAAAAAGGGTAACCAAATGTGAGATGAATGCTGTCAGCTGTGAGACCTTCCATCTCTAACTGAAAGCAAATGTTACAGCTCCAGAGTAAAGAAATGAGTGAAAGGAAAACATTAAGCTTATATACAGAAGACACAAATTGACAAACCATGTGGTAGGGGACAGCTGGACACCACACAACAAACAGATCAGATTCTGTTACCTCTGTTTGCGCTACTGTCTCTTCAAACACTGGGGGTCCCTCTGTTACAGAATCAGTTTCTTTATAATCTGCATCCCCATACTCATAGTCATATTCGATAAAATCTTCTGGTGTATACTACATTGCAAATGGAAAAATATGAGGCATTCCCATGTTAGTGGTAGAAAACCAGATTAGCAATACTGGAAAGCATCTTAACCTTTACTTAGGAGTAAAGCTTAAGAAAATTAAGGTAGTATGAATAATTCAATATAGTTATTCATTTTGGGGAAAAAATACAATTTCTTATTTCTTTCAAAGCACAATACAAAAGTAGTAAAACAGCAAGTAGTAGTGCCAGGAAAAAAATCTATTTTATTGGACTGCACAAAAGAATCAACTATAATTTGGATTCCTGGAAGGACCAACTGATCTTTGTGAAATCATATACTGATTTAATATTTAAATTGTGAATAACAGCTCTTTTTACTTAGACTCTTTTACCTGGGTTTTTTCAGGTGACCAAGGAGTGGAGATATGCTAATATCTGACATGAACAGGGTAAATAATTTCAGATACAGGAAAGAGGGCACAACTCACAAATAACCACGGCTATCCTCCTCTTGTTTGCTGGAGAGTTCTGAAAACCTTGGCAGCTCCACGGTACACATTGCCTAAGCAAATGCTTCACTGGTATATTTCCATATAAAGGTCAGATCTGCAGCTGCTGTAAATTGCTCCATTATCTCTGTATCTACAGTAACTAGTATCAAATGAAGATTTGGCCCACAAGACTTTTACAAGAGAAAATGAGTTTAGAATTGGCTTGTGTGATGTTGCGAACACAATCGAGGGAGCCAGGAACTCCTGAGCTGTTATCTTGGCTGTGCAGTGAAGATACTGCTCTGGATATTATGCACACCAAGTACTACTCATCATTGAGAAGAACGGGTAGCTTTAAACTGTCTTACCACTCCTGTTATGCTTGAAGCTACAGGAACTGGTTTCTCCTGTAAATTAAAGCAGTCTCATGGCTGCTACCAATTCTCTTTACATCCCCAGGGAACCAAAGGAAGGTGGAATTGTGGACAGCATCTGGCTAAGTGTCTGCTTTCTCTTGTTTAGGAAGAAATATTCTAATGTGTCTCGTGAGCTAGCCATTTCTGAAATCTCTCCTGTTACAAGTCAGCATTGTTGTCGCTGAAATGAAGACAGTATCTGTTCGTTTCATTAGCTTACTGAGAGTGTTAGTACTTTACACTTCTAAATGCCTCTGAGGATTCACAGAAGTCAGAAATATTATCAACATCGTAAGAGGCTGACATTTGACAAGAAATTATAAGTGAGTTTAAAACAGATCTCTATATCCCAAACTACCTTCTAGCATGTGACCACATTACCGGTTTAACCATTTTCTCTCAAGAAGCCTTCTGATACAATTCTTGTACTTATGATTTTAGTGCATGGAAAACATGGAGAAGTTAATTTCCTCAGGAAGTACGAGACTAACACAGAAAGGCCTTAATCACTTAAAAGTCCCTTTACATGGGTTTCTGCTACTTCACTCCTGTAACTCCTCAGAGTCTTACTACGACCAACAGCTTTTCTTAAAAAGAAGACACAGGGGTTTTTAAGAAGTCACATGCTTTATGTTTGGTTGTCCTTTTGATTACTTCTTCACCCATGCACATGTAACTTGGTTACTCATGAGATTCAATGAACACATAGAAAAGAATGTAACATAATTTTGGTACTTGTCTAAAACTATACTGCACATTAATAAGAGAACATCAAACTACACTTAAATAACAAAACATTTATCATCTTAGGTGGAGAATATCCTCTCTCTGAAGTACATCAATGCTTTATATCTGCCTGCTATATAAACAATGCTTTGATTTCATAAGTGGTATCACTGGCATTACAGAAATAAGTTGATTCTATTTATACTTTTCAAAACCAGCAGCATTTTAGACTTAAACCTGGTAAGTTATTATTCTCTCCCTGTTCAGTAAATCAGCTTCAGTCCTAATCCCAGTGAAGTCAATGAAACATCTTTGATTTCTAAATGGTATACAGGGCCTCATTGGTAGCAAGGATACATTTTTACAGATGTGTAAATGTATAAAAACCATTTTTTCTTGTTTGTGCAGTTCTGGAAACGCAACTCAATGCATTTCATTGTTTTTAATGAAGTATGCCCCTGACATCGAAAAACAAAAACACTGTGACAGGTTTCTAGACCGTAAGAAGACACATAAAGGAAGTAAAGAAAAGAGATAATCTCATGGATAAAAACAGCCCTTTTGAAATAGTTACAAAATAGCACTGAAATTACTTTATTTTTTCTTTGAAATTATAAAAATCTGTGTAAATGGTGGGCTACACCTCTTCAAATTCAGTCATTCTACCCTACCAGTGACAATCCATTACATACTTCTAAATGCTTCCTCAGACAAACAACATGAATCAAACACTCTGCCATGTAATCTCTATTGGTACCACAACAATGCACACTACCAATGTTAAATATAATCCAGTATCTTGAGAGGTAAGCAGAGGAACATCTTTGAGAAAATTAATGTTTCATTAGCTGGATTTAAATTTAAATATAGAATTACAGAATCACAGAAAGGTTCGGGTTGGAAGAGACCTTCACAGCTCATCTGGTCCAACCCCCAGCAATGAACAGGGACATCTTCAACTAGAGGAGGTTGCCCAGAACCACATCCAGCCTGGCCTTGAGTGTCTCCGGTGATGGTGCATCCAGCACCTCCCTGGGCAACCTGTGCCACCCTCACTGTAAAGATTTTTTTCCTCACATCCAGCCTGTATCCCCCTCTTTTAGTTTAAACCCCTCGTCCTGTTGCAATAGGCCCTGCTGAAAAGCCTCTTCCCATCTTTCTTTTATACCCTTTTTAAGAACTGAAAGATCACAATAAGGTCTCCCCAGAGTCTTCTCTTCTCCAGGCTGAACAACCCCAACCTTCCCAGCCTTTCTTCGTATGAGAGGTGCTCCATCCATCTGATCATTTTTGTGGCCCTCAAAGAGCTGAGGGGCAGAATCCCCTCCCTCAACCTGCTGGCCACACTCCTCTGGATGCAGCCCAAGATAGGATTGGCCTCCTAGGCTGCGAGCACACACTGGACAGGGTCATATCCAATCTTTCACCCACTAGTACCCCCAAGTCCTTCTCCTCAGGGATACTGTCAATCTCTCTCCATCCCCCAGCCTGTATTGATACTGGGGGTTGCTTGACCCTCATGAGGAACACTGCACTTGACCCTGTTGAACTCATGAGTTTCGCATGGGCTCCCTCTCAAGCCTGTCCAAGTCCCTCTGGATGGCATCCTGTCCCTCAGGTGTGTCACCTGCACCACCGTGCTGTTAGGAGTTTGTTTTATTAACTTCCAGACACATAGATTTCCTTTTAGTAAGCACTGTAGACCTATTCGGAAACTGGAAGCATTCATTCCAGCATTCATTTTGACCAATTAGCAATTCAAATATAAGTCTGTGTTGCTCGGTATTATAACCGCTTTTCAAATGTGACTAATAAAATTACAACAGTGGGTTACAAAAGGTTCTTCAAAGGCCATAAAGTAAACAGAAAAGGTGACTGGAAAAAAAAGAAAAGAAAAGAGAAAAAAAAAAAGGAAAGGAAAAATATCTGTGCCAAGTATGTTAATATTAAAAAAGAAAGTGGTGAATAAATTGGTATTTATACTAAGATCTGCCAGAGGCATCATTTGGAGAGCCAGACATTTATGAATGAGAACTATAAATCATTCATGCAAAAAAAACATGAGAATGTGGAGAGATCTACTGCATCATGCATAACCACACAGAAAATACTTTACTTCTGGGTATTGTGCTGCAGTCAGTTCTTGTAAAGAAAATGAAACTTTTTTGACATATGTAAAATATTACCATACAAACAGTGGTACATTTGGGTTGCAATGATATGCAGCACACAGACAAAAAGAACACAAATGTACAATAAGAGAGGAATGCCAGTTTTCATGCTGGAATCCGATTACTGTCAAGCAAGTGAAGATCTTCACCATGGACTTTTTTTCTTCCTTTTTAAGAGTACCAGAGGGGCATTAAGGAAATTCTTGAACCCATAAGGTTTACTAGGACATGTGGCCACCATGCTGAAGCCATACTGAAAGGGTTTCTAATTGCCAATAGTTTGTAGTCCCACTAGTACGAAAGTGGCAATATGCAGTAGCCCTAAACTTCCTGCATAGAAAGACGTTAGTCTTAGCAATCCTTCCTTTCCGCATGTTTTTTGCTGAAAGGCCAGCAACTCTAGTCTTTCATACCAGCCAATAAACAGGGAGAATATGTTTTGTGCTGGACTGCACAGGTCCTGTTGCAATTAGTGAAATATAGATGCAAAATCTTCCAGGTGTATTTCCTGAGGCAAAATCTGTCCAGATGGAGCAATGCATCTCTGCACACCTAATTGGTCTATAGGTGAACTTCAGAAATACAATTTACTCCACAGCATAATTTTATCAGCTCAATCTGATAAAGGCTATTGATGTTTTTCAAGATGAGTCAATGGGACTGGTGAAGCGCAGGCCAGTTAAACAAGGACTAAATTTATAAACTCCAGAAACAGATTTAATGGAGTGAATCATTATTCCCATTGGGCTTTAGTCACCTGTGGTGGCTTATGCTGCCATTAACAGTCAAGACTGGATATGTGCCACACATCCTTTGTTTTTCTGGAGCTACATAACTACATGGTCACCTTTATCAAGTGACAAGATACATCAGCATGACACACTCATTTTGAGGCCTCAACAAACCTTGAGAAGTGTGTCTTAACATCTCAATGTTAACATTTTTGAGTGCAAACCCCATCTCAGCCCTTGCTATTAGTTCACAGAAGTTGGGGAGTTCACAGAAATCTACTCTGGTTGCACTGCTAATCAGAGGGAACAGAATAAGTAAACTCCTGAAAATATAGCAGAAAGCATCTAGAATTTCAAAATTAATTAGTGCAAATGGAAAAGTATCTTCTGCCACTTTCTGAATTTAGTCAAGACTAGTTAACTAGCAAGAAATCAAAGCAGGGAATGAAAGCAAGTATGACACGGATGAAGAGTTTATTGAAGAGAGCATCATTTGTTTTGTTAGCTCTATACCCAATGAAGCTAACACTGGCAAGGAATGCAGCCAGAGAATCAAGAAGCTGGAATGGGATTTAAAGGGACATTCAGCTTGTTGATCATTCTCATGACCCTTTTATGGGTACAGCAGCCAAGTGCAAAATATACCTACCACAGCTGTGCGGCACTACTTCAGTCCTGCTCAAGAGATCTATAGAAGTTTACCTAAACCCTAACACTGCTAGATAATGGGATGGTTACAGATCTGAGACAACGGAGATGAGAGTCACAAAGTGGTCATAGTAATAGCATAATATATACAGCTGTATTAACTTTCCCAGTGATTTAGCATGAATATCAAAAAGATTGACTCAAAATCATGTCTTCAGTTTGGACAACAGCTGGAACTTGATGAGAGATTTCAACTAAGAGCCATCAGGGAACACGTACTTCAAATGTAATGCAATTTTCCGTTGTTATTCTTCCTTTTCTTGTAAGACCACCAATAGTCACAGAACAGCCCATTCTTGTAATGGAAATTGCATATGACTGTTTTCTTAGAAATGAAAGAAGAATAAAACCTGCTGTTTCTTGATGGGACAAAAACTTTCCACTATGACCTCATGCTTTCTTTACCAGAGTGATTATATTACACTACCAGATCATCATGCAATTCCAATTAAAGAGATGAACTGTTTTCTTCATCAGATGAATTTTAGAAGCAGAAGATCAGCAGCATGCAAAGTCTATTTCAACTTTGGAATGACTTAAATATTCTGAAGTCAGCCTTACTTTGAAAACAAATTCTTCTACTATGCATACTCTAAAAATCTATTCCCCCCACCTCCATTCCGAGATGTAGATTTTAGCAAGTTTTGCTTTACCTTTCCAAATTACAAGGAACTAATAATCCAAATCCTAAACTAAAGAATTGTCATAAGATCAATTTTTCCATTGCCTGAAGATTACGCTAAATTATCTAGCCAGCTAAAGAGGCAAAGATGACTTTGAAACACACTAGGCACACTAACACTTCACAAAGCGCATTAAAATAAAAATGAGAGTTACAAAAATCAGACGCAGTAATATAAATAGTATAAATAGTATAGTATAAATAGTAATATAAATAGTAGATGTCTTTCTCAAAGCAGAAGGAAAGTTAAAAAATCTAAAAGACGGCCTCTTCTTATGTTGTTCATGAAAGTAATAAAAACAGAGAACAAAACCTTCAGTTTCCAAAGACAGCCTCTATCAAAAGGAGAATAAGACATTTAAAGTTCTTTCTTATATTAATTGCTTAAAGAAAAAGTCTATGCAAAGAAAAAGAGAGCCTAGAAGCTCTCTATTTTTAACACCTGCTGAGTTAGCTAACTGCAGTTCTAAATATGACATGTTTAGAATGTATAAACATGAAAATAATCTTTCTGTATTCTTCAGAAAACTCATCTTTCTGATCAACCAAACACCTGAAAGGACACTAAATTAAGACGGGCTGAAAGGATGCTTGAAGCCTCCAACTCAACATATTCAGGGAACATTTGCACCTTTACTTTACCAAGTTTGTTTCATTAAAGGCAAACATTTAATGTCTTCAAGTAATCCATTTGTTTCAGATAGGTCCAAAATAAATGAAGCAGAGTTCCTTTGGGGAGCGATTTCTTCAGCAGAAGTCAGACATTGTGATATATTGAGTTGCAGAAGAACCTTCCAAGAAAAGATTTGAAAGCCTTATGGCTGGGCCCATTGAAAAGTAGACCTGACACTCCAGAAAATACACTGACCAGCATCAAGGAAGATTAAGACTAGCTAGGTCTTCCCCTGCTCTAGTTTCTTTGAGTTGGTCAAGCATCTGTGATTGAACTGGAATGAAATTTAATGCATTTCCATTTATAGTAGAAAGGGTTCCGAGAAGAAGACAGAGGCCAGACTATGCACAAGGCCTTTATAAGAAAAGCATACGTATGTATCTTCCTTAGCAAAACTGATCTTGCTAGTTTTAAAATATAATTGCATCCCCATAATCGATCCTTAAAACCTAATTATATGTTCAGCATGAAACAAACTTAATGATTACTGAATTAATCATAAAGCTCAATATAAGGAAAACTTTGGAAAAAACACCAGAATAAAAAAGCTAAGCTAAGCTAAAATAATAAAACAAAACAAAACAAAATAAAATATTAAATTAAATTGAATAAAAATAAAATAAAAATAAAAGGCCCTTTTCTCCCAATGACACTTTTGTGGCAAATGGCCAATTTGCACTATGTTCATCAACCCTGCAATGGATCTGAATGGCTAGCACCAGCGGCTCCAGAGTAACTCATGTTGTCATTTAATTCTAACACTCAGTGTATTACTATGGCACCATTAGTGCTAGCCTTTTAGATACATTGCAAGGTTCATGAAGATACCATACTGTTAACGATCAGACTTCCTTCTGTGAAATACTATGATGGAAGGATAACAGTCTAATACAGAGAATGCCCATTTCTCACTCATTTCCTCTCCCTACTTCCTACCAGTTTACTTGTTTTCAGCTCTTTGCCTTATTTACGTGAAAAGCCTCCAAAATTTGCAGGCCACAGAAAGATTTTGTATGGTCAAATGACTGTGACACTAGACTGAAATCGTGCTAATGCACTATTATAATTACTTTATAAAGTTTTTGGCTAGCTTGTTTTCCACTTAATTCTCTTTATCCAAAAGATACTTAATCACACCAAATATTGTGAACTGTCTAGCAACCCTCTCCTGACATAAGACAATAATATGCAACACTGAATGAATATGTTAAGAAGCCTGTGCAGAAGGGCAGAATATAAGATATGTCCTCCTTTTATAGGCTGGCTAGGTCTGTGTCTTTATTCAAAGCTTGCTGGTTTTGTGAATCCCATGCTTGATTCTTCCTAAGGTTTATTTAGGGTAACCTCACATTTAATTCAGGGATGAAGGGACCCTGCAAGTAAAAAGCAGGCAGTGAAATTCTCTCTGTTGCATCACCGAAATCACAATTTGAATCAGATGCTAAAGGTAAAAAGAAAATGCAACAATCTCAATGCAGCACTTAAGGTATCACCAGCAAAGACACTTTCATTATAAATCAGTGTTCAGTAAACTTACATATGAGTGTAAAGTCAAGGTGTTAAGGCCTTGAGATGAACTTGAACATTTTAAGAAGCAGATATTGCACCCCTGATGTTGCATTTACGATGTGTATCTTCAGACTCATTTAAGAGAAGATTACTACAATACATTCCACCATTTTTCTCATTTTATGGTTGGTAAATTACTTTTAGTCTAGATGAAGTGTCAGACCCTGCCCCCAACAAACATATAAACAATTCTACCAGACGAACTGGAAAGATAGCACAGGATGGAAATGAGTACAGAAAAGGAAAGTATTCATTTAAGCCATACTGCTATTGAAAAGAAATGCCAGAAAACCTACAATCTTTAGTATTTGATTGATTCTTTGCACATAGAAACACTGCCTTTTGGACTACACTCAAATTACTGTTGCCTTTAAACCTACAGCATCTTAGCCAAATTTTCTCTCTAGATCTCTCTTTAGAAATCTTCCAGCTTTTCAGAATAACTCCATTCTCAGGCTGTGAACTTGCCAGGAGGCTACAAAGGTGTGTGATACCAAGATAAATCCTGTTCAGCTTCTGAGGTGCAACTCCACAAACATAATTTACTATTTCACTGACAAAAGTCAACTACTTCCTTTGGATTTTGTAATCAGTGCTGGAAACACATACTAACGGGCTCTGCAATCACATAATTTGTTTCTTTCCTCTAAGTCAAGTATCAGTTTCTTATTCTGCCCTGCAATATTTCAAAGGCTAAGAGACATAAAGCCAGAAGGGACTATCTGATCATCTTGACTAACTCCTTCGTACTTTCAGACTTCAAAACTTCTTACAATTACCCTATAACTGAGCCAACTAAAGTATGAAAGACATTTCCAAAATCTTTCAGAAAAGTATCTATCCTTGGCTTGAAGATATCTAGAGATACACCATTTTGGCAATTTGTTCCTTCATTCCTCAAAATTTTAGTAGATCTTTTCCTACCTGAACTTTCTTTCTTTCTTCCTGCCTACTCACCCCCCCCCCACCAGTATTTTATTTCTGTGAAGGTTCTTTGCATATGGTAACTGAGCAATATTTCAAACTTATGTCATTATTGTGGACAAGTCAAACACATTAAGTTTTCGAAACACAAACTCAAAACAATTAAGTGGCTTTTACCTGAATTACTGGTTTGCACTAGATGATGGGGGCTGGGCTAGATGATCTCCAGACATCCCTTACAACCCTAATGATTCTGTGATTTCCATTTGTTTTGGTAACTAAACACCAAGACTGTATGTGATATCCCAGTGTATGTTTCAACCAACAGTATACAGAGATGTAATATCACATCTGTATTCTTATTCCTTTGCTTACAAACCAAAACATACACTGTGGTTTTTGCCAGTTTTGCTTTGAGTGCTCATGTACAAACTGTTTCCCTGTTTTAACAACCAGGATCTTCTGAGGCTCCTGTCCAACAAATATTTTCAGCTTCTGCTGGCTTAAGCCACAGCTGACACCAAAAGACACAACTCTGCCTAGCCATCAGACCAGTGTTCTCTCTTCCCTCTTTCTATCACAAAAGTTCAAGTGAAAATACAGAACATGAAACCAGAAAATCAATCTAGCGTTTAAGTAGAGTCATCTTTTCCTATTGGCTTTCAGCTTGATTAGTCTCCCAGTTTGGTAAAACATGTATTCCCAAAATTGCTTTCACTGATATAACAGCAGACGAATGGGGATAATCTGATGCACACGGAAGATTTTTCTGTTAACACATGCAAGCAGGCTGCACTGCAGTGTGTATTTCCTAGTTCTTTGTGCTTGCCCTGCATTTCTTTCTTTTTCTTGGATGTTTGTAATACTGCCTTTAGTTGTGGTATCATCATTCCCTGCTCTGCAACATTACGACTGAAAAATTTTAATAGTATCCATTTTACACTCATTTCTATATTGCTAGCACAATTCCTCTAAAACTACTCTAAGCTTAATTCCACAATAGCTCTCTGTTTACAGGAATTCCTGAAATAAGACACTCAGATTTGAAGTTTCTTGTCAGGTACTTTATACCACACAATACCTTCTTTATTTTTTTTTCATTCAGATAGCGCTATCAAACTTGCAATGTCCTCAAAATACACAATCAGACATTTTGAAATCCTCATTTTCCATATAGTAAAGTAGTAATGATAGTTTTATTTTTTAGCACTTTATTTAATCTTCTGTAACTTCTTCCAGTACCTAATAAGACTTGTTTCATTTCTTTCTTGAAAAATTGATTATTGATGTGATTTGATGGGCTGCATCTCAAAAGATAACAAAGTAGCCTGCTTTAACAAGCTGCTTTTTTTATCATATAGCAAGAGAGTCTATAATTCCATGCAATTCAGTCAATCATTTATTCTATTGTATATTCATCACACTGGTAGCATTGCCGTTGTGATTATTTCAAGGTACTATTACCCAACATATTAAAGAGATCGACTGACTTCACTAGGAACAGTCATACAAAGTTATACATATAAACTCATGGATAGCAACAAGGAAATTTTGGTTTAGCTTGGAAAGCAGAATAATTCAATCACTATTCAGAGAAATAAATGGAAGCAAACAGAAATGGCATTTCACCAGTTTTTCTAATCCTTTAGCTCCTTTCAACCCTTTTCAAATTAATTTTGTTACACTGCAAATTAAGATCTTTGATCTTTTTCTGTCTGCAGGTACTCCCACACACTAGATGTGTTATCACAAGGCAAAAAATAGGTCTTACAAAAACACATTAAAGAAAAAACAAACACTAACCCGAAGAGCAATCTTGCAATGGCTGCTGAATTAACAATATTTACCAACTCCAGTGGCAACTGCATTAGGTGATAGATGATTTCTGTTCAGGACAATAGTGCCAATTGTTCAATTTATGGTTCCCTTCCTTTATTTGGTGCCCCCAGACTGCTTACAATACATGTGGAGTATATAGCTGGGAATTCCATAATAAGCATATATATGTGCACACAGTTTTTATAATTATGATGAGGCTTATTTTTCTTTTGATCTACAAATGAATACTCTCAACTCATGCTAGTGTTAAACAGCTTTGATATAGAATAAACATAATGTTTCACAGCAGGAAATTTAGCTAGTCATCCATTATGGAGGGAATATAATCCTTAGGCTATTCTATTCATATTGTACATTCTTTAAAAACATTATATTACACTCTAAATAATTCACTAGCAGCCACTGCTGAAAAACGAGCACAACCATTCATTATCCTTTACCTGGCATAGATTTTGAATCTACAGTCTGATCCCAGATTGTGGACTCCAAGCCTTGTTCACACTGAAGGAGCCATCATTGCCATCAGTGATGGCCAGAGCAAGCAAGTATTTGCAATCTTTCTGTGCCATATTAACTCTTGCTTAAGAGTTGATGTGAGTCTGGAGGTGACAGCAGTCCCAACTTAGTTAAAGTATTTTAAGTATTTAGATATATTCTTCTTCAAGAAATAAAATCTTTTCCCACAAAGATCAGTTGGCTAGATTAACTACCCTTCGGTCTTATTTCAAAGCAGAAAAGCACAAGCCTATTCAAACCTTCCATGTCTTCACACGGGAAACAGAAAAAGAATCAGTGCTAAGTTACAGTGCAGAAAAGCCAAGTTCCCAAGCAAAATTCCAAATTTATTTGACAGGTAATAATGAGGGAAAAAAAAAATTGATTCTGTTATTTTTTATTCACTTCCCATAAAGTATCAACAATATGCTTTCAGCTTGTTCTGTTTTGGAGCATAGTGCACGAAGATCCACACAAGCACATAGGCAGATAGTCCTACAGGGTCCTCACGAAGAGACCAGTCTCCATACACTGTAATGTAGTGTAAAGGCCTCTGCATACGTGTAACTGACTTGACACATCTTGAACTGTACCTATGATGCAATGGATGTGGGAATCCCTTTAAACTAAGTTCTAGGCCCTGTGGATCACTGTCACTTGATGACATAATTTTCAGATAGAAGAAACAGTAACAACAAATGAATTATCATGCAAAAAAATGCATCAAAATTGGCTCAAAGCAGGCATCTGAGAACAATTCAGCAAGTTTTTAATGGTGATTTCTTGAGCAATCAGTAACAATAACCAGTCAGATCACACACAGCTGAGTGCATACTAACTGTCCAGAGGTAAGGTCAATTAAGACTAGTTACATTTTGCAAAAGCTTTCCACTTTACGCTGTTTGATGCAAGTACTTAGAATGCATACAACACACACACCTGCTGAACCTCAGAGGTCTAATCTGGGGAACTCTCAGTGAATTACTCAGTTTAAAGCTGTGAGAACTGTCTACAGTGACATATGCTTTCTGTAAACATTTTGTGTGTTTCTGGAAAAAATTCCAACCCTGTTTTGCCCCTGTTCATATTTACTTCTTGAGAGTGAAGCTGGCTGAAATAATTATATATATACATGCGTTTGTACACTGGACACAGCTCATGAGAATACACAGCATTTCTGACAGCTAGAATACTCACAGCTCCTGTGTTTTTCAAATGTGGCATCTGATGGTGCTCAGCATCAGTGAAATCACAAATGCACACAGGAAGAACAAACAGTTACAACTAAACAAACTCACATTGCTATCATTTTACAGTTTAACTTCATTGAGCATGCTAGTTATTCAAATACCAGTGTGATAGGTTCCTTCACATGCTTGACATAAATGAGTGGATAGCAAAAATGAATGCGCTTCTGCAAAGTTCATCCCTCATATTTAGAACAATGCATGCCATTTAGCTGTAAATGCTCCTTGAGTAACTTATCCAGCACAACCACTAATGTGCAGTAAATCTAGTAATACGTGACTGATTACTCACCTCATCAACTTGAGGATCTTGAGCCTGAGCAGCATTGGGCACTGGGGAATCACAATCGGGGCTGTAATGCTCACAATAGTCATATGCAGCTCTGGGGTCAGCTATAATCAACAGCTGCTGGATCTCACCCTGCAGGAAAGCATATGCAGATTAAATAACAAAACCAAAGATTGCCTGAGTTCATCAGAAGTACAGAGTTTTCATTCAGAAAACAAAACTAGGCACCTAATACTTAGATATTATATTAACATATGTGTTTATAAATAACACATCTACTTAATTTCTTCTGCTATTCTGGAAAACAGCTTAACTATTGTTCACATGGCAAAACAATGCAAACTAATACTGAATGGACAAGAGGCAAAATTCAGGCTTAAAATGCCATCTGGTTTGGAAAGGAGAGGATGGGAAGGTGTAACTTCTGCTCTGTCATTTTCATGCTGTTTGTTTACTTCTTCACTGGGAACCAGTCTAAATTCCTAAGATTTAATTCAGGGCACTTCCTATTACCAGCATGCAGCTCAGCATGCAAGTGATCAACAGTATTAATTCTGAGAGTTTGCATCACATCTGTACTCTCAAAGAAGGAGAAAATGAAATTAAAAAATGCTGTACTAAAGACACAGTTATTGGAATAAAAAACAATTAAGTAAGCGCTGTGTAAATACACACTATAGAACATGTTGAAATAAAAATTCTAACAGCTAACAAATGTTATTTTCACCTCTGTTCCCACATATCATGCATAAAACAAACATCACAGTAAAAAGACCCACTATTCTGGATAATAAAAATGTCTCTGCTGAGATCTCCTACAGAGACCTGGTATGTTTATCATTTTCCACAGAAAGCTGTCTGGTATCCAGTGTATTTCTTAACATAGTGGTACCATTTAAACTGCATTAGGTAAATTCCTGCCAACATTTCCACTATAAATTTCCTCATTCAGGAGCTTCTTACACCGCCATAAAAATAAGACTGTTGAAAATTGGCACATGTTCTTGGTCAAAACGCATTAACTTCAGTCTCTTACTATTTTGCCAGGAGGGGAGATTTTTAAGCTTTTATATACTTCTACTGAAATTTTATTCTGTTCTTGCCAAAAATGAGGGCAAACGAGTAAGTTCTTTGGTAGTATATCTGTGCATGTTTTGTCTTTACAGAAAAAATACCTTAAGGAATGGAAATGTACATCTGGGAAAATTTTTAAGTATCTCAGTATTTCCAAAATGGCTTTACATCTCTCAGAACAGTAGCCTTTAACAAATTAACAAAATTGAGGAATATATTAAAATAGCAAAGAAGAATTTATAACACTCCTTCCTTTCAAAAAGAAAAAGCACATAAAGCAGCAGAACACCCTCAAACTGACAAAATCAACCAATCTTCTGCAATCTGCCTCGTTCTGGAGTATTTTTTTTTTTACTAACTTAACACATAATGGCTATATAGTGAATGTTTTTACAATATTCTTAACTCATTTTACTTGATAGAATCGTGTGTCTCAGATTAATTTAGAGTTGGAGTATATATATATATGTATGTATGTATATATATATTTGAGCTTCCAGAAATACTACCAGCGCAGCAGTTTGCTGCTACACATACACAGAATTCCTCCCTTTGATCCCTTACACGACTCCCTCCAGAGGTGGAGTGCTTTGGGAGGTTTTGTACAGTCACTGTCGGGCTGGGCCATGTATCTGCCATCTCAAGCAAAGTGTTTCCAAAGTGCTCTGCCCTCCCTCTTCCACCAGACAAATTAAAGCTAACTAAAGCAGACAAGTAAGTCAGAGAGAATTAGCAACTGAAAGACAAAGAGGTAACTCTTTTGGAGTAACCATTAGAGATGGATGTGTATAACCCTTGTCCTCACCCTGCTGAGCTCAGGCATTCTGAAAGGCCCACACAAATCACCATGTGCCAGCACCAGTGTGCCAGCTAGTTTGAGTAATCACAGAATGGTTTGGTTTGGCAAGTACCTTAAGATCATTCAGTTCCAACCAGGGATGCCTCACCAAAACTGCTCCTGAAACTACTGTTGCTTAGTATGATACGTTAAGAGAACCCAGGTCGGGAGATATAGCCAATATTCTGGAGATTGCTTTGTGCTGATCTTGAGTGCCATGGAATTTTGGCACTGGGTTTTGTCAGATTGTGTGTCTGCAAGAAGCACTCAGCATGCTGTTACCGTTTGGCTTAGATGTCCCTAAATTGGTTAAAGCTGTTCCTGATCCACAGACTGTACTTCCCAGCCCTGCCTGTCTGCCTGTGCCTGTCGTGGGTCCACATACAGGGAAGCCCTCAGAAGTCTTTCACAGTACACATAAATTGCTACTGGCTATTAATGTGCAAGAACTGAGGAGCCTAACTTATTCTACATTTGCCATCTCAAATATTAATTTTCCTCCTTTTCCTTCAACATTTGCTATAAAAATATTTCCAGTAAATTATTGTGGTGGTTTTTGTTTGGGGGGGGGGGGGTTCAGTATTTTGGGGTTTTTATTTATTGGTCTTTGCTAATTTGACTTCTTTGACCACTTGTCTGGGATGCATTGGCATGTTGTTTCACTAACCAGTGAAGAGCTTTCAGATCAGGTCAATCATCTCAGGACATGAAATCATTTCATTAGATTAATTACCAGATTTCATTATTGTGATTTAGTTATCATTCTAAGGCATCTGTTGGAAAAATCTATACTCTTTGAGAATCTTCCACAGAATTACTTCAGTCTTCACAGTACAAGTTAAAACTGCTTGACTGAAATAGAATCTTTCTAAGTTCTTTGTGAATAACCTACAAATACTTAATCTGGCCATACTTCACAATCTGGAGTCATAAATCAGGCACTTAATGATCTGCCTGCACAAGTCACAAAACTTTAAATGAAAATAGGAATAAATGGAGTCATGGGCTATTAACAATTCTAACAGTTGGTCTCTAAAACAGCATATGTGCATAATGTAATAAGAGAATTGTATGATAAAAGGAAGTTTCACAAGGTAAAAACGATGAAAGCAAGAAAGGGAGAGCAAAGGTGGGGAAGGAGACAGGAGAACAGAGTAAAATTTAGAAATACACACAAGTACCCTTGAAGTAGTCCCAAAAGTGCATATAGAAAAAAAAATAACAAAAGGTAGCTCTCTATCCAGATTAGCTCTGTTTCCTTCTCTGTGAAATATTTCTTTCTCTGGGAAAGACTTCTCAGGCAATTTCTAAAAGTTGATAGATGATGTATAGGGCGCTATACAAGCCAAATGTTTGATGTTTCCGTTAAGACATTCTTCCACCATAATTTGATGTCTGAGATAAGAGAAAGACAGTAGAAGGCAGAAGCAGAGAACCTGTGGTGAGGTATCAAACAGATCTTCACGGCTACTTTTTCAACTTACTACTTGTGCATGCTCAACTTGCCCCCAAAAGTGCTAAAAGCCTTAAGTACAAATACCTGCTGCTTTCTAACATTTTTTTTATCCTGAATAACACTTAAAACAATGTATTTTAAACAGTGTTTATCAGATATTTAACATTACTTGCATATTAGGGATGAAAAAACTGGGAGCCGGGTCTCTGCCTTAGCTGCCCAGAGGTGAAGGAGAACATTCAGCAAGGTATTCAAGCACATCTAACATTAAACGTACAAGTACAGCTTGTAAGTAAACCAGATCAATCTGGAGTCTTAATATTTAGCTTAGATCATAAATACTTTATTGAAATAGACACTAAGTTGTATTAAAGGTAACACAACTCACAAAGTCAATGCGTAGTTGAATAATTCATCACAATGTGGAATAAAAACAGTTAAAGTCTACGAATGTTTTAATTCCTCTCTATTTTGGGAATGCACTTATAAATAAAATCAGAGGCTTCTGAATCAGCCTCTTGGTTGTATGAAATAAAAGCTGTGTGAGAATCATAAAATATCCAGCCCACCAGTTATGCCTAGCATGAAAACATGGTAGGGAAGGATTACTTCAGTAGTGTTGTCCTAAAACATACTCTACAAAACAAGATACTCTTTGCAGAATCCTCCAAGACTATTAGGAGTTCATTAGATCTGAGGAAACATTTGCTGCTTTGTGGCATGCCACAGCAAATGTGGAGAACCAGGCTACAGAGCTACAAGAAGAATATGCTCAAATCAGTCAAAAGCATGCTTATTGCAACAGCTACACATATATTCATTATTCAAACTAACTGTTCTATAGCAAGAAACAGCCCAGCTAAGAATAAGAATTCTGTGGGGAATTCAAAATTCCTCTGTGAATCTCACAGACATTCCACATTTCTTATTCTAGAATGACATATCTAGTGTCATTTTAGAACAAGAAAGTTTGTAAGGACATACAGTTCCAGAAGTGTTGAAAAACACTTCAGAAAATAGTAGTGCCCAAGGTGGGGTATCTGCACTGAAAATGTAGCCTCTTGATATGAAAACGCTTTCTCTTCCTCTTGATGTAATAATTGCTTTAGCTAGGCTCATGGTAGCTATCACTTTATTTGATTTCATCTTTTTAGAACCTTTCTTAGATTCCACAGCAGAAATAGGAATAAGGAAAATCCCTAATTAAATGTGGTGCCAGATTTTCTCAGTAATCTGAACTATTGCCTGAAAAGTAAGGAATGAATTATTTTATCAGCAATAAATATTAATGGATGCTTCTTATCTTAATTGTGACTTCATAAAATGTCTCCAGCACTGCACCAGCTACTAGGGAGAAAAACGACTGCTACTGCTGAACCCAGGACACCCTAATTGGAACATTCTCTTTTCCTTTTAATTATGTAATCTTACTAATGCTTTCAAAATATGGTGTATTAGAGAAGTACAATCATAAAGTACCCCATTTACAGTCTATTTATCAGCTAAAAGTTTCTCTCATTGATAAAAGGCATCTCTACTACCACCTGCCAGCATTGTTAAAAAGGCGAAAGTACGAATTCTCACAAGACTGTAATGGCAGTATATGAAGGACTAAGTAATGAAATTTATGGTTTTTTGTAGTATTTGCCCCTCTACTCTGTTCTCATAACACCCCACTTAGAGCACTGTGTCCTCAACATAAGAAGGACATGGAGCTGCTGGAGCAAGTCCAGAGGAGCCCACAAGGAGGATAAGGGGCTGGAGCACCTCCCTTACGAAGACAGGTTGAGAAAGTTGGGGCTGTTCAGCCTGGAGAAGAGAGGGCTGCGTGGAGACCTCATAGCAGCTTCCAGTGTCTGAAGGGGGATACAAGGATACTGGAGAGGGACTCTTCATCAGGGACAGTAGCGATAGAAGCGGTGATGGGTTCACACTGAAACAGGGGAAGTTCAGGTTAGATCTAAGGAAGAAGTTCTTTACTGTGAGGGTGGTGAGGCACTGGAACGGGTTGCCCAAAGAAGTGTTAAATTCTCTATCCCTGGCAGTGTTCAAGGCCAGGCTGGACAAAGCCTTGGGCAAAATGGCCTAGTGTGAGGTGTCCTTGCCCATTGCAGGGGATTGGAACTGGATGATCTTAAGGTCCTTTCCAACCCAAACCATTCCATGATTCTGTTAAAAATTTTATGGTTTAGTTCCCTAGTTCTACAAGAACACCCAAACAGCTCATTTGTAGCAACATTTTGGGGATATCTCTTTCACAAGAATCTTAATAGAACACTAACCCTGCCAGGTGAAAGCAACCTTTGTCCAGGGAACGGTAGGTAAGCATTACTGGAGAAGCTCTGCAGGACGCTCTCCACAGAAGCAAACATCAGAAATTATTCAAAACACTTAAGAAAAAGAAAAATAAATCATAATTTCTAAGAACATGTGATCCTAGTTGCTACAACTAGGATAGTACAGAACAATGTGACTGGACTGGAGCTGAGAACTCAAGCTGTAATTTCCTGCTGTAAAGTAGTGAGATTTCCTGGGATGATTTCATTAAGAGAAAGTTCATTGCTCTTCGTCCAGCTTGACCAAAAAAAAAAAAAAAAAGGTGAAAAATAATGCAGCAATTACTTAAATGTCTAATTTATATATTAGAGGATCAGAAAGACTTTCCACAAGCAGAGTGGTTAGTATTAGCAAAATACTATCCTTCAGATTCATATTCTGCATAAAATTAGTACCTTTTAGGTGGCTATAATAGTAATTAGATTTTAAAGATGACTACCTAAATGGTGATAAAAACCTAACAAAACTAGTGCTTGGCATTATACCAACTCAGGAGAACATCAAGATCTTTTATTTTCAAGATCTTTCATTTTCATATGATGGCTAAAGCCTAAGAATTACAGAGGTGACTCTTCAGTAACCCAGAAGAAACCCCAACCTGTGTATATGTGCCAACTTTCTCTAATTTGTGTTGTGACAGTACAACTATAGACTCCAAACAACAAAAGTCTAGACAGCCTGGACATTATTACTATAGAATTTAGAAAAACCTGCTGCAGAGTTCATTTAATCTTTGTGCAAAGATTTGAGGGATTGAAGAATTCCAGTGGCCTTTAATACAATATTCCATAACCCAGGCCATTGCATAATATAGCTACAGAAAGATATTTAGAGCCTGCCAGACTGAAGGACTGTAAAAGCAATGAACTGTAAAAACAGAATTCTGTACGGGTCAAAGTTTCCATAGAAATCAATGTCTTTTTGATTCTTTACAACCCCATAGTTATAGGAGTATATATTCTGCTTGGTTTAGAAATAGGTTGATATACCAATTAGACATTTTAACCTTGGTTTACAGACCAAAGTCAACTGCAATTCTTCGCTGAGAGATTAGATTTTATTACAATGCCTGGATATACAGCATGCGTACATAACACATACATGCACAGACAGACACAAGTGTGACCAAGGATATGTTACTTTCTTGGTAAAGGACCTGGAAATCTGTTATATTGCCATTAATCTCTGAAACTTCATTTACAGCTGTTGTTTAAAAATTAAACGTATTACACAGAATATTAAATGAAGTAATCATAAATCCTGTCTGCAAAATTCTCTGGAGCTGATGTTAACAGGCAGCATTTTTTGAGTCCAGGTTGTTCATTTTAAATGTAAATACAAACAATTTATTGAAAAGACCATTCCTTTTTTTCTTGGGAATATTGCTTGAAAATGAACTTGAACTCCAATGAATTACCAGAGATTTGCTTTCTTTTTGTCCCCCTCCCTGATTCCAAAAATAAGGAAGGGAAACAAGGAAAATAGAATTATTTAGTTTGGTTCATCAAGCATAAGTTTAGAAATACTATAAGAAAACATTACCTTTTAGTCTGACTGACACTAAACATTAAGTGGGTCACTAGCAATTACTAAAGGTGATGTATAATGAGAATCATTTTGGCTATGTCTACATTAGTTAGTGTTGCAGCTCAACAAGATAGTGAGAAACAGAGGGTACTGATGGCACATCATTCATACTACCTGTCCTTGGGGGAGTTTTACTTCAGTATACTGACTTTGCTGTACAGCAATTCTGGTGAGGCTGTAAAAGCTCTACCCATTTTGCTCCTGCTACCTTCTTGAGGGAGTATGCACACAGATGAATGGCCTTGCTGCACCTGCATACTAGCATCTTCCATGTTTACAGATATGTTGAGGGTTGGTTACTCACCTGAAAGGACTTCTAGATTAAGTCAAAGTACTATAACTCTATCTTCAGCTGCTCACTCAGGTTATTTAAAGGAATGCCATGTTGCATGGAAGTGTAGGAACTATTTTTTCATGAAAACAGGTTGATGTCTATAAATTGAAATCTAAACCCTTTATTAACAAGGATTACTGCAAGGATTTGATCTCATAAACTGTGTGCAGTTACAGCTTTCATTGGCTTCAAACAAGTCATACACATCATGTTTTTTCTTGTTACACTCATTTACAGCACAGTGCCTAAAAAAAATCATTGTATTGACATCAGGGAGTTTTGAAAGAAAAAGGTCTCTATAAGAAAATATGCATGAAGACTCTTAGTTATTAACTTATTATAAAATACTTATTATAGAAAGCTGTTGTATTGTTCACACCAATAGTATTAAATGAGGAGTGACAAATCCTTAAAGCTGGCAAACAATAAAAAGATCCCTGCTATTTACCAAACATTTGAGCTACAAACATATTTCAATTGATATAATTCAAAATTCTTTCACTAGGTGCCATGTACCAACATCTGCAGCATCTGACTATTTTTTTCCCCTTTTTTCCTTTTTGTATGCTGTTTTAAGGAAATCTCTTCTTCACAACAAGCACTTACAAACAAGCCCTTCGCACACTATGCATTTGAAAACACAGAAAAACTTAATTTAAAATGAGATATGTGAAAGTCACTCTTTCATAAACAAGCATTTACAAATTAGTCCCACTGATATCAATAGATCCACTTCAGTGAGTGAGTGTTTAGCAGTGTAAATGAAGATCTCCTAATTTGGCACGATGCCATAAAGTCTCAGATGAGAAGCAGGCTCAAAACTGAATTTCCTCAGATCATCTTTCTGAGAGCATTACTAAAGAATGTGTCTTAGCTTTAACACTAAAAAGGTAAACTAACTAAAAGGTAAACTTACTAAGGAATATTATGTGTGTTGAATACACAAAAATAGTAAAGCAGTCATTTCTCATGCTCTAAGGGCACTCATCAGGCTTTTCCTTCTTGCAGTCATTATCTACCTGCTTTCTGGACACCAAGCATGCTTAATTACTCAGAAATTATTGATCATCAAAGCAATTACGTTAAACTGATTAAAATGTATGCACTTGGAATTCCCCAGTGTATTATAACATATTGTTGTGTTAGCAATAGTCAGACAAAGGTGGGAGAACTGCTGGAAAACAGTAGTTAATATTAGGAACAGAAAAAAAAAAAAAAAAAAGAAATAGCCAAGAATTTCATTTGTATTGCTGTATTACAAAATTAAAATTAAGAGTTAGAAGCAAAGAAGCATATTTGATCCACTGTGATTTAACACTTTAAAAATAAATGTGAAATACTCCTCACACAAGCAGTATTTGTTCTGAGGCTTCTGAATGAATTTTTCACACGACTATATTAGCGCAATATGACTGAAGAAGTAATTTTTTTTTCCAAAGATACAATGAAGTTGTCAGGAGGTCAGAATAATGTCATGTTAATAATGTCTATCTCTGACTCATGCCTGTATGCAGGAATTCATAGGTGTTTAGATGTACCCTAAAGGAACAGGAACATATGTTGTAACTAATGGTTTACAGCACTGATTCTGACAGTCCTAAATTCTGCTTTCAACAGGAGTGAATTACTTTAATGACACAACTTGGTTTTGTGCAGTTGTGTCATGCTGTATTAATGAGTTCAGCACCAGAAGAAACCCTGGCACCTTCAAGTAGTAGATCGCTGAAGCCTAAGATTTCATTATAGCAAAAGAAAGTTTCATGCAGGCAAAGGCTCTGACCACACCACCCAAGTCTTGGAAGGCAGACGCAGGGACTGTGAGAATGAGGACCCTAGGCCCAATGTAGGAGAGGATCTGGTTGCAGACCATCTTAAGAACCTGAACATGCACAAGTCCATGGGGCCTGATGAAATCCATCCATGGGTCCTGAAGCAGCTGGCGAATGAAGTTGCTAAGCCACTGGCCATCATATTTGAAAAATCATGGCAGTCAGGTGAAGTTCCCAACGACTGGAAAAAGGGAAATACAACCCCCATTTTCAAGAAGGGGAAAATGGATGACCTGGGGAATTACAGACCAGTCAGCCTCACCTCTGTGCCTGGCAAAATCTTGGAGCAGATTCTCCTAGAAGGAATGCTGAGGCACATGAAAAACAAGGAGCTGGTTGGTGACAGCCAGCATGGCTTCACTAAGGGGAAATCCTGCCTGACCAATCTGGTGGCCTTCTATGATGGGGCTACGGAACTGATGGACAGGGGTAGAGCAGTTGACGTCATCTACCTGGACTTGTGCAAAGCGTTGGACACTGTCCCACACGACATCCTTGTCTCTAAATTGGAGAGACATCAATTTGATGGGTGGACCACTTGGTGGATAAAGAATTGGCTGGATGGCCGCACGCAAAGAGTTGTGCTCAATGGCTCGATGTCCGGCTGGAGACCGGTAACGGGTGGTGTCCCTGAGGGATCGGTGCTGGGACCGGTCTTGTTCAACATCTTTATCAGTGACATGGACAGTGGGATTGAGTGCGCCCTCAGCAAGTTTGCCGATGACACCAAGCTGTGTGGTTCGGTTGATACACTGGAGGGAAGGGATGCCATCCAGAGGGACCTCGACACGCTTGTGAGGTGGGCTGATGCCAACCTTATGAAGTTTAACCATGCCAAGTGCAAGGTCCTGCACCTGGGTCGGAGCAATCCCAGGCACAGCTACAGGTTGGGCAGAGAAGAGATTCAGAGCAGCCCTGCAGAGAAGGACTTGGGGGTGTTGGTTGATGAAAAAATGAACATGAGCCGGCTTCAGTGTGCGCTCGCAGCCCAGAAAGCCAACCGTATCCTGGGCTGCATCAAGAGGAGCGTGACCAGCAGGTCGAAGGAGGTGATCCTGCCCCTCTACTCTGCTCTCGTGAGACCTCACTTGGAGCATTGTGTGCAGTTCTGGTGTCCTCAACATAAAAAGGACATGGGACTGTTGGAACAAGTCCAGAGGAGGGCCACGAGGATGATCAGGGGACTGGAGCACCTCCCATATGGAGACAGGCTGAGAAAGTTGGGGCTGTTCAGCCTGGAGAAGGGAAGGTTGCGTGGATACCTCAGAGCAGCCTTCCAGTATCTGAAGGGGGCCTGCAAGGATGCTGGGGAGGAACTCTTCACTAGGGACTGTGGTGACAGGACAAGGTAATGGGTTCAAACTGAAACAGGGGAAGTTTAGATTGGATCTAAGGAAGAAATTCTTTACTGTGAGGGTGCTGAGGCACTGGAATGGGTTGCCCAGGGAAGTTCTGAATGCTCCATCCCTGGTGATGTTCAAGGCCAGGTTGGACAGAGCCTTGGGTGGCATGGTTTAGTGTGAGGTGTCCCTGCCCATGGCAGGGGGGTTGGAACTAGATGATCCTTTCCAACCCTAACTATTCTGTGATTCTATGATTATGGTTACTACACGTTCATTTTTTTCCATATTTTGAATTTCCATTCAGTTTGAGGAGCCTGAGGAGTGCTCCACAGTTCCTGTGATCAAATCACTGGCTTATTATGACTAAACCCATCATTATTACCCAAGATAAAACAGCTCAAGTGATGCATGGATACAACATTAATCCTTCTGACAGTCTGTGCTGTGAATTCCAACAGGTACTCCAATACACTTGGGTATTTTTATGTGCTTCCTACATGTAAGCTAATAAACATAATAAATGTCACATGGAAATTCTCTCACAGACAGAATAACCAATTTTATGTCAAATATTTAACATTAAATATTTAAATCTTACATCATGGCTCAATAAGTTCACTTCTGGAATTCCTTGCACATAGAATAAGACACATTGTGCTATCTGTTTCTTTAGTGCCTGTTGCAGTCTCGAGATATAGCAGGGTTCATAACACAGAAATACTACCAAGGACAGCCTTGGAACCACCAAACATCACTCCGTACCACCATGAATGAAATAAACAGAACATTTAAGACACTGTCATTTAACAGAACATTTAAGAGGACTGCCAAGCACAATGCAAATTTCAGGGAACAGCCCCCAAACTCTACCAGCAGTAACTAAAGGATGGATAAAATCTTGTGAATGAAAGAAAAAGAATGCTGTTTAGAGAGCAGAAACACATCAGACAAACTCAAAAAGAACTAGATTATGTTTGGCTTGGCTAGACTTCGAAGGACACATAGCATTAAAATCAAATATGGCATAGTACTTTGTGTAAGCTTTGAGGGACATCATGATTTCAACATGCACATTTCTAGCTAAAGATTCAAATGAGTCAGCATAAATGCAAAGGTACCCATGGTGGCTGTACAGTAAAAGACAAACCAGAAACCTATTCTAAAAGAAAAGATTGTAAGCTTCTAATTTAAGAGACTTCAGACTAAATCTAAACCCCCAGGCATTACAAGAACGTAACCAATTTCTCTGAATAAAGCAAGAGAAAAGGGGGCAATCAGTTAAGTAAGGAAACCTAATCACTGAAGGAATACAGAAATGTACAGTGATGTTACAAATGGTAGAAGTGTTGCTGGGTTTAGTGCAGAATGATTAGATTTAGCCTGTAAATGGACTTCACAGACAGCTGCACAATTTGTTATTTCTTTTCTGAGTCAAAAGCCATCTTTCTTCTTAGGGTGTCTCAGCTGGAACTGAAGCATTGACTTGCCACATCAATGTAGATTTCAGAAAAAAAAATTGACAGAGGATCACTGGCTTCTTTTTATGTTCTTCAACATATGAGAAAACCCCCCAGAGAAAAGTATTTTTATTTAAGTCATTCTAGCAAGTTCTAGCAAAGTTATATTCCTTCTAGCGATGTTATATCTTCGTGTCCCTGCCCATGGCAGGGGGGTTGGAACTAGATGATCTTAAGGTCCTTTCCAACCCTAACTATCCTATGACTCTATGTCTGTTGACTTCACAAATTGAATGTAGGGTTATTTTGAGGGTTTCTTCAATCAATCTGGTAAATCTGATTTTTAAGTATCAATTTCAACCTGTTAAGCAAGTCTTAATCCAACCTTACTGACTCTTCCAACAGTTGCTAACCAAATAATACTTGCATTCTATCACATTCTATCTCACCTCTTCTCCTCTATAGGGCTTGAAAGGGCAGAGAGAATTGTATATACAACTGAAAAATGGATGGATCCAGGAAACTATCCCTGAGGAGGAACTGCTAGAACTGGAACTATTTCGCCATAAATAGTAACTCTTTTTATGACTCAAAGTTTCATCTTTCTTTCTCAGTGGCTAATAACTTTTGTGACAGAAGAATGACATAGCAGGAAATCTGCAGAGCTTTCATTTTATTTACTCCTTAGCCTATGCTCTCTCTGTATTCATCATCCACTGTACTTACTTTCAAACAGCTCAGTACAATCATTTCAGCACCTCTGAAACTCCAGACAAGGCTTTTTATTTAGCAATTGCACTGACTAAAACAAACTAAAATGTTAATGTTTAGTTATTGCACAGTTCCTTCCAAGACAGCTTTTAAAATAGTTACAAACATTGCAAGAACAAACCAGGGCCTGTTGCCTTAGTTTCTATTAGAATCTAAAATCACTTGTAAAACACTAACAAAATCCCAGTTTATCTATTTTTTTTGAGGTTTTTGCTGAATTATTTTTACTTATGCATATGAACACTGCATGTATTTTGACAAACATACGTATTGTGGGACTTGGTTTCTGACCTATGAAAGAAATGCAAGGGAAAATTGAAAGTAATTATCCCAAGTGAAGACAAAAATCCTTGTCCCACCTGAGATAAGGCATCTATGGAATTCACCTTCAAATGGAAAATAACTTCCCTCAGATGTGCAAACTCTATTGGGGACCACAGGTAAATTAGGCTGTGAATATCACACAACATACTGGTTGATCCATTTAATCATGCCAGAAATTTCCCCATTCAAAAGGCTCGTGACCATGGATATGAAAGATAACACTGCCACAGTGTTAACACTCAGAATTCATATTTCCTCTCTTGATACCTACACTGCTTCTCAATGATATACTCTGCTTAAAGCTAGGATTACAACTCTGAACATTTATGGAGCCCAGATGTTCTATATATGAAGTAAGCTAACTACTGATCTGTATTTTCTTATTTTTCATCTTTCACTAAAATTTGACTGTTTTGACTGTTGTATAACAATATCATAAAAGAAAGTCAGTATTGCAGATTTACAGAAGCTTCATTATTAGCCTGTAAAAATAATCGTTGACATAAGGATTCTACCCAGACAGGCCTCATGATTGGCAGTCACATACTTCCTTAGAGGCATTTTACCCTTTCTATATGTACTGCTTGGCCAGTAAATGATGGAAACATATATGTCCTTATTGCCAAAGTATGTTCCAGTTACTGGAAAGAGTAGTAAGTGGGATAAACAATATAATGGATTCGTATTACACAGAAAACTTTCCAGGTCCTTCTCCCCCTCTCTCAGATACTGTTAACATGCACAAGTATCTGTAAATGTTTAAGAGAGACAGAAGTAAAACGTTTCAGTATCATACTACTCAACTTTTCCAGAATAATTCTCCTAAATATCTCAGGTACCTCAGTATTAGGCAGAAAGAAAAAAAACATGCAAAGCCCCTTCCAGATACAACAATCTAAAGGTCAGAAAAATGTGTCATATCTTCCAATAATTCAGACACTTCCCTGGTTTACTTTTCTTTTATTTCATCCTATCCTACCAGGTTCTATAAATCAAACCTTCTACATTATACCAGCTTCTGTCAAAAAAAAAAAATAAATAAATAAAAGGCGCCACACAAAAAAAACCAACCCCAAACATTCTGATTTTCATTAAACATTTCACTCAACACAAAATCACTCAACTCCATTTGCTCAGTACAGATTTTTACCTCAAAAACTTCTTCATCCAAAATCCTGGTTCCAAAGACAGTGATGCCATTGGTGTCCACAACTGTTTTGTCACTTCTTTCAAGTGGTTTTGTGGATTTTTTGTTACAGTCAACAATCATTGTAACGCCTTTTTTCTCCACACTAATAGCTACTCGATGCCACCTATTAAAAACAACCCAAACAATTCTACTGTAATTTCTGGTTTTAATAGGTCATTGTATTCTTACCAGAACAGTTTATTGCAGATCGTGCACCAATCAAGTCACAGAATTTTAATGTCTCCATTTCCTCCTTTCATACATACACAAATGAAAATAATGTTTTGTCTATTTACTGCATAACTTCTGTCACTTAGTACAAAAGAACATTACAAAAGTTCTGTCCTTAGTATAAAGGAGTTTGAGCCATAGCTCATTGTGAATATCCTGTAGAAGATGAAGTTCAAGCTTCTCTGAAGCTTTACCCAGAGAACATTTGTAAACTTAAATTAGGAGCAAATGAACTGTTTACATTTCATTAGATTGAGCATCTGACAGCAGATTTGATGTTTATGAATGTGCTTGATTGTCCAAATTACTTGAGGAATTACTTGTGCTAATATATTTAATCCAGCACCTTAGTCTTTGTTATTTACATTTTAATATTTGTTTTCTGTGATCAATCACCAAATTATTACCATGTTCTTTTGCTTATTTGAATGTATCCCATAGCTATAGACATTTTTCAAAGATGTACAACAGTTCCAACACAGGTGCTTCTCCAGATACATATACTTACAAAATCCTTGCCACTACTCCTGCAACAGTGAATGAGGCAATTTAGAACACTGACAAATTATTTTATTTTCAAGACATCTGAGAACAAAGTTTTTTACAGTTTGCCCAACTATGCTATGTCCTTTATGAGGATTTATTATCATGACAAACCACATTAATTTAGTGAGCTTCTCTACTTAAAATATCAAATAACAAGAACAGGCCACCCTGTAATCTACTAGGGAGCAAAACATGAAAGAATCTTTGATACACCAGGGCAAAAAAAGTCATCAAAGAATGTCATATTATCGTAAGACGAAGGCTGGAATCAAATTATTTCAGTTGGCATTCGTGGCACTAAGATTGTTTACATCAGAGAGACAGCTTAGATCACTGTTTTAAAGAGCTTCTGTATATCAAAAGAAACACCTTGAAGCTAATGGAATCTGACTGCTAAACAGTATCACTGAGCCAGAACTATAGTTCCGTGTTTTCTCTGGAACACAGTTAAACATTACCATTATAAAAGCAAACTGTCCATGCATCCTCAGGCATATTACTCTCTTTACACTTTTTAAATATATCTCATTTTGAGATGAAGATTGTTGTCCTAGATCACTCATAAAATAGCTGAGTCAGAGGAAAATTGTCACTCTATCTTTTGAAAGCATGTAGAAGCTGAAAGCATGAAATCACAGCTCACTGTGCACATGACTGACTCCAGTTGACTTTGAAGTTGTATAGTCTCACTGCAGGAAATTGTATCAAACCAAATTTATGTTGATTTCTTCATTTTTTATCAGTTTATCAACATTTTGGGTAAAATTCTGAATTCCATGTCGAAGTGTTGTTATTTAGATGAAGCCAACAACAACAACAAAAAAGTCTGCTACTTTGTATTATCACTGCTTCTGCTACAGAAATGCATCAGGTTCAGGTTTCATGGCATAATTTCATTCTCTGGTAATACAAAGGCTAGAAGACAATTACTTTTTTCTCTTTTTCATCCTTTACTGCTTTATGAACATATGTTATTACAGATGAATTTCTGCCCTTCCTTCTCTACTTATCTTTTTTTCTCTTTTTATTTTGCTTTAATAACATTTCTTTCTGTGTGTCTCTGAAAACTGTGGCTGCTCTTCCTGGACTGCAGCACAATGAGTAGAAAGACTTTAAAAGAGCGAATGTTCATTTACAAGCACCAGAACGACATTCCCAGAGAATGGCTGCTTGTCTACAAAGGGAAGTTAGGTACAAAAAAATTAACAACTGCATTAATAACACAATAGGTGTTTGAGATTAATTGCCTTTACGGAAGGCACAGTATAAGTCCTTGCAGCAAAGATTAATTGTCCGTCTTATCCTTCGCTCACTTCCTTATATATAGCCATTTCAAACCATCTTATTTATCTGCTGTTTTGGTTCAGGGTAAGAGAAATTTTATGCTCTCTTGTCTTCCTCTCACCTTTAAATGGACAATTAAGCCCTTCTAGTGAGACAATTCCTTGAGTTGTTTTGAAAACAGTTTCCTTCTATACTGCACAAGAAGAATCTTCATAGGTTTAGCTTTGGTGGTTTTATCTTCTATGATCATTTCTTCACTCTTGATTTATAGAAATGGCAAATATGTATGTGATTTGGCTTTATTTGTAGATGTATACACCATCGGAAGCTGGAATTGTATTCTGCTGCAAAGGTTCTCTGATTTTGTACCACAGCAGTCCAACTAGCTGGAAACAGCATTAATGAATTATTTAAATATATCAGATAACTGTTTGTAATCACCTACACAGTGGTCTGTGGTAGTATTTTTCCTCTTAAAATCTTACACTTACTTGCCATCAGCAATGTTGACAGTCCTGAAAAGCGGATAGTCTTCTGGAGCAGGTTTTCCATTTTGGTCTTCGAATAGGAAGACAGGGGATCTACCAACTTCAACACCTACTTGCTGAATTCCTTGCTCATTGTAGACAGACAGAAGGAAGGACTGGATCCCCTTTTTAGGTTTTACTGTCATTAATACTGAAAAATCTTCTGGAAAGTCTCCCTCTGTAAATAAAGTGATATACAGTTACAAATTCAGAAACACCCCCCCCCCCGTCTTTAAAGATTTGCATTTTTCTATAAGCACAGAGGATGCCTCATGCAAACTGCTGTGGGTTTTTTAATTCTCAAAAATGAAAAACATAAAAGTTGAAAAAATACATAACTAGTTTTATTTAGTAGGAGATTTAGGCAAAATCAAAGAACATTTCATTTTCATTTATTCCCTAATGCTTTCTCTTTGGAATAGCAATTATATATCAATTGTTGTTTCAAACTTGACAACTAAACACGATTAAAAGTGGATATAGCTTTCTCATAAAGGAAGGACTGAGGTCTGTACTCAAGACTGCTCCTGTTGAATGTGGTGGTAGGTCTGCACTTCACTTGATGTGAAAGTCTATTAGGCTTAATAACCAATGAAGTGTAAGACTGAGATTCTAAAATTCAGAATACGCATTGGTGCCGTGTGGCTTCAGCTTCAGCTGCAATTTGACATGCAAGAAATAGAGGGATAAGAATCTAATCATAATGTTGGCAATTAATACAACTGTAATTCTGTGTGCATTTAAGTGAGTAAAATATTCTTAAACATTTTAATAATATAGTTTTTATAAAATAATATGCTATATTTTTGTAATTAATAAAAGTATGTAAGATTTCTACATCAAAAGCTGACTTAGGAATTACTTCTTCCAGTGGAGAAAACTGTTTCCAACACAAATCTTGTGGGAAAATTCTCAGGAATCTAAATTCTTCCGTGAAGACAAGCTATTGATGGCATTAACTCTTAATATACAGTATGAAAACAGAATACATAAAATCTTCATTGCTCTTTAAATGACATGCTACTCTTCTAAAACAGAAAATCCCTAGCCTTACACTTATTATATTGTCTGCTGCAGTGTTGGTTTATGTGCTTTCTACCATCTTTTTTAACTTTTTTGCAAAGGTTGTTGAAACACTGTAGTAATACAGCCCACTTTAGGGCTTGTTTTGACACCTTATTTTGAAGGATCAGAACTAAATAAATGGAAAGAATTTCATTTACTCTGGTGAGCCTTTGGTCAAGCTTTTTAATGACAAAAGCAAAGCTGTTAGTTTACAGGTTAAATTAAACTGTATACCTTTTATCATCTGAGTAAACAGATGACAGTAAGAGGAAAAGAAAGAGAAAAGATGACTGTCAACTAAGGCCAAAGAAATTAACTTAAAAGCACTGCCTGCACTGTTAAGCTGAAAAATATGTTGAAAATGCTTAATGCAGGTGATAGCAATTCAGCTAGTCTGGACACGTGCTCTTCAAACAGATAACATCCTATGAAAAAAAAAATGGGAACTTTCTAAGAAAGGTGACCAAAAATGATTCATGTGCCTTAGTTCAGTAGTTTCTGTTATTACTGCTGTAACTATATTCCCAAAGGTTTTATAATTACACAGTGTAGGTGTAATACACGTAAATTTCCTCCAAACATGGTTTTGATTTTAAAAGTAAAAAATGAATGACATTCTAACATGTAAAACTTTATGAATTTCTATGTGTGTATATATATAGAGAGAGAGTTCTTGGACACATATCTGGAATAGTTACCAAAGTCTTTTCAACTACTTTCAAATTTCTTGTTTATTGGTATGATTGTATTTAAACAATTACCAAAAATAACAATTGGAAGGAAAATTGCTAGAAAAATCTTTGTGTGTATACATATATATATATATGAGTAGTCATTCCTGTCATTCCTATATGCTGTTGTAAAAGATAACTAACGACACATAAACAGTACAACAAAAAACTAAGTAGTTATTTTTCCATATCATAAAAGGCCTTCCAGTCAGTGAAATCTGGGAAGCTACAAATATTATTAGATTCACTTTTAAAAGATGGTTGTATTGATGCTTTCGGGATTCAAAGCTCCCTTTGAGCTACAGTAGCTAAAAGAATACCTATACTTCCTGATGAGTTACAGGAGTTAGACGAAAGCAAGCAAAGGATGCATTACAACTTCTATTGTTTAGCTAAAATGATGTCTCACCACTTGATCTTATCTTGGCTATCTTCTTTTAGCCCTTAGTCCCTAGTATAGAGCAGTAAGAACAAGCGACATGATCACACAAGTATCTTTAAGAATAATCTCAGAAAGAAAAGAAGGCTTTCTTGTGGTGGAGAGATGATGTCTGTTCCACAAGATTCAAAAGCAAGTTAATGACCATAATCAAAAAAATTGTTTCTAGATTCTTTACTGAAGTAGAGGTTAGCATGACATTTTCCTGCATTAGCACCTCCCGTATGAAGACAGGCTGAGAAAGGTGAGGTTGTTCAGCCTGGAGAAGAGAAGGCTGCATGGAGACCTCATAGCAGCCTTCCAGTATCTGAAGGGGAGCTATAGGGATACTGGGGATGGACTATTCATCAGGGACTGTAGTGACAGGACAAGGGGCAACAGGTCAAAACTTAAACAGGGGAAGTTTAAATTGGATATAAGGAGGAAGTTCTTTACTGTGAGGGTGCTGAGGCACTGGAATGGGTTGCCCAGGGAGGCTGTGAGTGCTCCATCCCTGACGGTGTTCAAGGCCAGGTTGGATGAAGCCATGGGTGGCATGGTTTAGTGTGAGGTGTCCCTGCCCATGGCAGGGGGTTGGAACTGGATGATGTTAAGGTCCTTTCCAACCCTAACTATTCTATGATTCTGATGGCTTCTTTTTATACCACATGAGCAGCAGTTTTCATCTCCCGCAAACAGAATTGTTGCAACAGACTGGTAAAATCAAGCAAACTCATTCCAATTGTAAAGCAGAAACTGAAAGCATTTCAGAAGAGTACCTAAATTAAGGCATTCAAAGGCTATAGAAATTTAGATGCCAGCCAGCAACACGAGGTACTTACTTGTTCTGGCATTCAAGAATCATATGAAGAGTTATTACTGCAGCTGCCAGATCTCCTCTTTATTCTACAACTTGAGTCAATCCACACTCCCAGACTTCCAGCTCTAGACTCTCAGGCTTTGATTTCAGCAGAAGGTGCTTGTACTATTCTAAACTTTAAAAAATATCAGTGATTCCAAGGCAGTTTAGTCTTAAGTCCAGCTGTATTTGAATGCTTAATTTTTTAAATTTTTCGTTGCCCACTTGGCTTCAATGACACCCATTGTAAAACTCAGAATATAAAGGAGCCAACTTTAATACACTGTGCAATTTGGGCAGTCTTTCAATACCATGGATCATTTTTCCATTTTTTTAAAGAAAGAACAGCTGGTATTCTGCTAACCTTACTTAGGTAAAGTAGTAATTAATTATACACACAGGCACACTAACATCAGCAAGACACTGTAGACTGCAATGTGTCTTTCAGTGAATGATATTTTCAGCCGGACAGCTCTGTTAACTATATGCAACTGTCCTGGGTTCAGCAGTAGCAGTCATTTTTATCCTTCTCAGTAGCTGGTCCAGTGCTGTGGTTTTGACTTTCAGCCTGGGAATAGCGCTGATAACATCAATGTTTTTAGTTGTTGCTCAGTAACATTTAGTCTGACCAAGGACTTTGTGAGTCTCATGCTCTGCCAGGGAGGAGGGGAAGCCGGGAGGAAGCAGAGACAGGACACCTGACTCAAACTAGCCAAAGAGGTATTCCATACCACAGCATGTCAGGCTCACTATATAAACTGGGGGCAGTTACCCGGAAGGGTTAGATCACTGCTCGGTCAGGCTGGGTATCAGTCGGTGGGTGGTGAGCGGTTGTATTTTCTCCCCTTGTTATTCCCCTATCATTATTATTATTGGAGGTAGCAGCAGTGGTTTGTGTTATACCTTAGTTACTGGACTGCTCTTATCAACCCGTGGGAGTTACATTCTTTCGATTCTCCTCCCCATCCCTCCGGGAGTGGGGGGAGAAAGGGGGGGAGTAAGTGAACAGCTGCGTGGTTTCTGAGTGACAGGCTGCGCTTAAACCACAACAGCAACTAAGTTGAAATTGCTTTAAAATATTATAGGATCATAGAATCATAGAATAGTTAGGGTTGGAAAGGACCTTAAGATCATCTAGTTCCAACCCCCCTGCCATGGGCAGGGACACTTCACACTACGCCATGACACCCAAGGCTCTGTCCAACCTGGCTTTGAATATCACCAGGGACTGAGCGCTCACAACTTCCCTGGGCAACCCATTCCAGTGCCTCACCACCCTCACAGGAAAGAACTTCTTCCTTATATCCAATCTAAACTTTCCCTGTTTAAGTTTTAACCCACTACCCCTTGTCCTATCACCACAGTCCCTAGTGAAGAGTTCCTCTCCAGCATCCTTGCAGGCCCCCTTCAGATACTGGAAGGCTGCTATGAGGTCTCCATGCAGCCTTCTCTTCTCCAGGCTTAACAGCCCCAACTTTCTCAGCCTATCTTCATACGGGAGGTGCTCCAGCCACTGATCATCCTCGTGCACTGATCAACCTGCTCCAAGAGCTCCATATCCTTCTTATGTTGAGGACACCAGGGCTGCACACAGTGCTGCAAGTGAGGTCTCACAACAGCAAAGTAGAGGGAGATCACCTCCTTCAAGCTGCAGCTCATGCTCCTCTTGATGCAGCCCAGCACATGGGTGGCTTCTGGGCTGCGAATGCACACTGTAGATGGCTCATGTTCAGTTACTCTCCAAACAACCCCCACAAGTCCTCCTCCTCAAGCTGCTCTGAATCTCTTCTCTGCTCAACCTGTAGCTGTGCCTGGGACTGCCCCAACCCAGGTGTAGGACCTTTCACTTCACTTTGTTGAACTTTATGAAGTTGACACTAGCCAGCTTCCAAGTGTGTCAAGGTCCCTCTGGATCCTCTCCCTTCCCACCAGCATGTTGACTGCACCACACAGCTTTGTGTCATCACAAACTTACTGAGGGCACCTCAATCCCACTGTCCGTGTCACCAACAAAGATGTTGAACAAGATCAGTCCCAATATCAATCCCTGAGGGACACCACTCGTTACTGGTTTCCAACTGGACATTGAGCCATTGACAACTTTTTGTGTGCAGCCATCCAGCCAGTTCTTTATCCACCGAACGGTCCATCCATCAAATTGATGTCCCTCCAGTTGAGAGACAAGGATGTCATGCAGGACAGTGTTGAACGCTTTGCATAAGTCTAGATAGACAATGTCAACTGCTTTGCACCTATCTATCAGTTCTGTAGCCACATCATAGAAGGCCACCAGATTGGTCAGGCAGGATTTGCCTTTAGTGAAGCCATGCTGGCTGTCACCAACCACCTCGCTGTTTCCAGGAGAATCTGCTCCAAGATTTTGCCAGGCACAGAGGTAAGACTGACTGGCCTGTAGTTCCCTGGGTCTTCTATATTCCCCTTCTTGAAAATGGGGGTTATATTGCCCTTTTTCCAGGCATCGGGAACTCCACCTGACTGCCACGATTTTTCAAATATGATGGAAAGTGGCTTAGCAACTTCATTTGCCAGCTCCTTCAGGACCCACGGATGGATTTCATCAGGTCCCATGGACCTGTGCACCTGAATGGTTCCTAAGATGATCTCAAACCTGATCCTCTCCTATAGTAGGTCTAAGGTCTTCATTCTCACAGTCCCTGCATCTGTCTTCCAAAACTTGAGCAGCGTGGTCAGAGCACTTGCCAGCGAAGACTGAGGCAAAGAATTCATTGAGAAGCCCATCCTTCTCCAAATCCAGGGTAGCCAGTTTTCCTGTTTCCTTCTGGAAAGGGCCCACATTATTCCTAGTCTGTCTTTATATTACTACAAAATAATGTATGTTTCCCCCTTTTAGAAATCTGGAATGATATCTGTATGATTTCTACTTTGAAAGACAAAAAAGAAAGTATTTTTCTTCCCCAGTATCTTCTCTGTATATTTGTAGACTGATTTATTAAAATTCTACATGATTTATCAAAGCAGAAAAATTAAATGTTCCAGGATTTTGGTTTTTTAATATTCTTATTATCATTTTCCCCAACGGTCTGGGTCAAGTGATAAGTGGCAGCAAAATAACAGAAGTAACCCCTCAATATCCAAAGAATATTTTCCAAAGTGTGATTATTTAATTTTAGAGAAATTTGAGAAAAGATGGAATCACATTACCTGCTATCCACAACTAGCCTTGTTTAGTCCCCCAAATACCCAGATGCTTTTAGGTAATTCTTGACAGATGGTACTTTTGGGAATGATTTTGCAATGGCCAACCACAACGCATTTCTACCACCACAGCACTACTCCAGGAAATACTGCTTTTAAATGGACTACTGAAACTGGAGGAAACTCGCCAAAGCCACCAAATAAGCTTTCCATCAGATACCATCATGAAAGAACAGGTAATACGACCTCCAGGCCAGTTCTGCCAGTGACACAGAAATTGATGAAGGTTTATAACCGAAGCCAATAAAACCAGATTCACTCAGCAGATAAAGAGCACGTCCTGTCACTCACATGCATGCTCAACTCTACGGGTAACAGAAATGTTTTGTGGTACTGATGACAAACTATATGCTGTGCTTTAGATACCATAAAAACACAGGCAGTAAGATAATTCACCAAAGTAATAGCTTTCTGACAGTCTTACCTGGGTACAGCTGCTTTGTTGGGGCACTCAGCTGTGCAGTTTTTGAAACTCTGTAGGCTACATCCGATCCTTTTGAATCCCTTCTGTTTGTGCAAAATCCTGATGTTCTTGATACTCCTTCTGGTAAATTGTGAAATTCTAATGCTTTTAGCACATCAACGGGCTCAGCTGACAAAGAGAAAAAAAAAAAATTACTCATCTTGCATCTCTATAGTGTTCAGCCTCCAAAAGGATATCGATTTCACTGCAAAAGCATATGTTTAATCATAGCAGTAGCCGCATCCTATTCTGATTTATTGAAGATTACTTCTATGCTAGAATATTATTTTAACAGGATTATTTTAAATATGAGAGTTTATCCCATCCAATTTAATTGTTACGATCAGATTTTCAAACTACTTGACTAAACACTGAAAATCACTGTTTCCCAAAAGCAGAGAATCTTGGTGATTGAAACTAACAGCATATTATTTTAATCTGTGATTTCTAAGAAGTGGAACTGATTTTAAAATTTTGCACAAAAGTTTCAGAAGCATTTAGCTACTAACAATCTGCTATCAGATTGCTATAGATTGCTGCTAACATTAATACATATTCTGATTACATATGGCTGTTTTCACCAATACAAAGTGGTAAGGAAGAAGCTAACCTTTTTTCCCACCCAGTTAGAGAAAGAAAAATGTACCTGCTTTGCCTGCAAGGAATGAATAGACTGAATAAATCTTTCATTATTTCCAAGTTAAAATTCAAATGGACTTGTTTTGTACTTTAGAGCCCAACTACAATCAGGTTGTATTTATGCTCAATTTAAAGTTGAAATCCAGAGCTGCTATTGCACTCATAGTGATACAAGATTATATATATATATATATATATAAAAAGATCAATTTACATAAATATATATATATATATATATAAAGCCAACAACAAAGCCTTAACCTATAGTAATTCACCATGGCAAAAGGGCCAGGTACTGAATGGAGAAGCACTTCAACAGAGGCAGTAAGAGAACATAGTTTGCCTATGGCATTATCTTTCCTCTTACAAAAAATTAAGGTGTTTATTATCGTACTTCCTATAGATCATGGCTTCACTAATTTTTTTTAGTGGAAAGAGAATTTCAACAGACAATTTTTTCACTGGGACTATTCTGCAGTTTTCATGTTGGCAAAACTTTTCTGGAAAGCCAAAATTTTCCATGATTTTCACTGTTAAAGCTGAGAAATGTGTTTGGTAAATTTGACCCCCCTTCATGTTTTTGAACTGCACTATGGCATTAACTATAGCTCTGTTATTACTCATTTTATGTGTCAAAAAACATCAGCTTTAGGCCCAGAATTCATTGTATGAGAATATTCAACTATTTGCAAACAAGTGAAAGAGCAAAAACATAGGCAAAGTGATATTCTATTTACAGTCACTGATGGAAACATCTGTACCTTCTTTTCTTACTATTCGTACAGTTGTAGGCAGTGTTACTATTTTTTTCATCAGTTACTATTTTTTCATCACTGTAGTATCTCAGAAGTCACTTTAGTATCAATAACAGATGTGAACAAAGTCAAGTTTAACTAGCTTATCCTACTCATCTCCTGGCATTGCCAAATATGAAGAACTCAACTTTGTAGTTAAACCTATTTTTGAATACCAAAAGTATATTCTTTAAAAACAAAATCTGAGGTTTTCTCAGTCAGCCTAGAAGGCACATAACTTCTTTTGTCTTAAAATACATTTACAAGAAAATGTTTGTGAGCCTTTTATTTTTTCTCCTATCATGCAACTTCTCATTTCCTTTTTCCATCAGATGGTGATACCAAATATAAACCATATAGCCAGTCTTTGTTGCAAGCTAATCCATGTTGAATCAATGAATTTATTTCAAGCCAACATATCCTGCAGATTCAAGAAATTATGTTTAAACATTCTCAAAAGAAAAGTTTCAACAGTGGGCAAATTCTGAAACATTAATCTTACATCTCTGTTAAGTACAGACTAAATAATTTTAATGGGCATAATGCATTTTCTGTGGGGACTCCACACATTCTAAAGTTACCCCCATACTGAAAGAACTGCCACATTTGTTTTTCTGGTAAGCAATGGCTATTTTTGCAGTAGCTATCATAACTGGAACCAGCAAAGCAATGAAGAGCCAGTCAGTCATATCAGTAAAAATTCCAAATTGTTGTATAAGTCAACCACTGTTACATTCCTTTTTTCTTTCTTTTCTATAATTTGTACCAGAGTCTTCATTATTCTTTAGAATAATGTCTGTTCTTTACCTGGCTGACTGGGAAACTATTCACCCATAAACAAGATTATTTATTACTCCCTACTAGTTCTGCTGCTAAAAACCTTCCAGACAAGAAACAGAATAATAATAGGACAATTTCAACACCACAAATTCAGTATAAGAAGAACAAACATTTTGTTAATAGTGCAGAGATGATATTTATTTCCACAAATAGTGATTCACAAAATGTAAACAGCAAAAACACTAGCAGGTTTACATGGAATTCTAGAAATGTAACTTCTAGAAATTAAAAGCTGCATGAAGTAATTTACACAAGTAAGTTAATTAATCCATCTCCAAAAATAACGTGGCTAAGTACTTAGCCACTTTGACCAACTGTTAAAAAGTAAAGAAGTTCTTTAGAAGTCTTTAGATAAACCAGGCAGGAATGTGAAAGACTTAATATACTTCTTTACAAAAACTTGCTTTTGATAGAAACCTACATATTATTTAGTCTGTGAAATGAACAGAGTTTGTGCCTCTTCCTCACAGATGTTTTTGCAACATTGTCGTGTGTGTCATTATTTAACCTGGACTTGACTCCCAGATTAGGATGCAGCCAATCCTACGTTTCAGCTGGGAGGCAGCAGGCCTGGACATCTCCTCACAGCTGTTACCGACACCTTCCAGATGAAAACTGGCCTCACTGTGTAAAGCACTTCTCCCCTACACTCCTCCTGTGTCATGCATATATTACCTATCATATACTGGGGTTCTGCAGAAATACCCCCTTTTTCCTATGGAAAGCTAGTTGGAGCAAGCACTCAGTAGCCCTGACCCGGCTGCCATGACATTAGTCTCAACTTCCTTGGTGAGCTCACGGCACATGTTCGGATGACCTGCTCAGCGTCTCTACGGAAACCACTAGACACAGTTGCTCTCAATATGCCACAGAGCACACACACGGAGGAATCTGGTCAAAAATAAATGAACAGCTCTTAAAAAACAGCAGCGCTTAGATCCTAACTGCTTACAGGTAAGCTGTTTGAAGTATAAAGGCCAAAGAGAAATCCTTGCACACCCAACACTTGCCTGCTTAGAAGAGTAGGGGAGAGGGGTAGGAAGCCAGCTCACAGAGTCAGGGAAGAGCATAGTCTGGAAGCTGACAGCTAAAACCATGGCTTCTCTCAGCCAGTTTCTGTAGGTTCTGCAGTGCTCAGTGTCACTGTACCCTGGGAGTTTCAGCTCTTCCTGAAAACTGCCTCTTCTCCAGCGTTCTGGTCCCACATGATTTTGGAAATGGTAAGAAATAGCCAGAAACAGCATCAGTGCTAAGGCCATGTAGTTTGCCTGTTTGCATATTCCACAAATTAAGACTACAGCTTGTATTTATATGGGACAATACCGTAGCCCATATACTGGCAGATCTGGAGTCCCTCCCAAGAAGAGACTCTTCCTTAGAGTGCCTGAAGCAGCTTGCCTAAGTGATTTTACCTTCTAGTCTAATTCTGTTTGATAGTTTTCTCAGAAGCAAGCAAAACTGCAGATTAATGATATACAACGTAATGCTTTTCTATCCTTCCAATTTGGTGTTAAGATTTAAGATGGCAACAAAATAACCAACAAATAAGCATCATGCAAACAGTTCTGTTCACCTAACCTTGGGGTGCAGTCAATTCACTTTATGAAACTCAGCTTTGAAAACTTAACTCTGCTTGCCATGGCAAATTTGACAAAATGCAAGATCCAGACCCCGAAAGTGGGTCCCTTCATGCAGGTGGTTATGGCCACACCGCACTATTGCTTGAAGGCCACCTTCTGCAGGCAAGCCAGACAAAGCCGCAAAATAACCCTCTGAAAGGAAGCCTGTGTTCATCACTGCAAGCCCAACTGAGCTCTCCCACAATCAAAAAGCAAGTTCTCACTGTGCTACCTTCCCACTGATTGAACTAACTGCAAGGATCATAAATCCCACTAAATATTATAGTGGGATTATATATATATAGAATACTATAGTTCAGCAACATACATTGTCCTCAATTCAAAAAAGTTAAGAGAGACATCTGCAAATTTCACTGCCACTGAAAGAATATACAATACTAACTAGAGGAGAAGGGTTTAAAAGTGCTGGGATTTCTCGAATGGCACAGAAGTATTCAAAAATCCCTCTTTAGCAGACAGCTGTGTGAGGAAGGAACTTGAGTGTCCTACTATCTTTCAAGATATCTTTCTTTCTTCGACAGGCTGAGAATGTTGGGTCTGTTCAGCCTGGAGAAGAGAAGCTGCATGGAGACCACAGAGCAGCTTCCAATATCTGAAGAGGGGCAACAAGGATGCTGGAGAGGGACTCTTCCTTAGGGACTGCAGTGACAGGACAAGGAGTGATGGGTTTAAACTGCAACAGTGAAGTTCAGGTTAGATATAAAGAAGTTCTTTCCTGTGAGAGTAGTGAGACCCTGGCACAGGTTGCCCAAAGAAGTGGTAAATGCTCCATCCCTGGCAGTGTTCAAGATCAGGCTGGACAGAGTCTCGGGCGACATGGTCTAGTGTGAGGTGTGTCTGCCCACGGCAGGTGTTGGAACTGAGTGATCTTAAGATCCTTTCCAACCCAAACCATAGATTCTATGATTCTACGAAGATACCAAACTGTTAAGCATTTAGCTCCAGCATAATTTCCTGGTTTTGAAAAACACAGACTATAAATCAAAAAAAAAAAAAAAAAAAAAAAAAAAAAAAAAAAAAAAAGACCTGAAATAACTTGTACTTTGCAATATTTAAAATTGTAGAGCCAAATTCTGGTCTTCATTACCGTGGTATGGCTGAAGTACTCATTCACTCAATGAGCTTTCCATATTTACAGTTGTAGGTATAGCAACATTTGGTCCAGAGCATTTCATATTAACTATAACTCCAAAGCCATGTTTATTTTTCCTTCACTTTCCCTTTAGCTTTCTTCCATCAGAACTAAACATGAAACTTAGAGGAAAGAAAAAATGCATTGACAGAAATATGAAATCTTCTAAGCTAATTTAAATGTTACTAAAATATATGTAAAAGCATGTTAACTAAAAAGAAGAAATAAAAAAAAAAGCCACTTCTGTCAGCATATCTCTGCTGAAAATTAAAAGAATTCAGTGGAGTTTAGTAGTTGTAAACTGGATCTCAGATCACACTTCTACACTGCTAGGTTAGGACAGAATACCAGGAGTCAATTATATGAGGGAAATTTCACATGTTTTCTGTTTGGAGAGGAGGAAAATGCATATAAAAACTGATTTCCGATTTTGGTTAGCATTTTCAAGCCTAGAGTTCCTAAATATATAATGATACATTTATTTTACAGGCTATGACAATGCATTTTAGTCAATGAATAAATAACCACATCTCTCAAAAATATAACGCAATCCTAGATTGGAAGAGAACCCATGTAAGAATCTAGACATTTCAATCATATACTCTCAGCAAAAAATATCATAGCTTTCATTTCATGATCTCCAAAGTGAAATAAAAATCTGTGATATATCATTCTTATTAATACTGATATGCATACTAGACACATGAATCAAATTCTGATGCCTTTATACTGCATTATATATGCTTTTCTACAATCTTTTAGCTGATGACCAACTGCAGCAATGATCCAAACCCAAAGAAATTCTCTATATAGTCTTACTCCAATAGCATAGATTTACTCAAATCCATCTAGTAACATTAATGCAAAGGCTAGCTATGTAAATATTAAGCCATTCACACACACTGAAAATGGAGCTGCATTGTTCCACATAAGTAGAATGTTTTGTCCCATATCACTCTAAGCAGCCAATGGGTATGTCAACAAATTTATATTTAACCATATGAAACACTTGATCTCCTGTTTCTTAGCACACTATCAACTTCCACTCACAGTATCTTACTAGTAATTTAAATCTGTTGCTGTCACAAATCATTTGACAAATTCTGTGTCGAATTCATTTCATTGATAGACAATTACCTGGATGCTATTTTACTAGAAATTTTGCAGCAAAAACTCCTGCATACTTGTGAGTGCTTCCTCAGAAATTCCTTTTTGACTTACACAGGCTAGTGAGTTATCAGGCAGGTTTCTAACCATCCTTTCCTATATAAAGCTGTATTGAGAAGCAGTTTATGGGTCAAATCCACGAGAACTTTCCCATTACTATGTATCTCACACAGTACTTCCTGTCTTACTCATTTCTTAAGAGGTCAGACATCTAGAGCGATCTTATCACAGATGCATGCAGTGGTACTCAGCAGCCTTGGAATATATACAGATTGAAAAGACACTAGTCACTGGAGTTCTTTTGAGTGAATTTGATTACTCCTTAAAAGATAAGCAAGGAAGTCAGAATGGACAACTGTCCTTATCTAGAAGGTTCCTCACCTTGAATTTTCTTCTATTCTACACAGAACGTGCTGCAAACCACTTAGAAGCTGCAATTAGAAATTAATATATAGCCCTGAACCTTTTTAGATGGTCTATACCAAACTTCTCTTTCATAGAATCAACTAGGTTGGAAAAAACCTTTCAGCTCATCCAGTCCAACCCTTACCCCAGCACTGCCAAGGCCACCGCTAACCCATGGCACTGAGGGCCTCGTCTCCGTGGTGTGTGAACACTTGCAGGGACGGTGACTCCAGCCCTGCCCTGGGCAGCCTGTTCCAATGCCTGAGCACCCTCTGGGGAAGAAATTGTTCCTGATCTCCAATCTAAACCTCTCCTGGTGCAGCTTGAGGCTGTTTCCTCTTGTCCTGTCACTCGCTCCTTGGGAGCAGAGACCAACCCCACCTCCTGTCACGCAGTTGTAGAGAGCGATAAAGTTCCCCCTTGAGCCTTCTCTTCTCCAGACTGAACCCCCCAGGTCCCTCAGCCATTCCCCATCACACTTGTGCTTCAAATCCTTCACCAGCTCCATTGCCCTTCTCTGGCCCCATTCCAGCACCTCAATGTCTCTCTTGTAGTGAAGGGCCCAGAGCTAGACACAGGATTTGAGGTGCAGCCTCTCCAGTGCCCAGTGCAGGGGCACAACCACTGCCCTGGCCCTGCTGCCGCACTGGTGCTGATACAGGCCAGGAGCTGGTGGCTTCCTGGCTTCTGGGCACAAGCTGCTCATGTTCAGCTCTGTCAATCAGCACTCCCACCATCAACACCTCTTTCTATGAACTGTACAGCAAAGCATTTTTAGCTGCAATTAAAGGTGCTGGGTGACTAAGGACCAAACAGTTCAAAACATACATTTATTGAAGATAGGGTATAGACAGGAATCAACCATCCGCATTTTCAGAAGGAAGGACTTCACTGTCAGGCCTCAAAGCAAAACTCCCCAGGACTGACAGGAAAGTGACTGTGGTAACAACTTCTGGTTACAAAATTCATTCTCATAAAAAACTGTTCAGGGGATGACTCATTTAGACTAAAATATTTTTTCCTTTCTACTCAAATTCCTAATAAAGCATGTAAGTTGAAATCCTATTAGATTTAGATTTTGATATGGTACTTTCTGGGTCTTGCTCTCTTAAGTTTATGAGAGCTCAGGCCCAATGAGCCTTCCCTAATTTAAGGCTATGTTCACCTGCATAATTTATAAGATGCTCCCAGACTGCGCACTGGGGGGTCATACTTTAAAAGCAAATAATAACAAAACTCAAAGGGGGGGGGGAAGCTGGTATTCCTTATGCATACACCTTAGTAAAGTGAGTGTGCGACTGTTTGCTGTACTGTTAAGACTTTCGGTAATTATGGGTTTTCCCTTTTTTGGATATAGTAAACATTTTTATAATAAACAGTAGTATGTGTCTTTCAGAGATAATAAACAGATAACTTTGAGCCATCATAATTATTCAGCAATGTTCTTCTTTTGATTAAAGTGAAAATTTATCAGTGATGACTCCACAAATAACCTGTTTTAGCTACAAACAGTAACTTGTAAATGGTGAGATACAACTCTGGAGTAGAAAAGAGCTTACTCTGGCCCAGTATAAAGAATTATCAGCAAAATTAGGAAAACTAATGTTTTTAAATTACTATTACTTTACTTCATATTTTTTTCCATGGAAATATGCTTCATTCTGCCAGTAATCTGTTCCAACGGAACCAACGCAAAACTAAGAGCGTTGAAACATTAATCTTCAATGCGAAATGAAGCGGTTTTTCAAAGTTTAGTCCAGTTTTATTTCACTGTGACAGATCATTTAAAGAGTAGAAGCTATTATAGCCTGGTAAGATAAAATATGCATACTTGGTGGGTACTTATGAAGGGACTCCTTATATTTGTGGACAAGGCTTTTCAAAATAGGCTGGATGTTAGATTTCTAGGTATATATTTGGAAATCTAAAAACAAGGTACTGGCTGCTCCACAGCTTTTTGAAACTATGCTACCTATTAAAGGCATAACAGCCTACAGTTATTTAGTTTATCTACTTTTCTTGAAATTTTGAGTCGTCGTAAGTGCTCATTCTAAGGACCCTCCATGTATTCTATAGGTGGGTAAAAATAACTTATGATGAAGGTTTCTAACTCACACACATTAGACAGTCCAAGGCTTAATGAATATAAGAGGTGAAAATATTTTCATAAACAAGAACAACTAATGTGAAGGGGTAACTATTCTTCAGTTTCTGCTGTTGACCTCTCAGAACAGTGCTATGAGAACAGAAAAAGGGAGAAATGTTTTTCTTTTAAAAACAGTCTTCAATACAGATGGTGTCTAAGTTTTATACAGCTTCATTTAGCTTCCAATTGTCAAGCTGTTTCAGCAGTTCTCCTACTGTGAAACCTGGTAACTTTTCCCCTCCTTGCATTCCTTCTCAAAGATTATTAGCCCAGTTTCTGATTCTATCAACAATTAGCAAGCATTTAGTTTACCAGCTAGACCTAAGTTTGCTAAAGCAGAAAGAATAATAAATGTTGCCCCTTTGCCAAATTATCAACAAGGAAGTCTTTACTAGAAGTGTTAGGATCTGGATTTGTTAGACTGTTAGCTTGTTGATCTTTAAGAGACCAGACAGGACCCATTTATTACTAGAAATGTGTGCTATTTCTAAGTGGTAGGAATACTTTTGTTATTTTTATCCTTACAAATTTTTATTTATATGTAAAATAAAAACAGTGATACTTGTAATTATTATTATCTGTACTTGCCAATTTACTATGTACTTCATCTGTTAAGCATTAGTACAGAGCAGGAATTCAAAAGCATGTCATGCTCAAAATGCTTCATTGAGCTTCCTAGTTCTTAGACAGGCCTCTATTAGCTTCCCACTGCAGGCTCTGGTCTCTCTATCCCAAGCAATTCCCTGTAGTTCTGCCATAGGTGTCTAACCATCAGAAGAGGCTCAGGCAGGCTACCGGGCTAGCTCTGGGCAGATCTGCACTTCCTCACAGGATTTTGGGATTGGCAGTCTGAGAATTGCCTGTCTCCCAACTCTCTACTGAGAGCCCAAACATGGAACAGAAGACTGTTCTCGGAGCAAGCATCCAAAAGCACTAGCTGTGCAGTGTCCTTTGAGAAGGTTCCAATACTTTTCATAACCAAAGGACTTTTCAGAACTGGATAAAATGAACTCCCATTTTTGGGGCTGCAAAACTGAGCTACAGAGCATCTTTCAGATACAAAAATGGAACCAACTAAGCTGCCTAAAGTAATTACATAGTGCTCCTGAAAATCAAGCTGGTTTTTTCATAGGTACCTAAATATAAATTTGTGAGATTAAGGGAATATCTATTTCCCATGTATATGTTTCTAGATACATACTTCAAGGTTGGTTTTAGCTGTTAAAAATTTTCCTACATATTAGCTTTCAGATGAATTAAGTAATTCAGATCTTGGCTAGTGACATTTCTAGAAGAAGGTGTTACTGCAGGGCTTTCATATTTAATGACTTCAAGAACTAAAGATTATCCAGACGCATACAGGAATGCTTTAAATGGCCTATGGTTGGCTAGTTCACCAGCAATTGGCTTGTATGAAGCTGCTAAGAACTAGCTACTTCTGCTGTTTCCACAAAAATTTTCACTGACTTCCTATGCTGCAAAATCTGCTCCATACATAATAGTATTTCAAAGACAATAGTGAGAGTCCATGCATATACAGGATGCATTTTTGGTACTAACTACTAACTGTATCTCTTTTTAAAGATCTATCTGTAACACCTGCACAGTATAAACCTTGTCACTTGTTCAGCCACACCGACCACAATCAACCACTAAGGACCTGATCCTGATTCCATAAAATGTTTCACTTGTTACACACAAAAGATTTGACTAGTTTATCATCTGGTGCAGACCTGTATTGATCCATCATTTTACAATATTTTAACATCTGTCTCAATACTTCAGTGGAGTTATTCCTATTTTACACCACATCAGATTATACCAGAACTGCAGTCCAAGTGTCTATGTGGAGGCCTCTGCTAAAGATTCAAAAAGTTCTTTTTGTACAGACAGAGAAGACAGTACTTCCAACTGTGAAAATCAGAAAAATAATTACTAAATTCTTCGAGTATCCTATTTCTATTACCATATCAAAAAAGAGACACAATCTAAAAAATGATCACTACCATAGGAGGAAATAAGGTGTTCCCTCAGCAATTAAACTTGAAAGAAATTGAGCCCACTTAAAAGCTTTGTCAATCAACATATTTAGTCAGAAATAACCCAAACAGACTTCAAAAATATCTTCTACTGATTGGGAGTTTTCAAAAGTGGAGCATATTTTCAGCTATAAGCAACAAAAAAAAAAAAAAAAAAAAAAAAAGGCAAAACAAGACTGACAAGTGGTGCCATTTAAAGTAACCCTATTTAATTTGATAAACAACTAAATGATTTTTTAAAAATCATACAAGTAAAAACTTTGACTGTATTTTCACTAATGCCAAAGGTATTGCCTCCCTTTTGAAAGCAATGCAAAGAAATTGGATTCGATTCCGTATCCTACTGATATTAGCAGGAATTACACAGATCACAAGATTGTAAAACCTTGACTATTTTTTTTACATATATATAACCTATGTTTGATCAGGTTACTATGATAATCTGAGTAAAAACACAGGTAAGGGACAGAGTAGGTAAAACTTAGACTGCAATCATACTTTAACAACGTGACCATAATTTGACTCAAGTTAATTTGTATTGTAGACAAAGCTTAACTGCCAGTGACATTATTCATAGCAGGATCAGGATCTTCATTTCTTTAATCATCTTATAATACAGCTTTCAATCTGCTTTGCAGCAAACACTTCGCTTCCGTAATATCAGACCTGCCAAATAACTTCTATTTCACATACTGTATGCATTAACACTTTGACATACAGTGAAGCCCCAGACCTAGAATTTACAAAGGTTTTTATAATCCCTTATGTGTGATAATGTTCTAAAAAGAATTTAAGTTCTGCCAGATTCTACTACTATTGTAATAGCCAGGTCAACAATTAATCCTTACATTTACAGTCTGTAAACTTGGTACAGTTACAAGCCTTGCAACAGGCATGTGTGTTCACCTAATTCCGTTTAAGCCACTGCTCTCTATTGTGTCCATCCAGATGGCAAATCTTTAGAGACTTCGCATTCTTAGAACATCAGAGATTTCTCCCAAGCTCTGCTTAATTTATTCCTCCCTATTATCAACAAATACTCAGAACAATGATAAATTAACCAGTGTTGGGAGGATTTCTGCTGAAAAGCAGCAGACAGCTCTACAGAGAAAAGAAAAGCAACTTCTAAATCTTGCTGGCAGATGGAAACCCTACTGTTCACCACCGTACAGAACAAATCCAGGAGAAACATAATTGCTCCAGTGCGATCTAGGTATAACTTCAGTAGTATTGTCATGGCTCTTTTATTACGCTACAACCTTGTTAGAATTAAAGGCCCTATCTGGAGGAGCCCAAATCACTTTTGGCAAGACACTTGTAAAACTGAGTATGACAACTCCTTTCCAACATTTTCCAACTGCTACAGACACCAATATTGCCAACAATGCCTTTTTTTTTTTTTTTTTTTTTTTCCTCAGTGAAAACACCATAGCACCAGGAAAGGTCTTACATCAAAGACTTTTTTCTAGTGACATTCCAATAATAGCTGCTAGGCAGAGTATTATTTCAAGCCAAAAACACTGAGTATTTGTGGATATTCTATACGTATTTATATGCAATTACAGTTGTAAACATATAAACAAAACTGAAGTTAAGAAACTTCTTTTCTGCAGAGCTAATAAAAAGACAGTTTTCCTGCAGCCATAATAGCCCTTTCTGGGATCCTTGTAAAGTCTCCTTCTAAATTAAATGCAAAGATTCATGCTCCAGAGAATCCATAACACATACCAATCATTTTTTTATGTCAGATGTCTGTTGCTGAACTTGAAATAATCATTTTACGTCGGAAAAAATTAAAAAAACAAACAAACAAACAAAAAAACCCCTAAGTTCTATAGCAAAACAGACATATGCATGGTGGTCTCTCTGGCACTGTACTAGGAAGACTGGACCCTTTCACCTGCTGATCCCTGGGACTCAGAAAAATTTCAGCTAGGTCTACCAGCTGAATCTAGTAAAATCGCTCTTTGATTGTATCACTTTTGCTCATTTTGTGAATATCTGAGAAATCTCTGTATGTTCTCTTTCTGAAGTTTAATAACATTTTGTCAAACTAAAATCAACCCATACGGGTATTTTAATATAAAATAAAGGAATGAAAAATTTATATTCTTTTTCAACCTTGAAAGTGAATTGATCAGCTAAAATCAGAAGTGCTTTATATTACTAACAGTTCTGAGAAGAGATTCATGATTTTGTAGTTTAAAACACCTTTTTGTACCGGTTTAGACTGACATATTAAATAGTTTTCACTGAAAAAACAGATCTGTATCTTCACAGTGTAACCTGCTAAGCAATTACAAATAAGTAAGTGTTAAGTATGCATGCACAAAAAAAACCCTCTCCTGCCATCACTTAGTGCACCCATTTCTGCATTCCTTCTGCACCTAGAACTCCCACTAGTTTCCAAGCCTGTGCGTGGAAGCACAAGGAACCTTTGTATTTCGTAAGATGACTGTAAAAAGTATCTATTCCATACTAGAAATAAATCTGCTTGTCATTTACACGGAAGGTCCAACTTGTATTTTCTAGATATAGCTTCATAGCATCATTTTCAGTAAGGATACTTAAATATTTTTGCACTCAGATTGAGAGATGGATTTCCATTAGCTTGAAAAAAGCTTATAAATAATAAAAAGATGGAACTTTCATTTCTTTGCACATGAAAATTAAATCAGCATCACAATAGTACATTGATGCCAGGCCCTTACAAAAAAAAAAAAAAATTAATACTGTTGAAGCCATGCCATTTCAACTTAATGAGTTTATTCATTCCAAACACATTACCAAAATGTTTAGTATTAAAGGTGAAGAAGGGGAAAGGAAATCAAAGGATGTCTTTTAAAATATTGAATTTTGTTTACTTTAGCCAAGTCATAAAGCAAAAATATTTCTAGAAAGAGCTGCTTAAGAGCTGGTGGGCACTGAGCTGACCACATGAGTCACTAGTTTTCCCATTCAGTTATTTCTCACTTCTCTAATATTTTCTGTCTAAAGAAGAAATACCTCAAGAACCCAATCAGGTCTTCACACCCCCTTTCTTGGTACTATGAAAGACACCTCATACTTCTCTTTCTTTTTTGTGTTAAATAAAGAAACTTGAAAAAAAGTCAAGAATTTTAGGAATCTTTTGAGGTTTCTCTACATGGAATGAATTCTGCTGTCTTAAAAAGAAGTCACTGCCATACGATTAACACTTTATATGAATATCCCATGCAATTTTATTGACATAGGGGTAGTTCATGAACAGACAATTGAAGAATATAGGATTTATTTTAAGAGAGTTTACAAGGGCAAAGTTTCATATTTTACCCAGCATTTTCATTTAGTCATACTGTTTACCTACTTTAGTATGCTATTTTATTTTATTCCTCAGTATTTTCCCTCTCCTACTTTCAAATATTAATCATTATGTCCTGTTTTATCTTTTAACTACTTTAAATAAGATTAAAATACATAAAATATGATTCATAAATATCTCCCTTGTACTCCATTAGGGAAATTAGGTCAAGTTCTACTCCCTCTGTAGTCAATGGAAAAACTCTTACTGACTTCACTAACAGATCAAGCCCTAAACACACAGCTCTCTGTTGTTTCTAAGCAAATGCCACACTGTATTTCAGAAAAGTTCAAGAATTAAGTTCTTTTCAGAATGCTTCTACAAACATAAGAAGCCTGTAGTTTTATGTTGCTGAAATGTGCTTTATACATAAGACTAAGGAAAAAAATTTTTAATATAGCTTTTTAATAGTTACCAAAACCAAATTAGTTTGCCTACTGTTGCCTAATATATTTCCATAAGTACCAGATAATTTCTGTTGATTTTTCCTGGGCTACTAGGGTTTAGAGTTTAACTTTTTATTTGCATCCAATCTATTACATGAAAATAACATACATAAATCCTACTTAATTAGGTCAGTTCTACTGTGAATGGTCATATAAAAAGCGGCATTAAAAAAAATATTTATTGTGTCTTTGCGGACAGCATTGCTTCTTGAAGAAATTCTGCTTCAACATAGTAACGAGGAGCCGAATCCTTGAAGCTCTGTGAGGTTAATTCACCCTGGAGCCTGTGGAATTGCAGCAGGGATGAAATGTGATCCCTTCCAAGCCCTGTCAGAAATGGGGCCAGCAGACGGCAGAAGCCCTGATGGATCTGACACCGTCAAGGCTGCATCCAGGTATGAAGGGCTTGAATGGAAACTTATCACCCTGCGCTCCCTCTTGGACGTCTGTTAATTCAGAAAGTGGGAATCCAGATCAAGAAAATACCCCGTTAAAGTAATAAACGCATAAAAATTAAACCTTTCTTTCAGAGAGCTAAACCGCTTCATGGACGAAAAATAAAAAGCTCAAACCCAGACAGACTGGCCCCCAGATGCTCCTGCGGGCTCTGGCGGCAAGAAGGGATGGAGGGAAGAAGAGAGACAGTAGCATTTCCAGGAGAGGAAAGCACTCCCGCCACTGCTGATCATACACTGCAGTTTCGCGAAAGTGCGAGCACATCTCGAAAAGCCGGCTCGCAGAGAGGAGCAGCGCGGGGGGCAAGAGGAGTGGTGCGGCAGGGAGGAGATGTGGGAGGATTCGTTTCTGATGAAGCTGCCGCGCTGCTGCCTGGCTCCAGTTACCATCGCGGACTGCACCCTGCCCACCAGGTCCGCGGGCACCTAAGGGACCACTCGATCCCCTCGGCGAGGCTGCACAATGGAGAGGAGGCTGGGAACGGGCGTGTGGAGCCCACAGACCGTCCGGCTGAGCCCGCCGAGCCCCCCGCACCCCACCTGCGGGTCCCCGCTACCGCCGGGAGGTGCTCTCCTCAGCGTCTGGCAAAGGGCCCCTTTCAAACGGATTTTCTCCTCCTCTCGCGTCCTGCAAAACTTTTTTGCCCACTGAAAGAAACCCTTTGCAAAGGGGAAAAAAAGGAAAAAAAAAAAAGGCGGAGAACGGAGAAAATCTTTCCCTTTTCTCGCCCCTCGGAGAAGGCAGATACTTGTCGCTCCATTTCAGCCACAACTTGCTGAGTGACAACTAAGTTCAACACAAATGAAAATCGGACGCGCACTCCACAAAATTGAGTTTAGTGCTGGAAGAGGAGAAGCCACTCTGCTCTACAAGCATTTCTTTCATTTCCCCAGCCAACGAGTGCATCCCCTTTACTGCATTAAAGCCACATCCACAGTGAAACGCTTGGACTGAAGGGGAGCCATCCCGGCGGGTCTCCGGCCCCTCGCCCTTCGCCTCCCCAGCACCGGGAGCCGCTCTGACAGGTTTCCTCTGAAACACGACCCCAGCCATGCCCTGGGTCCTTCTCCCGAGGTTGAGGGGAGGAGGGGGTGGGGAACACGATTGGACTCCCCGGCTCCCCTTTGCTTTCTTACCTCCTCTGACCTCTCCAGCCCGGAGGAGGATGGCGAAGGTGACGAGCACGGTTACAGCCGAGTCCCAGGGCCACCTTCTCGTTTTCCACCTTGTGGACCATCTCTGCATCTCCATGCTGGGCACCCACCAGTGTGAAATAAACGCGGGCACCTTCAGTTTATACCTGCTCCGTCCTTGCCACTATATTCCCAGAGATGAATTCTACTATAGAGCCATACGTGATAGACCAAAAGGGGTTTTCTTTCTCTGCCCCCTCCCTCCCTTTCTAGCTCTCGCTCGCTCTCTCTCTCTCTCTCTCTCCCTCCCTCCCTCCCTCCCTCTCTCTCTCTCTGCCCGCCTGGCCTTGCGCACGCTCCTACAACCCGTCCTCCCCGGTGCCCTGCCTTCAGACTGAAGGTAGATGCGGAGCTTTAACCCAAACGCGAAGATCACCGCATCCCCCTCAAGGCTTCATCCCCGTCAGAGGGCTGGGCAAGCGGCTCCTGGGGCCAACCCTGCAGCCCGACTGACAGGCCAGCTGCCGGGGGGAGGCCAATCGCGCGGCTCCCCCGGCCGCCACAGCACCGCCCACCGCCCTCCGCCTCGGCGACAGCACACCGACGGTTCCACGGCCGCCAGACCGTGGCACGGCGGACAGCAGCCCGCCCGAAGGCTCTTCGGGAACGGGAGCGAGCTGGGGGACACCGCTGACGCATCCCCCCTCCCCCCGGCGCCACCGCTGCCCGCTCCGACTCACCACCCCCTGCCTGGAGCATGCGCAATGCTGCCTCCCCTCAGATCGGAGGGACGGGCGGCGCCAAACGGGGCAGCGTGGGGAGGGGGCGATACTGGAAACAAGCGGGGGGAGGGTGATGTTCGGGAGGGGACATGTGCGTGAGTGGAGCCGGGGCGCTGAGGTGGAGGCCTGTTGCGGGTGTCCCTTTGCCTGTGGACACTGTCAGTTGGGACTTCAATAAAGCACTGACACTTGTGTTCCAAAGCGTTCTCCTGGAGAAACTGGCTGCTCATGGCCTGGGCAGGTGTATTCTTCACTAGGTAAAAAACTGGCTGGATGGCAGAGCTCAAAGTATGGTGGTGAATGGTGTCACATCTAGTTGGTGACTGGTCACTAGTGGTGTCCCTCAGGCCTCGGTGTTAGGGCCAGTGTTGTTTAATATCTTCATTGATGATATGGATGAGGGGATTGAGAGCACCCTCAGTAAATCTGCAGATGACACCAAGTCGGGTGGGAGTGTTGATCTGCTGGAGGGTAGGAAGCTCTGCAGAGGGATCTGGACAGGCTGCATCCATGGGATGTGGCCAGAGGGATGAGGTTCAAGAAAGCAAAGTGCTGGGTCCGCACTTGGGCCACAAAAACCCCCTGCAACGCTCCAGGCTTGGAGAGGAGTGGCTCGAAGGCTGCTCATGGGAAAGGAGCTGGGGGAGCTGGTTGATGGAGCTGAACAGGAGCAGCTTGTGCTCAGAAGCCAGGAAGCCACCAGCATCCTGGCCTGGATCAGCACCAGTGCGGCAGCAGGGCCAGGGCAGTGGTTGTGCCCCTGCACTGGGCACTGGTGAGGATGCACCTTGAATCCTGTGTCCAGCTTTGAGCCCCTCACTACAAGAGAGACATTGAGGTGCTGGAATGGGGCCAGAGAAGGGCAACGGAGCTGGTGCAAGGCCTGGAGCACAGTGTGATGGGGAAGGGCTGAGGGACCTGGGGGGTTCAGTCTGGAGAAGGCTCAGGGGGGACCTTAAGGCTCTCTACAACTGCCTGACAGGAGGTTGCAGTGTTGTGCGATCGATCTCTGCTCCCAAGGTACAAGTGATAGGGCAAAAGGAAATGGCCTGAAGCTGCACCAGGAGAGGTTCAGCCTGAAGATGAGGAACAATTCCTTCCCCAGAGGGTGCTCAGGCATTGGAACAAGCTGCCCAGGGCAGGGCTGGAGTCACCATGCCTGGAAGTATTCACAAACCATGTAGATGAGGCCCTTAGTGACTTGGGTTTGTGGTGGCATTGGCAGTGCTGGGGTAATGGACTTGAGACAAGGTCACTCAAAAGTACCACCAGTACGACACAGGCTTTGTCTAAATTCTTCAAGAATCTACTTGTTTCATTTCCTTGGCACAGAATACTTTTTGCAGAGATCTCTCTTTTTAATTCAAGCAAGACATCATATTTCTAGAAACCCTTCCATAGCTTGTAAACGGCATGTCAGAGCCGAGGCTTTAGATAAACAGTTCTCATAGAATCATAGAATAGTTAAGGTTGGAAAGGACCTTAAGATCATCTAATGCCAACCCCACTGCCTTGGGCAGGGACACAACACACTAAACCATGTCACCACCGACAACTTCGTCCAACCTGGCCTTGAATACGTATGAGCAGTGTCCTACAAAAATTAAGAATATTTTGTCTTCAAGGAATGATTCCTCAAATAATATTTAAGCTTATTTCTTTAAACTGCTGTGAATTAAAAATTTTGTTTACTTTCCGTTACTTCACAGTTCTTCTGGACTAAAATAAACCCAGTAGAAGGGTACCAGTTGGTCCACTCCTGCTTGCTCATGGCACAGTGTTGGTGCTAAGTTGGCAGGAATCATGGAAGGACAGGTGCCATGAGATGTACCTTTACTGTACATAGAAGTTGGATGACATTCACTGTTATCTAGATTGCAGGTCTCTGTCAACTCTGCTGACCACTTATCACTACCATTATTCACGACTGTTTCCTATTAATCCATTCCTATTGCATATTCCCTTTCTGAGGTCTCTCAGCTAAAGGAACAGAAACAGCTGTCAAATTACTCAGTATTGCCAAAGCATCCTGTCTGTTCCAAAGAATTAGCTAGGTTTCAGCATGCCCCACTGGGTTCATATCTCATTCTATATTGCTATATACGGCCAAAGTTTTCTGAAGAAACAAAAACCCAAACTCAGCACGTGAATTTTCTGTTCATTCCTGCTTCTATTAGCCACGTTGTAGCAAGCACTTGGAGTACGTACATTTGATAGCGAACTTTCAGCTTTCCAATGTAGAGTGCTCGTTGCCCCAGCAAGGAAGTGAGTTAGTAAATATTGCACCAGACAGCATTTCTGAGGTTACAAAGCTTATATCGGGAAGGTATTTAAGGAACTGGTTAAAAAAAGTCTATACCTCTGTGTATTTGTAATATTAAACCAAACAAAAAACCTTTTTAAAAAATTTACTAGAATTACTAATCAAAATATGGAATTTGTGAATATTTCTGACTTGATTCCTCTGCCCAATTTTCCCACCTACTTGAAAGGTCAACATTAATGTTAGGCAAGTTGTTATATATTTTGAGATAGCCTGTAGTTTTTGCAAGCGCATTTGATATAATATCTGCAACTTAAAATTGTGCCTCACCTGATTTCTGCAGTATAATCAAGCAGTTACATATTTGGAGCACTGCAACTACTACACAGTCATGAAATACTCTGCTGCAAAAAATTAAACATCACCAGAAGATGAAAGAGTGGGTTTGGATTACCTTCACATTCATGGACTGAGAACGCAATTCATTCAACAATTTTTCCTCTCAGTCAAGTAAGAAAAAAAACCTAAGATAACTTCCTAAGTTTTGCTTTTTTAAGTACCAGTTGCTGATTTGTCTAGGTAGAGCAACATATTTTGTTTAGTCTACAGGTCGTCTTCTGGGCAACTATTTCGAGAACATATCACAATAGTTACCTGAATAACTATTGCACACCAGAGGCTGTAAGAGAAAAAAATAGCCCTTCCACTTACTGTGATGAACAGGATAATAACAGTACAAAACAAAGTTATACAATAATACTCTCAAATAAGTATTATTATGGTTACCAATCAACATGTTTTAGTTGTAAATTTATCATGATCCCTGCCAAACATTTAACAAATTGATCCAGAGTTAAAATACTGACAGTGCCTCAGGTGACTTAATCAGGTTTGAAAATGTGACTCAAGTTCGTTGCTTAGCTGGCAAATTGTATTCTTTCCTATACGTTTAAGGTACATCATGTTGTATTACTATCTTATAATTCAAGTAAAACCACTTTGGGCAAGTGGCCAAATTCCTTCTGAGTCTGTAATGTCCACAAGACACCTCAAATATTGTGATTTCACACGCTTCAAAAGATGTGACACCATGCAAGGAAGCTCACTCAAAAGTACCACCAGTACGACACAGACCCTACAAAATGCAGAAACAAGCTATCCTTTTTCATATTAACTCCTACTTAGTGACCACATCCCAACTTCACAGAGCAGGTTTTGAGACCTGTACGTGCTGTAACTTCCAGGAACTCACCTAGAAAACTCTCATTTTGTCTTCACTTAAAACTCATGAATTGTGTTACTCAAGAGGAGTCAAGTCAACGTGTGCATAAACTATATAATTTGCTGATTCCTCTTCCTGTTTCCTTTCCCCCCCCTTTTTAGCTAATGCTTACCCAGCCTGTTTGTCCTCCCTTGTGTCTTTTCAAAATTGCACTCGTAAGTCACACGATAAATCAACAATACCATCACCATCATCTTCCTTGTGTCATAACTGTAGTAATTCTAATTTCAGTTCTTAGGTGGAAGTCCCTTTTCCAACATACATGCTTTACTTCAGACGTAATTAGAAGCATGAGGCAGCTTTTCTGACTTAATTCTGAGGAATCTGGCATTGACTGCGATTGGCCTTCTGTATGTCAATTATGTGTTTGCAAAATTAAGACCAGACTAAGATAATCCTTGACCAAGCAAAATGCCAAAAATTAATTCCAGAATCCATAATAAATCCAAGTCCACTTAACAGCAGTCATCCTCATCTCTTTAGGAACCTCTTCTTCTATTATAACAACAAAGAAATGAAAGCAATGGCAACAACCAATAACAGTGGATAGATGTCAGAGCAGCCTGCTATCAGAAGCATTTCTCTGACTCCGCTTCATTCTTCTGCCACGTTCATTTGTGCAAGCAGTGACAAGAAGTAGAAGAAAAAGCAGAAAATCAGCATCCACCATATCTTACGCAGGTGCTTCTGATTATATTAGGTACAGACACAATTTACAAACTTGGGGCATGTTTTGAAGTTACATCTGTTTTGCCGTTGAAGTCTAGTCCAAAGAAAATAGTTTACCCTACCAGACAGCACCTCATGCAGATCTGAAGTCAATGTATACTACCACATTTTCACCATTAATTCTTCAGTCAGTTAATGAGTTCTACCTAAGAAGCCCTCAGAGATACAAAAGGGCAGATGACATTAGCCCAGGGCACAGAGCCCAGGCCAAGCCCTAACCAACGACAGCTATGGCTGCCCACTGCTGTCTGCCACATGTCTGCCGGAGCTGTGGAAAGCTGGCACAGCTGCTCTGGCTGTCACAGAGGGGCTCAGTCAGTCCTGTCTGGGAGGGCTTCCTCTGCTCCAGCTCTACTGCTGCCCTCCCTGACTGCCAGCAGCATGCCATCTCCTCTTCCCCCCCATCAGCCTTGGCCTGTGTGCTGAAACAACTGGAGGTACGTTTCCAGTACCATGAAAGGAACTGAATCATAAGTATGCAAAAGGATAGAAGAAATCATAAGTTGCTACTTTTTGCTTTATATTTGGTTACAGAGCGTTAAGCACAGACATTACTCCCCACCACCTCCCCCTAAAAGCCCCAGAAGATTCATTCTCTGAATGTCTGACAGGAATTGAATGTCCATATGTTGCAAAGAACCTTGCTTGTAAGTACATTCATATTTATTGTTTCCATTACTAGTAATTAAACACATCAGTGGTTTATATGTTTATTTTTCTAAATGTAAGTCATCCTTTCAGTTGAAGATGGGAAGTGTATGCTTTTATTGTTAGTTTCCATGTATCTCAGATACATTGACTTGGCGTAAAGTACTTTGCTTCTAGCTTCACACAGGTGTTGATGCCTTCTAAAACTTGAACTTTTTTCTCCGAAAAAGAGGTATCTTGCTGTATTCACTTGCAGTGTTCACTTGCAATATTCACTTGCAATGTTCACAACACGGAAGTGAATATTGCAAAATCAATGGCTGTCTTACAAGTCATCACCCAACACCTTTTCTATGACTTTAATTCTTTTGATTTATCTAGATGGGTATTTAATCCTTGTTTCACTTCTGGTACAGGTCTAAGTTTTCTAAGCTTTTTTCTGTTGTATGATTAATATTGGGGGAAAAAAAAGAGTTGTACTGCTTCGGTGAAGTGAACTCTTGTAAAAAAAGATGTCTTACAAACAGAGATTGGTGGAATTAGATCTCTGGTAGGGAAAATGCTAATGAGCTGCTTTTTGTAGTTTTAAAGGGAGAGAAATATATGAACGCATGCATATAGATAAAATAAATGACTATTTCTTTCCATGATTCAGGAAGATAGAATCATGGAAAATACACCATTTGCTGCTACCAATAATAGCTCACAGCTTCACTGAACTCCCCCAGTTCCATTGTCTAAGGTTTTGAGAAATGAAGGCAAGGCTTTCTCTGTGACTCAGCAAACTTTTGGGGCTAAGGAATAGCTCAATGTCCATTGATTAGGGAGGACAGATGACAGTAAAAGAAATTTGATGCAGAACAGCACAGTTAGTACTCATTAGCTCAGGTACCAAAAGGCTACTAGTATTACAAGAATGCATCGTCTTTTGTTTTGTTAATACTCACTGGTTACCCAGCTATGTATTACAGTTGAGCTTGAGAAGATTTCACCTGGGGAGCCTGCATTATCAGTTGATGTTGCGTGAGATGCAGAGATAGTAATAAGGATTAGTCTCTTAGTTTCATGTTTGCTGTGGTTATTAGTCTGGTTATGGTTGCAATTTAGGAAAAGAAGGGTGAAGAACCCTCCCCATGTGGATTCTCTGTGCATCAAAGGGAGAGGAAAGAAATTAGTGTTATCAGAAACTAATGCATTATTTTGGGTACGTTTGTGGGGTTTTGGGTGGTTTTGTTTACTTAGTCATAATGGAGATCAGGATTGTTCAGATAGTTTATTCCTTAATTCTGAGCTGTCTGTGAGAGAAGATGAGGGCATGTGTTCTACCCCCCTTGCTACTTTTATGCACACCTCCACATCCCACAGTTGCCTTCCTTCACATGTCCTACTCCCCAACCCTCCTTTTTATCATTGTGCATCTATATTGTTATGAGAGGAAAAGTAACTAACTGCATTTACATAAAATCTGTCCACAATTAAGGAGCACGATTTTTTTCATTACCTTTGTTCTTTTGATAAGTCTGATAAAATTTTAATGCTCTGTGAAGTTCCTCTTTTCCTGCTTTTACATAGCCTTAAGATATGCGAAAGTAAACACTGTTCTGATGCTGATATGGATGACCTGTTTGAGGACCTACAGCATCCTGTATGACTGGGATGTTAGCTTCTCTGTGGATTGTGAGTCCATAGGTCCACACATTTGTGAATGGAAGATTTTCTGACTGGAATTGTTCTGGGAATGTATCACAGTATCACAGTATGTTAGAGATTGGAAGAGACCTCAAAAGATCATCTAGTCCAATCCCCCTGCCAGAGCAGGAACACCTAGATAAGGTTACACAGGAATGTGTCCAGGCGGGTTTTGAATGTCTCCAGAGAAGGAGACTCCACAATCTCCCTGGGCAGCCTGTTCCAGTGTTCCGTCACTGTGCTGTGTGTTTGACCTCAGGTTAAAAGAGAAAATTAAAACTCCATCAGCTTATGAAGTTCACTGAAGAAAAGCAGCAATCCCTATCTTCCCTGGTCATATTGACTTTGTTGGATCGTAATCATGACCGTCTTGTAGCATAGTCTGATCTTTCTGCACCTCCCGTGGTAGAGAGAAAAATATTGCTGAAATAGCATTTTACAGCATATAAACAGCATATAAACAGCACAGCATTTCCATTCTGTTCAGGAAGCAGCAGGATGTATCAAGTATCATACAGTATTGCCAGCTCAGCTTGGTAATTCAGATGAAGTTTTTGGAGCTTATTTCAGCCAAACTCCTTAATCTTTCAAGGGTCACCTACTGATACTTTATAGCACAGCACAGTGTAATTCATACAGCAACCCACCATTCCTTTTTTATTTTCATGTGTTTCTTCTTGGGATCATAACCTGTTGTAATCATAATTACACTTAATTCAAGGAAAAAATATATAAACAATTAGTGTCATGTAATATGTCTCCTAGAACATAACATATTAAGAATACCAAAATTTTCCTCATTTAAGACAACTGAAAATGAGACATACATATTTGAGGTAGGGATTAGCTTCTCAATTCTGTGTAGTTTTTAGATATTGCCATTACACACCAGAACTGTAAAAAATCTCCAGTTTGATTGCTGTTTCTGAATTTATTCAATGGCCAGCTAAAACTTTAATTGTAAGTCTGTTGTGGTTCAGCAACAAAACACTTTCAAATATTTGCCTTTAATTGCTGGTATCTGGTTCTCTCATTTGTCCTTTCCAACCCTAACTATTTTATAATTCTATGATTTGCTTTTACAGTCTGAGACTTCCTTTTGCTGCAGACCATTTGAAACAGTTATGTGGGCTAGGAGAACTGGCAGGGGACAGTTTGGACAGGCTCAGTTATTCTCATTGCCAACTGTTTATCTTACTATCAGAATATCCCTGATGCTTTTATCAGTTATGTTCTTGAAGCAGTGGGCTGAGATCTACATGCCACAGTCCATTTTTAATTATGACTTGTGACAAATTAAGAATGCAGATATTTGACTATAAAAATCGTCTTACAGTCCCTTTTCTGCATTGTTTTGTGGCATTGTTTTGTATTGGGGAAGTACCGGTGGCCTATCTAATGCACAAGGAGGCAGCGCAGGCACAGGCTAAAGGTCTGCATGTATCACACACTTGTACCATCTTAGTTTCTGGCAACACTAATACTACCAACCTCGCAATTCCTTTTAACTGGGGGAAATTAAGACAGGGAGAGAACTAAGAAGGTAAATAGCTAACAGCAAAGTAATTTATTCCTTGTCATGACAGACCTGTACTTCCTCTTCCTATACATAGACACCTTGCAATTGAATCACTTATTAAAGTACTTTGAAGTAGAATAAAAGTTTACCATGTCCTATTATAAGAAGGAATACTGAGAAAGCAAAAGTAATGTTTCAGTGAGGCCTTCTGCCCTGTCTCATGCCTGCCCTGTTTCCCAGGTTTGAGAAGACGAGGACCAAAACATAATGTGCGTATAAATAAATATAAATAAAAGAAAGATACGTTAGTAGGTTATCATTCAGTATATATATGTCTCATTATATTTAACTACGTCCCATTATATTTAACTATTATTCCTCAAAAATAACACATCCTATCAAAGGGGTTGTCACAGGACAGCTGCCTTGGAATATGACAGTGCTGGCAGACTTTATCAAGTATTTCTCCTTATCCACATCAGTTCATAAAATAATGATTATTTTCATAGTATTAGCCAATTAAAACTGAATCACATGCATTATCATGCCATGTAATAATTCTTCATTAGACATAATTCTATATTTATCACAGAAAAGAAACCCATTTGAGGAAAGTGGTGGGGTAACGTGCAGTAGCTAGTAGCTTTAAAATTAAGACATAGCAACGCTTTTAATTTGTTTTGGTGCCTTTTAATTGCTTAAGATTTCAAAACTCCATTTAGGGCTGACCATACTGTTTTGAAATGTGAGGCAGCATTCAGTACAGAGCCCTATAAAAGTCTTGGGGACCAGTCCCAGGAGGCCAGTGGAATCTGTGTGTTAAAAGCAGTTCCCAGAAGGCATTGAGTAGTTCATGTGACAGGGAATAATGAAACAAGGATTGCACTAAAACTGCCAAAGTGCCTTGAGCTTCCTTGTCCATGGGCATGGATTTCTGCAGAGGACATAAATCCTTTCTTGAAGGCAGTGTATTTACATGTCGTTTGTGCATTTGTATGGACTTTAAAAAGGCAAGTATTTTGAAAATACTATTTTAATAATTAATGTAATAAAATGTGAATATTTGCATCTGATATTGGGAGAAACAGAGGAGAATATAGCAGCTCTATGAGGACCACAAAAGAATAAGTAAATGAAGGGCCAGCAGAATATCTTTGCGTACACTTTGTCCTATTTGATCATATCTTGAAATTGTGATTCACCTTTTTTGTCTATAGTATGTGTTATACTAAATGACTAATGTTGATGGCTACTTCATTCACTTTAGTGGTATTCATATCTCCTTAACTTAAAAAAAAATACCCATATCAAACAGGGGCTCACAGTGCTTCCATAACTCTGCTACAGTCTGTCATAATATCAGCTGCTCATATTTTGAATTTTTTTTCCATGAAGTGATTATTTTTTAGACAGTAACATGAAAATTATTAACTTTATCAGAAAAAATGTCAAGTTTTTCAACGTGTGTCTTCAAAGCAGCAGTGGGTGTCCAAGCCCTGCTGTCTGCCAGGCACATTGCCAAAACTATAAAATGAGTTTCATTTGCAGATAGTTTGGACTGAAGCAAAAAGTAATAAGGTGTGCTAGCGCAGTGATAGTTGAGAAAGATGAAAACAGTAAACTGGAAAACGTACAAAATTTAAAACTCTAGCTTGATCTATCTTATTTTATTAGTATTATAGAATCATAGAATGGTTGGGGTTGGAAAGAACCTTAAGATCACCCAGTTCCAACTTCTCTGCCATGGACAGGGACACCTCACACTAGACCATGTTACCCAAGGCTTTGTCCAATCTGACCTTGAACACTGCTAGGGATGGAGCATTTACCACTTCTTTGGGCAACCCATTCCAGTGCCTCACCACCCTCACAGTAAAGAACTTCTACCTTATACCCAACCTGAGCTTCCCTTGTTTCTGTTTGAACCCATTGTCCCTTGTCCTGTCACTACAGGCCCTGATAAAGAGTCCCTCTCCAGCATCCTTCTATCCCCCTTCAGACACTGGAAGCTGCTCTGAGGTCTCCACACAGCTTCTCTTCTCCATGCTGATCAGCTTCAATGTTCTCAACCTGTCTTCATACAGGAGATGCTCCAGAGCTCCTTGCTGTCCTTGTGGGCTCCTCTGGCCTTGCTCCAACAGCTCCATGCCCTTCTTATGTTGAGGACACCAGAACTGTACACAGTAATCCCAAGTTGCATCTCACAATAGCATTGATTTAATGAGATACTATAAAATAGGCAATAAAGATATAGGGATATGAAAGTCCACATTTATATTCTTAGGTAAAGAAATGCAACTTCCATTACTTTGCTTCTTGCACTGCTATATTATTTTATGAGTTATGTGATCTGGACACTAAAGGTTAGAGTAGGAGGCTACTGATTATTAAGTTATCATAGTAATAGGTAAACTTTATACTAGATAAAAGTCTTCAGTAGATGCTAGTGAGTCCAGAATTCAATTATTTCAGTACTAAATATCTTCTGGTAATTTTAACATAAATTATGAGAATGTAAACATTTTGCTTATTTATATACAGAAAGTTCTATAGATGTAATAAAAAAAAAACCTTATACATAATGCCTTGAGATTAGATTGCTAAGCAAAACATCGGTCAGAATAAAAGAACATTGCAAAATGTAGTGCTGTAAAATTATTATAATACACGCTGCAGAATTTCTGAAATACAGTCGGCAAAATAATGAAGGTTGAAATATGCCTGTTTGTTTGTACTGCTGGAGACATTGAAAACAGGGATCATTTCTCTGTACCAGGTGTAGTATTTATGTAGATTTTCAATGGTCAGAGAAATCAAGTTTCAGACATGCATTTCCAGTGTATGTTTGCAGATTGTGAAGTGTAGAAGGTAATGTTTACTCTACTTTATGCTAAGGATTAATGTATTGTATCCAGATTCATTTCAGAGGATGACTTCAGTGATTTTCCAAAATTTATTTTACGGTCTAGTCTTCCAATTTTCCTCCAAATTGTAATCTGATATGAGAGCGAGACTGAGAACTAGTACCTCAGATAGTACCTAAGTTCCAGTCTTGCAGTAACTTTTGAAATAATCCCTTAAATTCCTACAAACCTGTGGTAAATTGCACCTAATTGAATAAGATCAGAATTTCCTGCATTTTAAGACAAATTTCTTCATGCATATAAGCAAGCATAACTATTAACTTTAGTGGATTTAAGTCAGATTATGCGAGCGCTGAATTTGTCCTGTTTGCCTTTGAAGCCTAGAGTGAATGTATTGTAGATGACAGTGTTGCAAGAAAGATGCATTTTGACAGGAATGAGAATAACGAACAGGCAGCTGGAAATACCTGGGCATGTTATGCTTCCTGGCAGACTTCAAAAGCGGTAGAGCTGCTCCCAAGCTTTGGAGTTGCCTGTGGGTCTTTTCACTGTGTTCATCTCTGTCAGGGCTGATTTTTCAGAAAGATTTTCTCTCCAAAGTGTCCTTTCCCTAATGGCTTACCTTAGCCTGTAAAGCATTTACATGTTCTTGTCTGCTTTCAATATGTCTTAAATTCCCAAGAAAAGTCTGGAGCAAATTTTTTATTATAAGAAGGAATGAGAATAAGATGGTAGCTTGTACCTATTGTAGCTTGTAGATGGTAGCTTCTAGCCATTATTTGGCTAGAAACATGATTTCTGATACCCTATCTTTAGATATGTTTCTGTAACTCATTGGACTTGCTGGTTTTAGGAAAAAATATTTAGAAATACCCATGAAATTACCCTACAAAATGAAGCTGCTAATTTATTTATTAGTAGTTTATTAAACTGCTAGTCACACTGAAATTTAATCTAATAGTATGTTGGGAAAGAGGAACACAAACAATGTGTTAAAGATTGTGGTGGTCAAGAGAACAATATTACACTGTCCCAGCAGATATTCATAAAATTGCAAATACCTACATTGATCAAGTAATTAAAAAGAGAATGAAAGAGTGATTTCAAACATGTCAAGCTAGTGCAACCTACCAACTTTGAAACCTGACTATGAATTTGCATTACCCACTTTTTCTGTTTAATTTCCCGCTATGGGAGCCACAGTAATGGGTTGCAGGCACAGGAATGCTGCTGCTGTCCCTTCAACAGGGAGCTTTCCTGTTGCTTACTTCCCCTCCGCAAAGGCAAAATGGTATAGCTTGTGAAACAGTGGCTTCTTTCTATGTAGAAGACTGCAGGAAGAAATATAGGAATTATGGAATCATAGAATGGTTTGGGTTGGAAAGGACCTTAAGATCATCCAGTTCCAACCCCCCTGCCATGGGCTGGGACACCTCACACTAAACCATGTCACCCAAGGCCCTGTCTAGCCTGGCCTTAAACACTGCCAGGGATGGAGCATTTACCACTTCTTTGGGCAGCCTGTTCCAGTGCCTCACTACCCTCACAGTAAAGAACTTCTTCCTTAGATCTAATCTGAGCTTCCCCTGTTCATCCCCTTGTTTCTGAAAAATTATTCTTAAAAATAGATGTTCAGTCCTCTGCTTCCTCTCTCACTTGCTAGCTGTTTCACTTTTAAAAATACATTAATCCTCTTTTCCTAAGAACTTGCTGCTGTTATTCTGGGGGTTCTAATTTGGTAGATAAATCAGATCCAAGGTTTTCAATCATTTGTTTGGACAAACGTTTTTAAACATCAAGAGTTCATAAAAATTAAACCCCATGCCAGCCTTTCATAGGTCAATGCCAAACCTGTGTTTGGTGAGTTTAAACAAAGCCAAAACAACAGCAGCAACAATAGAAAAACCCAATCAACCAAAGAACCCAAAAAAAACCCCAACAAACAAACAAAAAAAACCACAAAACAAAAAAAACCCCAACAAACAAACAAAAAAACCCCAAACACCACAACAAAAAAACCCCACCCAAACAAAACACACACACACCACCCGACAACAGAAAAACCCCCAAACAAACAAAACAAAAAACAACCAAGAAAAGAAAAAACTCAGCAATCTGGGAAAAAAACATGGGAAAAACCTGACCTGTCTCCAAAACCCAACTCTGCCCTGCAGTTCTTTCTCCATTAAAGCTTGCTTCCTGCAAGAAATATTCTCATATCCATCTAGCAAGTATTTGAGCATGAAATTAAAAAGTCTTACTTTAAGTGAAAAGAATTGAGATCAGTGAGTTGTGCTTGAGTAAGCACATGTTGAAGAAAAGCCTTGTAAAGCTCCAGATATGAGAACAACTCAGTTGATACTCCCAGGAAGCACAACCAGGGAGGATTGAGTCCAGAGAACATCCTCCTGCACTGTTGAAAGTAAGCAAGTACATTCCACAATCACAGAATTTTGAAGTTAGCACTTAAGCACTCTCTTCTATTCATGGTGTGATGAAAGGGGTATTATATCACTTGTTTGATCATAGCTTGTTGTGTGCTGCACTTCATAAAAAGGTGAAAATAGGCCTGATGGTGAATTTATTCATTTCAGGTGAGCTTTTCCAAAGGGTGGGGCTGCCTGGAATTGTTTCTGAGTGTTACTTGCCGTGCTCAGCTGTTAGAGCTTTTGCAGCTCAGTGCAAGCAGCCGGGGAGTTTCCAGAGGACCTAGAAAATTCTTAGAAGAGGCAGAGAGAAGCCCATAGAGGAAAGGAGATGGAATATCTCCTGGCGTTTTAATAAGGGATGCTGTCTTTGTAACAATCTAGGAATTGAAAATTGCTGGACCTGGGAGCAGGATTTGAATGTTGTTTATAAAATGTTTTTGAACCAGTCTCTCTCAGCTGGTTTATACTTTGTCTATTTGAAAAGCTACCTTATTTCAGTTTGGGTTCTACTAAAATATAGCTTAGGAATTAAAAACCTTTAACTGCTTTTGAAGTGCTAATTCTAAGGAAGGTGCAGGGAGTTCTGCTTGCTTACTGCCCTGTCAGGGTTATAAAAACAGTCTCTAAAGCAGATATGTTGATTCTTGTGGTGAAGCTAAGCTGGAACTGTCTCTTTGCCTGCTTGTTGGCGTATGGCTGTTGGTATCCCTATGATGAAGTATGGAATCATGTGATAAACTTCACTTATCATGCATCTTTGATGATTTCACCTGCACTTGCCTCTTTGGCCAGCCTCCTATGACATGCCTGTAACATTTCAAACCTTTGAGCAGTCTCAGTCAGCTGACTTTCTGTCTGTCTTTCTTTAACGAAATTGCCCCAAAAATGTACTTTTCACATCTTCCATAGTGCCAGCATGGTGTCTCATTTCAGTTGTACTAACCTGAAGCCTAAAAGGGCAATATTCCATTTTTGGCCAATGGTATATTGCTTTGAGATGCTCTGTTAGAGCAAGAAATAAGCAGTAAGAACTAGAACTAAGAGACTGGTATGATTAAAAGGGGAAACTGCACTGAGGTAGTAAATCCTGAAATGCCAGAATTTGAAGTCTAACATCCCTATGTAAAAAAAAAATAAAAAAATAAATTGGGCTGCTGTGAAATAAATACTATTTCTCTTCTTTCAAAGTCTGCAAAACGAAACTTGTCAGACTAATACGACAGTCTGGTTTGTAATCACAGGAATTTTAAAATATAACTCAAATATTTTAAGTTGAAGAAAGTACCTAAAAAATGCTGTATGCTTGCTCTGAAAGAATATATATCTGTGCGGAGTTTTCATCAGCCATCATTGAACCATAACTTGCGTAATTTGGCTATAAATCCTGCTGTGATAAATCGCATAGATTTTACTTTCTTTCCACGCTGTGTATCTTGATATGTACTGTATAATAAGTATTCAGAAATTGGTGGTAAAGATGATAGTTAATGGCAAGCCTGATTTTTCAAACACAGATATCTCTGAAAAAGAATTTTAATTTAGGCTATACATAGAATAATCTTGTTCTTATAGCAGTTTTACATGATTGATTAAAAAGACTTACCCATGTAAGTCATCAATAAGTGATATCAGAAGCACACGATTTGATGTTCGTTAACCAAGGTTATGCTATGAGGATGGAAGGCATGGACCCAGAGGTAGAGTACAAGCTGGATCATTTATTACAAGGATTACACGATATTTATATGCTTCCAAGCGATTAGCCAAGCACATCTGTGTCTGCCTTGCAGTTACATTTACGACTTAGGGCAACAGGTCTATCTGATTCTTCTCATCAACATCCTTTATCCAGTTCCGACATCTTCCAAGTACCAGTCAGGGAGGGGTCACTCTTAATTGCCTGCTGTAGTTCCTCCTTCCCATGGTCTCTGACAGTTTCGGTACATTCCAACCCCCACAGTTCCCCCTTCTTGTTTTATCAATGCAGTATAGACATGTCTCTCAAAAGCTTGGGATAACATTTGCTATATACATTGTAACAAACAAGGTACAACACATACATAGCAAAGAGGGCAAGCAAGAAGATCAATCATTCTTTAACCAAAGTCAATTGCCACCCAGTTATACCCCCTGCATCATCTTCCCTTAACTTTGTCATACTGTCTTTCAACTTGTGGATACTTTCATGTATGGATTCTGAATGGTCTGATAAATTCATGCAACACATTCCTGCCAAAATTTCACACCCATGTCCATGCACTAAGAGGAGAAAATCGATTGCTGCCCTATTTTGCAAAGTCACATGTATAATAGAGTCAACGTCAGTGAGCAAAGCAGAGAGAGTAGATGCTGTAGCATTAGTTTGTTTAGTAAGCCAACATGCTAATTTATTCAATGTTGTTAAAGCTTGAGCACTAGCTACTTCAGGAGCTAAAAATGAGGCAGCTGTTATTTCACCCAGGTTCCAAAAATTTACTTTGTCATCACAGCTCGGTTGAAAAGCATGCGTTGACCTGCAAGAACATGATCCTCGCTTGTTTATTATCATGGTGGTGTTGGGGATAAACATGCCTAGGGTCCCTACTGTACACAGGCCACCCTTTATATGGGACGGCACCCTCTGCCAGGCCCGATCTCGTGGCAACTGAGGCACGGACTCTGTTTCTGGCTACAAAAGAAATCCTTTATTGAGTGAGCTTACAGGCTTTTATAGTATTCTGCTTAGTGGTTAGTAGCAGTTAGTTCCTTTGGTACTTTTCCATCACAAAACAATCTTATTGATCGCACACTCTTTCAGCCAATCACATTACTGTCCACGCACCTTTGCTTGAGTAATTATTTCTAAACATAGTTGTTTGCCATCACTACTCATTACATCATCACTTCCACTTCCCCTTGACTACACATTCTTTATCTTGTCTTAAGCATCCTCCTGTTCCCAAATTTACAGTCCTCAGAAATCATCTTGATGCTCTTTCTTCTGTTCCACCCGATGTTCTTTCTCTGGTTCTTCCCGACTTGTCCTGTTCACTTCTTCCAAGGTTTGTGGCTGATAAGAGTCCAGATGTCTGGGCTCTCGTCGAGGTCTACTGGCGCAGCTTCATGTGCAGCATTCCACACATCTCCCCCTTCCTTATATGCTAACAAAACATTGTTAATAGACTTAGTGATCTAATGATTTATACAAGCAATTAAACAAGCAACTGTGATTAAAATATATAAAAAGATTTTTACACAGGCTACTGCGATTTGAATAATGTCTTTCAACCGTGCACTGATGCCCCATCCTGACAGCAAACTTTCTAGCCAATTCCAGCTACTCTCCACTCGCAGCTTCTGCAGTCTGTCCTTTAGGTTTTGAATTGCATCATGGACAGACTCAGAATGATCAGATAGGTTCATGCAGCACATCTCATCAAAGTGTTTACAACCATGTCCTTGAGCTAATAGCAAAAAATCTATGGCATCTCTATTTTGAAGGGTAGCATGTTTGACTGAATCGTTATCTGCTAACAGACCATTGCTGTGGGTGAAAAACCTTCGGGACAGAGGCTGGGCTTCTTCCCGCCTCTCACCGGGAGGAGTGGACCCCCCGTCGCCCCGCAGCGCGCATCTTGGCGGGAGCAGCGCCGACCCGTGCCTGCCGGAGCACACAAAGGCGAGGGGCGGGCGAGTATCACAGCCCTCCGCCCGCGGGCAGTGGGGAGCTTGCCAGAGCCTGCTGCTGCCGCCGCCGTGCGAGTGAGCGAGGTCGCGGCAGCGGGGAGGTGGAGGCAGCGCGCCCGTGCTCTGCAGCTCCTTATCCCACCGCTGCCACCAGGTGCAGCCCCTCGGTCGGAGGGGAGCCGCCGCCGCAGCCTCCACCTGGCTCCTGCGGGAGCGCCGTTTTCCTCCCCTCCGTCCAGCCCGCGGTTCGCCTCATAACGGACGGGATGTGGAGCGTTCAGTTTCTGGGGCAGGTTTACATCGCCTTGAGTTTTCACTTCTTTTTGAATGTTTTTCCACATATCATACGGGTCAGGGGGGTAGAGGTCGGGTTCTCTGCCAGGGTCGATTGGTCTGGGATCAAAAGGGTCATCTTTGCCTGGCTCATCTGCTGTTGCAGCCGGCCGGCGGATATCTTCCCACCGATCGGTACACGCGGGAGGGTTCGTGAGCACCGGCAAAGCTTGTGTCTCACGACAGCCAATGCCAGGATCAGGCGGGAATAGATCTGGCTCAGTTTGTGGGTCTACTGGCCCCGGGTCGAGAGGGTCTGGAGTGTTGTTTGTTGGGACAGGAGGGGCTGATGGTGCCGATGCCTCCTGTGCTGCCCTTTCAAGTGCCTCATAGAATGAGTGCCATACAGCCGGCAATTTGGAAGCCGCCACATCATCCCTTGTGACTGCATCCCAGAGGCAGACCCCAATATTGTCCCATATTGCCTTCTGATAAATATGAGTTGATGCTGCCTCAGGGGCATGGGTTGAGACCCATATTAACAAGTCTTTCAGTCTGTCTTCATTCACAGTAACCCCCTTCTTCTCTAGGAATTTTACGAGTACTCTGTACACCGACTTGTGCTCGGGGGATACTGAGTTTCCTATGTTCCCGTTCCCAGCTGCTTACCTCAGTCAGAGGTATCGGTTAATTGCTGCAGCCTTTCAGAGTTCGGCTGGGCGCCCTCACCGGTTCTCTGTCAAGTCCCTGTTCAGGCGCCATTTGTGAGGATGGAAGGCACGGACCCAGAGGTAGAGTACAAAAGCTGGATCATTTATTACAAGGATTACACAATATTTATATGCTTCCAATAAATTAGCCAAGCACATCTGTGTCTGCCTTGCAGTTACATTTGCGACTTAGGGCAAAAGGTCTATCTGATTTTTCTCATCAACATCCTCTATCCAGTTCTGACATCCTTATTCCTTGCCAGTTCCAACATCTTCCAAGTACCAGTCAGGGAGGGGTCACTCTTAATTGCCTGCTGTAGTTCCTCCTTCCCATGGTCTCTGACAGTTTCGATACATTCCAACCCCCACATTATGCTATTAATTTTCTCATTATAAATCTAAGCAAGTCAATGTATCAGAAGTATAGGTTGTTTTCTGTTTGATTGCTTGTTTTGTGTGTCTTTATCAGGATAGATTACTATAACCATATTATGAAATTTTATGTTCCTTGCCAATATGTTACTAGGAGTCTTTTATGTAGTGTGTTTTTGACAAGTGCAAAAAGCAATCAATTTTTTCTGCTTCAATACTGTATTATTCAACAGTCTTAAGAGGTAACTGAATTTTGTATATTTATATTGCATATTTTCAGTTGCATTTTCTTAAAACTTAGTGGGTTTGTAATTCTTATAGATCACTGCCATTTTAAATTGGTAAGGGTACAGGCAAGAGGCAGGCAAACTCTTAATGATTTTCCAGCGTTTCAATTCTATTTTTCACAAGGAGAAAATACACTTTTTATGTCATTGGTATTTTTGTTTATCTCCTTTTTTTTCCCCCAAAAAAAAAAAAATGCAGAAATGAAAGATTTGGTGAGGAAATGGAAGTTGTTCTTGGGCTGTTTTCTATTTTTGGTTGTGTTGTTTTTCCTATTTCTCATTTGAAAAAGGTGGAGGAACGGAAAGGGAAACAAAAATTAACAGTATTTACCTAAAAATAGCAAAGATGCTATTTTTTATTCCAAAAGGTCTTCCCTGTAGAACATCCATTTAGATTTACTAGTATTAGTTTCTCCCTTTTCTAGTGTTCAGTAGAACACTAGTTCTAATGCATGTGTTACTGTCTAATTAGTAACTTGATAGTAGTCTAGTCACTGTAGTGACTGTCAAGTGTCTAGAACTGCATGTTGAATGAGGATTTTTTAATTTACCTCTAAAATGACAGAGGAAAAGTGAGTTTGGATTTATTAAAGATACAAGTTAAAACTTAAGTGAAAAATCTTATTTCTAGAAAATGCTCTCATGCAGAATTAAACTTTGTGCATAAGTCTAATGCGTTTTTAGAAGAAAAGTGAGTTAAATGACACATAAATATGGAGACTAATTCTGCATAGATTTGTCCACTTGAGTTTTTATATGATTTTTGCTTTGCAATTTTGAAATTTAGTTTGGGTTGCTTTCCCAAGTGACCCTGCAAAGACTGAGTTGGATGTAGTACTTAATCACTAGTTTATTCCTATTACTTAGGCAATATAGAAAACTGATATTCTCTGTGAACTATCCACAACAGAATCTGTAACTTTTTTATTCTGCAAAGAAAAAGTTCAGTTTCATATCTGAACGTAACTAGGACAGTTGTCTTAATAAACCTGTGTAACATGATGTTCTGGGTTCTGCAGCAGCAGTCAGTTTTTCTCCTTCTTAGTAGCTGTTGCAGCACTGTGTTTTTGACTTTCGGCCTGGGAACGGAGCTGATAACACCGATGTTTAGACTGACCAAGGACTTTGTGAGTCTCATGCTCTGCCAGGGAGGAGGGGAAGCCGGGAGGAAGCGGGGACAGGACGCCTGACCCAAACTAGCCAAAGAGGTATTCCATACCACAGCACGTCATGCCCAGGGAGGTAACTGGGAGCTACCCAGAAGGGCACGTCCTTTTTTCTCTCGGGCTCCCTTTTCTGGCGGGCGGTATCGTATTCTCTTCCCTTGTTATTTCTCTTATCATTATTATTATTGGTGGCAGCAGTAGTGATTTGTGTTATACCTTAGTTACTGGACTGTTTTTATCTCAACCCGTGGGAGTTACATTCTTTCAATTCTCCTCCCCATCCCTCTGGGGGGTGGGGGGAAAGTTGCTGGGCTGGAGTAGCTGCGCTGTCTGTTGCTTCGCCCTCACATCCAGGGACATTTTTTTCCTTTTGAAGGTGCTGGATAGTGTTGAACAAGGCCCGGTAAGCATAGGCCAAGCCCCAGCATGTTGACAAGATTTGTCCCTCTCTGGTATGACCAGGATGACAACACACCTCATATAAGTGTTTTACTAATTCTTCTGGATTTTGCACTTGTTCGGTGGTGAAATTCCAAAACACTGAATGTAACTCCCACGGGTTGAGACGCCACTGCCCCAAACACTATCCTGGGCCTTGAGAAACAGATTTTGTGGTGACACAGCAGCCCAGAGAGAATTGAGTCAGACAATGGGACTCATTTCCGGAATAACCTTATAGACACTTGGGCCAAAGAGCATGGCATTGAGTGGGTATATCACATCCCCTACCATGCACCAGCCTCTGGGAAAACCCAACGGTACAATGGGCTGTTAAAAACTACACTGAGAGCAATGGGTGGGGAACTTTCAAGCATTGGGATACACACTTACCAAAGGCCACCTGGTTGGTCAACACCAGAGGATCTGCCAACAGGGCTGGCCCAGCTCAGTCAGAACTTTTACATATTGTAGAGGGGACAAAGTTCCTGTGGTGCACATGAAGAATTTGCTGGGGAAGACAGTCTGGGTTATTCCTGCTTCAGGTAAAGGCAAACCCACTCATGGGACTGCTTTTGCTCAGGGACCCGGGTATACTTGGTGGGTAATGCGGGAAGATGGGGAAGTCTGATGCGTACCTCAAGGGGATTTGATTTTAGGGGAAAACAGCCAATGAACTCAATTGTATGCTGTTGCCTGCTATAGCCCATCAGCTAGAAGTCTGCAGGGCACCAGCGACTGGCCCTGACTTCCCTCTGACCATCATCCCAACAGGGAATGAGCTTTGATAGAACCGGACGAGTTCTGCGGTAAAGGAATGATCAGCATCAGCAGGCAACGATCCAGCACTGCACACAGCCTCTCCTGCCCTGAAAGACTGTTACAAGAGATGGAGCCCAACATCATAGAATCATAGAATAGTTAGGGTTGGAAAGGACCTTGAGATCATCTAGTTCCAACCCCCCTGCCATGGGCAGGGACACCCCACACTAAACCATGCCACCCAAGGCCTCATCCAACCTGGCCTTGAACACCGCCAAGGATGGAGCATTCACAACCTCCCTGGGCAACCCATTCCAGTGCCTCACCACCCTCTCAGTAAAGAATTTCTTCCTTAGATCCAATCTAAACTTCCCCTGTTTAAGTTTGAACCCATTACCCCTTGTCCTGTCACCACAGTCCCTGATGAATAGTCCCTCCCCAGCATCCTTGTAGGCCCCCTTCAGATACTGGAAGGCTGCTCTGAGGTCTCCACGCAGCCTTCCCTTCTCCAGGCTGAACAGCCCCAACTTTCTCAGCCTGTATTCATATGGGAGGTGCTCCAGTCCCCTGATCATCCTCGTGGCCCTCCTCTGGACTTGTTCCAACAGTTCCATGTCCTTTTTATGTTGAGGACACCAGAACTGCACACAATGCTCCAAGTGAGGTCTCATGAGAGCAGAGTAGAGGGGCAGGATCACCTCCTTCGACCTGGTGGTCACGCTCCTTTTGATGCAGCCCAGGATACGGTTGGCTTTCTGGGCTGCGAGTGCACACTGAAGCCGGCTCATGTTCATTTTTTCATTGACCAACACCCCCAAGTCCTTCTCTGCAGGGCTGCATACATGCAATACAATACAATACATACATACAATACAATACATACATACAATAATTTCTCTGTCCTACTTCAGAGGTAGCTTTCCTACCTTTCTTCTGGGGAGGAAAAAGAAAGAAATGTACAACATAAAAGTAATGTAAGTTATCTTCATTACAGAGAACATTGCTCCTGATTAGTACAACTCTTAGCCCCCACCTGCTGAACAGGTTAATTGGACCGAATGGACTCAGCAGCTTTATTGGAATTGGTCCATGCACTAAGATAACAGTGCACTGAGATGAGAGTGAGAGTATATGGAAAATGTGGGATCTGAGCATGACATGAATGGTATGGAATAAGGGGTGGATACTGTCCTGGGTTCAGCAGCAGCAGTCAGTTTTTCTCCTTAGTAGCTGGTGCAGCACTGTGGTTTTGACTTTCGGCCTGGGAATAATACTGATAAAGCCGATGTTTTCAGTTACTGGTCAGAATGTTTACCCTGACCAAGGACTTTGTGAGTCTCATGCCCTGCCAGGGAGGAGGAGAAGCCAGGAGGAAGCAGGGGCAGGACACCAAAGAAGTATTCCATACCACAGCATGTCATGCCCAGGATGTAACTGGGAGTTACCCGGAAGGGCACGTCCTCTTCTCTGTCAGACTCATTTCCGGCGGGCGGTATCGTATTCTCTCCCCATGTTATTTTCCTTATCATTATTATTATTGGTGGCAGCAGTAGTGATTTGTGTTATACCTTAGTTACTGGACTGCTCTTATCTCAAGCGGTGGGAGTTACATTCTTTCGATTCTCCTCCCCATCCCTCTGGGAGGCGGGGGGAGGAGTAGACTGCGTGGTTCTGATTTACGGCCTGGGCTTAAACCACAACACAGGCTATCTTAAAGTGTCACATGAATTCAAAATAAACATAGTTCATTGGCATATGGATTTGAATGTGAAGGTAACATCTATAAGAATTGATTTTTAAATACACATTGTGTGTTACATGAAAGATAAATACTATAGAAAAAGAGAGGAAGGAAAATGAATTTCTAAAAGTAAAATGCATTTCTGGAAGAGACAGACATGGAGGGGGAAGAAAAAGAGCTAGACAGATACAGAGCAAGAAATGAGCCATTTGGACATTCTTTCTTCTTTTCCTTAGTGGGATGCAAAAAAACCAAAAGCACATGAAAGCAAAGTTTGCTATCTGTAGTGCCAGTGCTACTGCAAGATAAACACCCTGTGGCACCTTTCAAGGAGTAGATGAGATACTTGCTTTATGTTGCCAGCCTTTTTCAACAGCAAAGATTGTATTTTCTCAATTGTTTCTGAGCCAGCTGTGATTGTACCATAGAAATTTTACAGAAGCACTTCATTATTAGTGTTTAACTTAATATTTCATAATGTTCATGGTTCAGCTGCTTTAATTCTTTAAATGAAAACCCTAAAGAAATGCTCCACAGAGTTGATTTTAAACCTGCAAATACTATTTTCTTCAGTATTTCTTCAGGGCGTGGTGTTTTGTTGTGTTTTGTTTGTTTCAATGAACAGCTTCTTTACTGTTTGTGTCAGCTCCTCTTGAGTGTACTTCCTTAATATAAATCAAGGCTTTATCACCTCAACAGGGCAATTTTTCTTGGCCTGAAAATCTGAAACTAGAGCAGACATGGATGCTGTAGATACTAATGATTCATAGAATCATAGAATAGTTAGGGTTGGAAAGGACCTTGAGATCATCTAGTTCCAACCCCCCTGCCATGGGCAGGGACACCCCACACTAAACCATGCCACCCAAGGCCTCATCCAACCTGGCCTTGAACACCGCCAAGGATGGAGCATTCACAACCTCCCTGGGCAACCCATTCCAGTGCCTCACCACCCTCTCAGTAAAGAATTTCTTCCTTAGATCCAATCTAAACTTCCCCTGTTTAAGTTTGAACCCATTACCCCTTGTCCTGTCACCACAGTCCCTGATGAATAGTCCATCCCCAGCATCCTTGTAGGCCCCCTTCAGATACTGGAAGGCTGCTCTGAGGTCTCCACGCAGCCTTCCCTTCTCCAGGCTGAACAGCCCCAACTTTCTCAGCCTGTATTCATATGGGAGGTGCTCCAGTCCCCTGATCATCCTCGTGGCCCTCCTCTGGACTTGTTCCAACAGTTCCATGTCCTTTTTATGTTGAGGACACCAGAACTGCACACAATGCTCCAAGTGAGGTCTCACGAGAGCAGAGTAGAGGGGCAGGATCACCTCCTTCGACCTGCTGGTCATGCTCCTCTTGATGCAGCCCAGGATACGGTTGGCTTTCTGGGCTGCGAGTGCACACTGAAGCCGGCTCATGTTCATTTTTTCATTGACCAACACCCCCAAGTCCTTGTCTGCAGGGCTGCTCTGAATCTCTTCTCTGCCCAACCTGTAGCCGTGCCTGGGATTGCTTCATAGCCTCCTTTGTCCTTGAAGTATTGGAACAATGTATTATGGCTAGAATCATAGCTGGCTAGAACTGAGCTGGACAAACAACAAGTAATTTCAAGTATTCCCAATGCTAAATTAATTTTCTATTAATAATATAGTAATTTCAGCACTTCTGTGTTAAAAAGTGATTGAATTATTTTGGCCCACTGATTTACTGGTATTTAGTCTCACCATGCAAACAAAAATGGTTTCTTGCATCAGATCACAGCATCAGGCATAATCTTACTTAGAGAATAGAACATTTCTATTTAAAAATGTATGTTGTCAGCCATTTGGTTCTGTTTCCACATTAAAGCTAGTTCCATCTTGGGTATTTCTGTTCATAAAAGACTTTCAAAGTTTGTCTTCTTTAGCAGTTTGTATTGTACTGTTTCTTCCAGTTGTACCTTCAAAGGAAGACACCCCTTGCTTTAATATAATGTGTCTTCATAGGAGACATTGTGCTATTACCTGTTTCTGTTGCTTTTGTATTTCATAGAACTTCAGTACATGGGAAAAGTAAAACACTGCACTGCCTTTTTGTTCATTTAATATATTTAAGTTTGCTTTATTTGTTAGTACTATTCACTAAAAACTGTGACTTGGAAAAGCATTTTAACAGATACCTGCATTTCATACTTGGTTGCCTTGTATGTACATATATCTTATACGCCTGTGTTTTTCTGTGGTTTCTGTTACTACTAAATTTGCGTCACCTAATTTAAAACAGACTTTCTGCTGTTTTCAACTATAATGGGTTTGTGGCTTAGTACGTGAAATAAAATTGACTACGCAAAATGTAAAATTCTGATGCTAGACATTCCGGCTAGGTCTCTACAGACAGGAATGTGCATTTGTCTGGGCAAGCATTATAGTCCTAGGGGTGCTTAGCTCTTTTAGTGACAGCCTGAATATGTTGAAGTAATTCAATTTATAAAACAAGGAAACCCCTCAGATGAAGGATTCATTTTAAAGAAAAGAGAAAACTTCCTTGAAGTGTAAATCTCGTACAATACAAACTGGAACAATCTGTGAAAGAAATATTGAAAGGGGAATAAAATATCTTAAGCATACCCAGCCCTCAATACAAAGTAAACTGTACAATTTGAGAGAGGTTTACTAGCAGGGTTAAGTCCTACTAAACGAATTTTCCAGTCCCAACCTCCAGTTTTTGGAGTAAGCAGATACTTGATGTTGCTGTTGTAGTGATTAGCACAAGTCACTAGAAACGCCACAAAAAGTTCATAGACAAAGAGCATGCTGTTAAACTGGAATTGCCCATATGGGGACAGGATAGTCTCTCCAAGGTTAGGACAGAATGAAGAATAAGGGAGGAGAAACTCCCATTCTTAGAATAGGGGAGAGAGATGAAGAGTTTGAATTCCTCTGACAGAAGGTTCTCAGGATGAACTAATGGGAGTTATGACTCCTGAAAGTTCAAGTCTTCTTTTTTTGTTATTTTTTATTTAAGTTCAGGTCTTCCCTTCAGCCAGCCATCATTATCGGGGACAGCAGCAATTTGAGCAAAACCCATCTGGTGGGCACACAGATACGTAGCATGATCACATAGTCCTCCCACAGGAAATCAACTGAAAAATACTGCTTTCCTGATTCCTGGCCCAGGCAGTGCCAGAGATCTTGCATTGACAACTCCTGTTTTCCAAGGATTCATCTTGGGAACACCCAAGTTTCAGGCCACTAGCAGGATTTTGCTTAGAGGCTCTTCACAGGTATACTGATGGGCTTTGGTTGTCTCCTGGAGCACCAGGCACAGCATGGTGTGAGATGGGAGAGAAGACTTGCAAACTTATAGGTTGAAGCTCCTGTTATTTTTTTTTTATAAATAAGGAGACTGATTTGACTAAGAACTGAAATGAAAATGCTAAAAGATCATCCTAAACAGCGAGGCACGAGGCTCCTATAAGACAGGAAGCTGTTTGAATTGGTAATTCTCAGGTTTTTCCATTCTGAAACTCTGTCTACTCCCAGGACCCTTCTAGTGTCTACTCAGGAACTAGCAAGTTTTCCTGTCTATTGAGGGAAGCACACAGTTCTACCAGAGGCAGAACAACTGGAGTTAAAGACTTACAATTTAATACTGCATGATCATTGAAAAAGCTGGATGATGCCAATTCCTTTTCTATTATCTTTAGAAAACACTAGGGTGCTCTTTTATCATTCACATGCAATTATACCAAAATAAGGATGGCTACGCTGTATCAGACCCAAGATCCATCTAACCCAGAGTCCTGTCCCGAAAGTGGCCATGAGTGGAAGCCAACAGGCATGCAGGGAACATTTCCCAGTGCACTGTCCCAGGTTCTAGGGATCTACTATCAAAGATATTCTAAAGTGGGAACATCCTCACCATCATGTTTGAAAGCTACTGATAATGATACCAATTTGTTTAACTGGCTTTTGAATCTATTTACACATTTGGCGTTCAAAATATTGCAGCTGTGAATGCTACCATATTGAGATGCAGTATGTGAAACTGTATTTCCTATTTTTAACTTTACCGACAAATAACTTACTCAAGTGACTGCTAGTTTTTTTGAATGATGAGAAACACTAAGAAATAATTCCTAGATCACTTTCTCTATTATAATTTCAATATTTTTGTCTGGAGCAACTCGTACCAAAGCTGAAGAGTCTTTTAAATCTATCCTTGTCCAGATACCATTCCCCAATTCTGCTTAAAGTGGTTAGGTCGCATCTACCTACTGTGAGGCTAAACATCTTTTTGTTAAAGGTGATAACTAGTAGCAGTGCTCAGACGTGTACGCTAGAGATCTAGCCAGCGTTTAATAATTTTCTCATTTGTGTTATCATGTAGCTATTAATTTTTAACTTGTATTTGTTTTTTTGTCAGTTATCAGAAAATTGCCCAGAGTAATTTTAAGATCCCTTAAATTTTTGGTAATAGTTTGGATCCCAATATGTTATATGCATATTTAAAGTAGTATGTTAAATCTGAGAAACACAAGTGGCTTTACAAAGGCTTAAGTGTTCTGCTGCTTTTACACAGTGAAATTGCACTAGCTCTGTGTATGTAGCAGAGGAGGGTGAGGTTTAACACGGAGCAGATTTCACAGGACACTGTTCTTACGAGCACTGCAGAATCTGGATTGCAAATGGGAACTATGGTTTTCTAGATGAACACTTTGAAACCCCTCATACTGACTGGAGATTTACTTTGGCTGCTTTCTAGTTTTGATTAGCCATGGAGCTTGCTAGGTGTTGCTATCTTAAAAGCAGTATGATATTGCATCCCTTTTTCCATGTTTACCACACATTTATGTAAGAAAGACCCAATATTTAGAAAAAAATAAAGATGTTAAATGAATACCCAGTTCATGAACACATGCATCAAAACTGAATCCTAGTCTAATTATTTTATGCATTCACACTACAGTTTGTGAACTGGTGTTTCATTGTCAGTAACAAAGAAATATGTATTATTCTAATCTTTAACACTTAGTGTTTACCAGTAGCCTACTTTATCATCTAACTGCTAATTCCTACATCATAAGACTTACAATAATTCTTCTTTTATTCAAGCCCAAGTTGCTGTGCTTTACTAGTAAGTTTCTAGCCATATTTTCCACTGTGTTAGCTGCATGAAAATAAGGCCTTTTTGTAAAGCTACACATTTGGAGAAAATGCTGCAAAATTGCCCCTGTATTAATAGAATCCAGAGCATTCCATAGTGGTGGCTCAGCACATTACCATGCGAGTTGCCTGCCCTTGAAAAGGCATAATTTGATCTTAACAGTTTTCCTGAATTCTCTGGTAGTTATAGGAAACAAGTGACCACAGTTCAGCTCCTCAAGCTGAAAGCCGAGTATAGAACCACAATGTTGCTGACTTGTGTGTTTCTGAATTTCAACAACAGAAGGAAGATTCTTTCTTGCAACTAAGTCTTTCTTTCTAATACTAGTGAAGAGCTGGAAAACTGAAAATAACAAAGTGGTCCCAGAGGGGACCCAGTTCTTTTACTAAAGGCTTCTTCAGTAGTAGACCTGTCACCATCAGTAGGTATCTATGTAGGGTGAAATTCAGGATAGTATTGTGCTAGACCCAACACAAATATCAGCCAAACACTAGAAAGGGCAACGTTTGTGCTCTTGAGCCCATAAAAATCTAACATTTAATAAAGTACCTTCAGTATTGTTCAGAGTTGTTTCAGCATGCTTCTTATTGCCCTTGCTAGATAAAAATCTCAATTACCAAGGAAAGGAGTAATAATACCTTCAGTGATATCGAAGGAATAAATCCCCCAAAGGCATAAGAGTTACTAGAATGTTGAAAAGCTTATAATAAAATAACTATATGCTTCCTATCAGCTGTTTCTAGGCAAGAGAACGGATTTCAAAGACCACATGCTGATCTTGGCTACAGCAGAAACTCTACTTCTGAAAACAGTAGAATTGTTGAAGATTCACATCAGCATAACTAAAACTAAAATTCTGCCATTAGAAACTTTATTAGTTTCTATTAGTACTATTTTTCTTAGTTTATTTCATGTTAAGTGTATCAGAACATCAGTAAATTCTATTTGTAGTTATTTCTGCTGAGTGTTTTGGTTTGGGTTTTTCTAAGGGTTATTTTTGTGGGGTTTTTTGTTCGGGTTTTTTGTTTGGTTTGGGGTTTTGGGAGGTTTTGGGGTTTTTTGTTTGTTTGTTTTAATTTAATGAAGAATTTAAGATTTTATACTGAGAAAATGCGTATATGATCCTTTTCTGGAAGTTTGCTCTAGGTTTCTTTTCTGTATGCTCCTCTTCTGAATAATCAGTTTCCCCAAACTCCAAACTTTGCACTTTCATGTGAGCATGCACAGATGCATGCACACAGTAATACTTACAAGGCCATATTTGAAATGTCAGAATTCAACTTGTAATTTATTTCTCCAAGGCATCTCAAAATGCTGACACCACCACCCAAGGAGGAGATGAGTAACAGTGGATGGTACTTGATAGGGAGGCTGAGGTTCAGGTTGTGAGAGGGATGTGCACAGGGGACAGGATCTGGTGTGCAGGAATCTTCTTGTGCTGCAGATTTTTGTGACTGGCTGTGGAAACAGGTCTGGAGCAGTTTGCTAAATGCCAGTGCTTTAGCAAAGAGGCAGGTGGTTCTCTAACATTGCCACCTTAGCACTTTGACCTGCTATGGGACTGCTGAGGAACCAAACGGCTGCTGCCAGCACCTTGCCACAGACACTGGGTACAAATATGAACCTGGAACTTTCTCAGGAACATTTTTAATTCCTCCTAATAAAATCCTCCTGAGTGCTAAGTAGAACTTGTAGGTATCAATGGAGAAGGGAGTGGATGAGACAGGCAATGAAAATTGGTTTCTCTTTTTGTTGTATGATTAGGGTGAGCAGAACAAAGTCTGGGAGATTAACATCTGTGTGTAACGTTCAGCAAGGCTCGCCCTACAATCAAATATAAAGCAAAAAGTAGCAACTTATGATTTCTTCTATCCTTTTGCATACTTACGATTCAGTTCCTTTCATGGTACTGGAAACGTACCTCCAGTTGTTTCAGCACACAGGCCAAGGCTGATGGGGGGGAAGAGGAGATGGCATGCTGCTGGCAGTCAGGGAGGGCAGCAGTAGAGCTGGAGCAGAGGAAGCCCTCCCAGACAGGACTGACTGAGCCCCTCTGTGACAGCCAGAGCAGCTGTGCCAGCTTTCCACAGCTCCGGCAGACATGTGGCAGACAGCAGTGGGCAGCCATAGCTGTCGTTGGTTAGGGCTTGGCCTGGGCTCTGTGCCCTGGGCTAATGTCATCTGCCCTTTTGTATCTCTGAGGGCTTCTTAGGTAGAACTCATTAACTGACTGAAGAATTAATGGTGAAAATGTGGTAGTATACATTGACTTCAGATCTGCATGAGGTGCTGTCTGGTAGGGTAAACTATTTTCTTTGGCCTAGACTTCAACGGCAAAACAGATGTAACTTCAAAACATGCCCCAAGTTTGTAAATTGTGTCTGTACCTAATATAATCAGAAGCACCTGCGTAAGATATGGTGGATGCTGATTTTCTGCTTTTTCTTCTACTTCTTGTCACTGCTTGCACAAATGAACGTGGCAGAAGAATGAAGCGGAGTCAGAGAAATGCTTCTGATAGCAGGCTGCTCTGACATCTATCCACTGTTATTGGTTGTTGCCATTGCTTTCATTTCTTTGTTGTTATAATAGAAGAAGAGGTTCCTAAAGAGATGAGGATGACTGCTGTTAAGTGGACTTGGATTTATTATGGATTCTGGAATTAATTTTTGGCATTTTGCTTGGTCAAGGATTATCTTAGTCTGGTCTTAATTTTGCAAACACATAATTGACATACAGAAGGCCAATCGCAGTCAATGCCAGATTCCTCAGAATTAAGTCAGAAAAGCTGCCTCATGCTTCTAATTACGTCTGAAGTAAAGCATGTATGTTGGAAAAGGGACTTCCACCTAAGAACTGAAATTAGAATTACTACAGTTATGACACAAGGAAGATGATGGTGATGGTATTGTTGATTTATCGTGTGACTTACGAGTGCAATTTTGAAAAGACACAAGGGAGGACAAACAGGCTGGGTAAGCATTAGCTAAAAAGGGGGGGGAAAGGAAACAGGAAGAGGAATCAGCAAATTATATAGTTTATGCACACGTTGACTTGACTCCTCTTGAGTAACACAATTCATGAGTTTTAAGTGAAGACAAAATGAGAGTTTTCTAGGTGAGTTCCTGGAAGTTACAGCACGTACAGGTCTCAAAACCTGCTCTGTGAAGTTGGGATGTGGTCACTAAGTAGGAGTTAATATGAAAAAGGATAGCTTGTTTCTGCATTTTGTAGGGTCTGTGTCGTACTGGTGGTACTTTTGAGTGAGCTTCCTTGCATGGTGTCACATCTTTTGAAGCGTGTGAAATCACAATATTTGAGGTGTCTTGTGGACATTACAGACTCAGAAGGAATTTGGCCACTTGCCCAAAGTGGTTTTACTTGAATTATAAGATAGTAATACAACATGATGTACCTTAAACGTATAGGAAAGAATACAATTTGCCAGCTAAGCAACGAACTTGAGTCACATTTTCAAACCTGATTAAGTCACCTGAGGCACTGTCAGTATTTTAACTCTGGATCAATTTGTTAAATGTTTGGCAGGGATCATGATAAATTTACAACTAAAACATGTTGATTGGTAACCATAATAATACTTATTTGAGAGTATTATTGTATAACTTTGTTTTGTACTGTTATTATCCTGTTCATCACAGTAAGTGGAAGGGCTATTTTTTTCTCTTACAGCCTCTGGTGTGCAATAGTTATTCAGGTAACTATTGTGATATGTTCTCGAAATAGTTGCCCAGAAGACGACCTGTAGACTAAACAAAATATGTTGCTCTACCTAGACAAATCAGCAACTGGTACTTAAAAAAGCAAAACTTAGGAAGTTATCTTAGGTTTTTTTTCTTACTTGACTGAGAGGAAAAATTGTTGAATGAATTGCGTTCTCAGTCCATGAATGTGAAGGTAATCCAAACCCACTCTTTCATCTTCTGGTGATGTTTAATTTTTTGCAGCAGAGTATTTCATGACTGTGTAGTAGTTGCAGTGCTCCAAATATGTAACTGCTTGATTATACTGCAGAAATCAGGTGAGGCACAATTTTAAGTTGCAGATATTATATCAAATGCGCTTGCAAAAACTACAGGCTATCTCAAAATATATAACAACTTGCCTAACATTAATGTTGACCTTTCAAGTAGGTGGGAAAATTGGGCAGAGGAATCAAGTCAGAAATATTCACAAATTCCATATTTTGATTAGTAATTCTAGTAAATTTTTTAAAAAGGTTTTTTGTTTGGTTTAATATTACAAATACACAGAGGTATAGACTTTTTTTAACCAGTTCCTTAAATACCTTCCCGATATAAGCTTTGTAACCTCAGAAATGCTGTCTGGTGCAATATTTACTAACTCACTTCCTTGCTGGGGCAACGAGCACTCTACATTGGAAAGCTGAAAGTTCGCTATCAAATGTACGTACTCCAAGTGCTTGCTACAACGTGGCTAATAGAAGCAGGAATGAACAGAAAATTCACGTGCTGAGTTTGGGTTTTTGTTTCTTCAGAAAACTTTGGCCGTATATAGCAATATAGAATGAGATATGAACCCAGTGGGGCATGCTGAAACCTAGCTAATTCTTTGGAACAGACAGGATGCTTTGGCAATACTGAGTAATTTGACAGCTGTTTCTGTTCCTTTAGCTGAGAGACCTCAGAAAGGGAATATGCAATAGGAATGGTTTAATAGGAAACAGTCGTGAATAATGGTAGTGATAAGTGGTCAGCAGAGTTGACAGAGACCTGCAATCTAGATAACAGTGAATGTCATCCAACTTCTATGTACAGTAAAGGTACATCTCATGGCACCTGTCCTTCCATGATTCCTGCCAACTTAGCACCAACACTGTGCCATGAGCAAGCAGGAGTGGACCAACTGGTACCCTTCTACTGGGTTTATTTTAGTCCAGAAGAACTGTGAAGTAACGGAAAGTAAACAAAATTTTTAATTCACAGCAGTTTAAAGAAATAAGCTTAAATATTATTTGAGGAATCATTCCTTGAAGACAAAATATTCTTAATTTTTGTAGGACACTGCTCATACGTATTCAAGGCCAGGTTGGACGAAGTTGTCGGTGGTGACATGGTTTAGTGTGTTGTGTCCCTGCCCAAGGCAGTGGGGTTGGCATTAGATGATCTTAAGGTCCTTTCCAACCTTAACTATTCTATGATTCTATGAGAACTGTTTATCTAAAGCCTCGGCTCTGACATGCCGTTTACAAGCTATGGAAGGGTTTCTAGAAATATGATGTCTTGCTTGAATTAAAAAGAGAGATCTCTGCAAAAAGTATTCTGTGCCAAGGAAATGAAACAAGTAGATTCTTGAAGAATTTAGACAAAGCCCACAACTCTCAGGTGTAAAGATCAATAGATATTTAGTGTTGGGATCTTAAAGAAGTTCTACTTCTGGTTCAAAATCAGACCTATCAAAAGTGATTACTCCTGAGGTGCAAGAAAAGTCCTGCAACTCACTCAGAAGGAGGCTTTGTGTAGTGTTGGGGAAAAACTATGGAGTCATGTGTGAATGTCTTCAGTTACACACTCTTTGATATCCAATCTTAATTGTTTATTAAATCAGAAAATAGGAATTTTTCTTCTTTTTCCCACAGATGTCAATTTTCCTTGTTCTCCTGTTTATATTTATGGCTTGCTTTGTGGGCCATTTGGCTTTCTAGGTCTGGAACCTCAAAAATTATCATGAGTTCTGTTTGTTCCAAACCTGTTTTTTTCCCAGGTAAATAATTTAGCTGAAAACATTTGCCTGGTGATGATTTTGTAACTGCCTTTAAGAATATTTTAAAATACTATTCTTTTGCTCATTTTGTTTACTCATTTTTGCCAGGTGATTGGAGCATGTACTGGCTGTTCACTACCCTTGTATATAATGTCTACCTGGTTTATGTGCAAGAGACAACACAGAGATGAGGGCTGACTTCAGGTGAGGTCTGAGTAGATATCTACCACAGACAAAACACCTGTGTCTAATCCAGATTCATTCAAAGCTCATTGCTGCTGCATGTGAAGTACATAAAGGTGTGTAATGCAGTAGCTTTGCAGTAACAGATTCTTCTTACAGCAATAGCTCCCTTTACCTCATCCACTGGCAAGAGTATATCTGGTTCATTCACAGGGAAGCAAAAGTTTATTTTCACTGTATCTGTGAAATGCCTTTAGGTACTTCTGACAAAGGAACGTTATGCCAGCTGTACATTGGAGGTCTACGGATTGGACCTTGGGGGCCAGGAAGATGAAAAAGGCCTGGGAGGGAAAGGTGGCTCTTCTTCCTTCTGAGATGTTCAGAAGTTTCACAAAATGTGATGCCACTTGCTCAGTTCAGATTTTAAATTCATGACCAACTACTAAGTATATGTCTTTTTATTATTCTGTTCACTATTGTCAGCATGACTGCTCTTCTGGTGGGGCTTTATGATGGAAGAAAAGAGAACAAGAGACAGTTGGAACATATATGGAAAACCTCTAGGTTTGTGTGGTTTTAATTTTTAATGCTGCTTTGAATGGAACATGTAGGTGCCATAAAGATGTTTAAAGTTCACTTTTTCAGGGAGCACACTGAACTGCTTGATAGCTTTCTCAGATGTGAGGAGGGATTGGAGTTGTGATAGGTTAATAATAGTCTTTCCACTTGGTTCACACTTTTGGGGAAAGAAGATCAGGAATTCAGGTTATAAAAAGGGAAGCTTTCCAAAAACAATGAGTGCTAGTTAAGTTTAAGAGATCTGTTAAGTTTAATTAGTAGTGAAAATGGTATTTTTCAGAATATCATGTCTTAATTTCATATGTAAAGACCTCAGGGTGCTCTGTGTTTATCGAAAATCCTGAAGAAAGGATTGTGAAAGTGGGCTCTGTGTGTGTGTAAAAAAAATGATAGCTAGAAGAATACCCTCCAAATATTTTTCATGAACATCCAACTGTAGCGAGATCTCTTACTGAAATTGTAGGTCTTGATATCACAGTGCAAGACAGGAGAGGTAGGAATTGCCTAGTGGTGAATACGGTATATGGGAATGAACTGAAATAGGTGGAAGAGAGTAGAATAATAGAATCACAGAATGGTTTGGGTTGGAAAAGACCTTAAGATCATCCAGTTCCAACCCCCTGCCATGGGCAGGGATGCATCACACTAGACCATGTTGCCTAAGGCTCTGTCCAACACTGCCAGGGATGAAACATTCACAGCTTCCTTGGGCAACCTGTTCCAGTGCCTCAGCACCCTCACAGTAAAGAACTTCTTCCTTAGATCTAACCCGAACTTCCCATTTCATTTTAAACCCATCACCTCTTGGCCTATCGCTACAGTCCCTGATGAAGAGTCCCTCTCCACCATCCTTGGAGCCCCCTTCAGACACTGGAAGATGCTCTGAAGTCTCCGTGCAGCTTCTCTTCTTCAGGCTGAACAGCCCAAATGTTCTTAGCCTGTCTTCATATGGGAGGTGCTCCAGCTCCTGATCATCCTCGGGACTTGCTCCAACAGTTCCATGTCCTTCTTGTATTGAGAACACCAGAACTGTACACTATACTCCAAGTGGGGTCTCACGAGAGCAGAGGGGCAGGATCACCTCCTTTGACCTGCTGGTCACGCTCCTTTTGATGCAGCCCAGCACGTGGGTGGTTTCTGGGCTCAAGCACACGCTGAAGCGGCTTATGTTCAGTTTCTCTTTGACCGACACCCAAAAGTCTTTCTCCTCAGGCTGCTCTGAATCTCTTCTCTACCCAGCCTGTAGCTGTGCCTGGGATTGCCCCAGTTCAGGTGCGTGACGTGGACTTTGCTTTCATATAGTTAATTATATCAGTTTTCACTGATACTATTCTAATTTGCTCAAGCTTTTCCATGTAGCTTGACAGATTATCCACTGGGACATATTTTGAGAATGGAGTGGTACTTTCTGTGGTCAATACAACTGTTTGTTGAAAACTTAATTGCCTTTTTTACCTTGAATAAAATTGAGATTTTGCTCTACTTCCTCCCCTGCATTCTATACATAAAGTTTGATTAAGTTCTACTAATTCTTTGTGGATCATTTATTTATAATCTTGGATTTCATATGGATGCAATATTTCAGTATGAACACTATAACACCTTTCCCCAGAAATGGTGATTCTTTCTTGCTCCACCACCAAATATTAGATTTTTCTGGCTGCTAAACATGCTGCATCTGCTATTTCTGATGTATGCTTCCTCAAAAATCACCTTTTAAGCCCCAAATTATCAACTTTAAGAAAAAAAGTATGAATTTGCTGGCTCCTTGTAAAATCTCACTTTCTCCCAGTAGAAGATGGATAGGTTTTGCATTAGCAACTGTGTGGAAAATCAAATGGAAGCATAGGAACAAAAAATAAATGTGACCCAGAAACTATTTCTGTCAAGATCCAATAGCATATAATTAGCAGCCAAAGTAAAGGAGAGGTTTCCCCTGATATATATCTAGCTATGAAGTACTGACTCTGTCTGGAAATTCCATTTTATTATGTAATATATTTTGGAACAGATCAGCAACTATTGAGCCAAGACAAGTGCTATAAGAAGTGGAATTTTCACTACTGCAAAACTACTGCTGTATCTTTCAACTGCTTTGAATAAATCACTCAAAGAAAAAAGTATGAATAAAATCTGGTGCTGAAAAATCAATTCCCATGATTTGCTGCATGGCTATTTCAAGTACATCTAAGTTTAGTGTACCTTATTGCAGCAAGCACCAAGACATTTTAGGAAGACAAAGCATGTGACTGTAATTGTTCCTCATTTTTCTCTTTAGAACATGACTAAGGATTAAAGAATTCCAGGAATTAAGGTGATTTTGTTCCTTCACGTAAGCCCACCTGTGAGACTCAGGATTATCCCTACTTTCCCTTTGAGAATAGTGGCTATAATGCCTTCGGCACAGAGTTATGTTGGTCCATAAAGCTGGCAGATTAAGGAAGTCAGTATGTATTTTAAAAAGTGCTTATCTTTTTACCTTTACAGGATTCTGCTTTTTTAGAATATAGAAAGATAAGAATTAAAAGACAAAGCAGAAATCATCTCTATAGGTAGGAGTATGGCTGGACACAGGCAAATGGTGGACGTGAGTATCACTAGTTACAGAATATTGGGGCTATGCTTGTACATGGGCAGGAGAAATATGTGAAATATGTTAACCAGGCAAAGGAATTGGGTATGTATCATGCTAACTCAGCACTGCTAAATTCTGGCAGTAAGCCACAGATGCATATACAGGAAACTTACAGTGCTCATCTCAAATAATCGAGCAGAATTTTTGGATGTGAGATTTGGAAACAAAGCTGAATTTTGTGTCACAAATTCTCTGGTTGTGCAGTATAAAAGATTAGGTTTACAATTCCCAGACGTTACCAGTTTCATGCCAGACTCTGAAACCTGGATTGCATCTTTCATATAGTACTTGATTCCCTAATCCAGTTTAGGGCAATTGTATGATCTAATAAGTCATAATAAACAGTACACAAATAGGTGTGACAAATGCTGAGAAAAAGAAACATATTTAGTATGTGAGAGAATATCCAATTGCTTTCAAAATACTTTAGTAACTAATACATGTATTGAAAGCAATATTTGCTGGAAAAATTAAACTTTCAAAACCCAGAAAAGCTTATAAGATGACTCTTACTGCAGAACAAGCTTGGTCATACTTACCATTGAAACACCCACTTATGAATAATTCATCAAGCATCTTGCAGTTTTTATTGTAATAATGTTATAATGGGCCTAGTAAAACCACCTCATTAGCAGTGTTGCTAAATTTAGGGTCTGCTGATACTCAGCTTAACTCCCCTGAAGGCACTGTTTTATAACCTCTCTTAAACTAAGAAAAGTAAGTGAAATTCATAAAAAGGCCTTTAATAGTGAAAGGCCTAGCCCTGAGTTGTCAGGAAGGCTTGAAAAAGTCTGATTGTAATAGAGAGTAAATCTGTCGGAGAAGGCTGTCGGTGGAGAAGCTTTCAGAAGATGAATTATGTCCTGGGAAATCCCCTCTATATATAATATTAATGTGCGAACAAAGCCAGATATATCTTTACTTAAAAGCAAAGTTGGTTATATTCTGTCACTTACTAGAATTAAATGGTGCAGTTCTAGTGGTCTCTCGGTCCAGAATAAATTACCATGCACCACCACGTAGACTAGATTAACACTCAAGATTTGTTATCTTCCTGCTTATGTGTTTTGATTGTAGGTAATCTGGGAGCTAGACTCAGAAGTGCACAGTGATAGTTTGAGAGGTACTGAGGTCAAGTTGGGACATGGGGAGTTACAGTTAGATATTAAGTAAAAAGTAAAAATTTTTTTATCATGACGGTAGTGGTTAAATACTGGAGACAGTTAAGACCAAACTGTACAAGGCCTTGAGCAACCTGATCTAATTAGACCTGTTTTGAGCATGGGGTTGGACTAAATGATTTCTGGAGGTCCCTTCCAAAATAAATTATGCCATTATTCCAGACTTAAAGGATTACAGACCTAAAAGCAGAGCATTTCACCATCTTATTGAGTAACGTTTCAAGCAGGGGGTAAATTAGCAACTACTACTGCATTATTGTAGTATGCTGAGCCACTGTAAGCTCATTTTACTCATTCTTAAACTGATGAAGCCCTACCTAGGTGTGAATTTCAAGTCACATTCTGTGAAAAAGTAGCTGTATCTTAGCTTTGTGATTGTTGATTCCTGTTCAGGAGAATATTTTCCATATCTATATATGTCTGTATATGTTATCTAAGGCTCACACACACTTGAGTCCAATCTTATTTTATTACAAAGTCTGTGACAAATAAGGCTCAAAGGACCTAGAATGTTGTAGTTTGTCTGTCCCAAGGGAGGAAAACTACAGGTTCTGAATGTACCATGCAATCTTCTTTTTTGTCAGTGTCATTTGCTTTACAGCTAAAAAGTTCCATTACTGCAGATTAAAAATGAGCTATCTGGTCTTATTGTGGACATGAAGAGCAACTTACTCCCTTGCTTTTTCAGCATGTTTTAGACTCCTTTGTTGCACTTTTCCTCAGTCTGCTCTTTAGGGAGTAAATCTAGTTCTTTAAAGTTTTCTGCACACCTGAAAGGCTTGTACTTTTTCTCCCTTCTGGATTCTCTCCACACATCTTACACGAAGTGGTATGCCCAGTGTGTGATACGACCTTATGGTGAAGTTTTTACCTGTGCCCTGTAGAAAGGAAGGATTTAATTTTATGTTATGTCTGGCATCCCTGTGTATGCTCTAAATAAGATATAGTTTCTTCAAATAAAATTTTCTCAAGCTCTTTGATTTAGGTTCAGTCTGTGATTTTTAGTGTGATTTCTGTTCTGAAGGCCTCTCAGCTTAGTTCATGTCATTGCTTATCTGCATCTTCATGTAGCACTTGACCTATTTTAAATGTAAGTATATTTTGAAGTTTTTCTTAAGATTAACCTCTGTTAATTTTCAAGGCATAGCTGTCAGCTGTGCAAGACAAAAATATGTTGTATTAGTGTTCAGACCTGAAACAATGTCAATTCTAATTCCTAAGGCAGCATCAGTATTAGAGCTGGTTTTGAATGCCATCAGTGAAGGACTTGCTGTCCTGGCAGCTGATTAAAATTTCAGTCAAATCAAAACGAATCATGTCTGTGCAGAGAACTGGCATAATGTAATAATGTGCATTACCTTAAAATACCTCTTAAATATGAGGGACCTGTCTGCAAATAGAAGACCAATTTTGCTGAATTTGGCTTAAAAATCATAGTTTAGTTAAAACAGTACAAATATGCATGTGAGTCATCTTTAGGATTTTGACTGTTTTGAGTATGAGGTAGTAGTATTCAACTTTTATCTGCTCGATTGCACTCATTCAGAGCTACATTCAGGATATAATGAAGTAAATGAAGTTTTGTTGGTTTTTTTTTTTTTTTTTTTTCCCTTTGCTTTAGACGAGCTGAATGAAGTCCTCACTCGAGTGAGATCACTTGAATGAGACCTTTAGAGACCTCACTTGGAGTATTGTGTGCAGTTCTGGTGTCCTAAACATGAAAAGAACATGGAACTGTTGGAACAAGTCCAGAGGAGGCCACGAGGATGATCAGGGGACTGGAGCACCTCCCATATGAAGATAGGCTGAGAAAGTTGGGGCTGTTCAGCCTGGAGAAGAGAAGGCTGCGTGGAGACCTCATAGCAGCCTTCCAGTATCTGAAGGGGGCCTACGAGGATGCTGGGGATGGACTCTTCATCAGGGACTGTAGTGACAGGACAAGGGGTAATGGGTTCAAACTTAAACAGGGGAAGTTTAGATTGGATACCAGGAGAAATTCTTTACTGTGAGGGTGGTGAGGCACTGGAATGGGTTGCCCAAGGAAGTTGTGAATCCCTGGCGGTGTTTGAGGCCAGGTTGGGCAGAGCCTTGGGTGACATGGTTTAGTGTGAGGTTTCCCTGCCCATGGCAGGGTAGTTGGAGCTGGATGATCTTAAGGTCCTTTCCAACCCTAACTATTCTATGATTCTAAGTCTTTAAAGAGAAACATTTATTTTGGGCTTCTAGCTACTTTATTTTGTTTTGCTCACTAAAAACCTAGCGGAAGGTATCCCTGTCTGTGACAGGGGGGTTGGAACTGCATGATTTTTAAGGTCCATTCCAACCCAAAACATTCTGTGATTCTATAAAATTACTAGAGAGTATTTTTCACAGTAAAATACCTCTTTAAACATGTCAGGGTTAAAAGTGAAATTAGTTTCTTAGTGCCTAAGAAACTCAGACATTTTAAGTAAAAAACTGAAAAGCATACTACAAGCCCTTGTCTAAAGGTTGTCAGTCTGAAACTCGTAATTTTCCTTCAGATTAGCTTTTGCACAGAGGATCCAGTGTTTGTTTCTTCTGATAATCCAATAGACAAAACTAAAATAGCTGTGCTTGTAAACAAAGACTTCACTTTGTGGAATGCCAACAGTCATTGTAATTTATAGTTTGAATTTAAGATTGTTAGTTTCCCAAAACAATAAACTCTGTCCCAGATGGATGTTATCAGGTCCTTGTTAGTAAATGACCTTACTGTACATAAGTGCTCACGTTCTCTTTTTAGGAGTGTTTGTGAGTACTCTTACAATGCTGTGAAATAACATTTCATAATGGTAATGTGACAGTGTTATATATTGTAGTAACTTTATGTATTTAAAATGCAACTTTAGAAAAACAGTATATGCAAATAGATTCCTTTCTGATAGTGAATAATGTCACTAGCTCTGTTCCTCCTGTTTACAGTAGGAAGTTGAAAGGAAGTCTTCCAACCTACTGCATAATTAGTACATATTTTCAATTCTTTTTTTTTTCCCCTGAGCTACTATCCTTAGAGGAAGAAAGAAATGACTGAAAGACTGAACAGCACAGTCTTCCAAATCTGCAATGGGAAAGTAAAATAAATATGAAAAGTTAATCCCTTTGGACCTTGGAGTGCAATTTTTCAGACACAAGCTCCACTGGAATCTACTGCTACCACTGCCAAGGAGTTAAGTTCCCTTTATACATTTCTTTTACTTCCTCAACTCACTTGGACTTTTTGGTCTATTTTGTTTCATTTCTCCACCTACTGAAAACATATCAGTATATTTCATTTCTAAATACAAACCAAAATAAGCACCCTAGCTGCACAGGCAGGAAGCAATCAAAGCACTGCACTCTGCTTCTCTTTTAGGCTTTTATTTTTGGTAACAGTAATTCAAACAGCTCTGGGAGCTGGCTGATGCATGATCTCAGTTGTTACCAGTTGCTGAAGTGCAGTGCTATGACAAATTGTCATACCCTCTCAAACACTTGCTGAACTTTTCTTGGGACAGGGATGTGGTGGATATGAAAAGTTGTCTCAGTAGATATCAAGAAAATGGGACAAAGACTGTAGTTCCTGGGGTGTGCAACTCCCTGTGCTGATGGAACTGTTTCTTTCCTGACTTGTGAAGATGGTGTTCCCCATGCCACCCCATCCCTTCCCCCCAAAAAAAGCCAAACCAAACAACCCAAGTTAAACCAACCAACCAACAAAGAAGAATACTTAGGAAGTATTTCTGAAAGAGCCATACAGCTTGACTCCACAGCTGTAATCTTAATCTGTTGACCTCGTTCCTGATAGGACTGAGATTCCCAGTGGCAGGACAGCTCATGTTTTTTCAGTATTATCTTTTCAAGAAGGTAAAAAAATGTGGTGCAGAAATCAGACATTAAGAGGGAAAGCTACTCTCAAGTTCTACCTAGCAATGCAACGCTACCTGTATTTGTAATAGGAAGTTGAATAATGATGCTCACTTTCAGAAGTTGTATTATCTGAATTGATTTTTTCCAAACGCTTGGAAAGCAAATTCTGTGCACTTTTCTAGTTAGATAAATAATAATACTGTTTGGAAACTAATTTTATGGTGTACAAATGCTAATGTTTGCCATTTGAGAAAAGAAAACATCATTGTTAATAAGAGATGTGAAATGCCATTTGACCTCATAGTGGCCTTCCATTGGAAGGAGCATAATTTTTGTTTGAATAAATGAAAATCAGTGTATAGGACAATAGGATAATTGTTTGAATAATTAAATTGGATGTATTTACAGCAAAAAATGCTGTACCTTTTCAAGTTAATTTTAAAAAACATAGTGTATCACACCTTCAGTTTAAAATGCCAAGTGATTTTAATATACCACTTGTGAATGCTGAGTAGGGTTCATTTGAGATGTTTATGTATGTAAGGGAAGCTGGAAATTGCATACAGTGATCTCAACAGTTAGGACTTTCTGTGAGCTGCACATGAATGGTTCTTCCTTGAAGAACAGAGCCACAGACTCCAGCATAAAAATTAGGAAGAAATTTTGGTTTTTTAAGAACAATTCTTATGGAGAAGAGAGCCAAACTGCCTCTAAACTACTGTGAGCTTGCTGGTTCCAGTACAAACAGGAACAGGTTTCTTCTCAGTGAACACTCACTCTGAAAAACAGCCTGGTATCCACCAGCAAGGTGAAGTCCATTTTATTCCTCTAATACACCAAGTAGTTCAAATTAAGTTCATTCATAGCTTGAATAGCTATAGCTTTAAACTGGTAAGGCTTGAGGTACTGCTAAATGAGCAGTGTTTAAGTTTCACTTTTTTATTGGACTGGAGTGACTAACATAAAACTGGTTAGCAGTTGGTATTGTGCTGTTGGCATGTTTTCTTGTATAGTGACAAAATATACTTTCTATTAGATGAAAGATGTGTACCTTGATTGTGACATGAAGTTAGCAGAGAATTCCTCATACTGTAACTGGCTAGTCATTTGTCTGTTTGGTCCAAAGAAATATTCTCCCACTGAACTAACAATAGATTTCTTATCTGGTTCATTGGAAGATGGAATCCAGCTGTTTGAAATTTAAATATTCAAAACCAATATTGCTTAAACTACAGCTTGTGGGGTCTTTGTGGGTCAGTGGGATAATTCCTGGGATCTGTGATAAACTGATAACGATGCTTTTTCCTGGGAAGCAGCAGTCCCCTCCTGTCAAGTGCTGGCTGCAGGTCTAGGTTTCTGGAGGAGGCAGTCTGGCGGGGAGGCAGTCATGGCATTCTGGGGAATGATGGCTGTTGGGGGTTGGCCATGTTTAATTGTCCTGGCTCTTGCAGCCCATTTCTAGCCTCTGTCTCTGTTGGGCCAAGGAGTTTTGGGTATGGGCTGAAAGCAGACTCTGGATCTGCTGCATATTGGTTGTACTGCCCACAGACCAGAAGTGACACACACTAGTGTCATACTAGGGTCATAGTCCACATACTAATAATATGAATATGCCCTGCCTACCCTACCAGAGAAATTAGTTACCACTGTTGAAATACAAAGTCTATAGCTTTGATTTAATTATTTACCTCAGTTCTTTTCCAATTAGTCTACTCTTCTCTGAGAAAATGCAGTATGATAATAACACGATTGTTAATGTGTGATTCAGGGAATACTTATTGCAGTAAGACTGAATCAGAAACCATCTAGTTAACTGCTTGAATATTTTGGTGTGTGTTCATGCATAGAAACTCAAGTAGGGGTGGAGTAATCAAAATTTCTGCTGCCTTTTATTCTGGGATGAAGAGCAACTTAGATGTTAAGTCACAGCCTATCTTTGCCTTGCAACCTTTTGTTCTTTATTAGCAGAGAATAACATTTTGATACCAGAGTATGTTTGTGTTCCCAAGGTTCAGGTCATTCAGATCAGTCCAAATAGAAGAAGCAAGCTAGCCAAGAGTACATCTGGAAACAATGTTAAAAGAAGACAATTTCTGTATGCTGAGCTACTTGGAAGATTTGAAAGTTGAACAGAAAGGGCTCACACCTCTGATGTTGAGTAGAGCAGCAAAACATTTAAGTTACTCCTGCAATAATACCTACCTCTTGGTCTGCTCTCAACAGCTGGTGTTTGCGTTCTCTTTTTTGTTATTAAACTTTTAATCACAGGGTATCCTTTTAATTTGAGTAATTGATCTCTTATAGGTCTGTGTGACCCAACCCTGTTGGGAGATACAAATGCAACAAGCCAACTTAATAATGGCCATAGCAGAGAAAGTGGTTTCTTGGTATGTCCTTACAGCAGCCAATTGAACCAGTTCCATCCTTAGCTTTAGTGTAACGAGAGTATTTTTCTAGCATACTGCTAGGCTCACAAATCCCAAGAAATTTTTTATATCATTACATGATTCCAGCTTTCATACACAATTATATATAGCTTTTTTTGTTGCCTTGTTCAACTTTTCCCCAGCTTTTCTAAGTTAATCTGGCAGGCTACCCTCTTGCTACCTCTGCAGCATATAACTGCTTTTTTTACCCCAGACTTCACAGCAGAATATGCTGCTCTAGGGTAGCTGAGCTGTCTAAAGCCTGAGCATAGAGATGTGTTTAGCCAGTGCCACTCTGCTGCCCCAGACCTGACACTGGTCTCATGAAAGAAGGCAAGAGAATTCTGTAGTACCACACTTCCTTTATTTCACAGTCTTGCTCATTCTCACATGCCATCCTTTCTGTTTATTCCTAAACATGTGTGATGTTTTTTAGTATACTTGACAGCTGCCACCCTCAGGCAGAAGCACTTGTCTTTCTAATGCCTACTTTCAATTACTTCAGATTCTTCAATGCATTCTTCAAATGCATCAAAAGTTTTTGTGGTTGTCAGAAATGTGGTTAAAATCTTAGGGCTTGGGGAACAGTAATAAAGGTAGAAAGAAATGGCTGCATTTACTTTAGTTGACTGCAGAGTAAGACTGTAAATCTAAATATTATATTGTTCTCTCAAATAACACCCATTTACTTTTGTGATCTCAATTTTCTTCCTGCTTCCTTTGCTTTCAGTTCCACATCAGGCTTTCATTGAGTTCAGTAATATGTTTCTAACAGGAAGAAAGGAAATAATTTCACAGATTAAATGACCCAAAGAAAAATATTTTCATACCCCTCATGTTGCTATCTTTATAGATGTTATTGCAAACAGTTTTTCATTCTTTTAACTATCCTGTACTGGATCTACATAGTAGATGGTTGACTGGTTTTAGGTTATTGGTTTTTTTTCAGAATATAAGTAATATAAGTAAATATAAAAATAAAAAAATATAAGTAATTCTTCTGATGTATTTTATTGTGTTTTTTTTTCATTATTGTACTGCCTCCATTAAAAGTCCCCCATGCACATTCACAGCTCCATATTTGTCTCCTTCTTTTCCAGATCAATTCAGAGTTTTTCAAATTCACTGTTCAATCCAATGAACAGGATTTGTTAGTTTGGCTTTACTGAAGTTTAAACTGAAATCAAATTTCAAAATACTAATAAATGATTGGGCACCATCCTGACTGGGGGTCTGGCCCCCTCTTCTGACATGACTACTGCATGTGTCTTTCCCTCTTAACTACTCCTTTTTCTTACAGACAGTGTTTTGCAGCAACCCTTCCCATTTTGCTTTTTTGCCTGTTGAAATCTTTAACCTACATTCCCTATTGGGTTGTAGCACTTCATTATTTCTGCTTTGTCCCAGCACTGCACACTTTGGTTTGCCCAAATCAGGCTTCCAAGAGAAGTGCAAGAGTAACAGTTCAACAGTCTATACAAAAAATTACATACTTTGCCACTGTACTGAGCGCTGCTTATTTCCAGGTCTTCTGTTTTGACATATTTTACTTGTTTTAATTAATGTTTCATAAAGGCAGTGATAGAAGGATTTAAAAAATTCTCTACCTTAGATGTTATCTCTTTTCATTTAATGCCTGAGCCCCAGCTGGCCACTATTTTTCTTATGAAAACTTACTCCAGGGAATCAGATTCTCTCTTGGCAGAAAACATCCCACACTGGTCCCTGGTTTTCTCATTTAGAAAAATTAATCAACATGAAACATTTCGTGTAAATTGTCACACAGGAATCACCATAACATTTGTTGGGCTGCACTTTGGTAAAGTGATTGAAGGATCTTTTAAAGCAGAAAGAAAAAGAAACCAGTAAAAGTAGATAAGGAGAGGCGAATGATGGGGTAAAAACTCTGGAGGGATCATTCTGAGGAAAAGTGAACTGCCAAAAAAGATACTTCACACACAGTTATTTCCACACATGGGATATTTGACTTTATTAAACTGACCTAATCAGAAGTAAAGAACACTGGTGCCAGGATGGTCTGAGAGAAGTGGACTATCACAGGCTCACAGAATTGTTAGTACTGGAAATGACCTCTGGAGATCATCCAGTCCAACCCCCTGCCAAGGTAGGGACACCCAGAGCAGGGCACACAGGAATGTGTTCATGGTGGGTTTGGAATGTCTCCAGAGAAGGAAGCTCCCTGGACAGCCTGTGCCAGGGTTCTGACACCCTTAATGGAAAGTTTTTCCTCATGTTGAGGTGACACTTTTTGTGTTTTAGTTTATGGCCATTGCTCCTTGTCCTGTCACTGGGCACCACTGGAAAGAGTCTGGCACCATCCTCCTGGCACCTGCCTTTGAGCTATTGATCTGCATCGATGAGGCCCCCTCTAAGGCTGCTCTTCTCTAGGCTAAACAGGCTGAGCTTCACAATCTCTCCTCTTAAGAGAGATGCTCCAGACACCTGATCATCCTTGTGGCCTCTGCTGGACCCCTTCTAGCAGCTCTTTGTCTTTGTCATACTGAGGAGCCTATAACAGGACACAGTGCCCCAGATGTGGTCTCACCAGGGTTGAGTAAAGAGGAAGGAATCACCTTCCTTGACCTGCTGCCACACTCCTCACCATGCACCCCAGGATACTCTTGTCCTTCCTGGCTGTAAGGGCCAGTGCATGGTCACCTTATCATCCACCAATACACCCGTGTCCTCCTCATCTGAACTGCTTTCTAGTGGGTCACCCCCAACCTATGCTGATATTTGGGATTCTTCCTCCCTAGGTGCAGGACCCTACACTTGCCATTGTTGAGCCTCATTAGGTTTCTCTCTGCCCAACTCAGAGCAGCCTTGCGGAGAAGGACTTGGGGGTGTTGGTCGATGAGAAAATGAACATGAGCTGGCAGTGTGCGCTCGCAGCCCAGAAAGCAACCGTATCCTGGGCTGCATCAAGAGGAGCATGACCACCAGGTCAAAGGAGGTGATCCTGCCCCTCTACTCTGCTCTCGTGAGACCTCACTTGGAGCATTGTGTGCAGTTCTGGTGTCCTCAACATAAAAAGGGCATGGAACTGTTGGAACAAGTCCAGAGGAGGGCCATGAGGATGATCAGGGGACTGGAGCACCTCCCATATGAATACAGGCTGAGAAAGTTGGGGCTGTTCAGCCTGGAGAAGAGAAGGCTGCGTGGAGACCTCATAGCAGCTTCCAGTATCTGAAGGGGGCCTACGAGGATGCTGGGGATGGACTATTCATTAGGGACTGTGGTGATAGGACAAGGGGTAACGGGTTCAAACTTAAACAGGGGAAGTTTAGATTGGATATAAGGAAGAAGTTCTTTACTGAGAGGGTGGTGAGGCACTGGAATGGGTTGCCCAGGGAGGTCGTGAGTGCTCCATCCTTGGCAGTGTTTGAGGCCAGGTTGGATGAGGCCTTGGGTGGCATGGTTTAGTGTGAGGTGTCCCTGCCCATGGCAGGGGAGTTGGAACTAGATGATCTTATGGTCCTTTCCAACCCTAACTATTCTATGATCCTATGAACTCTCCAGTCTGTTAAGGTCCTGCTGAATGGCAGCACAGCTTCACATGTATCAGCCACTGCTCCAGCTTCGTATCATCAGCAAACTTACTGAGGGTGCACTCCAGCCACTCATCTAGGTCATTGATAGACAAAGTTGAGCAAGATCATATCGAGTACTGATCCCTGGGAAACATCACTGACTAGAGACCTCCAACTGAATTCTACCCTACTGATCACAACCCTCTGAACTCTGCAATTCTGCCATTCAGCCATTCAACTATACTAGTGATCATGTAAAAAAATTTACTTCACTGAGTACTTCTGCTTATCGCAGTCTCTGGTCTTCTTCTGACCGTCATGGTGGTTCATGTTTTGGGCTTTTTTTTCTTGTTTGATATAAATTCTAACATTGGTTATATTGTCTTTTTGCTCCTGAGAGGAGAACGGACTTTCATGTACAGTCACGTTACGAGTAGAGCCACTTGATAAGTAATAAGATGTTTGATTCCTTTTTAATTTTTTTTCATATTCTGAATTCCATTGAAGCTGAGCTTTCCCTTGAAAAGTCTGTGTACCTTTTAAGTGCCTTTATTGGCTACTTTCTGAGGTTTGTTTGTTTTTCTGTAGCAGACTGTCTGCTCGGAGATCCTAGCTTTTTCCATTCCAATTACAGTGTAGATGAAGCCCTAACAAGTTGAGTTTGGCAGATGACCAGTGTGTATTCAGAGCCTGCACTACTCATGCTGGAGACATCATCCAGTCTATGAGAATAAAATGATCGTAGACGTTCCAAGAAGCATTTTAGGACGTAAGTAAATAACAGCACTGAGCTGGTTCCTTTGGTAATTTAGGATTCTAAAAGAAAGAATCACTAAATACTTTTCAGTGTTTCATGTCCATCATTAAATAGTGAAATTCTGTTGGATGTCACAATTAGAGGAAATTAATATAAGAAGTATAAATAAATACCATTATTTTTCCCTACTAAGAAGGGAAAAAATCGTGATAAATTATTGTATGGTTCAGTTAGCTAATGTGAATAGTTGAGTTTAAAAGCCCGCGAAACTGAACAGTTCTGTATTAGGGAATTTTTTAACCATTCAACTTTGACTTCCTTTATGCTGGCAGATTCATTGTCATAATTAAATGTGTTTTTTATGTGTCTGGTATGAAATAGTTTTCCGTAGTTAAGTGGCAAAATACAGCTGTGTAAATGTCTTTCTAGTCATAATTGGACCCCTGAGCTTTGCAAAACTGTGGATTATGAACAGACCCCATTTCCTTTTAATAAGGTATCAGCTTAACTTCCAGAGGGGGCAGAATTTCATCTCAAGTGAAAGTATGATGTGAAAATCGGATTTCCCATTGGCTTTTGTGCAGTCTGTGTCTCACTGAAGGTGTAGGCACCTTGCAGTTCCTTAACAGAATATGATGGTATTGCTAGCCCAAAATTAGACACTCTACAGGCTAACATTAGTTTAAATTATACTGAAATTGTAACTGGGTTTAGACACAGTTCTTGACATTCGGATACTTTGATTAGTATAGAGCCTAAGGGATGTATGGAGTGGTAGGGTAGTTCTCAGATTCTACTGAAATTCAATCTGCCTAATAAGAGGATTCCATCAGTGTTCCCAGAACATCATCTCCAAAAAAATGATTTTTCAGGTGGTTCAGTTGATAGCTCTCAATGAATTCTTAGTAATGAAGACATCATTTTATGTATCCAAGAACAAGTTGAGCAGCAAGAAATAGAAATTGAAGTGTTTTTCTGATGGGCAAAAGAGGAAGATGAACTGGACTTACACAGTGTATTGTGACTAGCTGGCTCAGAACATCAATTACATCTAGAGCATTTTTCTCTTTTTTTCCTACCTCAAAACTGTTTATGTTTAAAGCACAATAGAAAGATGAGAAAACCTTTTTTTCTTTTCCCCTCCTGCAGTTAAATGTTGTATTTTCATGTCTGGGAATCTATTTATTAATTATGTTGATACTGGCAACAGCAAAGCCATTTGGTTTTTTAATCTTCAGTACGTATATGTATCATGATTAGTACATGAACTGAGTCAAGCCCATTTGTAAAATTATTTGCATTTCCTCTCATGGGAAAATGAGTAAATAAATGCAGACATGGGAAAAGCTTGTGGCAATGCATTCCTTATGAATGAACACTGGCTTTAAAATAGTGAAATAAAGCTATCAACACAAACAGGAAAAGTAGAAATGAACATAAAGAAATTCTTTTCCTTGAATTCCTATATAGACATAAGTGTCTGAGAAGCTGAAGCCTTACCAATGTTTTTAGCAGTAACAATTCAATAGCAGTAGTTGCAAGGCAGTAGTACCTTCACCCTGTTATTTCCAGCCCCCTCAAATAAACCCCCAAATTACTGAATTAATCACATTTTTACAGGAATATATTGCTTTTGGAGAATAAGCGTTTTGTCTCTGCATATTTGGAGGGGATTGTTGACGAAGGGGTGTGGACTAAGTTTTGTCCTTTCTGTAGCCACCCTTCAGTATGAACAGGCATCAGAGCCACCTCCCTCAGTACACCTGAGAACTAAAGTGCGAGTGAAAGAATAGGCTTTCTCTTAGTTGGTACATGTTGCTTGCACACCATGGGAAATTGTACTGGTCAGTTACTGACTCAGAACTAAGGAATGAGGCCAGTGTGAGAGTTGCAGTTTGCCTATTGAAAGAGCAAGCAAAAATTCTTCTAATTTGCAGTCCTGCTTAAACCAGAATTGGCCTCACACTATTCTTTCTTTTACTTTTGCTTCCTTTACAGCTTCATGCGTGCTTTACATGTATGCAGGCCTTTTATGGCAGAAAGCTAGGGCTGTAAACTGAGATAAGACCAACTTTTTGTTTTGTGTTTGCACAGTGATGAACCCTGTGGGGTCCTTCCTGTTCATGACTTTACATAAAGTTTGCTCCTGAAACACAAAAGGATAAATAAAATACTTTTTCACTTTTATTCACACAAACAATCTGTAACAGTGAAGGTTCACCCACAAAAGGCAGTGGAGTCCTCTATGTGATAAGGCAGATTTGTAGAGGGAGTCCCTTGAACGTAACACTTTCCCAATGCAAACTTACACAGTTTGCTTGGACTACTGGTGAATGAAGGAAATTGCCAATAGATGTTTTCCACTGTGTGCGCACAGTATGTATTTACCTGTTTGGAATAGGTCCGATTTTGCCATTGTTTACTGTATGTTGAATTGTACCTAATTTCTGAAGTACTCTATTTTCAGGTCTTCCTTCTTACAGATAAGGGATAGACTCAGTGAAAAAGGGTCAGGAAATGAGGCACGAGGGGTTCTTTAATTATTATTTGATCACAAAGTAACCCTGGAATAAGTAGACTTAAAAGCTGCTGATACTTTTCTTCTGGAGATCTAGGCAGAATTTTTTCTCCTGAAGTTGTCATGTAGCCCAGCTCTGCTAGGTGTGTTGGAAATTGAAATGAATGACATGACTTAATTATCTCATTTGGAAAAAAAAAAATTTTTCCCCCGTCAGATTAAATCAATGTTCTTTTCACAGTTTAATCTTAGTGAACAGACCTTTTTCTGAATCAGGACAAAAAACCCATACTATTTGATCATGTAGCAGAGCACTTGGATTGCTGCAGAAGTCTTTTCCTTCTTTTGTTTTTTTCCTTCTTTTTGCTAGACCACTCTCCATCATCTTTACCAAGTCTTGGGAAACGGGAGAGGTGCCTGAGGACTGGAGGAAAGCAAATGTCACTCCAGTCTTCAAAAAAGGCAAGAAGGAGGACCCGGGTAACTATAGACTGGTCAGCCTCACCTCCATCCCTGGGAAAGTGATGGAACACCTTATCCTTGATGCCATCTTAAGGCATGTCAAGGATAAGAGGGTTATGAGGGGCAGTCAACATGGCTTTACCAAGGGGAAGTCATGCTTGACCAACCTCCTAGCCTTTTATGAGGAAATAACATTGTGGATGGATGATGGCAGAGCGGTGGATGTGGTCTACCTTGACTTCAGCAAAGCATTTGACAGAGTCTCCCACAGCATCCTCATAGCTAAATTGAGGAAGTGTGGCCTGGATGATCAGGTAGTGAGATGGACTGCAAACTGGCTGAAGGACAGAAGCCAGAGAGTTGTAGTCTATGGGGCGGAGTCTAGTTGGAGGCCTGTATCTAGTGGAGTGCCTCAAGGGTCAGTATTGGGACCAGTATTATTTAATATATTCATCAATGATTTAGATGAGGGAATTGAGTGTACTGTCAGCAAGTTTGCTGATGACACTAAGCTGGGAGGAGTGGCTGACACGCCAGAAGGCTGTGCTGCCATCCAGCGAGCTCTGGACAGGCTGGAGAGTTGGGCAGGGAGAAACTTGATGAAATATAACAAGGGAAAGTGTAGAGTCCTGCATCTGGGCAGGAACAACCCCAGGTTCCAGTATAGGTTGGGGAACGACCTGTTAGAGAGTAGTGTAGGGGAGAGGGACCTGGGGGTCCTAGTGGACAGCAGGATGACCATGAGCCAACACTGTGCCCTTGTGGCCAGGAAGGCCAATGGCATCCTGGGGTGTATTAGAAGGGGGGTGGTCAGTAGGTCGAGAGAGGTCCTCCTTCCCCTCTACTCGGCCCTGGTGAGACCGCATCTGGAATATTGTGTCCAGTTCTGGGCCCCTCAGTTCAAGAAGGACAGGGACCTGCTGGAGAGAGTCCAGCGCAGGGCGACAAAGATGATTAAGGGAGTGGAGCATCTCCCTTACGAGGAAAGGCTGAGGGAGCTGGGTCTCTATAGTTTGGAGAAGAGGAGACTGCGGGGGGACCTTATTAGTGTATATAAATATATAAAGGGGGAGTGTCATGAGGATGGAGCCAGGCTCTTCTCAATGGCAAACTATGATAAGACAAGGGGTAATGGGTATAAACTGGAACACAAGAGGTTCCACTTAAACTTGAGAAGAAACTTCTTCTCAGTGAGGGTGACAGAACACTGGAACAGGCTGCCCAGGGAGGTTGTGGAGTCTCCTTCTTTGGAGACATTCAAAACCCGCCTGGACACATTCCTATGTAACCTTATCTAGGTGTTCCTGCTCTGGCAGGGGGATTGGACTAGATGATCTCTTGAGGTCCCTTCCAATCTCTAACATACTGTGATACTGTGATACTGTGTGAATAATTAGTATTTTCAAAGCAATACTTTTCAGAGCTTTTTGGCCAGGGAACTGTGTTTGCTGTTCATACCACATGCCATATCAGTATTAGATGTGGAAAAGGAAATACTAAGAATAAAAGAAGTGTAAAGTAATTCTAGAGCAAGGTTGTAACTTCCTTGAGTGAGCCCTTGCCATTCAGATGAGCTAATCTTTGTTCACATCTATCTTCTATCTTCTTCACATCTATGACCTGTGCATGCCTCCTTTCAGAGGTTATTCCTCTGACACAGGAAGAGGCAGTAGGGATCTGTTGTGTAGTTTGGTAGGTATAGACTGGAAATGAGGGCTATACCTTACTGCTGGGGAATCAAGCCGTGGTGCAGCATTGCAGAACGGTATCTTAAAGTACAGTAGAATATTTTTCCAGAGAACAGGCAAGGTTAAGAGCTTCTTTTGTGATTACTGTCCACAGCCTGTCCCAAAGGAATTATTTAATTAGTAATAAATACTTAAATGTGGAGCTGATAGTGAGACAATACTGAAGTGGGAGAAAGATTAGCTAAAGGTTATTCTTCTAGGCAGAGTTAAAAGGTAAAGGAATTATTTAGCATGAGCAGGAGTGCAATAAATAATCTCTCAGGCACTCGCACATATGTCTAACTTTAAGTATCTCTACAGTTTCTTGTGGGATTATTAATACTTTTTTTCAAAATCACAGTTCAAAAGCCCATTATTAGATTCTGTGGAATAATATGCTCTAAAGCTCTGTTAACTTCCTTATTAATTAATTTATATGGTAGATCTTTTGCTCTGCTCAAACCCACAAATATTCCTTCCCTCAGGATTTTAATTCAGAGATGGCTTCTGGAGGCATATACTGACTTTAAATACATCACTGACAATTTCCAGTGGTAGCAGCATTCATATGAGTAGTCGTACTGATGATAGTGGTATTTTTTGCTGGAGTTAGATCATAGACTTCTTTAATACTTTATACATATTTCAGGTTCAATTGCCCTTTTGTAAATATGGATTATATGTATCAATGTATATGTTTAGTATCAATGTATATGTTTAGTGATTATTTTCTCCAACTGAAATCTGAATGTTTTACCCGGATTAGCCCAGTGTGCAGTGGCTTGGAGTCTGCTCATGACAAATGCAACAGACAGTTCACTCAGAGATGCAGGGAGATACCTGGAGCAATTTGGGTTTTTATAATCCAGAGTTAGGCCATTCAGCATAGGTACCTTGCAAAAACCTTGTGTCTAGCTCCTTTTTGCAGATGAGTAAAGTGCTAATAGGATTACCTAGGAAGTGAGTGTTTTTCCCCTCTTTTCCTGAGTGCATCCACCCCCTTGCCTGCCTTGCAGGGGATGCACTGACAGTCAATAACCTACTCTGTGATGGTGCACTCCTTCCTCTACTTTTTTCTTCTCCAAATGGCTTTCTATATTTTGATATTCAAGGATCACCTACTGCAAGCTCAGAACTGTTGCATCCCAACTGGAAGGAAGTGCAGCAGGAGGGCCAGCAGACCTCTTTGGATGGATGAGGAGCTACTAAGGAAAAATCAAAGGAAAAAAGAGGCTTATAAAAGGTGGAAGCAAGGACAGGCGGCCTGGGAAGAATACAGGGATGTTGCCTGGGAAGCTAGGGACCAGGTTAGGAAACCTATGGCCCAGTTAGAGTTAAACTTGGCTAGGGATGTTAAGGATAACAGGAAGGGATTCTATAGGTACATTGCAAATAAAAGACAGACTAGGGACAACGTAGGCCCCCTCCGGAAGCTATCAGGAGAACTGGCTACCCTGGATTTGGAGAAGGCTGAGGTTCTTAATGACTTCTTTGCCTCGGTCTTCACTGGCAAAGGCTCTGACTGCACCACCCAAGTCTTGAAAGGCAGACGCATGGACTGCGAGAATGAAGACCCTAGGCCCACTGTAAGAGAGGATCAGGTTGGAGACTATCTTAAAAACCTGAACGTGCACAAGTCCATGGGACCTGATCAAATCCATCCGTGGGTCCTGAAGCAGCTGGCGAATGAAGTTGCTAAGCCACTGGCCATCATATTTGAAAAATCATGGCAGTCAGGTGAAGTTCCCGATGACTGGAAAAAGGGAAATATGACCCCCATTTTCAAGAAGGGGAAAATGGATGAGCCGGGGAATTACAGACCAGTCAGTCTCACCTCTGTGCCTGGCAAAATCTTGGAGCAGATTCTCCTGGAAGGAATGCTAAGGCACATGAAAAACAACAAGGGGATTGGTGACAGCCAGCATGACTTCACTAAGGGGAAATCCTGCCTGACCAATTTGATGGCCTTCCATGATGGGGCTACGGAACTGAGGGACAGGGGTAGAGCAGTTGATGTCCTCTACCTGGACTTGTGCAAAGCGTCTGACACTGTCCGACATGACATCCTTGTCTCTAAATTGGAGAGACATCAATTTGATGGGTAGACCACTCGGTGGATACAGAACCGGCTGGATATCCGCACGCAAAGAGTTGTGGTCAATGGCTCGATGTTCAGCTGGAACTGGTAACGAGTGGTGTCCCTCAGGGATCAGTGTTGGGACTGGTCTTGTTCAACATCTTTATCAGTGACATGGACAGTGGGATTGAGTGCGCCCTCAGCAAGTTTGCCGATGACACCAAGCTGTGTGGTTCGGTTGATACGCCGGAGGGAAGGAATGCCATCCAGAGGGACCTCGACACACTTGTGAGGTGGGCTGATGCCAACCTTATGAAGCTTAACCATGCCAAGTGCAAGGTCCTACACCTGGGTGGGAGCAATCCCAGGCACAGCTACAGGTTGGGCAGAGAAGAGATTCAGAGCAGCCCTGTGGAGAAGGACTTGGGGGTGTTGGTTGATGAGAAAATGAACATGAGCTGGCTGCAGTGTGCGCTCGCAGCCCAGAAAGCAACCGTATCCTGGGCTGCATCAAGAGGAATGTGAACAGCAGGTCGAAGGAGGTGATCCTGCCCCTCTACTCTGCTTTCATGAGACCTCACTTGGAGTATTGTGTGCAGTTCTGGTGTCCTCAACACAAAAAGGACATGGAACTGTTGGAACAAGTCCAGAGGAGGGCCACAAAGATGATCAGGGGACTGGAGCACCTCCCGTATGAATACAGGCTGAGAAAGTTGGGACTGTTCAGCCTGGAGAAGAGAAGGCTGCATGGAGACCTCATAGCAGCCTTCCAGTATCTGAAGGGGGCCTGCAAGGATGCTGGGGATGGACTATTCATTAGGGACTGTGGTGATAGGACAAGGGATAACAGGTTCAAACTTAAACAGGGGAAGTTTAGATTGGATATAAGGAAGAAATTCTTTACTGAGAGGGTGGTGAGGCACTGCACAGGTTGCCCAGGGAGGCTGTGAATGCTCCAACCCTGGCAGTGTTCGAGGCCAGGTTGGACAAAGCCTTGGGTGGCATGGTTTAGTGTGAGGTGTCCCTGCCCATGGCAGGGGGGTTGGAACTAGATGATCTTATGGTCCTTTCCAACCCTAACTCTTCTATGATTCTAATTTCTATTTAATTGAAAATGCACACATGGTTGTGGCAATGGGCTCCAACATCCTCACCTCTTGTTTGGAAATACGTATTTTGAATCATGTCAGACTGAAGAGGAAGCTGGCTGGAATTTCCTGGGCAAACAACATAATCTTTAGGTTGTAGAAAGGAGGAACGACTTCTCTTCCTTTTTCTGCTTTGCAGGTGACATGTAAAGCGAAGGTGAAGTATGGGTGGTTTTTTACTGCAGCTTGGCAATTTTCTAAACTCTTGTAATGCCATGGTTGAAATAAGTTGTAAAGCAGTTACCTGCATCTTGTGAACATTTTCAACTCTTGTAGGTCATTCTATAACCCAAAAGCCTCAAGCTGAGTAGCTGGGGAACTGAGATGCCTATGTAGGAAAAATGTGTCTGTGTTTTGATTTTGTTGTTTGGTTTTGTTTGTTGTTTTGTTTTTTCTAAGGCAGAGCTTTAAGGGGTGCAGAAAGCTTTTGGCCTTCACTTCAAATAGGTGAACATCTGCTGTAACTCTCAAATATATATTTCTATTATATGTTTCTGTGGCTGGTTTTGTGCAATAAATATATGATTATGTTGTACTTCATATTGTAATCATCTGTATCCCTCTCTACTTGCAAGAGAACGCCTTTCTCTCAGTTTAGCATTTGTTCTTTCATGAACCCACAAATGACAACCTAAATAATAACTAAATTTTCTCTCTGGCAAGCCCAATGCTCTTTTCATGAATGTCGTGCCTTTTGCATTAGAACGTTACATGGTAAACTGGCTTTGTGCTGAAGAACTGATGCATGTCTAATTGACAGAGGCAGCATTTTATACAATGTTTGCAGAAGAAATGATTGAAAATTTCATGTGACAAGATATTCTCAATCAATAATGCAGTTCATACAAACTAGACTTCTAAACACATACTCAAAACTCAAACCAAAACACACTCCAAACAACCCCCCAAAACATACAAAAACCTGCAATTCACCCCCTCCCCCCAAATCTGCAAACAAACAAATAAGAAGACTCACTTATGAAACAGGAATTTGACATACCTAAAACTTGGTTTCAGTTGTCATCAATATCAAGGCATATCACCTTTATCCAGGCTAGAATTGTAATTTCAGGTAGTGTGGACACATATGAAATTTGGCTGGCTGAAAGATTATCTCATATCAGTCTTCTACTAGGTCATATCTTTATTTTAGGATCTTTAGAAAATTTAAAATTGTTTGGAAAATATGGAGTAATGGAAGTATTTTATCTAAACAGAAACCTGTGACAGAATGAGAACAGGGGGTTGCAATTTTGTATCACTTGGTAAAGCCACCCAAAATTAGGATGTGAGAAAGAGATAACGTATTTACTAAAAAATGGTCCACAGAGGACAGCATTAACCATGATGGTATAGAACTGCAGAGTAAAACAAATATTTGAAGAGATTAGTGGGTGGGCTAGTAAGGGAATGAAAGTGAATTTTGATAGTGACAGTCCTACTGAAATCCCTTCCTTTGTAATTGTCCTTCTGACAGGGAATTACAATTCCATTTGTGTTCTGTTATCATTATTGCAACACAGGAATATGAATTTTGAGGAGTATCTTAAAATAATGTTTTGCAATTGAAGAGTTAAAAAAGCATCTACTTAAGAAATATGAACTTGTCATAAAAAACAAGTGATAAATGCTCAGCAGACATCAGATTTGTTTGTAATAAAACCAACACATTGAAATGGTGGTGTGAAGCCCAGCATGCATATAGCAAAGCAACCATCTATATATAAAACCGTGCTTGTAAGCATGATGAATTGTGAAATACAGAATTACATGAAAAAACATATTAGCCAGCACTAATCAGTACTAATGAAATGACAGAGTTTACTGATTTCTGCAAATTAAAATACTACTCAAATAAAGCAAGAATGAATGATAGAAATCCTTGATAGAGCCAAAATGCCTTGCCATCATTCTGTTTTGAGAATTAAATAGCATAAAGAAATAGACACAGGATAAGTTTATTTTACAGAGTAGAAGGTTATTCATAGGCTGGAGTATAACAGATGGAACCATGTGTGATGACATAGGTATGTAAGCGGAGGTGTATGGAGAAAGTTCACTAATTACTTTATAGGATTTTTTAAAGATAGGATAGAAATGAGACAGTGTGTCATACTGATGGAGATACCAGTGCATCACTAATGTATATGCAACAGTTAGCAATAATGAATTGAGTGTCAGGATGGTGGAGCTAGGCTTTTCTCAGTGATGTCCAGTGATAGGACAAGGGGTAATGGGTGTAAACTGGAGCATCAGAGGTTCCATGTGAACATGAGGAAAAACTTCTTTACTGTGAGAGTGACAGAGCACTGGAACAGGTTGCCCAGGGGGGTTGTAGAGTCTCCTGCGTTGGAGATATTCAAGTCCCGGCTGGACAAGTTCCTGTGTGATGTACTCTAGGTTACCCTGCTCTTGCAGGGGGGTTGGACTAGATGAGCTTTTGAGGTCCCTTCCAACCCTTGGGATTCTGTGAGTTTATCTGTGTACAAAAAATATAAGTCAGACTTTCCACAGGAGAACATTAGAAGCTGCAGATGAAAACCATTGCAGTTGGCACAGTTGAAAATGTGGTCATGTGTTGGCAAAGTCAAAATTATTAAAGATTTGGGGAAAAAAGTAATCAAATGTTATGTTACAGCTTGAAATCCTCTAGTGTACAAAAATGTGTCAGAGAGCTGACTCTCTATGTCCTTTGACTATAAAATCGTAACATCATTCTTTAATTTACCACAGCAATACTTAGCTTAGATGTCAGGAAAACTTAAGTAGGAAATCCCATTTAGGAAAACTATGAAGAATAACTTAATGGCTAACACTACACTAGGCTGCCCTTTGAGGCTATGCAGTCCTTCACATCTGGGGATAAGGCCTCATTTTATGTGTAGTTGATAATGCTTCATTGCACTAAGTGGCGAATTCTGCAAGGAAGATCTCATACAGTTGTGTATTTCTGTGATACAGAAAGCACTGAGCAGAGCACGTTTCGAATGCTGAAGAACTTCAGCTGCGGTAGGTTTACATTTTGGTGTTTTCTGTGCAATATTACTTCAGCAGTTAAGGATGCTTAATATTTTAGAGATGCTGGATCGATTGGAAGCAGTAATTTCAGCTTGCTTCTGAAATTAACAGCAACAAGAGAACATTCTAGTATATGACAATGAAAATATTCCAAAGGTACCCCATGTTTCACATTCTTGTACTTTGAGTGGTAAAAGAATGAGCAGTTTGGTTGTAAAACCAAGAGCTAGCAAAAGCATGCAATTCCATATGGATTTCAGGACATGTCAGCTTTTACTGTAATTTTGTTAACAGTATTTTTAAATACTGCTTACTAGATCGTGGCAAAATACTGGCTTTGTATAAAGGTGTTCAGCCAGACCCAAACAGGTTGAAAAGCTAATATGCAAAGGAGTATTCTAGTACATATAGATTTTTCCAGCCTGTCAGGATAACTAAACAAACTCATTCTCACTTTATCTGAAATAAATCATTGAATCATAGAATCGTAGAGTAGTTAGGACTGGAAAGGACCTTAAGATCATCTAGTTCCAACCCCCCTGCCATGGGCAGGGACACCTCACACTAAAGTCACCAAATCTTACTCAAATTGTTCTTTGAGCACAGTGCAGAATGGCAATGGGATACTGACTGACAAGGTCTCAGAGGGGCATTCAGTGGAGAGTATGAAGTACTGATGAGTTCAGAAAGACCATCTGAGATGCAAGCTTCCACAGAATTGAATCAAATATGATAATTATGTTCAGAGTATGAAAAAGGTGTGGAAGTGTGATTGTGGCAGATGTCATATGAAGGAGAAAAAAGCCAGATTTGTAGGGTTTGTCTAGAATTTTAAGATAATATTTTCAGCAAAAAGATGTGGTTGTACAGTGGAATCCTGTGACCTCCTTGTGTTGTAATAATTCTTCTCTTAGCAACTCCGTCTCAAACCAGAGAGCATCCTGGAGAAAGGGATGTGATAGCTTATCCCATTGTAGATGATGTAAACCCATAGGACAGTGCAAAGTGGCATTAGTTGAGAAGGTGGACACAGGGAAAACTTACTAAGTAAATGCAGGATTAATCTCACAACCCACATACTGCTCTCTTGAGTCACGTTTCTCTTGGTTTTTTATGTCTTTTTTATATGTAACTAATCTGCAGTCAGCTCCCCTCCTTGGACCATTTATCCTGGTCAGTGGCCAGAAGAGATCTGAGCACCCACTCAGTAATATCCCAACTAATATTTTCACAGTTGGATAAACTCCGCTGCATGAAAACTGTCATCATACCCTTTATAAACACTCACTACTTTCTGTCTTAACCAGGTACTTCTTGTTCCTTCACTCTGTCCTAGATGCCTGTGGCTTTTAAGTTATGCACACATTTACCAGTACATGGCAAAAAGGACTATTGATTAAATTTGTCTTGGAAGATGAGGGAAATGTAGGCTAAGTGTGAAAGGCTAAGAGGAATTTAGCTAAAATTTCCTATTCTGTAACTTTACTTTTCTTTTTTTTTTTTTTTTTGGCAAATATAAGGCCTTCCCCCCCCACCCAAAGACTTTGTTCTGCCTCCATGAAAACAGATAGAAAATCCATACTGCTCTCAGTCTTGGGTGACAAAGTGAAATCCACGTATCCTCAGGACAGGAAAGACAGAACAGCTGCTACATTGAGAAAGGATGTGTTAACAACACTACCATCTAAATAGCTTCTCCTGGCATTGCTTAATGAGGAAGACAGCGGTATTTTTTTAAAAGGCAAAATGCATTTGAGGATCTGAACTAATTAATCTATTGTGCTTACTTCATCAGACAGTAATCCCACACCACTCTTGACACGATATGTCATTACTATGCTGCTCTACCATGGGACTACCATTATGTCTATATCTCTGTCTCAAATATGCCTGACAACTCAGTGTAAGACCAGTGCCACCAATTCTGACATCCTTGCACATTTCAAATGCCCAGGATTTTTAGTGAGAATTTGTTGCTGAAATAACAAGGCCAAGAAAAGTCTCAGCCAAAACCAGCTGAGTCAAAACCACCAAAATATTGTGAACTGTCTCTTATTTGCATTTGAATTTATTATTTTCAGTTATTTATCAACACCTTTCATATTGTTTAAACATATGATTTCCCCCTAAAATCAGGTATAATTACTTGTAACTCAAACTTACGGAATCAGATACCAACAGAAGGCATCTCCTTTCTGATGCTGGAAGTTAATTACATTTATTTTCAACCAATACCAACCAACTCAATTAATTTCATAAATCTTCCTTTAATTAACTTATACAAGTGAATACTGTGCTTCTAGACTTGGATCCATAATTCAGCTGGAATAAGAAATAATCATCACAAAAGGGCACCCTAGTTTTTGTACAGTCCCCTGATGCTTCTTTTCATCCCAAGAGAACAGATTGATGCAGAACACATTCTGTGATCTGAATTATTTCACTAGCAATTAGGAAACCAGTGTTTCCAGTAGCCACTCTTCAATGGGATGGGAATTGCAGGGGTAGGTGGAATCCTCCCTCTATCATCTTCTATAATCAAAGTAAAAAAAAAGCACTGACGCTGATTTCATATTGGCAGGAATCAATTTCAAGCAGAAGGCAGTATGTTGAAAACCTTTAAATAGAAAATGTATTAATCCTTACTAAAGTGGTATATGAAGAAATACATTCCTACTCCAAAATCTTTGTTTGTCGTGTGTTGCTCTTTATTTATATATGGAATTTTAAACTGTTTAAATGTAACATTGAGCTGAGGTTATTTACAATACTGAAACAAATCTCAGACCTGTTGTTTCTTTCTGCTAAGAAAGCATTATGGAATATCCTAGCCTGACTAAATGTATCAAGGTTGGCTTATGGTAATACAAGTTAAAAAATAATTAGGGTGAAATGTGGAAAGCTGCTTACAGTTAAATGCTGAAAAAAGAATATAGGCTAACAAACGAACTGGTATTACTCTGCATGAAAAAGCATAGCTTGATATTTACCTTAGGTTTGTTCATTGATATGCGTGTTTATCCATGCACTTTCTTGCGCAAGCGGTAATAATACAAGCACCTTGGTTTAAGAAAAATGTATGCATTTTTCCTCTAAAAATATCATTGCCAAGACGAAGAAAATTAAATCTTCCTTACTTTCTTGCATTACACCTATCAGATGAAGATTTTGTTTGCTTACTGAGATGAAATCTCTCTTTATACAAACCTGTCTTCACCAAGGCAATAGGTTCCCTCAGGGAAAAATGCAGTGAGTAGATAGGAATTTCATAAGAAAGAAAAGTTCATGCCATAAATATTAGCAGAGGTAATTTTTGTTGGAAGTAATACTAATTATCTTCTCTATTGCTGATACATTCTGCTCTTGGTTCCATGCCACCCTTCTCTAGAGTTAGAATGATACTAATTTTAATTTCCATCTGTTTTTATATGGAATCCTTACCTAGTTTCATGAGTTAAAGAATTATTTAATTTTTCGCTCTCTTCAATTCTTTCTCAAAGAATTTTTTTTTTTTTCTCAAACCATTAATGTATAATGCTAGGTAGGTACCCAAGCATCCTGTTTAATGACTTTCTGAAGGCTTATTTCCAGTTTTCCTATACCCTGCCATGTTTTGAAGTACATGTAATTCTAAATTAAGATGTTTCAAAAAATTTTACCCGTTTTGTTAAATTAGTGTATGGGTATAAGCAGATACATTAACAACTATCCCTCTGATCATAGAATCATAGAATAGTTAGGGTTGGAAAGGACCTTAAGATCATCCAGTTCTAACCCCCCTGCCATGGGCAGGGACACCTCACACTAAACCGTGTCATCCAAGGCCTCATCCAACCTGGCCTTGAACACCACCAAGGTGATGATCCAGACTGCAGCAGGAATTCAGCACTGTGTAAGGAATAATAATGAGTGACAAGGAAGGATAGCATATACCATGAAAAAAAATGCTTAAGAACAGGGATCTCTAATCCCAGCTGTCAGAAGCACGGCAAACCCCAATGCATCCAAGCTGAATCCAGAGACAGTGGAGCTTGAAATACTTCATAGCACTGAGCAGTCACCTCTAGAGCAGCTTAGCAATGAAGTATCTATATGGGCAGGCTATAAGCACTCACAGGCTGTTCAGACTTTACTTGGATGCTTGTGCTGACTGCTGCATATTAATGCATTCTTCAAAACAAAGCCAATCAGGTACTATGAAGTTCTTTAAATTACCTTTAAACCCTTTCCAAAACACCAACCTGTTTATTTCAAACAACAGAATTCATAGAAAGTGGTCTTAAAAGGCTTAATAACAACATAGAAATATGTTTTGTCCATAATAACTGTTTGGTGATTTTATACAGTTAAGATCATAGAAACAAACTGTAATTGCTGGGATCCACATGACAGCACAGGCATGTTTTTGTGGTTGAGGCATAACTGAAGATTTCAATTTTAAAAGGCTAAGCATGTTTTTAGGGGTTTTTAGAAATGGCAGATTACAAAACTGCAGGTATTATATTTCCATCCAAATCTTTTTATATATCTGTAAGCTCTTTCATTCAGGATTGGCAATGCCATAACAAAAAGGAAAAAAGACAACAGAAGTTGTACATTCTGCAGAAAAGAAGGGAACTGAGCCAATGTCTTTTATTGTTTATATATATATATTTTCTATTCATGACATTCAGCAGTAATTTTTTATTTCATTAAACACATGAAAGAGGTGCAATTCTCTCCATGTTAGTGGAAGGAGAATCCCTCTCTTCACAGGCTGTTTTATGTTTAAAGTTTTCTAAGGTAATTCTGTCACTCCTATATTATTTCTGTCCCATTCTGAGCCTTTTCTTTCTAGCTGAGACCCAAAATGCTGGAGCATCCTTATGAATCTAGTACCAAATGGAGGTTCAAAACCAAGTGTATTAATGCAGGGAGGCCCTGGGGATATTGAACAATACTGCCATCCAGGACCCCTGGGTCCCTTTGTGTTTCCCAGTTCCTCCTGGAGAGTCTGCTCAGGCTGCCGATAAGGCAAAACACATGCTGCTGCAAGCTGCCCTTCTGCTTAGCATGCAGGAAAGAAGAACAAAAGCAAATGCTCCAACAGAACCATTGTATGAGGCAAATTTTCTCTAGCTTGAAACACTTAATGATCATGAACAGGGAGAAGACATTATCCAACTGACATGAGCAACAGCTTGATATATAAGGGACAGTTAAAATAATGTTATCACCAATGAAAGAGATGGCAATAAGGTGGTTTGAAAGATAAATGCCAGAGTCTTGAGCTGCCTATGCAGCACAGATACCACCTCAGGCTAACATCCAATTATATGGCTAGCTTTTTATGTAGGTAAAAAGCTACATTTTTGCATAGGCAGAAGCAGAAATTGGCTGCTCATGGCCTGGGAAGTTGTACTGAGGTGGAGGCCTGTTGCAGGTGTCCCTTTGCCTGTGGACAGTGTCAGTTGGGACTTCAATAAAGCACTGACACTTGTGTTCCAAAGCGTTCTCCTGGAGAAACTGGCTGCTCATGGCCTGGGCAGGTGTATTCTTCACTAGGTAAAAAACTGGCTGGATGGCAGAGCTCAAAGTATGGTGGTGAATGGTGTCACATCTAGTTGGTGACTGGTCACTAGTGGTGTCCCTCAGGCTCGGTGTTAGGGCCAGTGTTGTTTAATATCTTCATTGATGATATGGATGAGGGGATCGAGGGCACCCTCAATAAATCTGCAGATGACACCAAGTTGGGTGGGAGTGTTGATCTGCTGGAGGGTAGGAAGCTCTGCAGAGGGATCTGGACAGGCTGGATCCATGGGCTGTGGCCAGAGGGATGAGGTTCAACAAGGCAAAGTGTGGGTCCTGCACTTGGGCCGCAACAACTCCTTGCAGTGCTCCAGGCTTGGAGAGGAGCGGCTGGAAACTGCCCATGGGAAAGGAGCTGGGGGAGCTGGTTGATGGACCTGAACAGGAGCAGCTTGTGCCCAGGCAGCCAGGAAGCCACCAGCATCCTGGCCTGGATCAGCACCAGTGCGGCAGCAGGGCCAGGGCAGGGATTGTGCCCCTGCACTGGGCACTGGTGAGGCCGCACCTTGAATCCTGTGTCCAGCTCTGAGCCCCTCACTACAAGAGAGACATTGAGGTGCTGGAATGGGGCCAGAGAAGGGCAACGGAGCTGGTGCAAGGCCTGGAGCACAGTGTGATGGGGAAGGGCTGAGGGACCTGGGGGGTTCAGGCTGGAGAGGAGAAGGCTCAGGGGGGACCTGATCGCTCCCTACAAGTGCCTGAGAGGAGGATGGAGCCAGGAGGGGCTGGGCTCTGCTCCCAAGGAACAAGGGATGGGACAAGAGGAACCGGCCTCAAGCTGCACCAGGGCAGGTTTAGATGGAGCTGAGGAACAATTCCTGCCCCAGAGGGTGCTCAGGCATTGGAACAGGCTGCCCAGGGCAGGGCTGCAGTCACCGTCCCTGCAAGTGTTCACACATTGTGGAGACCAGGCCCTCAGTGCCATGGGTTAGTGGTGGCCTTGGCAGTGCTGGGAATGATTGGACTGGATGAGCTTAAAGGGCTGGTTGATTCTATGAATCTTGAGTTTTACCATGGCTACAAAGCCAGTGATAACCTGATCAGTGTGGCTGTGCTTCTGTCTATCTCGCATCTTCTGTAATTCAGTGTTCTCAGATGATTTCCAGCAACAGAGGAATGGTAGCACAGATGTAAGTGGGAATGCACCATTCTGAAAAAGTTATTATTTTGCCATGAGTGTTGGAGTCCTGTACTCATCGAAGACTTTGTGCTGACTCTGCTACTGTAGGCAATACCTGGAATAGAAATAGTAATTTTTGCACAAATAGGAGAAAAGTGATAATAGATGAAAATTGTAGAACAGTCCAGAGAAAAATGTGAGATTTTGGAACATTTCTTGTCCTTCCAAATGACCTGGACAAGGAATGAAAGAAATACCCTGGACTGACATAGCAACAGACCTAGTGCATCTTTCCATTCTTAATTTCCTGGATACTGTGGTTTGACAGGGCTGATGTGGTTGCAGTGTGACGGGGCTTCTGGACAGACCTGCTGCAATGGCTCTGCCATGTGAAAGGGAGAGTATGTGCTGTAAAATTGAGTATATGCTCATTCTACCTCCGCAAGCAAATCTATGCTTGCCTGCACTTGAAATGCCTGGGTTTGTTTTATTAAAGGAACAGAAGCTGAGAAATTACAGTTGGCATTCTCTGAACTCTTTCCCCTCTTTGTCCACAAAACTGGGAGTTGCTTTTTATTTCAGTTTCATAGCACAGTATCACTTATTTCAGCTTCACTACTTTCTCACAGCAACAGATATATAAACTGGTTTTCAGTGTATTGGTAGATAAAACAGGCTTCTTTTTTAATAACATACTGTTCTCAGCTTAAAGTACTTCTGTTGGTGGAACATCTGTGCTGAGTGCAACAGCTCTAACGTGTATATTATGTGTACAGTAGTACAGTCCAGGCTCATGAAGGATTATTTGGAAAGACTGTTCACCAGATATATCACCCTGAGTGAGGCCCTTTGTTGATAAATGCTTCCTGCTACTATATGAATATTCAAATAAAATAAAATTAATTTTTATGTGTCAGGGAAATACCTGGAGCCCATCCATGAATGCCTGAAAGAGTGAATGGTGTATTACCAGTGTCAAATAACAAGGATCCAACTTCTGATGCTCTTTCTCTATACAGAAGACTCCAAGCTTTATATAAGAGTTAAATATCCAGAAAGTTGATCCCTGTACCTTTACTGGGGTATTAAATATTCTTGGTATTGTCAGAAAAATTATATATCCTATATTGTGGAATAAATAGAAGAATGAGCTAGTATTTTTCCATATCTAAATACAAAACCAGATTCCAGAAGAGATTATGACTTTTAAAAGGAGGTTCACTGTGAATGGAAGAAAAGGAGCTGTGCCAGAGCAAGGTTCCCAGGAGAACTGTAGCTGAGTCAAGTTTCTTTTTCTGGAGACTGCAAAGCTAAGACGGTGAATGGGGGAGCACAAAATCTGATCACCCCTCCACCCTAACACATTGCACTATGCATAAATTTGCCTCTGACCTGGGTTTCAGTTTGAGCTAAGTACCCAGATTATCCTTCTATATAATCCATTTTAGTGCAGGAGAGGAGGAATTTATAAATACTAGGTGTGATACTCATTGTTTTAATTAAAGTTTCAAGTAGAGATAAAAGTTCTGTTTGCTTTGGAAAGCAGCCACAAGCAAAGTTTATCTGCTACTTCAGTGCCAAGTTGAACTGCAAATACAGACGGTGATTCTCTTCACACTGACCGTAAGGCACATAAACCCTTGAGCCCGCATAAGGGAAGAAGCCTACTTGTGAAAAAATATGAAAATTTCAATTTATGAAGTCTATACCTACTTTGTAGTGTTTAATATATAATTCTTCTCTGGGATTTTAAAAATATTGTAATATCATGAAACTACAAACCTGGCTCTCTCTCTATATATATACATATATATAAATATATAAATATATAAAGGCTGGAATGTGACCTACAGCTGTTGACAAAGGTGTCATTACTTGACAAAGGTTATTAATAGGCTTGAATATAACTGTCATTGTATATTAGCATTTCCATTCCTCCTGTGGAGTAACTGACACAGGGCCACTGTGCTGCTGTGCCCCAGTGAGTTCAGATTTGAAGAAAGAGTAAGTCAAAGGTAGAAAACGTGGTGCTGGCTTTTTTTTTATTGAGTTGATAGCCACTTACAAACATTCTGTCCCATCTTTCTTTGATTAAATGGAAAGTGATACAGCCCGGCTTGTGTCCTCTCAAACAGCTCATTTCTAGGCATGATTTTAATACGCTGTGAAAAGTATTTAGTGCGCTCAGTATTGAATTATTCTGATCCTGCAAATCTTTGATTTCACTTGAGGCATGTTTTTATGCATCTTTTATCAGCTTCATTTTCCAAGAAAGATTCTTACTCTCTGACATGGACGTGTCCTTCCAGCATTGGTAACAGCATAGTCTTTGTAAATATAATAACCAGCCTTTGGCTTACAAAAAAATCTGTTTTCGTCAAAAGCATAAACCTCTGTACAAATATATCATTCACTATAGCAATGGTAAAGGTATGAAATATTTAATTCATAAACATAATGTTCACCTTGTATAAAGTTTATCTGGTACTTGGGACTTTTTTTTGTTGCTTGTCATTTCAGTGTCACTTCTAGAAACGCCAATATCCTTCAGAGTAGCTTTACTTTTGGGGAAAAGTGATGCATTTTATTTATAAATAAATTTTGGGTTCACCTGCAAAACTATAAGTAAGAGTATATGTAAACATAAGGAAATGGTTTTGTGTACTGTTAAATGTCTCCCTAGCATCAGCATTTATATTTCATTATAGCTTTCCTTAGAGATTGTGCATCTACCTAGACAGATTGTAGATATCTTTCCAATTTCAATTCAATTATTGGAAACAATGCATTTTCTTTCTTAAGGGTCCCTAAAGCAACGTATAATGAAGTAAAATTCAATGTGCGGTTTCACAGGGCATTTTATGTTGCAAATGCCTTGACACCTGTGATGTCTGAAGGGTACTTCGGTAGAAGACATTGCAAGAGCAACTCTTTATTCTCCACTGCAGAGTGAGAGGTTTCACAGCATATTTCAATGATATATTCCTTTTCAAACTCCTTTTATCATGCAAAAGTGTAGCCATATGCATTTGCACAGTATCTGCCTCCAGTATCCTACAGTAAAGAAGTAATATATTGGACAAGAATAATTGAAAATGAGTATTTTTCAAAATAAATTATTATGCTGATATTAGAAAGTACACTGAGGACTGGTACATGCTTGACAAGGGAAATACCTGTGCTAATCTTCTTACAATAATCCAGTTCTTCACTGTGAGGGTGGTGAGGCATTTGCACAGGTTGCCCAAAGACTTCGTGAATGCTCCATCCCTGGCAGTGTTCAAGGCCAGACTGGACAAAGCCTTGGGAGACATGGTCTAGTGTGAGGTGTCCCTGCCCATGGCAGGGGGTTGGAACTGGATGATCTTAAGGTCCTTTCCAACCCTAACTATTCTATGATTCTATGTAATCTTGAAAATCTGAAAATCTTCCTGAAATGTGCTTTGACCTTTAGTATCTGCCCCATGGCTAGGAATTTTTCCCTTATTTTGAGTCCCAGTCCTTCTCACACTGACTTCAGTTGGTGCAGACCATATTTCAGCGTAAGCTGCCAGTTACTGGTTGTGAAGTTATGTAGGGTATTTCTCCAGATTTTTGAGGTTTCCTTTCCTAAACATTAAGACATGCTTTAACTTTGGAAAATGTCCATAAACCAGCAGAGTAAAAGAATTTACGGATGAATGTAAATGACTTATGAATTTTTACCATTTCAACCTGGTTGTTTCTTTAGTGGGTGGGGGAGGTGGGGGAGTTTTTTTGGTTAGCTGATTGGTTTTCTTTTTTTGTTTGTTTTGTTTTGTTTTGTTTGTTTATGTTCTTGTTGTTGTTTTTTTTTCTCTAAAGTAATGACTTGGTATGTCCAACAAAGCGTTTCAAAAGCACATGTAATTATTTTTTGAATTCCATAGGATTCTTTACAAAACCTGAAAGTCACAGAAAAGCACCTGTTCTTATGAGCACTTTATTTTCCACAAACTGGTGTTTTCCAATAAAAAAAGGGGATTTGCAGAAGTTTCTCAGTAGGAGATGCACCATCCTCTCTACTGGTCCTTACCACTTGTTAGCAAATTTGACTGTAGCCATAGTAAAGACTGTGTTAAAGATGAACGTTGAAATTACTTGCACTTTATATTGCATTTTATGATTCCCATTTTTATTCTTTATCAGCTGTTACATTTTCTTGAGTATGCCAGCACACAGACTTTTATTTAATGCTTCCAATAAATGGCAGGGGCTTCTTCTTAAGATTGAATAGGAAATATTTTGATAGTCTTTCCTGTCTTGCTGACTGTGAGGTTGTGCAGCTGCAAGGAAAGCCAGAAAAGGTTTAATTCATAACATTTGTGCACTTTTCTTTTTTTCATAGAATTTTGCAGATGTTCCTTTCTGGTGTGGCTTTTTTACTTGGCTTTGCTTCTGCTTTGTTCTCGTATTTCAAATTTCAGTGTGAAGTAATAAATGACTGTGGTACACAGAGAATTTACAGATGGATCATGATTTCTCTTCTTTTTCCATAATGTTTTGGAAAAGTCACATTGCGTTTAACTTCTGACAAAATTCTTCAAAAAGACGAAGATCATTAAGGCTTTATTGGTACGCATTCCTCAGAAGCTGAAGTGAAAAACAGAAACCACGGATAAAGAGAAAAAATTTAGTTCTTTTTTTTTTCAAAGAGTGAGAAGCACTGAAAATGGCAAGAGAATTACTACAGAAAAAACTGTGATGAGCAGATTACCTTAGAGCAATCCTCAGTGCTTCCCATTGTCTCTGTTCAAAGTAACATATACCTCACAGGTCTTCTAAAATGAGATATTCACTGGGATGAGGTTGCCAGAGACTGCTAAATTCTTAGGCCCCCTCTGCAGGGATGCAGAGCCCAAGTAACAATGCAAACGTCACTTAGTGTCTATACTGGGACAAAATGGATTTGGGAAAGAGCCTCCATGCAGGCATACAAACCCACCTATGTTCTGAAGGTCACAATACCGTGAAGCCTATTAAGTTGGTGATAATGGGTAGGAGGAGGGAATGAAAGTGAAGGTTTCCTGACAACAAGCCCTCTCAGGCAAATGGGAGCAAGGGCAGCAGTTGTGATGAACTGGAATTGCTATCCCTGCTCCAGGATCCTGCATGGTCAGTACAGGATGCCCAGGGGCTGTGCTATTTTAACTTATGTATCTTCTATGTATTTTCCAGGCAGTAATCAAGACCAAATGACTGACGTGGTGAAAGCATGGGCTTTCTTTGTAAGGTGACAAAATATTAAATAAAATAGGGTGCCATCCACTCCTGGTTTTACGTCAGACCTACAGATATAAGATGAATTCAGTATTCTTTAGGTAAATCTGGTTTTCTCCAAAAATATGCAAAGGATCTCTCTCCTCTTTTCCTGTTTTTGTCACATGCACTCAAGCACTCTTCCTTCTTCCTCTGGAGTGATACTAGGAGACAGTTGAAAGCAATTTCTAGGGTTTAGAATAAACAGGGCTCACATAGATAATGAAATAATACCAGCACAACATGATGATTGATGAAACAAAAAGCCAACCCAACCCAAACATATCCCTGCACACTGAGTTCTGAAATGAATACCTTTTGTATCAAAAAGGAAAAATATGATGAACAGTTAAAAGCACTACACTATAGTGTCAGTTACTGAGCTGTTGATTTTTCCTGCAGCAAGTCTATCCCGTAGGAATGTGTCATTGTCCTGGGTTCAGCAGTAGCAGTCTTTTTTAGTAGCTGGTGCAGCGCTGTGGTTTTGACTTTTGGCCTGGGAACAGCGCTGATAACACTGATGTTTTTAGTTACTGCTCAAATGTTTGGTCTGACCAATGACTTTGTGAGTCTCATGCTCTGCCAGGGAGGAGGGGAAGCCGCGAGGAAGCAGAGACAGGACACCTGACCCAAACTGACCAAAACTGACCACAGCACGTCATGCCCAGGATGTAACTGGCAGTTACCCGGAAGGGCACTCTCTGCTCAGTCGGGCTGTTTTTCGACGGATGGTATTGTATTCTCTTCCCTTGTTATTTCCCTTATCATTATTGTTATTGGTGGTAGCAGCAGTGATTTGTGTTATACCTTAGTTACTGGACTGTTCATATCTCAACCCGTGGGAGTCACATTCTTTCCATTCTCCTCCCCGTCCCTCCAGGAGTGGAGGATGGGTGGAAGAAAGGGCGGGGGGAGCGGGGAGTGGACTGTGTGGCTGACTTGACGACAGGGTTTAAACCACGACAGTCATACAACTATAAAGATGCACGGAGCACATAGTGGTTTTTGAAATGCTAGTTTGCTATTTTTTCTCTTGGAGAAATTTTGCCCTGCTGAGTATGAGAACCACAGCTTCATACCAAGATCCCCCTTCTTTTTCCAGAAAGTTGACTGTGTTGACTAGCATTAACAAGCACCCCTTTATACCTTTCTTTCAGAGAGCACAAGGATTCTTTTGAGCTCAGTAATGAAGGTCTTTTCTTCCTGAAGTTTACACATTGGGCTAAGCTCTGCCCTGGCTTGAAGCACTTCGACCCCATTGAGCAAGTTCAGTGGGGTTATGTGGGGATAACTGAATCTGACCTCCTGTCATTATCGTCAACAGAAAAAGAATTTTCTTTTCTTACTTGGTTTATAAATGTCCATTTTCATTGAGTTTTTTTATAGCTACATCTTAGGAACTTAATTCATATTCTGACCATCCTAGGAAAGAATCTGAAAAGCAAGTTGTTGATATAAAGCAATCATATTCTGTCAGATGTGTTGGAGCAACAAATTGCTTTCCCCTCACTCAGGTGGAAATGGGACTGCAATGGAGACCAGTAAAGCCTGTATCACTCACATTTCTTTTTGTGTACCCTGTGAGCTGGATTTAGCCTCTCACAAGGAACTATAGATATTTCCTGTTTTGTAAAATGTTCTTGAGCTAGCAAGGGAGTGGGAAATTTGAAAGTAAGAACTTCAGGCAAAATGCATCCTTAAAAGACAGGAGTTAATTTTTTTCTCACAATAAGGCTGTTCTGACTGTCGTTTTTCCACAGTCTGTAAATACCTGTATCTTCTCCAGTACATAGAGCTGTGTATGACAGTATATGTACACACCCAAAGAGGCATGCACTGGAACATACATCAGGCAAAACATGACCTGCTCATGTGTGGCAAGGATGGATGTCTTCTGCCATCAGCTTTGTGCTCCTAGACAATTTTTTAAATAATTGTTGCCTTTCTGAGTCATTTTGCACAACAGGAAGGGATATATTTCAAAATGCTGGTTTTAACCCAAATCATAGGCCGTTCCTTGCTTGTCTCTCTCTCCTCTCCCCCACTTTTTTCAACCTCATGCTAAAGAGTAGTTTCAGCTTTCACAGTTTATGATTTATTAAAGCTATTGCTAATTCCTGAATATCCTTTCATAGGAAAGTTCTGACAAGTCCTTACAAAGACAGCTGGAAGCTACTTAAACCTGCTCCATTCAAATCCAACTGTAAATAAACTGCATCATTCCTCACCACAAACAGGTACATTTCTATACTGGAAAGTGATAGTTGCACACAGTACCCATGTAACCAAGGTCTACTAAGAAAACAAATATTTTTTATTTATTTTTGATATTTCCATGCAGATATCAAATTGTGTGCTCCGAGAATCTTCAATACACCTCCTTAGGGGGCAATCAACTACCAGAGGAATTATTCCTACACAAAAGAATAACTCAAGAACTGTAGTAATTCCAAAATGTGCTCTTAATGCTTGTCTCTGATAAGGTCAGCAATATATTAGGAACTACACAGACAGAAAGAAAACCATGGGATAACAGAAAGATAAAAGAAGTTAATTCAACATATGAGTTGAATGATTAAGTTCATTGACCTTGCTATGATTTGTTATGGACTTCATTTTTTTCGGTTTAAAAATTACTCCTTAGTTGTCTCTCTACTTCTTCACTAATTATCAGCTCTGCTGAAAGGCATGTCTGGAAGGAACTATCTTTAGGGATAACTTCTAAAGAACTGAGAGCCACATAGAAAAGAAAAACAAACCCCTCTGTTTAGCATTAGTTGAAGTGGCAAACGTTGTGTGGAGGCTGCCAGAGAGGGACAAAATGGATAGAAGATGAGATGAGAGGGGGTAATCCACGGCTCTGAAAGCATGACAAAATCTTAACTAGATGGGAGAACAGCAGAGCTTGTGAGGAGGAAGCCATGAGACAAATGAATGTCATAAATTTACTGTGTTCCACCTCATTAGTTAGTCATGTTAATACCTGGCATGTCTTTTCAGATACTGAAATCATCAAATCCTGCTTATAAGTGATATTGAGGCTGTGGAAATAAAGTGCATAGGGTGGCAGAAGAGTTAGATCTTTCAATTAAAATATACATTGGAGAGTGCGTAAGTAATGGTTATGTTGTTTTAGTGAGGACCACATTTATGATGGACTCCCTTACATTCAATTTCTTTCTTGACATCAACACTCAGAAGTCATGTGCCTTTTTTTCACCTCTGCAATACTGCTGTACATTGGCCTGTGCAAAAGAAGATAAATTCTTCTTTGATTCTTCTTTCTAATCTATTGAAAGTATCCACTTATTTGATATGGCAAATAATTTAGTTTGTTTTAGTTGTGGTAGTGGGTGATCTCCATTGTGCCACTTTATTTTGCATCCAGATTAGTATTACAGGCTGTGTAATGTGGGATTCTACAAACAGTTGCTGCCTGGACCTGTGTGAGTTGCTCAGCCAGTTTTCCAGACCCACACAGACAAAAGTCCCATTGAAACGAATAGATCTATTCATTGTGAAAAGGAGAGAAGGGTTCTCAGTGCGTTTATATAGCTCCTACAGAAGTCATAGAATCATAGAATAGTTAGGGCTGGAAAGGACCTTAAGATCATCTAGTTCCAACCTCCCTGCCATAGGAGGGATACTGCCATAGGCAGGGACACCTCACACTGAAGTCACCAGCTTTAGTTTTAGAACAAACCTTGCTATTCTAATTGTTACAGTGCTTTGGCCATTTCTTAATTGCTTCGTCTGGACTTCTTTACACTCGTGTCTGGAATCTTTTTTGAGCGTCTCCCTTACTAAAACACTGCCAGCACATGGCAGAAAAAGAATGTCCAGGCTTCTAAACTCCTACATACAGGAGGAATTTCAGTTACAGAAATAATCCCAGGAAAATAAATGGGATTTGCTATGCAAGTAAAATTACCTACGTACATGTTTGTAGGATTAGACATTCATTATTAGCTATAAGGTTTTACAGGTGTTGCTTCTTGCAGGCTTTGAATTTTTATTCAGAAGTGCTGATTTGGTACCTCTGGAACCACAGTCAGTAAAATAAGGAAAGAAATATGGACAACAGCAATAGTTGTTCTGACCTACTCATTCTGGTGCTGTTGCAAAACCATTGTCACTAGCATTTCTCAATTTCAGTGAAGTGAAACTTCACCATTTTTTTTGCAGATTGCAATTTTTTTTGTAAGTATGGTGACATTTCATTCCTTTGAACTCTATATCATGCAAACTCTATGCTTATGCCTATTGGAAATTTCTCAATTAACTGAAAAAATCTATTTTTCTAGTTTGTTTCTATTTTCACAAAGTGTTGAGACACAACCAAATGAGGTGTTTTTTTTTTTCTTTTATAAAAGCGTGAATCTGAGTATTAATAAAGAATAATGTCTTTTGCCCTGACATAGATACACATTAGATGCAGAAGCCAAAGGATGCATTCCAGTAAAGATTCCAATCTGGCCAGTATTAATCGGTTTCTGGACACTTAGTTTTAATTATTCTTTTTAGCTTTCCTGTGCTGTTGCTTCCTTTTCATCATCTACTTTACAACCCTTGCCTTCCCTTGGCTAGGTTCTTTCCCATTCCAGTCTAAGGTGTTGCTGACAAAGTCATTACCATAATCATTTATTCTAAATACTTCTCCTTTTGGCATCTTGAACCCATTTATTGACTTCCCACCTACATCATTCTCCTTGTTTTTACCTACAGGATGCTAAACAAAATAGAATTTGGTTTTGCCTATACCCTCTTTTTCTTCCATTTCCATTCTCTCACTACTGTTTCATTTTCCACAAACGCCACCTCCCCCCCTCCCCTCCTTAGCTTTGTTACTTACCACCCCTGTATCTTGGAAATACAATAGAATACAGAGGGAAGAAGACATTATTTTTTGCTTGTATGCAGTTGCCTCTTTTCTTCTTAAACCAAATTCTTCTTTACAGTCTTCCTGAAGAAAGCAAATGTTGTCACTTTTCACCCTCTAGTAACTGAAATTGCAGTTTTTGTCTGGCCTGCATGAACTCAGTTGTAGGATATTTAGGAAGTTTGCTTTAATTTCTGAATAGCTCTGTGTGTATTTATGATATCACAGACATCTTTGAAACACAGGCAGTGAATGTAAGATGACAAACTAAAGAGAAATACCAGTGTTAAAATTCAGAAGGTGATCACCTTGATCTCATTTGCAAGCCATCACTGCAAAGCAACAGTGAGCCTGCCCTGCCTTTCTCTCACATCAATGTGCATCAGACAGATTTCCAGTAAGATGACTAAAGGGATGCTGGAAATGGTGGTGAGGGAAAAGGTGATCTGTGGACGTACTCCCTGTTTCAGGCACAGATGATGTCAGAGGAGAGCTTATACCTTGTGGATGCTCATTGCCCGCTAGCAGCTGAGATCACCGCTCTTCATGGAGGTGATCAACTGCGCATTTAACCAGTTTGCTTTCGGATCGGAATGCAACCCCTTTCATGATATTCTGTGTCAGCAGAACTGGATGTGATCACATCTTTGATATAATACCTTGAAGATCTGTTACTTTTGTCAGTATTTCACTGTTTAATCTTCTGTTTCAAGGGGATAATTTAGCTTTTGTGTACAGTAATCTCAACAAACCAGTTTCATTTAGCTTGTTGGGCCAACTTGACCAGAAATGAAATACATGCAGCAAATTTTAACATGTATTTTTCCCTGTTTCAGGACAACTTCATGATACTTTATTTCTGAAGTAAATAGAAATTAGAATCATAGAAACATAGAATAGTTAGGGTTGGAAAAGACCTTAAGATCGTCTAGTTCCAACCCCCTGCCATGGGCAGGGACACCCCACACTAGACCATGCCACCCAAGGCTTTGTCCAACCTGGCCTCGAACACTGCCAGGGTTGGAGCATTCACAACTTCCCTGGGCAACCCATTCCAGTGCCTCACCACCCTCACAGTAAAGAATTTCTTCCTTAGATCCAATCTAAACTTCCCCTGTTTAAATTTGAACCCGTTACCCCTTGTCCTGTCACTACAGTCCCTAATGAATAGTCCCTCCCCAGCATCCTTGCAGGCCCCCTTCAGATACTGGAAGGCTGCTATGAGGTCTCCACGCAGCCTTCTCTTCTCCAGGCTGAACAGCCCCAACTTTCTCAGCCTGTCTCCATACGGGAGGTGCTCCAGTCCCCTGATCATCCTCATGGCCCTCCTCTGCACTTGTTCCAACAGTTCCATGTCCTTTTTATGTTGAGGACACCAGAACTGCACACAATGCTCCAAGTGAGGTCTCACGAGAGCAGAGTAGAGGGGCATGATCATCTCCGTCGACATGCTGGTCACGCTCCTTTTGATGCAGCCCAGGATACAGTTGCTTTCTGGGATGCAAAAGCACACTGAAGCCGGCTCATGTTCATTTTCTCATCAACCAACACCCCCAAGTCCTTCTTCACAGGGCTGCTCTGAATCTGTTCTCTGCCCAGCCTGTAGCTGTGCTTGGGATTGCTCCGACCCAGGTGTAGGACCTTGAACTTGGCGTGGTTGAGCTTCATAAGGTTGGCATCAGCCCACCTTACAAGCGTGTCGAGGTCCCTCTGGATGGCATTCCTTCCCTCCAGCGTATCAACTGAACAGCATAGCTTGGTCTCATCAGCAAACTTGCTGAGGGCGCACTCAATCCCACTGTCCATGTCACCGACAAAGATGTTGAACAAGACCGGTCCCAGCACCGATCCCTCAGGGATACCACTCGTTACTGGTCTCCAGCCGGACATCGAGCCATTGACCACAACTCTTTGCGTGCGGATATCCAGCCAGTTCTTTATCCACCGAGTGGTCTACCCATCAAATTGATGTCTCTCCAATTTAGAGACAAGGATGTTGTGTGGGACAGTGTCAGACGCTTTGCACAAGTCCAGGTAGATGACGTCAACTGCTCTACCCCTGTCCATCAGTTCTGTAGCCCCATCATAGAAGGCCACCAAATTGGTCAGGCAGGATTTCCCCTTAGTGAAGTCATGCTGGCTGTCACCAATCCCCTTGTTGTTTTTCATGTGCCTTAGCATTCCTTCCAGGAGAATCTGCTCCAAGATTTTGCCAGGCACAGAGGTGAGACTGACTGGTCTGTAATTCCCTGGGTCATCCATTTTCCCCTTCTTGAAAATGGGGGTTATATTGCCCTTTTTCCAGTTGTCGGGAACTTCACCTGACTGCCATGATTTTTCAAATATGATGGCCAGTGGCTTAGCAACTTCATTCGCCAGCTGCTTCAGGACCCACGGATGGATTTGATCAGGTCCCATGGACTTGTGCACGTTCAGGTTCTTAAGATGGTCTCCAACCTGATCCTCTCCTACAGTGGGCCTAAGGTCTTCATTCTCACAGTCCTTGCGTCTGCCTTCCAAGACTTGGGTGGTGAGGTCAGAGCATTTGCCAGTGAAGACCGAGGCAAAGAAGTCATTTAAGAACCTCAGCCTTCTCCAAATCCAGGGTAGCCAGTTCTCCTGATAGCTTCCGGAGGGGGCCTACGTTGTCCCTAGTCTGTCTTTTATTTGCAATGTACCTATAGAATCCCTTCCTGTTATCCTTAACATCCCTAGCCAAGTTTAACTCTAACTGGGCCATAGGTTTCCTAACTTGGAAAGTAGCAGCAGGGCCATAGCTTGTACTAAATCATTAGTATCAGACATAAAAAGAAGAACAATTCTGGGAAATTTAGACCTTTGGTTACACTGTTCTCATGAGTAGAAGCCAGAGCACAGCATGATAAAGCATAGCTGGGACTGACTACTTAGTATTTCTCTCTTTAGCCAGCACAGCTGTTTACAGAATACCTTACAGCTACCCTTATATCGGTAGCACCTCTTTCGATCTGGTTCTTGTATGTGTAGCACAGCCGTGTGTGACTGTTCAGGAAAGCAGTGATACCTTTAAAGGATTCAAATAAATATTTGCTAATGTGTTCAAATAAATCAGAAAACTACCTCTTTTTTTACAAACCTATCCGCTTTGGTCTGAGACCATATAAAGGACCTTAATTTCGCCAAGACAGCAATTTTTGGCAAACTTTATTGTATTTTCAATGTTAGCAGTATCAATGTTATCAGTATTCTCAATTATCAGTACTATCAGTATAGCTAAATTACAAAATGTAATATCATGTACAGGCGATTCCTGTTTTACTGTGAAGACTTAAGTATTTCTAGGCTGTATTTATGACAAGGTGTAAGGATTTTTGCTAATTTCTCAAGAACATGCAGAATGAAATCTGTTGATATTAGACACAGTGCAGTGCAGTGAGGCCAGCACTTTACCCATGGCAATGAAATTGAAGTTGCTAGAAGACTAAGCCTTATTATTACTTTTTTTGCACAAGCTTGCTTTCATTTATAGTATGTATGCTTTCATTGTAGTTTATTTTTTACCATTTCAAAGCAAGGATATTAGACTGATGCTAGGTATTCTGAAGCAGAATCATGTTTTAAAATATTATCTAATGGATTATTGATTTATGTGTCTCAGAATGTGTGCAACATTCTCCTCAACTTTATAAAAGCGATTTTGTGGATCATAGACAATTTTAATGTCGTAACATGATACCGGGTCTAAATAAATTCCTTTAAAAAGCTCTTCTAAATTCTGCCTCTTTAAACCAACAAGCATAGGCTTGGAATGCCCATGTTACTTCATTTTAAAAGGCTTTTAGAATAAATCTTTAAGAAAAGTTCTCTTTTATCTGTCCTTCAAATTTCTCTTGTGTAGATGCCAATCCAGGCAAGCCTGATGTCCTGGGTACAGCAGTAGCAGTCATTTTTTCTCCTTCTTAGTAGCTGGTGCAGCTCTGTGTTTTTGACTTTCGGCCTGGGAATAATACTGATAACACTGATGACCAAGGACTTTGTGAGTCTCATGCTCTGCCAGGGAGGAGGGGAAGCTGAGAGGAAGCAGGGACAGGACAGCTGACCCAAACTAGCCAAAGAGGTATTCCATACCACAGCACGTCATGCCAGGGGATGTAACTGGGAGTTACCCGGAAGGGCACTCTCTGCTCGGTTGGGCTGGTTTCAGCGGATGGTATCGTATTCTCTTCCCTTGTTATTTCTCTTATCATTATTATTATTGGTGGCAGCAGTAGTGATTTGTGTTATACCTTAGCTACTGGACTGTTCTTATCTCATCCCATGGGAGTTACATTCTTTTGATTCTCCTCCTCATCCCTCTGGGAGAGGGCGGGGAGGGGGGAGTAGAAACTGCGTGGCTGACTTGCCGACAGGGCTTACACCATGACAGTTCTTTTTGGCGCCCAACGTGGGGCACAAGGGGTTGAGATAACGACAGATCTGAGCAGAGTGTGTCTAATCGTATTTGTGATAAGCATTCATTGTTTTGCATTAATAGTCACTCGTCACAATGCTGATTTATTGGCTGTCAAAGTTGTTTCTCTTGAACTCACAGTTTCAGTATATCGTACTTTACTTACAGGCGGTATTTGCTGTGTTAGTGTTTTTCAAGTGGGGGGCTTAGGCTAAGGTTCGTGTCTCATTGTACTTTATGGTAATGACTTGTAATACAATAGAGTCATTGATCATGAAAATGATCTGGCTTATGTTCCCAGTGTGGTCACCACCTTTTTACTTTGGGAGGTATATAATAGAAGTGCTTAGCAATTACACATCTTTTTTCTCCTTCTCGGGTGGTCAACCTGTGAAGGAGACATTCTCTTACCCTCCCAGCGCCACCCCCCCAGACCGTTTACAGCATTGTTTGAGAGTTTTGAAGTTTTTGAATGGCCTTTTAATACTGTTGAGACCTGTTTGCTGATTGTGATGGGGATCACCATGTTGGCACGCATACAGAGTATATTTTGTCCACGACCATTACATTTGATCTCAAGAGTTAAGCAGAGTCGGGTTTGAGTCTTGTCTGGGGTTAGATGATGATACAGGAGGACCAAGAGATTTTCCCCGAGGCTGGACAGTCATGAGTGGCAGGGTGTGTGGGGTGGTATGGGCAAGTATCTAGGTCAGTGGGCCCCTCCAGTGTTTTGGAATTTCACCACCAAACAAGTGCAAAATCCAGAAGAATTAGTAAAGCACTTAAATGAGGTGTGTTGTCATCCTGGTCATACCAGAGAGGGACAAATCATGGCAACGTGCTGGGGCTTGGCCTGTGCTTACCGGGCCTTGTTCAACACTATCCAGCACCTTCAAAAGGAAAAAAATGTCCCTGTATCTGAGGGCAAAGCAACAGACAGCGCAGCTACTCCAGCTCCAAGCAAAGCAGCTACACAACCCCCAGTGACAAGTACAGCCGCTACTCGAACTCTGGCTGCAATGGACAGCGCAGCTACCCCAGCGACAAGTACAGCAGCTACACCAGCCTCAGCGACAAGTACAGCAGCTACTCAAACTTCGGCTGCAACAGACAGCATAGCTACCCAGCTCCAAGCACAGCAGCTACACCACCCCCAGCGACAAGTACAGTTGCTACTCAAACCACAGTGATAATCACCGCAGCTAAACCACAGGACCAATTTGTACCAATATTGGTTGCCCCTGTACACAAGAGAAAAAGCAAAAAAGAGGCAAGAAGGACGAAGCAAGATGAAGAAACAATGTATTCACCACCCAGGCCAGCATTTGTTCAGGAGTCATCATCACATGACACAGAAGAAGAAGAAGAAGAAGAGGTGACTTCTCGACCTTGGACTTCAACCAAGCTATGGAATATGCAAAAAGATTTTACCTGTCAACCAGGGGAGCACATCATCACCTGGTTGCTCCGATGCTGGGACAATGGGGCCGATGGTCACGAACTAGAAGGTACAGAACCCATGCAGCTGGGATCACTTGCTAGAGAAGGAGGAATTGAAAAAGCAATTGCAAGAGAGAAAAAGTCCCTCTGCCTTTGGAGGCGGCTCTTGGCAGCTGCGAAATAAAGGTTTCCATACAAGGACGATGTTATGAGTCGTTCGGCCAAGTGGACTACTTTAGACAAAGGCATCCAGTCTCTGAGGGAATCAGCCATCGTAGAGATGATCTGTCACATCAAGCTGAATAACGGGGATGTACCCATAGATCCAGATGAAGTCGAATGTACACGACCCATGTGGTGAAAACTTACACGGAATGCACCGTCATCATATGCCCATTCATTGGCAACAGTAACCTGGAATGACATAGAATCACTAACAGCGGATTAAATGATTCATAAACTCCAAGAGTTCGAAGACAATCTCACCCCTTCCATCATCTCAGCTGTGGAAAAACTGTCCCAGGATCTCAAACAATTGAGGCACGATCTATCTGATTTATCCAGCTCCTCATGTGTACCAACGCACGTCTCAGATATTAACAAAAGACGTCCTACTGTTCGAGAGAGAAGATATAGAAGGTATACACCATGGGCCACCCTATGGTCTTACCTGCAGGATCACGGAGAAGACATGACGAAGTGGGATGGAAAACCAGCTTCGGAGGAATGGGTGTGTGAATTGAAAAGGGGAACAAGGGTCAAGGCTGATCATCCCATGAGAGCTGTGGCTTCAGTCTCTGGTGAGCAGGTTCCCAGATGGAGCAGAAGAGCTGGTTTTACTGCAGCTCCTGTGATAATGAAGAATAATCCCTTTCAACAAGACTTGAGCGTCGAATGTTGTGATGACTGTTAGAGGGGCCCTGCCTCCAGCCAGGTGGAGGTAGGGGACAATCGGATTTACTGGACTGTGTGGATCAGATGGCCTGGCACATCAGTCCCACAGAAGTATAAGGCTCTAGTAGATACCGGCGCACAGTGTACCCTGATGCCATCAAGCTGCCAAGGGGTGGAACCCATCTCTATTTCTGGAGTGACAGAAGGATCCCAAGAGTTGACTGTACTGGAGGCTGAGATCAGCCTGACTGGAAGGAAATGGCAAAAGCACCCCACTGTGACTGGTCCAGAGGCTCCATGCATCCTCAGCATAGACTACCTCAGGAGAGGGTACTTCAAAGACCCAAAAGGGTACCGATGGGCTTTTGGTATTGCTGCTTTGGAGACTGAGGAAATTGAGCAGCTGTCCACCTTGCCTGGTCTCTCAGAGGATCCTTCTGTTGTGGGGCTGCTGAAGGTTGAAGAACAACAAGTGCCAATCGCGACCACAACAGTGCACCGGCGGCAGTATTGCACCAACTGAAACTCCCTGATTCCCATCCATAAGCTGATCCGTAGTCTGGAGAGTCAGGGGGTGATCAGCAGGACCTGCTCACCCTTTAATAGCCCCGTATGTCCAGGCAAAAGTCTAACGGAGAGTGAAGACTAACAGTAGACTATCGTGGCCTGAATGAAGTCACACCACCATTGAGTGCTGCCGTACCGGACATGCTAGAACTTCAGTATGAACTGGAGTCAAAGGCAGCCAAGTGGTATGCCACGATTGACATTGCCAATGCAATGCATTTTTCTAAATTCCTTTGGCAGCAGAGTGCAGGCCACAGTTGCTTTTACTTGGAGGGGTTTCCAGTTCACTTGGAACCGACTGCCCCAGGGGTGGAAACACAGCCCTACCATCTGCCATGGACTGATCCAGAATGCACTGGAACAGGGGCAAGCTCCAGAACACCTGCAGTACATTGATGACATTATCATGTGGGGCGATACAGCGGAAGAAGTCTTTGAGAAAGGGAGGAAAATAATCCAAATCCTGCTGAAAGCTGGTTTTGCCATAAAACGGAGTAAGGTCAAGGGACCTGCACAGGAGATTCAATTTTTGGGAATAAAACGGCAAGATGAACATTGCCAGATTCCCACAGGTGTGATCAACAAGATAACAGTAATGTCTCCACCAACTAATAAGAAAGAAACACAAGCTTTCTTGGGTGCTGTGGGGTTCTGGAGAATGCACATCCCAAATTACAGCTTGATTGTAAGCCCTCTCTATCATGTGACCCGGAAGAAGAATGATTTTAAATGGGACCCTGAGCAACAACAAGCCTTTGAGCAAATTAAACGTGAGATAGTTCATGCAGTAGCCCTTGGACCAGTCTGGACTGGGCCAGATGTAAAAAATGTACTGTACACCGCAGCTGGGGAGAATGGTCCTACCTGGAGCCTCTGGCAGAAAGCTCCAGGGGAGACTCGAGGTCGACCCCTCGGCTTTTGGAGTCGGGGATACAAAGGATCTGAGGCCAGCTATACCCCAACTGAGAAAGAGATACTGGCAGCCTATGAAGGGGTTCGAGCTGCTTTGGAGGTGATTGGCACTGAAGCACAGCTCCTCCTGGCACTCCGGTTGTCCGTGCTGGGCTGGATGTTCAAAGGCAGGGTCTCCTCTACACATCATGTAGCTGATGCTATATGGAGCAAATGGGCTGCACTAATTACACGACGAGCTCGAACAGGAAATCCCAGTCGTCCAGGCATTCTAGAAGTTACCATGGACTGGCCAGAGGAGGAGGTGATGTGTGCTGAAGAGGCCCCACCATATAATAAACTGTCAGAAAGTGAAGAGCAGTATGCCTTGTTTACTGATGGGTCCTGCCGTATTGTGGAAAGCATCGGAGATGGAAGGCAGCCATATGGAGTCCTTGATGACAAGTTGCAGAAACTGCTGAAGGAGAGGGTGAGTCGAGTCAGTTTGCCGAGGTGAAAGCCATCCAGCTGGCCCTGGACGTTGCTGAACAAGAAAAGCGGCCAGTACTTTATCTCTATACTGACTCATGGATGGTGGCAAATGGGAGTGGCTGCAGCAATGGAAACAGAGCAACTGGCAACGCAGAGGTAAACCCATCTGGGCTGCTGCACTGTGGCAAGATATCTCTGCCTGGGTGCAGAACCTGGTGGTGAAGGTACGCCATGTAGATGCCCATGTACCCAAGAGCTGGGGCACTGAGGAACACCAGAACAACCAACAAGTGGATAAAGCTGCTAAGATTGAAGTGGCTCAGATGGACTTAGATTGGCAACATAAAGGTGAATTATTTTTGGCCCGGTGGGCCCATGACACTTCAGGCCATCAGGGCAGAGATGCAACATATAGATGGGCCTGTGATTGAAGGGGTGGACTTAACAATGGACACTATTGCCCAGGTTATTCATGAGTGTGAAATACGTGCTGCAATCAAACAAGCCAAACGGTTAAAGCCTCTTTGGTATGGAGGACGATGGCTGAAGTATAAATATGGGGAGGCCTGGCAGATTGATTATATCGCACTCCCACCAACCCGCCAAGGCAAGCGCCATGTGCTTACCATGATGGAAGCAACCACCGGATGGCTGGAAACATACGCTGTGCCCCACGCCACTGCCCGGAACACTATCCTGGGCCTTGAGAAACAGATTTTGTGGCGACACAGCAGCCCAGAGAGAATTGAGTCAGACAATAGGACTCATTTCTGGAATAACCTTATAGACACTTTGGCCAAAGAGCATGGCATTGAGTGGGTATATCACATCCCCTACCATGCACCAGCCTCTGGGAAAATCGAACGGTACAATGGGCTGTTAAAAACTACACTGAGAGCAATGGGTGGGGGAACTTTCAAGCATTGGGATACACACTTACCAAAGGCCACCTGGTTGGTCAACACCAGAGGATCTGCCAACAGGGCTGGCCCAGCCCAATCAGAATTTTTACATATTGTAGAGAGGGACAAAGTTCCTGTGGTGCACATGAAGAATTTGCTGGGGAAGACAGTCTGGGTTATTCCTGCTTCAGGTAAAGGCAAACCCACTCGTGGGACTGCTTTTGCTCAGGGACCCGGGTATACTTGGTGGGTAATGCGGGAAGATGGGGAAGTCCGATGTATACCTCACGGGGATTTGATTTTAGGGGAAAACAGCCAATGAACTCAATTGTATGCTGTTGCCTGCTATGTAATACTTTTATAGCCCATCAACTAGATGTCTTCAGGTCACCAGTGACTGGCCCTGACTTCCCTCCGAGCTTCATCCCAACAGGGAATGAGCTTTGATAGAACCGGACGATTTCTGCGGTAAAGGAATGATCAGCATCAGCAGGCAACGAGCCAACATTGCACACAGCCTCTCCTGCCCCGAAAGACTCTTACAAGAGATGGAACCTGACATCATGGACCGAATGGACTCAGCAGAATGGACTAGAGATTGGTCCAGCACTAAGAAATGATCTCTTTCTCTCTGTCTGTGTGCGTATGTGGATGTGTATATATATGTAAGAGCAATGGTATATTGAAAATGTGGGATCTGAGCATGACGTGAATGGTATGGAATAAGGGGTGGATACTGTCCTGGGTTCAGCAGTAGCAGTCATTTTTTCTACTTCTTAGTAGCTGGTGCAGAGCTGTGTTTTCGACTTTCAGCCTGGGAACGGAGCTGATAACACTAATGTTTGGTCTGATCAAGGACTTTGTGAGTCTCATGCTCTGCCAGGGAGGAGGGGAAGCTGGGAGGAAGCAGGGAGAGGACAGCTGACCCAAACTAGCCAAGGAGGTATTCCATACCACAGCACGTCATGCTCGGGATGTAACTGGGAGTTACCCGGAAGGGCACTCTCTGCTCGGTCGGCCTCATTTCGGCGGGTGATATCGTATTCTCTTCCCTTGTTATTTCTCTTATCATTAGTAGCATTGGTGGTAGCAGTAGTGATTTGTGTTATACCTTAGTTACTGGACTGTTCTTATCTCAACCCATGGGAGTTACATTCTTTCGATTCTCCTCCCCATCCCTCTGGGAGAGGGGTGGGGAGTAGAAACTGCGTGACTGACTTGCCGACAGGGCTTAAACCACGACACCTGCATAGTGAAATTCCAAGAAATTAAAAAAACCTCTCTGTAAAGCTGTTTTGGTATCAAGTGTTAGCAATATATTTTCAATGTCTTGCAGATGAAATAAGTAATGTGATTCAAATGCATTATCAGATGTGGGGTTTTTTCAGTCGACTTAATATTACTTTAAAATGTTCAGCTATCTAAATAGAGCTAGTGAGGCAGTACAATATGTTAAAGATATGAAAAGGCACACAGGAAAAGTCAATATATATAATTTTGGTTGAAGATATTCTTTCCTTGTATATTTTGGGTGCTTACATACCCAAGTAACCTTAAACATTGCACTTTACCATTTTCTCTTATGCATATGCCATTTGTTAGACAAAAGGTCTGAAAGGTTAATTTCCAGAATCTTCTTGTTGTTAGTATTTTTGCCATAGTTGTTAGAAACATCATACAAATCCTATCTTTATGGCACTGAGTGTCCGAAAAGAGAGGAAAGATACCACTTTAGTTTGCTAGTAGGCAAATTTACCAAAGACTTAAAAGTGATAATATTGTCCAGTGCTTAGGCTGAACAACAAAAATTATAAAGCACTGATGAAAAAAAAAAAAATCAGCTTACCAATGAGAACATACTTGATTCAGGTTACCAGTGTGTTAAGAAGAATGATAAAAGAAGAAAATCATTGAATATTTCATACCAAGTATTAACTGTTTGACTTTTTACTTCCTCTCATGAAAACATTTCTTTGCTAGTCTACATTTCAGTCTTCCATGAGGAGACTTCCCCTTTCTTAAGGTCTTTTTTTTCCTTTCTTTCTCTTCCTTTCCATGAGTTCTTAAAAACACAGCTACTAAATATGGCCACATTTGTAGAATGTATTTTGCATTTGAGCAGGTCCTCTAAGCTGCAGAGAATGGGAGACTGCTTTGCAAAGTCTGTTTCCACCCAATGATTCCAACTCTAGTTTTGCAAAGCCTTCTGGAAATACATTTTCCTGGTCTGCTTTCCAGTAGCTTTTTATTTCCTGTAGCTGTGTCAAAAGCAGTAACAATAAGTCTAAAGAATGGAACAAGTTACTTTATAATATGTGTACCATATGGCTTTGCAGCCTTTCTTTCTTCATTTGTTTGGAAATTACTGCAGAGGATAATAGTGACTATGTTCACTAATTGCTGTCCCATGTGCCATATTCATATATATGAACTGGGCCGTCAATGAAGAATTTATGTTTTCTTTTCAAATTTGCTCTTATTGTATGATCAAAGGAATTTAATTGCATTTTTTCAGAAAACTCCGGTTTTAACAGCAATGTCTTTTGAATCTTCATCAACTTCATACACTATATATGCACTTATTTATTGCTTTATATTCAAGATTGCTTTTCTATGGGAAGAAATGTCACATTTTCACTCACCTATTTCTCAGCATCATGTGGAGCCCTAGCATCTCGAAATCGACTGGGGGAAGCTGGTAATCTACAGAAGCTGCAAATTATTTTAATCAAGACATCTGTCCTGGGTTCAGCAGTAGCAGTCAGTTTTTCTCCTTCTTAGTAGCTGTTGCAGCACTGTGTTTTTGACTTTCAGCCTGGGAACAGAGCTGATAACACCGATGTTTAGACTGACCAAGGACTTTGTGAGTCTCATGCTCTGCCAGGGAGGGAGAAGCCGGGAGGAAGCAGGGACAGGACACCTGACCCAAACTAGCCAAAGAGGTATTCCATACCACAGCACGTCATGCTGGGGGATGTAACTGGGAGCTACCCGGAAGGGCACGTCCTCTTTTCTGTCGGGCTCTTTTCCGGCGGGCGGTATTGTATTCTCTTCCCTTGTTATTTCTCTTATCATTATTATTACTGGTGGCAGCAGTAGTGGTTTGTGTTATACCTTAGTTACTGGACTGCTCTTATCTCAACCCGTGGGAGTTAAATTCTTTCGATTCTCCTCCCCATCCCTCTGGGGGGTGGGGGGGGAAGTAGACTGCGTGGTTCTAATTTACAGCCGGGGCTTAAACCACGACAACATCAGAGCAGCAAATCATAGTGGGATAACATTCTTTATGATACATTTCAAACCACATACATCCTTATGATATTTTTCTTTATAAGCTCAGATTTCATTTATGAAAAAGAAACCCAGTGTTAATCAATATTCTATTTCCCCAGAACCATAGAATCGTAGAATGGTTTAGGTTGGAAAAGACCTTAAGATCATCCAGTTCCAGTACCCCTGCCATAAGCAGGGACACCTCACTTTAGATGATGCAGCACAAGGCCTGTCTAACCTGACCTTGAACACTGCCAGGGATGCGGCAGCCACAGCTTCTCCGGGCACCCTGTGCCAGCGCCTCAGCACCCTCAGAGTGACAAGCTTCTTCCTTAGATCTAACCTGAACTTCCTCTGTTTCAGTTTGAACCCATCACCCGTTGTCCTATTGCTGCAGTCCCTGATGAAAAGTCTCTATCCAGCATCTTGTAACTGGGAGGTGCTCTGAGGTCTTCACGCAGCTTCTCTTCTTCAAGCTGAACAGCCCCAACTTTCTCAGCCTGTCTTCATACGGGAGGTGCTGCAGCCCCTCATCATCCATGTGGCTTCCTCTGGACTTGTTCCAACACTCCATGTCCTTCTTACATTGGGGACACAAGAACTGTATACAGAATATTGCTAATTAAAAGCAAAACAAATAGTGGTTTGTTCCTAGTTATTGTAATAAATTTTACTGTAAGCATCATTATAAAATCTTCCTGTATGCATTTTCTTAAAAAATCAGAACTAGAAAACAATAACATTGCTGAAATTATGAGAGGCTCCTTGATACTAAAGTACTGCCTGTATTTGAGCTTTATTAATTATTTATTAATTCTTTTGGTAACTAATTTACACAGTGTCCTACAATATAATAAATAGCTTAAATGGTATGTATTGCTTGAAAGTTCAGTGTTTTCTCTACATTCAGTGATTTTTATTTCTTGTTCCTTTTTCTTTAGTTTGGTGTGGTGTTTGTGCTAGCAGAAAATTATGTGCGTTTCTGAGCTTTTGGTTATATCTCACTCTTTCATCTAAGGCACAACTGAGATTAGGGGAAAAAGGGGGAGGAAAGCGGCCTTCTTTAATATTTTTCAAGTCCTGAGCAGCAAGATAGCAGAAGGAATGTCCATGCACGCTGCTAAAGTAGCAAAAGGGCAAAAGGAAACAAGAGCAATAACAGAGAGAGACATCTGTCAGAAGATTTTTTTTTTTTTCCAGTAGTGTATAAAACTGAAAGAGAGAGGGTGAAATAAAAGACACTGAATAGCTAAAGAAGTCATCTGGACTAATCTTGTACCTACTGATATATTTAGTATACAAGTCATCAGTGCTGAAATGAGACATCAGGGATGTTGATGGAGAAAGGCAGAAAGGGCAAAAGAATTCTGTATAAAGGAGCCTGTCTTTTAACTTTGATGTACAACTTGAATAATATAGCATCAGGATGGACTCCTGGAGCAAAACAAAATGAGGCCTTTATAACATGTTTTTAATGCTGACACTTCTGAAAGAAACTTACAGCTACTGAATTGTAACAAATCTTGGGAAGAACAAGGCTGCCTTGTAGAGCCAGCACACTATTAACCATAGGGTGGGAAACTGTATGTGGTAAGTGGTGGGATGACATGAAGTGGTTTCTTGGCTGCATAGACTCCATGTCAGTGGTCTAACATACAGCCTGGCAAAGATCTCCTATGTGCAACTGCAAAATGGTAAAGCAAGCTATCCACTTAAGATCTCCCAAGATCTTCCTCATTTAAATAAAAGGAGAACCTTCTGTAGTGTCTACTATACTGCCTCAATAAGTGTATTACAGTGGTTGTACTAAAACAAATCCCTTGGCTCAAGGGCAAATCCTTTTTCATTAGTATGTTCAGCCTAACATATTCCTAACACGGAAAGTGAGGATTCCCTAGGGTAAACTGTAGACAGCATGAAGTGATTTTATGCCAGTCATTATTCTCATTGCTTACCCTACCCACTGCAAAAGGCATTTGGGAGCTTAAACTGAAGGGGGAGAGGAGATTCAGGCCGGAATATGTATTGCATTACTGAAGGAGTCCAAGCACAGTAGCTTTGAACCATTGTTGTCTGTGCTGCTACTTAGTTATGCTGAATAACAGCTTGAAGCCCAGGTTTTGGAGAGTCAGTATAAATGTCTCAATATATACTCAGTATAATATACTGACTGGACAGTCAGTATAATTGTCTCAATAAAAAGTGTGGCAATAGGGAAGACCAGTGCTCAATACGGAACAAGTCTGGCAATTACTTAGATATTTGGCATATGGCATTTCTCTTTCGCAGTTGCTAAAGTATGTCTGAAATGTATTTTCTGTGTCATTTTGTGGTAGGAAGGAGAGCATATTCATAGCCCAACTATTCATACATTTTTATCCACTCACATACAAAACCTCTGACTAAGACTACATGTGTAAATTGGCAATTTCAATCAGGTCATTTCAGCTGAACTTGAAGATCCTACGTGTGCTTGTGCATAGCTCTGCTAGATATCTTTCAGCAGACTGTTTCTCTAGTATAAGTGAATTTTGCAATGTCTGTATTTGGGTAGATAGCCCAGCAATGTAGGTTTTAAAATATGAATTCAGCATGTTATTTGTTACTGAAGAATTTCACAGATTTTTATTTCCGTATATTGCTCTTCCACTTGTCTGCTTGTCCCTCTCGGGGTTTTTTTGTTTGTTTGTTTTGTTTTGGTTTTGTTGTGGTTTTTTTTTTTTTGTTTGGGTTTTTTTTTGTTTGTTTGAATTTTATTTTTTTTTTGGTGGTTGACAAAGTATCCTGTTGTAATGTGAAAGATAAAATGGAGGCAATGTTTGTGGTTTGAAAGGGAAGCTCATTGGAACTGATGCGGTAGAACACAGTGTTTCTGTTTGCAACAAACATGTAAAGAACTTCTATGAACAAAATGCTTTCTCCAGAAAGACAGAATGGAGCTTGGTATTGTATATCTCAGCTTTGATGCCCTTTGGAGTGCTGAACAGACAGGTGATGCAGGTTGTGTTTCCCCATGCTGAAGATTAGCTTACTATTGGGAAAAACACCTTTGTGGTGTCAGTGAGAAAGTGAGCAGCAGAGAGAACAGTGAAGATACCCTCCTGTTTCATCACTACCCTCACTGACAGACTGTCTTCTCGGAACTTGTGCCAGCTGGCAGAGGTTTGAGCAGTCCACAGGTTGCACTAGTGTGTCTACAGAAAAGTAGGGAGCACAGCCAGCTCCCTGATGGTCTCTTCTTTCTGCCTCACAGAAGTAAATAATGTAACACTTAGTGCTTGTGTCAGACATAGTGTTAAAGGACGGCTCCCAGTGCTGCCACTGTTTCATCACTGTCCCTCTCAATAACAGAGACAAACCATGATCCCAGAGTGCCATGAAGTGCAGCGGAGCAGGAGCTGATAAGCCCCATCTTACATTTACACATGGAGTTAAGGGTTAGTGTTGGCTTAACAGGAAATAAAGTGCTGTTACTACATCACCACCAGCTAAAGGTAACATCCTGTCAGACCCATTGGTCAAACTTCAACTGCCAGAGGTCTTCTTTTATACAAGAGTTTTTAAATGAATTCAAGGGAATTCTAATTGCTCTTCAAGCAAAATTTAATATCTAAATACCAGACAGATAGCATATCATACTTCCTTATGGTTTAGAAGAAAGGGAATTCAGCCTAAAATTCATTTGCAGGCATCTGTAAAACACATTTCTATGGAATGACAATAGAGGTGATCCATAACTTGGAGTAGGCACTTATTCTTTACTATGAAATACAGATATAGTGACACAAAACAGCACTTTTCAAGTAAGTGTGCTCAGCGCAGTCTAAAAACACAATATAACTGCATGCCAGACATTGATTTTCTGTTGCTAGTCAATATTTGCTTGATATATAGAAACATCTTGTGATTAGACTCTGCTCAGTAGCTAGACCAGCAAATGAAAGGGGTGGAGGGGAGGAGGATGAACAAGCTTTCTTTCTGTAAGCAATAAACAAACCATAAAAGTGTTTATTTCCATAAAGAATGGAAATAGCAATTCAGAGTTCGAAAGGTTTTTGCTTTCAGCACATTTTTTCATCAGAGCTGGCTGTTTACTTCTCATTGGCTGTCATCTATAATCAAGTGTATTTTCTGGAGGAAAGAGATTTTTCATCTAATGAATTTAAAGACTTAAAGAACAAGGAAACAACATGCATATTAATTTATTATATGAAAGAAGACAAAAAACCTGACTTATTAAACTAAATGTCCAAAGCAGTACAGAATAAAAATGTTGTAATCTATTGTTCTTAAGAAATGTTACATCTCACTGGGGTTTTTTAAATCCTCTAATTCCCATGGGTTGTAATTTCCAGTTTCAGAAATATCTCTGTCAGCTCCATACGTCATTGCAATAAAATCCAGTTGGGGCTAGATCTTACCATGATTCCAGTTTCTGTTTCTGAGTGGCAAGTGTCAGTACTGCTAAACAAACTGGACACAGTCTCCATTTTGCAGGTCCAAACCAGTGTTTTTCAGTAGCTACAATAATCAGATGAAGTGTCTAATGTGGTCTGCTAGGTAATTAATACTTACAAAGATGTATTAGCTAGCTTGTTTTCCCTTCGAGTTTGTTTACTACGTGTTTTGGAAAGATGACAGAAAATTTCCAATTAAGGCACTGGTTACAAAATTAGGAAGTGGGGGGTCAGTTCAGAGATCTGCCAAATATTCCTAGCCACAGTTTATAGGTGCATCATCCTCATTAGTTAAATAACTGAGAAACTCTTGCTAATCTCATTTCTTCCGGGGGGCATTTTTGCCACTGGAGAGGATGTTGCATTCTCTAAAGACACAAGGGAGTTTTCCATTTATCTAGTCTGTCTTGCCACATAGAAGGATCAGAAGAGCTTCATGAATTAATTCCTGTTAGAAAAGCTTTTTTTTTTTTAAAAAAAAATCTATAAGCACCTACACAAAGAAGTAGAAAATAAGTAGGGAAGATCTTTCTGTGCTAATGACTAGCCATTTCATTATTCTCAGTATTTTCTGTCCCTCTAGCCTCAATGTGAAAGTTTACCATATGGCTGGAAGAATCCAAAATAGATTGAATATACATTTATTTCATTGCTGAAGAATCCCCATCTAACTGATTCCTTATGGTAGAAATATGGTATTTCTCCAAGTTCTTGTGATCTGAATCCTTCTCCCCAAAATCTAACCAAAATATTCATTTCTGCACTATGAAACCAATTAGTTGTTATCTATCTTTTTCTCCATTTCAGGTAAAACTGTTTAACACAACATCAGGAACTGATCTCTCAGAAGATAGCATTACCTAGTTTAGTAAGAACCCATTGCCCTCCTAAGTAGGTAAATTCTACAGAGCATTTTTGCATTTCTGGTAAACAGACACACCTCTTTCAAAAGAGGTATTAAATATTAAAGATCCAGCCTAGGACTATGTATTTTTGTCATTTCAGTGTCATCTCTTGCACAGCGTATGCTCAAAACCACCCATTCCACTCCTCAACACCTTGTTCTAGGTTACTTTATTTCACAGCAATGATAGATATTGTGCTTCTAGGAATCAAGTAAAGTTTTTTCTACCCAATTGGCAATAAAATGACATGTAAAATATACTTCACTCTGTATCAGTTACTTGACTGTTTCCAAAAGGCTCTCCCTTCAGGCAATCTCAAGGAGATACTGCATCTCAAAGAACATTTGTTGTCTCGTAAAAAATACAGCAGGTACTTTTGTCATATGTAGGGCTTCCAGTAGCTACTTATTATCTTTGAATTAATCTACAAATGAATGCTTGGAACATAAAATAGAATGAAAGAGGCCAAGTAAATCAAGGAGTTACTTTTTCCCCAGTCCTCTTTTTTTTTAAGAGTACTGCACTTTTTGTTTTCTTAATCCAAACCTATAGGCTATAATAAAAGCCCTTCTGCATAGCTATAAGAGAAGTGCTTCTTACAGAACAGGGAAAAAAAAAAGATAGAAATGTTGATTCTGGCAACTGAGAATATGCATTTAATCTGTGACCTTTCAGTCACTCATCTTTTCAGGTTTAAAAGTATGTTTGTTGTCCATTCAGAGTCTGTGCAGAGTTCTCTGAAGTCCTTCATTTTCGGAGGCCTTTATCATGAAGACTTGTATTTTTCTTCTCTTTATAAAAAACATTTGTTTTATTATAAAACAAAGCACATCAGAAAGATCACCAAAACTTGATGTTATTGTTCCATGACTGAACAGCTTTCAATCTCAAGGAACATGTCTGAACTTAAAATCTTAACTGTAAATGAATAGGGACACTAACATCTCTTGAGACAAAAGACATTCTGAGAAAAAGAAAGTATTTTGATAGAATACTCTCTGAACCAGAAGATCTACTATAGTTTTTCAGGAGTGCTAAAAAGGCCATGCATCCATACATACATGAATTTGGGGTGAGAAAGTCAGAAAAATGAGTAATGTGAAGCAAAGGAAGATACTAAAGGACAGGTCAAACGTGAGGATAAATTCCGAGTACCGAGTTTCTTTTACAAACATCTTCTAACTGACACTGAAAGCTGGTGCAACAGAAAAAGGACACTTAGGTGTTTTTTTACTTTTTCCACTTCAAGGACGGGGAGAGGAAATTCCACCTCAAGACTCTGGCTGTCACAGGAACTCATCTGAGTACCTCTGGGATTTGCTCAGAGTAAATTATAAATTGTAACCTAATAGAAATACAAGTGTCCTACAAGCTTATTGTGCAAATAACATTTAATATGAAGTTAATATTAATGGTCATTGACTGTAAAGTATCTAAAGCTGGAAAAAGGACAGTGCCAAAGCACCATATTATAAGCCTGAACTCTCAGTACAAAGATTAACTCAGTCCTTTCGACCTATCTGTACAACTTCTATTACATCCAGGTTTTTTCATGACACTATAAAACATAAAATTGATGACCCACAAACTGACAGAGTTAACTAGTATAATTTTAGACTAATTCAGGAAAATTAGAGATCTGTGATGGATTAGGTTTGCAAACTGCGCATCTGAACATCATAGTGTTTCATGACCTGGATGTAGTTCACATACCACAACATTACCTGGAATCACTGTTTATCTGCAAAGGTCATTGGTATGAATATTTGGATTACAAACACTTGGAGTGACATGTGTTTTTATCCTGGTTTAAATTTAAATTAGCTGCTATTTATAACAAAGATTTACTTCACTGTGTCCAGAAAACTGTCTTTTCTTAAGAGTGAAAATTACTGAGTGCTACTATACAACACTACACCATTCTTTAAGCTGTGGGGTAATGAATGGAAGAACATACTATTAGAAAGCAACAATAGTGTTTGTAAATGCCAAATTGTATTATCATAGAATCATAGAATAGTTAGGGTTGGAAAGGACCTTAAGATCATCTAGTTCCAACCCCCCTGCCATGGGCAGGGACACCTCACACTAAACCATGCCACCCAAGGCCTCATCCAACGTGGCCTTGAACACCGACAAGGATGGAGCATTCACAACCTCCCTGGGCAACCCATTCCAGTGCCTCACCACCCTAACAGTAAAGTATTCCATGTTGAAGAGTGTCATGCTTGCCTTATACACTGAAATAAGGAATCATGTAGCCTATATGGAATTTGCAGTACATAGGCTGTCTTTCAAAGTCCCAAGAAGTTAGGAAATGTATAGGATATAGTAGTCATTCTGAGATAACCAGAGTAGACTCTGGATTTCTAGATACTAAATGCTAAACAATCATCAAGAGAGAAAGTATTATTTCAGTAACAGAGGAAGCAGAGGAAAGATATTGTGCATATGCTTAAGCAACCAAAAACCAGCAGGACTAAGACTGGACTTTAATAAACTAGAATTAAGTATTTATATAATGAAATGCCATCATCTCTGTCTGACTGAGTTCACAGAATTGTTGAATTCAACAACTTGAACTGAGGTAGACAAAAGCAATTCGAAATTCAATGGCTTGTACTGCATGTAGCCAAGTTGGTCAGTGGACTGCCAGTATTAACACTGGGGGGGAGGGGGCTGCTACTGATTTTCTGCAGTCAGAGAGAAGGACCTTTTCCTGTTGGTAGTAGTTTTTGCACTCTTAGTGCCAAATGAAAGAAACAGATGTGGTGGAAGCTAATGGCAGGTATATTGCTCTCTACTAGGGCACAGGCAAAAACTTGCTACTGTTTATTGTACCTTTTCATCCAGACATGTTGAAGGCTTTCACCCTGGCTGAGTGATGATGATGGTAATGCTTGTTTTGCAATTGAATTAGAAAATAGTTCCCTATAAAGACTGGTAAAAAATAGGAAATAGTGACTATATGGGAACAGAGGGCCCATGCGACTTCTCCACAAAAAGACAGCCCTCTATTTCTTTGAACTAGTGTTCAAACATGCATTTAGATTTTTCATGCTATCCAGTTATACAAAATGTATGTGTAGGCTTTTTGCTTTCAAATTTACTATGCAGTTTTACAGGTTATTTCCTTACAGTGATACTAGTCTGTAGAAAGCAGTTTGGACAATACAGTTACTGAGACCTATAATTAAAATTACAAAGTGTTTTCCATTATAATTCCCTGCTATGAGTACCGATTTTAGCTTTATTCTATTTCAGTGTATTGTATGGAAATTACTTATGCTGAGTATCAACAAAATTAAAAGCAGTACAGTCTATTGGAATGATGTTAGATATCTAAGTGATGCTATTGATGATAAAAGCCTATTCCTTGTATTGGTTCAGTTTCTTATTCAGATTTATTTTTGATACATTAATGAGAATTGAGTAAAATTGCAATATATACTTCTATATTAGACCAGTGGCAGGACCTGTGAGGTGCCTCATGGAAAACATGTACTCAGCAACTGTGGAAACCAGATATTTTTTTTGCTGATGGCAGCAAAACTAAATCAACTAATTGACTCCATCTATATTTTTACAGTTGGCTTCAAACATATTCTGAAGTTGGGTTTTACACTGCCTTTTTGAATTTCTGCTTCAAGAATGCACTGCCTTTGAAAATGGTCTGACCATTGTCGTGCTACAAGTAATAATCAATTTACGGTAGGATAGAAACACAAACACAGTCTAAACATACTCTGCACAAATATAGGAATTCTATAACCAGGACAGTTTCTCTGCCCGGAACTGAGAAATAACATACAAAAAAGAAACTTCAAACAGATGGTATTTGGCATGACTTTAAATATAACGATGAAGTAAACACAAATGATTCATGTGTAAAACCAGTGTGAAACTGGGAGATTTGGCATTTACAAAGGACTATCCTTGAAATCAGAATGGGATTTTCTTTAGTTCTTTAATTTTAAGTATTTTTGGTTCAAAACAATGGAAAACAAATTTAATGGTGTGCCAGATGGGTTTTGGTTTGGGTTTTTTTTTTTTCAGAGTCTTAATGTGACTCCTCAAAGATTCCAGGAAATTATTTATCCACAATAAATTAATGCTGCTGAAACTGCCACCAGACTGTCTGCAGCAAAACTTACAAATGTTTTATTGTCTAGCATTATTGAAGTCTGCCAGTAAAATTTGGCTTCATTCTATAGTCAGTGAAATATTGTACTCCCTCTTTATAGGGCTGTTTATTTAGTATCTAGTCATCTCATGTGTGTTTATGCATGTGCGTGCATGTGCACTGACAAATCTGTATTATCTTATGAAGAGGAAAATCAAAACAGACTTAGCTGAAGAGAGAGTACAAGGACCTTATTAACCTATTTTTGTTTGAATCTTGTACAGAGACCCCGTAATATTTTTTTTTTCATCATTTATGGTTTACAAATGTATAAAGCCTTTAGAAAGTTATAGTGGGCTAGTGAGCTGTACAAAAAAATCTTCTGTTGGAGCCTTTTAGTGTCAGTGTATTTTTACCTCTGTGTTCAAATAACAAGTTTACTTAAGAAAAATAATTCGAAGAGATCACAGATGAACAAAGAGTGACACCAACAATATGTATGCCCCTATACACTCTTTGGACAGAAAGGCAGGCCTCATCTCTATCAATTTTTTTCAATAGTTATCTGGAATTATTACATAGAAATGGAGAAAAAGAGGTTTGCTGAGTCTTTAAAATAAAAAATACATTGACAAAGCATGGAAATTACAACAGAAATAGCTTAATGAGTACACAGATCAAGGTTTATGTGATGTGCCTATCTTTCAGCTCGGAAGCAGACTGAAAACAACTCCATTAGAGGCTTTTAACAGTTACTGAGGCTTTTTCAAAAATGCCCCTTGAAATGAACTGGAATCTTTCAACTGGCCACATCAAAGCAAGTTTTGATCAGGCATCCATACCATTCCCATAATGGGCCCATATAGTCCTAGAGCACAGAGGGAAAAGATCCACGCAGTGTCTTCTGATGTAGAACTACTTCTGATTAATTGCTTTCCTTTTGGACATTCCTTTTCAGCATGATATCCTCTTAACTCTTGGTAGCTTTTTTTCCTGAAAGTTCAGTTAAAGAAGTACCATTTTTTAATCCTAACAGTGAAACCAGGTGAATATACTAGGGTGAGTTACACTGTCCTGGGTTCACCTGTAACAATTATTTTTCTCCTCCTTAGTAGCTGGTTCAGTGCTGTGTTTTCAACTTTAGTCTGAGAGCAGTGCTGGTAACACACTGATGTTTTAATTGTTGCTCAATAGCACTTAACCTGATCAAGGACTTTTCAGTCTCATGCTCTGCCACTGAGGAGGGCCATGGGTAGCTGGGAGGAAGCAGAGACAGGACACCTGACCCAAACTAACCAAAGGGGTATTCCATACCACAGCATGCCATGCCCAGTATAGAAACTGGGGGAGTTACCCAGAAGGCCCAGATTGCTGCTTGGGTCGGGCTGGGTGTCAGTCGGCAGGTGGTGAGAAATTGTATTGGGCATCACTTGTGTTTATTGGATTTTTTTTCCTTTTCCCCATTTAGTTTTATATTCTCTCTCCTTGTTATTTCCCTTATCATTTGTATTATTGGTGGTACCACTAGTAGTTTTGTATTAGACCTTAGTTACTGGACTGTTCTTATCTCAACCCATGGGGTTTACATTCATTCAGTTCTCCTCCCCATCCCCCTGGGAGCAGGAGTGAAGAAGGGAGGGAGTAAGCGAGCAGCTTCATGGTTCTGAGTTACCGGCTGGGCTTAAACCATGACAGCATCTGTTAGTAAATTCACATTTCCATCTGCCTACTTTGTGCAGAGACAAATAGATCATGAGCAGTGCATTCATGACACTGTGAAAGTGAGTATGGCTTTTGCTCAATTAAGCCATTTGTTACACTTCACAGCAAAATCTGTAGTTTCAGCTTGGGCCTACGACTTTCATAAGAGTGAATGAGGGGACGAAGGTGAAAAGGAGCCTATGACATTTAAAAACATGTTTTAAGGAGCTGTTCTCATCCAGTCTAGGTCAGTAAGCAGGTGGAGCTTTGCTGCAGTTTTATCACCAATCCTCTAAAAGCTCAGCTGTGAACTTGACAGAGGAAAAGGAGTCTGAATTCTACAGCTCAGGCTACCCACAGAGTCCCTCCTGAAGAGAATTTTATAACGAATGGGATACATCATGAAGTAATCCTTTGCGGAGCATTTGCTGTATTCTCCCCTTCAAGTTTCTGGAAGAGTGAATCTAGAGAAGCTTATCTAATTTCACTGGACATTTGAGAAGGGTTCCTGAAGGGGCTTTGCAAGACCTGGGTAAGCGGGGCAAATCATGCTGCAGTTTGAGAAAAGTAGATATTAGCTGTCCCTCCTGGGATGGGAGGCTGCTATATACCTATGAAGAAGAGGAGAGAAAGGGAATGAATAACCAGCTACCCAAACTCCTGTAGTCCTCACTCAGTTAAAACCTATTGCCTGGCATTTGCTGCTTGATTTCATATTTCAAAGGATTTGAGTCAACAATTCCATTTGTTTCAGAGGTCAAACAGACTTCCAGTTGCTTCCTTTTGTCCAGTGATTTTTTTGCCTTTCTGAATTTTCAAAGCAAATGAAATCAAAGCTTTTAAGCCCATATTCTTCCGTTTTCAGTGGATCTTAAGGTGATGCCAAAACATGATCTGAAAAATACCATTACTTTAACAGGAAAATATAATGTTTTCTGAGGTACAAAAGTGAGATGGATGCTTAAAATACCTCTTCCAGAGAAAAACGTAAGATAGCTGAACGAATAATGCAGGAAAATATCAATAAAGGGGCATTATTCCTGTTTCTGGTTCAGTTCCACGCTAGCTTTTTAGTTCCAATTCTACTGACAGCATGTTTTCAGTAGAGTAATTACAGTTTTTTACCAGTGACAGTGGACGTAAGTGTGGTCACAAGGTTATAATGATGATGGGTTTTCTTTCAAATGTGTTATGTTGAAGCCTCTCCTTTTTTAAAAAAACACATGCATCACTTCCGTTTTCACTTTGCTATGCACTAGGATATTCAGCTCTTTGACACTCTCACAGTTGGAATTATCTGGTACAGCATGTAATCCAGTATCTGGTAATGCATCCTGTATATACTTCTTGGCTTGAATCAAAAGAAGTGTCCCAATGAAAAAGCAAATTTTAGATTAGGAGCTTTCTAAAAACTTGCTTTGTACATACATTATTGGAAACCAGTCACCACACCTTATTAATACAGATGAGAGTCAGGAGAAACTCCAAGCCTTATTTTACATTCCTGATCTGTAGACTGTAAAAAATATATTGCAGAGTCGCACTACATGTCCACCCTTTATACAATGTTTCCTTTAAGAGGTGTCATTCATGACTAGATAATTACAGCAACCTTCCAGTACAGTATTAACATAATAATAACTAGTCAAGAGCAGTGTTAATTATTCATTCATAGCTGATGTCCTAAATTTCACATCCTGTCATGTAAAACATAGTTGAAATTCCATTAAAAGTATAGTTTTAGAAAACCCAGAAAACAAATGTACGACACAGAAAAATCCTCATCTGAACATTCCAATCACATTTGCCATCGTTTTCAGAAGATAAAAAAAAATTTCCACCCCCATTATCTTACTAAAGAGAAAACCTTATTGCAGTACAGAGTTACTATTTAACCATAAATGAGAACATTAGATAAAACCTTTGTTTTGTGAATATTTGTCTTTCCTCTTTAGTGACTCTTCACATTCCAAAATGATTAATCTGGGATGTTACATGAAGCCCATTTAATCACATCACAAATTTATTTCTAGAAGCAGATTATAAACTCCATAATACATGATTTGCATAATGACTTTGTGCAGATTTGAATTAGGTATAACTCTGCTAACTTCTGTGGAATTACTTCTGGTTTACAAAGCATAAATGAAGGTGATGCCTTCTACAGCAATTAATACATGTTTGAATTAATTCTTTACTGTTCAACCTTGAAAGACTTTAGCTTTAAAAAAGAATTACTTGTTTGTTGAAAACAAACAAAATGATTGAGGTTGGGATCACATTTGACTATTCGTATGATGGAAATTACAGATCTCTAATTCAGTGCTAGACCGCTCATACTGTGAAATCCCATTAATAGTGTACAGTAATGTACTTTTGTTATTCTTTGGAAAATACTGTACTTGTTCTGTGAAGCTATGAAGAAATGTAATATTGGTTTGTCATTTGTTAAGCCATTATCAGTATATTCCTACTAGAAACATGACTGATGTAATAAGAAACATATAGAAACATGATGGTATAGTAAGAACTCTAAACTGTTGTTTTCTTGGACAGTAATGTAACTTTCCTTGTAGCTGCATGAGAATTAAACTTAGGTATTTTGAAAAGAGAGAGGTTTCAGTACTGAACTAATTATGAGGCAGTTTCTGCTGTTGACAAAGAATTAAGTTCAGTGAAAACATTCTTGGGCTTTTCTAATAAAATTAGACTGGTTTACATCTTAAATTGATTCAGACATTGTTTATGTATCACATTCCTGCAGAGGGGTAAGAGGATTTTAGTCTGATGTTGTGTGCTTGGAACTCATGAAAATTGCTCTGTGGAGCTGTGTCCTGCTAATTCTTTCTAGGCCTGTTTTCTGGCCAGGGTGTAATTGCAAGGTACATCCTCTAGCAGATTTCCTTGGCTTACCAACAGATCAGAATTAAATGATGGGGTTATTTTTTTTGCAAGTGTTCATATCTAACCCTGACCCATAAGACAGGAATCTACTTGTTAGGTACCAGCAAAAATCCAAAAGAAAAATGCTCCTGATGAAACGCTGCCATTAAAAGCAAACCTATATGTGCTGGATAACATCTACCCTGGTTCTGTGCTGAGGGTGTGAGAGCAAGGAAGCATTACTCTTTGCTTCTTCTCCCTTCTATGCTAATAAGCACTTAACTTCTTTAACACTCACTCAAGGAGACACCATATATTTTCTTACCTCACCTACCCACTACCATATTCAATTGTAATTACAGAATCTGCTAAAGAGGGTAATAACATTACTTGCCCCAAAAAATATTTTCTGAACCAGAGCAATTATTCTTCCCAGTAGCTCTGACAGAAAACCTCCAACCCTGTGTTTTTTGCTACAGATCATCCAGAATCCAATTTTCTAAGAGCTTAAGATACCCTGTGAAATCAGTAACCATTAGTAGGACCATAATTACTGTGCTGCCTTCTCTGTCATCAGCACTGATTTCTTGCACAGCTTCCAATGCGAAAGAAAGAAATAACGGGGAGAAAAAGTAAGAGAAAACTAGAAAGTTATTTTAGGTTTTAAAGCATCTCAGTAGGGAAAGAGCAGGTCTTGTGAGCAGCATCCTTTTGTGTTCACTTATGGCCAAAATATTATACCAGGCCAAAATGTTATACATGTGTGAGCTGAATAATAGGCTTTGGGTGATATAATCTGAGACTAGACACTGCTGCAGGACAGCATTATTAAAATTTTAAATGTTATTCACATTAAGCCTAGCTCTGCCTACATATACACACAGGCAGACACTATCCTATGATCCAAAGAGCCTTTGGAGTAACACATTAAATAATACACAAAAAAGGAGAGACATAATTAAGTGCAGTGTACTGATAGAACATATGGCGCTATGTTTGAAAAATGCATAAGCATATACGTGTTTTAAAACATGATTGGAGAAATCTAATGGCAACTAGGTACGATGGGAGTCCAAAGCCTTTTACTTTAAGCCCCACAGAGGGATAAAAAGTAATATACAGTAAAAAGGATGCTGGTTTGCACATGCAGGATATAGCTTTTCACTATTAATCTGCTGGCTAGCACTGTAGGAGGTATCATTACATACTGGGAGTTTTTTATAACTTTCAAAAGTCTTTCTCTGTCTCTGTTGTATGAATGGCCCTATTTACTGTTTCAGCAGTTAGGCAGAGCTGGGGCTGGAGGTGAGCGAGGGAGGGCACGTTTCAGGCCTGACCAGCAAATGCTCAGCCCTAGCGTTTTCAGGTCAGGTTTCATGTGGCTATTTTGGTACTCTTTACAGGTAATGGGTATGACAGATTTAACCCATCTCCAGTAGCTGGCACTCAAAAGTGAGAACAGCTGTTTTGCTGCTTTTGGGTATCCAAGTGAAGGAAAATAGCCAAAGTATCTGCTAACAGACAGGCATTGTGTCTCACCAAGAACACTAATAGACAGAACATTCAATGATGGTATTTGTCTTGCTCTTGTAATTCCTACAAAACCTTGAACTTAGCCTTTTCAGTGTTTAAAACTATTTTTATTTCTTTTAAGGACTCCCACCCTCTTTTCATTACTTTAAAAGAAGGAAAAGGAAAAGGAAAAGGAAAAGGAAAAGAAGGAAAAGGAAAAGGAAGAGGAAAAGGAAAAGGGAAAGAAAAAGGAAAAGGAAACCTGCTTGCTGTAAACTGCTTTGTAAAATCCTAAGGATTTCATTCTCTAATTGATGAGACTTACAGAAACACATTGTGTTAAAGCAAGATATATACTTAACTCCATGCTTCTGAAGTAGTGGGAACTTGTGAAAACAATAAAGAGAGAGAGATAAATAGGTTCTGTTCAGCAAAGCTCAGTATAACCTTTCTGGTTAATCTTGCCTGTAAGAAGGAGCCATTTAGATTTTAGCTGCTAAACAAGAAGATATATCATGAGATTTTTTTTTTTTAAGTATCCTATGATGTTTATTTTCCCTGAAAAGAGTAGATTACAGTGAACCTTCTGTTTCTGTTTCATCAGTTTCTAGGCCTACATTTGTTCTAACAAAAGGTATAATGCTGCCAACTGAAACAGCAGTAAATGATCAAAACCCACGTACAAATAAAGGATTTCGCAGAAAAACTGAAAGGGAATTCCAAGGTGTGACAATGACAGAAAGATCCCAAGGTTATTTTGTGGTAAAGCAAGAACAAGGCTGCCAAAAGAGCTATTCAGGGCATTCTAAAGCAGTTTGTGTTACCCAGTATAGTACTTATTAAATTATATTCTGTAATACCAGAAAAATGTTGTATTCTAACACCATTCCTTGCCTCATGTAATTCTGCAAGTCAGACCTGTCCTTCCCTGTGCCAATAAGCCCTGTTTCTTTGCAAGTACGGGTGGAGTGCCTGTGTAAAATAATCTTTTCCCTGTGGGAGACTATCAGTCTTTGGCATGAAAAAGCACCTCAGCACAAATTCCAGAGCTCCCTTGTTCCCTGTTCACCCAAGAAGCAATTCTATTGGCAGCCTTCCCCTTGGGCTTCACCTGCCCACACTGACTGTCTCTCTCCCAGAGCTTCCTTCTAAGTATGATGCTGCTAAGCCTAATGATGTGGAGACAGCTTTCGGGAATGGGAAAAGAAACAGGGGTGTGATTTTTGGTTTTTCAGTGTTCAAAAAATTAGGCAAGAAGATAGATAACGGCAAAGTATGCTGTGAAGAGCTTAAGGATTACAAGACAAACATAATAGTTGCATATTTGAATACTGTTGTATTCAGCAACAGTAAAGTAAGCACCACTGATGATGTTGCTGGCATCCTCTCAACAGGAGGATACCTCCTCGTGTTAAGTACTCCTCCACGTGTTAAGTAAAGTACAAAACTGCTCCAAATTGCCTTAGGTTATAGAAGGTAATGACTTTTCATCTTAGTCACAAGAACCACCTCAAATTTTCTCTTTATCCCTCGATCTGCTTACCTCTGAACTTGATGTTTTCTTGAGGAGAAAAGGGAATTATTCTGTTAATGACATAGACCAGAAAAATGAAGAGGCAGACCTTAATTTTGTCAAAGAGCAAAATTTGGACTCAAGATGGAAATGCAGGTTGGCCATAGTGTTAAAAACCTTTTAACACTAGTTTAGTTAAGCTAATTGTTTTTTTCTCTTTTCTTTATATGTGAGAAAATGGGTTTCTTCATTGATTCTCACAAAAGAAAAAAAAAAAAGATCTCTGGTAGTAAGTTGGATTTTTTATTGGGAGAAAAGCAATGAAACACAAGTCTTCATTATGGTATAAAGACAGAAAGTGAAGAAAACACTGAAGCAAGTTTCCCCTTGTAATATTAGGAAATTGCTGTTTCAAAGTAAACATTGAATAAAACCAAGGCAACTTTCCCCTGCCTTGGTGAGTTAGGTCAGAGGCATGTGCGAAATACTGGTCTCTTTCTTACCGGTCAGTTATTATTAGTTAAACAATGTCTCAAGCATGTATATAGCTTCCTTGCTAGTACTTTCTGCTTATCAAATGACCTGGTTAATTCACCCAAGTTTGCTCTCAGAAATTAGTTCAAATTTGAACTCTGTAATGAGTCAGTATTCAAGTAGCCTTCAAATTCTAAGAAGGATCAGTAAGCATAATAATCTCTATAACATGCTGTAGGCAGAAAGTGCGTAAGTTCTCTGATTTTTAGAGGCAAAATACTCCTTAACTAAATTTTAAGAATTTAACAATTACTAAATGAAAGTGAGTTGGGATTTTCTTGGTTGGGTTTTTGTTTTGTTGTTGGGGTGTTTTTTTTTAAACTATGAGAAGTAAATAATCTCCTATAACATGAACTGATGACACATTCCAGCTGAAGTACTGCTAATTCTTAATATTCACCTCCCACCCCTCAAATCATCTCAGAGGATTCTGTCATTCCGCAGCTCTCTTCACAAAATGGAGAGCCCTTGTTACCCTTCAGAATGCTGTATTTGGATGTCTGGAGTAATGGGGATCTGCAAATCCAGTCTTATACTCTGAGAGCTTTGTGTCATCAATGCACAGGTAGCACTTGTAGCATCCTGTTCCTGAGTTTTCTGAATTAATTTGATAGCATTCTCATGACCAATCAACTGTAATTACTGTGATATGCTTGTTTTTCAAAATAAGGCCACTAAAGAATGTTTCAGAAGTGTGAATTAATGTGTTTTATCACAAGTGTTCTCCATACACAATACTGTATCCCGGCAATGACTTCCTTTAATTTGTACTTTCTCAAAGTGAAATTCTGGCTAAGTAAGCATAAATGCCGTGGTTCCAAAGCACATGTTACAACTTAGAGACCCGTCTCCTGAGCTCTGTGGGCTGTGAATGAAGTTGTAGCACAAGGTAAAAGACAAGCTGATTTATGCCTCACACGGCTTTCCTGAGCTGTGAGTCTCAGTCGCCTTTTCCTGTCACTAACCACTTTTGCCAGTGCTTCCATGATAGGCTCTGTCTTCACTTGTTAAAATGCTAACAGACTCCTTGTGGATGGTATCAAATGACTGCCCTGTTCCCTTCACCTGTGAAATTTCAGAGACTTGAAAAGGGACATTGTGTCCCAGGAATGCCAGGCCTAGTTCAGAAAAGGTCTTCATTTCAGCAGGAATTTGGAGTCTGCTTGAGAAGGCCTTGAAGTTAGTAGGTGAAAGCTATGGCACATTCATTAAACATCTGAACATTTATAGTGACTGGACCTCAGCCTTTCTGGGTTCTTTTGCTTACCCTTACCAAGTGGGTGGGAAGAAAAAGGCAGGTTTCACCACTAAAACCACTGGGTTTGAACTATGATTAGCCCTCCACTCACAGGTTCCTCTGTTCTTGACTCTATCCTAAGCATTTATAACACTTGTGTGCTTTCATGTGAATAAGCCTGTATGTTTAATAAGCATTTTGAAAAACATTTCTAATAGAATATACTTGTACTTGAATACAAGGAAAAGATACAGAGAATGTATTCAAGTTCATTCAGACAGATGATGCCTGCTTCAACAAATTAAGTCAGTTTTAGGGTGAAAATTGGGAATAGAAGCTGTGAGACTATTCTGGTATGTTTAAAAACATTTGAAACACAAGCACATAGGAAAACCACTCTTACAAGAATATACTGGGACTGATCAACAGTTTTGCTATCTAAGAGTCCTACCTGCTAAGTTTCTGGGGTATTTTCTTACAGAATGATTTGAGAATGTTGCCAGGATAGACTGATGATGCTAATAAGGTGTATAAGTTTTCATAATCCTTATTAGGAGTATTTGATCTACTACCATGAAATCTTTAATACTTTGCACAGTAGATGCAGAATATACAAATATGAGATACAAAGTAATGATGAATAATATTTGTAAACTTGTAATCAGCTAGGTAAAGGGAAGATGGGAGAAGTCTTCAATGGGTTTTTCAACCAAGGAGGGATCTGACCTGAATATGAACTAATGATAAGTACCGTGCTCAGTGAGCCAAAGCAATGGAAATCTTATTTTCTGTACAAATACATTTCTCCTCTGTTTTAGTGTCAGACCTCATTTAATCTCCAAACCACAACACTCTATTGACATTAAATGTTCAGCTTATAATAAACTGACTGTGACTGTTTTCAGAAAGTATGGACCAGAATGTACATAATAATAATAATACAGGTAATAAATAATGTGTCTTACAAAGCTTCAGAGCAGAATTTATCATATTTCAGATTTTATTTCTTTTCTTTTTAAATCACAGTTTCCTGTGATCTAGCTAAAAAAAGTTGTAGCACTGTGTGTCCTAGACCCTGGTATAGATGGCATACAAAAGGAAGCTTGTCCTTTTGGGACCTGGCTCTGAATCAATTACAGACGACAGAGAAATACTCTTTTGTGGCTGCTAAACTTCAGGAATGAATTCTGGCAGGCTTAGCCAATTCCCTAATGCAGCATTTACATTACCAACATCAAATTGGCAGCTTTTGCCTGTCCCAATGTGACAGGGTAATGAATGGATTTAGTTAAGGTGTCCTGACTCATCTACAAAGTGCTTGCATAGCACCAAGGCTCTCCTGTATAACTTCCAAAAAGCTATCATTCAAACAAAAATGAAGTTCAGAAAGTTTGCTGGCCAGCACTAGTATTGACACAACCTGTTTTCAGTGTGCCCCAAGTGCCCTAGAAAAAAGCTCCTGTTAATTTTGCTTTTAACTGGTAGATGCTAAAGCATTGTAAGAGAAACACTTTTGTCATCAGCTAAGATTTTTCACTAGATTTTTAACGAAGAGAATTTCTTTATGATCTTCTCACTTTCCTGCTTTTTTCCCCACCATCCCTTCAAAATAATTTGCACCATGCCGTAAACCTGCTTTGCCCAATTCTAGTTTTAAGTGACTGTCCTTGGAATAAGACACTGTCATTCTTGAGTCCCCAGGCAGTGTGTTTATGAATTTCCAGAGAGTGAGGCTCTTAACCCTACCTGACTATGCAGTGAAAATTGACAATGGATCCAAAAGTAAATATGTCAGAAAGCCCTATGACATCCAGATTCTACAAGTACGATCTGCCTGTTTTTCTATTTTCTTTCCATAAGTATCTCTAAATATCTCTCTCTCCCTATATATATCTATATATATATGGCCTATTCTTAATATTTCATTATATTTATTTTTAATGTAAACACAAAGAAATGGGAAAATTTTTAAACTTCATTTGAATTTCAGTTTTTCTGTCTTCACTCATGCCAGGGAAAAAAAAATAATAAAAGAAGAGTAAGAATTTGGTCACCTTATACATGATTTTCTGTTTAATGTTACCTTTTCCTTCATTGAGAAAAATGAAGGAGAGTAAAATAATAATTTCAAGAGTCCTTGTTTATTTTGGTTGCTTCAGCAAAGACTGGTAACATTCATGGACTCTGAAGGCACAGGTGACCAAGTGCAATAGAAAGATAATAAAAAAATAAACTAATTTGAGTCACTGGAATGGTCTATTTGACTGTTTCTTTCAATATGAAATTGAACTCTTAACTTTTTGAAGTGCTTGTGTCAGACAGAATTAATATTCTCATCTTCACACTACTGTAAATCAGGTTCTATTTCACTGCACAAAACTGCATTGGACTGGTGTTGAAAAGTTGGGAACTGAGCCCATGTGCACAATTATAAATATGTATATACTTATATATAGTTTCTATAGGGTTGGTTTGTTCTTTCAGTTCTTTCAAATTAGTCATTTATTTGCTGCCATGCATAAGTACCCCAAGGAATTGCATTAGAGAATAATCAAAACCTCCCAAGCCAAACATGTTATAAAGGTTAAATGCATAGAGAGATATCACCAATTTTCCACCCTGGCTATGATAAGCAATATGGAAAAGCAAAAAGAGAGAGAAAAAAGTCTCAGTAACAAAATCCACATTGACAACTGAGGCACTTTGAACTTTCCCATCACCTTACCAGTGTTTCCGCACAGGCTGTCTAAAAGACAACTCAGCAATGTCTGAATGGAACTGCACACAATAGCTCCTTCACAAGTGGGTCTTTAATTGATTACGGCTGTGTTTATAGAAGCAGAAGAGAATTTACTCAAAATGACAGATTGCCTTTAGTGTTAAAATAGTTTAGCAATGTTAATGGTAAAGGAGGTCCCCGCTACCTTCTCTTGAGCTGCATGAAGTCCTAAAGATGAGTTCTTTGTTACTTCAGCCTCCAATTCCTTTCTTTCTTTCCCGTCTCCCTTTCTCACTTTTGTTCTTTCCAAGCTGTGATATTCCTGATGTCATGGATGGCAAATTTACACAGGGAACAGCAAAGGACTGACTTTTGCAAAGTTAAAATCCTCCAAAACTGCGGGTTCATATTTTAGATGTGAGAAAATAGCAGAATAAACAATACAAACCAAAAGGAACTCATCCTCACTGCACCCCATCCCGTGTCAGTTTGCTCAAATAGATCATCACAAAGGCGTATCTGAGAGTACAGTCAAAAGGTTCATCCAAACCAAGAAGTGGGAGTAAATGCCTTGTTTCTCTTTGTGTTAATACAAACTCCCACCCCACCGGCTCGTCGTGCAGACTGTGGAGGTGGTTCTGAAGCCCCGGAGGGGATCTGCTTGGCTTTGGCCGCCCTGGAGCTATGCCGCTCGCCCGCTCTCGTAGCCCGCACAGCAGTCGCTAAACGCGGTCGGCCCGCGTGCTCACGCCTGATTAACCCCAGCTCCCTTGGGGCGGAGGTGGCTGCCATTCCCCAGCTAACACTGACCTCTAATGGCGACGTGCCTGAATATCACGCGGTTTTAACGGTGATAAACGGAAATAGCATTTGCCCAACAGAAAACATTATCGTACTGTCATAGAGCAGGGTTTAGCTTCAAGACAGATGTCTAGTTTCAGAACTGTTTAAAGCCTTGTCACGACTTCCAAGCCGAGAGAAAGATGTCATCTTTGCTCTTCTGAGAGTTAAAACAATAGCCTAAAATATTAGCACTTATTTTTCTTCCCCTGCTTATATTTTAAAATTACTAAAAACAAGGATTTGTTAAATTCCAGAGTTTCAAATTAATTTGATAGAGAATCATTCTAATGCTGAGCCATGGAATTCACATGCCTGGTTTCTTCCCCCTTCATAAAGGGAAGATAATTTAAAACATTGTTTCCTTTGTTTCTAATGCAGCTGAATTAGTTGATGCTTGAAGTAGGCCCAGACAAAAGAACAGTAAAGATGATGCTGTGCAGTTCCTATTTATTTGGAAGGTATTGTTAATGCTGTCCCATCTGATGCTGTATTTGATACTTAAAATGGATCTTTTCTTTCATCTATATGATTTTAAGTGTTAGGAGAGAGCTGTCATAAGTAAATGATGGCATTCTAGAAACACAGACATGAATTAATTAGGTGGATATGATCAGTATCAAAATACCCTAATGAAGACTCAGGGTGTATGAATATCCCTGTCAAATATCTTCTAAGCTATGATTGCACTGATTGCCTCTTGATTTGAAAACGTTGTCGTGATGCTTTTTAGTGAGATTTGTCTTTTCCAGATTCTGAGGCTTGACTTGCTACTGAATTATTCATCATTCTTGCCTGCTTATATTGTCATGCTGAAATACGCTACTAGCACAATTTAACTGTCTTAGTGATTAGTCATATCTCTATCGTAAGAATATAAAAAAAGAACCCATTCCAAAAATTAGCAGGGAGAAGAAAGGGGTGGGGACACAGGAACAGGAAGTTCTTTCTCCTGTTACAGTGCAAATTCAGAGCAAATCTTCTCATATCTGTTAAATTTTTCGGATTTTATAGAAACTAAGAAAAAAATTAGTTTGGACAGATATTAGCAGTTATTTTTTCAGTATTGCTTTTAATCTTGAAGAATTGCGTCAGGTATTTATGAAAGTGTTTCCACTTCTTATTAACTAGAGCTTTAAAAAAGATGAAGAATTGAAAAAGTTACTCATTCACATTTCACAAAAAGTTCTCTTTGGCCATGTTCTCAGACATTCTGCATCTACTTTCTGTGACAATGAAAGATGAGTTTTCTTTGTATTCATGGAGGCAGTTGACTTGGAGTGCTAGAAAATACCTGCAACAGCCAAAATTCTTTGCCTGAAGGGTTCGAAAGAAAACTAACTCCATATTACACCATCAATTCAAGGTCAAATGACAGGTGTACTCCGTTCTATTCAATGGACTTCACTTTACTGGAGAATGTGATGATAAATAGGGAAGGGAGAAAATGCATTATTAAAACTACATAAAGACTAAGAAGGCACAATACGCCAAATTCTCTTCACTTTGTACCTATATAACATTTGGGATGAATGTGTTCTGAGAAGGATGGAGTGCTTGTGAGGGTTTATCAACACAACAGGAGAAGACGTGTGTCTGCATTTACCAGGACAACCTCCCCAAATGAGATTGGGCCTTGCACAAAGTGCCAGCCTAGGTGCATAAGGAACCAATTTGGAACTAAGAAGTAAATGTTGCTAGTGACATAAGAAATAATTCATAAACAATAGCCTTAGTTTTCAGATCCTAATCTCCTTGGACTCCCTTTTTTCAGAGAGCAAAGTCACCCAGAAAGATCAAATGAGGAAGCACTGCTTACTAGACTTATAGCAAGACTGTAAAACTGACACACAAATGTAAGTTTCAGCTCACTTCTCAACTATGTCATTAATGCACCACAAGAGCAACATGTGGCTGTTATGCCTTCCTACCTCTTTAACTGCAGTGTCAAGAAAATGGGAACAGTCCCTGTACAATCTTGGATTCACATGACTCTTCCAAGTTTGCTTAAGAGTGGAACCTTATTTTTGTCTGTCAATCTCCATTAATTCAGCTGAATCTTGTGCAAGGAAACCATGCTTCCTGTCTCACTTCTGAGACTGTGTTTGCAGATTTTCCCCGCAGATTCAACAAAGAATAGAACTACTTATATGAAACTGGAATACTAAACATTTCCAGTTGCCATTTTTGGAAAATACAGATCACCTGATGCTGATAGAAATATGGACATATTCGATACATGTGGAAAGGCCAAAAGCAAACATTAACGATCAAGACTTACTGCAGTCTCATATAGAGTATGTATTCATGCAAGACATTTGTGATATAAACAATACATCTTGCGCAACCCACAGTTCTATAAATGTATGCCTCTTCTTTAAGCCACAGGAAATACAAAAGTTGTCAGTTCCCAGTGCAAAGACATCCAGAAATTCAAAAATAACTATATGCAACATTTGCTCTTGGAAATGTATATCCCATTCAGGATGTATATTCATGTACTCAAAAAAAGTGGGATTAACCCCCTAATTATCAATACAGTATGTGCTGGTAGACTGGAAAAATAAAAGAAACCAAATGTATATGTGAGTTTATGAGCTTCATCCTGAGTGTGTGGCTCCACTAACATAAGTTTGGCTAGTGATGAATTACTTCAGCTGTTTCTATCTCTGAACAATGTTGCTATACATTTGCTTATGATCATTGTGGCTAACAGCCCAGAAAGGGAATCTGGCCTTTGATTTGCCAAATAAGCTGGGATTTGGACAAAAAATATGTCTTTGTAATTTACATATTCCTTGGTTTTCCTTGAATTCCTTGAATTTCCTTGAATTACTTGAATTCCTTGGTCCTCTTTTTCATGTAGTGCCTGAAGTTATGCAGGCATAAAAAAAATAAAGACAATGTATTTCAATGGAATTATACCTAAATTCGAAGCATATTTTCAATGGGATGACATCTTGTACATTGAAGAAAGGGAAAGCTCATTAACCAATCATATTTTATCCATATAAATCTGTATATGGAAGAAAGGGAAAGCTGATTTGCCAATATTATTGGTAAATAATATATCTGTGTTACCTATGTAAATCTATCTATACACTCTGTTACTTGGAAATACACCAATAGGAATATCATTAGATGCAGTAAAGCCATGTCAATTATAGGAAAATTAGGACTGTAATAAATTTGATAGGAAATGTTAAAATGAGAAATAAAAAATTTTGGATCCTCATAATAAATGCAATAATATATGTTTTGATTTGATACTACCAAAAAACATGAATAAGGAGGTCATTCAAGGTCAGAAAATTCAAAGATGATTTTCTTATTCTGCAGTCTATGAGACTCTCATTTTGGATCAGGAAAATCAGTTCTGACAGCTTCTCAGTCCAAATACTTTAAGTAAAGAAATGTATTTTCTCTTTTGTCATTTTGACAGGGAAATAATTTTCTGTTATTCTCAAAGTCCTACTCTACTGACTTGAATGGCATAAAATGTGAATATTTTTACACTTTTTCCTAACAGCACTGATTGTTCTTCTTCTATCATACACATATGATATGACCCTTAATAAGAGGGAGTTAGACTATAAAAATTATAACACAGTTCTGTATGTTTCTCTGTAAAGGAGTGAATGACTTCATAATGGGAAGTAACAGTTATTCCTTTGTCAAAACAAAATGGGCAGAGATAAACTTCTTTATGTCACCTGCTCAGATGACTGCAGATATGCTGATATTTTAAATGCATCATTATACATGTCAGGATGTTTTTTCTCTCTTAAAACTTTATTGCTCAATTTTAACTGCACAAGCTTTGAGCTTTGTGAATATGGATGAACATGAATCATCCATATATGTGACTTATGTATTTGTCCTTGTGAAAGATTACATCACAGATACAAGCTGATAATGAACGTATATGAATAAATGAAGTGAAACAAATAATGCAGGATCCTACAGTGAGTAGAACAGAGACATACTTTCAATGGAGAAAGCTGCTGGGAAATGTCAAAACTGGACCACCCTGCTGTGGCCTTCTTTTCCCATTTTCTGTGCATTCTTCTCCCTTGGACACTTGATGCTATATACCACCAGTGCCAGCAACCGGTGTAAGCAGAAGTCTGAGACCTAAATGATGCAATGGATATTTTTTAGAACAGGACAAGTCAAGGAAGCTGTTATGGAACATAGTCCTCCTTGCCTATAATTTTTCACAGGCTGAGTGACACAGCATTTCATTAATCAGAAATAATTAGACATTCCATCAGTTACTGTCTTTGCCAGTTTTCCCACTTGCAATAAGATACAATATGTTCTTTATATATGCTCTGCAATATCATTAGACCTGCTTCATAAAAGGTTATAACTGCATATCAATACAATATAATTTATTTCAGCAATTCATTTGGAATATGCCTCTCCATGTAGTACCATTTAATGCCTGAGTGTCAATAGATACTGACCTCTGTGTTTCCTGTGAGATTTAAAGAGGACCTTGTCGCAGACTCAGTTGGAGATCAATATGATCAGACAAAGCCATTTATTATAGAAAACTAACTCTTTATATACTACTTCTTAAAGTTGTTTACACTAACTTGGCCCATTGTGATTGGATACATATCTTTGAGGCCCTTAACAGCTAACGTAGAATTGGTTAAGCACAGGTGTGAGAACCTGACCTTCAAAGTTTTCCAACAGTCCTCAATTTAGCAACTCAGTAAATTCCAGCTCCTTCTTATCTTGCTGGGATTCTCACTCCCAGTGCCTCACTCCCATCCTCCTTCACCTTTAGTTGTCCCTTGGTTCATGTCGAACTCCACAGAGGCACTTGCTGATCTGGGTATGTGGCCATTCTTTGCCAGAAAATCATCCACAGGACCTCAAGAAGTAGATTGGCTAAGGATGTTAAGGATAACAGGAAGGCATTCTATAAGTACATAGTGAATAAAAGACAGACTAGGGACAACGTAGGCCCCTTCCGGAAGCTATCAGGAGAACTGGCTACCTGGATTTGGAGAAGGCTGAGGTTCTTAATGACTTCTTTGCCTCAGTCTTCACAGGCAAAGGCTCTGGAAGGCAGATGCAGAGACTGTGAGAATGAGGACCCTAGGCCCACTGTAAGAGAGGAGCTGGTTCGAGACCATCTTAAGAACATGAACGTGCACAAGTCCATGGGACCTGATCAAATCCATCCATGGGTCCTGAAGCAGCTGGCGAATGAAGTTGCTAAGCCACTTTCCATCATATTTGAAAAATCATGGCAGTCAGGTGAAGTTCCTGACGACTGGAAAAAGGGAAATATAACCCCCATTTTCAAGAAGGGGAAAATGGATGACCCAGGGAATTACAGACCAGTCAGTCTCATCTCTGTGCCTGGCAAAATCTTGGAGCAGATTCTCCTGGAAGGAATGCTAAGGCACATGAAAAACAAGGAGGTGGTTGGTGACAGCCAGCATGGCTTCACTAAGGCGAAATCCTGCCTGACCAATTTGATGGGGCTACGGAACTGATGGACAGGGGTAGAGCAGTTGACGTCATCTACCTGGACTTGTTCAAAGCGTTGGACACTGTCCCACACAACATCCTTGTCTCTAAATTGGAGAGACATCAATTTGATGGGTAGACCACTCGGTGGATACAGAACTGGCTGGATGGCCGCACGCAAAGAGTTGTGCTCAATGGCTCGATGTCCGGCTGGAGACCAGTAACGAGTGGTATCCCTGAGGGATCGGTGCTGGGACCGGTCTTGTTCAACATCTTTGTCGGTGACATGGACAGTGGGATTGAGTGCGCCCTCAGCAAGTTTGCTGATGAGACCAAGCTATGCTGTTCAGTTGATACGCTGGAGGGAAGGAATGCCATCCAGAGGGACCTCGACACGCTTGTAAGGTGGGCTGATGCCAACCTTATGAAGTTTAACCATGCCAAGTGCAAGGTCCTACACCTGGGTGGGAGCAATCCCAGGCACAGCGACAGGTTGGGCAGAGAACAGATTCAGAGCAGCCCTGTGGAGAAGGACTTGGGGGTGTTGGTTGATGAGAAAATGAACATGAGCTGGCTTCAGTGTGCTCTCGCAGCCCAGAAAGCCAACCGTATCCTGGGCTGCATCAAAAGGAGCGTGACCAGCATGTCAACGGAGATGATCATGCCCCTCTACTCTGCTCTTGTGACACCTCACTTGGAGTATTGTGTGCAGTTCTGGTGTCCTCAACATACAAAGGACATGGAACTGTTGGAGCAAGTCCAGAGGAGGGCCACGAGGATGATCAGGGGACTGGAGTACCTCCCATATGAAGATAGGCTGAGAAAGTTGGGGCTGTTCAGCCTGGAGAAGAGAAGGCTGCGTGGAGACCTCATAGCAGCCTTCCAGTATCTGAAGGGGGAGCTATAGGGATGCTGGAGATGGACTATTCATCAGGGACTGTAGTGACAGGACAAGGGGTAACGGCTTAAAACTTACACAGAGGAAGTTTAGATTGGATCTAAGGAAGAAATTCTTTACTGTGAGGGTGGTGAGGCACTGGAATGGGTTGCCCAGGGAAGTTGTGAATGCTCCATCCCTGGCTGTGTTCAAGGCCAGGTTGGACAAAGCCTTGGGTGGCATGGTCTAGTGTGGGGTGTCCCTGCCCATGGCAGGGGGGTTGGAACTAGACGATCTTAAGTTCCTTTCCAACCCTAACTATTCTATGATTCTATGATTCTAAGTACTCTGGCTGTGGAAGTTAGACTTAAATAATACTCTTGATAAGTCAGGGAAACAGAATTTATGCCAGTTTTAATAACTGTGCTATATGCCCAAATTTCATACTAAATTTGGCTGTCTATAGTCTTCAAATTCATCCTATCTGGAATTCTTCCTGGATCTGTATTACCATTAACAATCAGGTTCTGCAAACAGAATATATATCCTGTTTCTTTTATGTAAACCAGTCATTTTAAATGGTATAACAGTTTTAAAGAAGGGCCAATGTGATTCATTTAAATGGTATTAAAATACTGATAAATAGATCAGGGTTTTTAGCAGTTAAACTGAGTTTCTCAGAAGAGAATTCATTTCATTTCATTCAGCTGTAAGCTCAAATGGCAAAAAGTCATCAAAGATTAAAAAAAAAAAACCTGTATCAATTTACTGAGTAGAATTATACACTCTATTCTGAACCAAAGACAATTTAATACACATGCATACATTTCCATTAAGCATATAAGATATTTATACACAATTAATTTCAAAGATATAAGAAACCATGTTGCACATAGAATCATAGAATAGTTAGGGTTGAAAAGGACCTCAAGATCATCTAGTTCCAACCCCACTGCCATGGGCAGGGACACCCCACACTAAACCATGCCACCCAAGGCCTCATCCAACCTGGCCTTGAACACCGCCAAGGATGGAGCACTCACAACCTCCTTGGGCAACCCATTCCAGTGCCTTACCACCCTCACAGTAAAGAATTTCTTCCTTATATCCAATATAAACTTCCCCTGTTTAAGTTTGAACCCATTACCCCTTGTCCTGTTACTACAGTCCCTGATGAATAGTCCATCCCCAGCATCCTTGTACATTGTTGATTTATTAAAGATAAGCAACATTTTCTTAGAAAAAAACCTGTAAAAAAGTTCATAATAAACTAATTTTTTTAAGAATTTTCCTAAAGTTTTATTCAATTTATTCATACTATATTGATCTTTGGATTAGACTGGACACTCAAATGTGAATATTCAATATTGACAACCTTGAGTTTAAGCTTCTTTAGCATGATACTGTTCACTTGTCTCAAAGCAGTACCTGCAGACTGTAACTCTCTGTTCTATAGAAACATAGTGTAAAAGAAAGTCTTGCTTTAGCATATTTAAAATACATACAACTTTTCCAAAATTCATTAAAATTAATGGAAGGAGCTTTTTATGCTTCAACAGTGGACGAGGCTGAGTAGCTACAGTCCCACAATCCTCTACCTCTGTGCTGATAGTAGCACTATGGCTTAATTTCAGATGTGATATCACAAACTGGAAGATAAGCAAGCCAGAGAAGAGAAGGTTCTGGTAAGTAAAGATGCAAGGACTATATGTGAAAGAATTTGGAAGTCAGTTATTTTTATGTTTATATGTAAGTGAGATAAATTTGCTCACACTTAATGAGTGTGTGCCTGTCACAAACTCACTGGACTTTTTGTAAGTGAAATTGTCTTGCACCTGTAAGGCCCTGATTCCCTGCTGTCTGGTACCTTGTGCAGATACTTGTCCCAGTGCCAACTGGCTTTTAAACTGTATTGGATTTGATGGATGGGCTTTATTTGCAGTAGCTCTTTCCAGATTGCCAAGATACCGTTGATCTTTGTTGCTCTGTACCTGGTCAGCGAAAGAGAAGCATCAGCAAGACATAACTTTCATAGCAGACTTTTTAGCTGATGCTACTTTTTAGAAAATGGTATTTGTTATGTCTGGTTTCACTCAGATAACTGCTTCCTGATGCCTTCCTCAGTTCTTAGATGTGACGTTAGCTTAGGCAAGCCACAGAACCAATATCCTGTAATTTCTGATTGCCTGCAGCATAAAGGAAGGGAAAACCAGGTTGTTTGTTTTTTTTTTTTTTTTTCTGGATGGACTAGAAAATACTGTTTAATTGTATTTTTGATGCAAGAGCAGAAAAGTTTGGTGATGTATTAAAGTCCTGTATTAAAGCAAGATGAAGATCTATTACAGACGTTACTTCTGGTGAGACGTTAGCTGTACCATGGTTTGCTGAAGAACAAGAACAGACTGTTTCCTAAGTTTTAAAAAATGAAATCATGTAAGTACTGACTGTACTACACATTGTACAGGAGAACAGTTTAGCACAGTCTAAAGATCATGGAAAGATCAGCTTTTCATGGAAAGAAAACCTGCAGCATGGTCAGTTTAGTGTATGGTCAGGACACGGCAGTGCTGACCGAATCTGAAGGTCGACTGTATTCACCCTCTTGTCCTCACACTTTTCAGCTAAATAGTAACCAGAAAGAAGAAGAGATTATTAGAAAGTTGGAAATGAAATTATGTCTCTTCCCCTGTTTTCTAGCAATATAGCACCAACATGAGATATAATGCTATCTAGACTTCCGCTTTCCTCTAGTTTTCTCTAACACCAGCTCTCACTCTACAAAATAATAACGAACTGCAGCATTTTTACTTCACTGACTATTAGGTTTCTGTGAATTACTTTTATCTCTCTCATCACTGAATGAATTTACAGTGTCTACATTGTAAGTAATAAGTACTTTTATATGTCAAACTTTGTAAGATCTTAATTTCCGATTTACAAACATAGCATACTAACTAAAATTATGTGTTCAATGGTAACAGCTATAGCTAGCAAGTTCATTACTGCTGTTGCATAATACTACAGTGTTAAGTTCCAATGACAGATTTATTTCACAGTATAATACACCAAGGAATTAAAATAGATCACTGGTATTCACTGGAAGTTACTCTTCTTCAATGGTGAAGAATTTAAATGAAGAAAGACTATGTATTATGTCGTGTTAATGGACAAGATAAGGCTTGTACTAACTAGCTAATGTCATACGATATACTTAACAATATACCGCTCATGGAAAATATACATTTTCTTAACTTGAAACCAACTGCTTAAATTTAAAAGATACAACTTATTCTAAGCCTTAAATGTCTGCAGTGTAGTGAGCTTTCAGCTTTCTCTGGTTTTTCACTTTTATAATGATAGAATAAAGCAGGCATGAATTTGTCTACAGAGAGTGAAAATATAGCTAATAGGGACCTTTTTTAAACTGGATGGCTTTCTGGAACTCAGCATTTATGGATGTGGAGCCCCCATCTCCGCTGAAGAACCCGCAAACACATTTGAGTATATAGGGTAGAATCTATTGGTTGGTTTCTGAAATATTAATCTCTTAAAGCCTATAGGGACAGCTGAAAGCAGTGAGACAAGTCAGTCTGCAACATGAACTATGTTTTGGTTTTTTCCTAATATAAGGGGACATAGTGCTATGAGAAAGATATGCAACAGAAATGTTGAACTATTGTTTATCATAATCAAATACAAGGTCACCAAATTCATAAATGGGTCTTACCAGTAGCTATGGACAGAATCCAAGAAACTTGATCAGCATAATCTAATTTATTGTTTGCAGTTTATTAAATAACACTTGCGAAGAGGTAGAAGGTTACCTCAGCTTTTTACATTTGTACTGTAGGATATGTTCCCTGTCTGAGAGATACTACAGCTTACCAGATGTCTCCCAGATGGATTAATCTGATACAAAGTCATACACAGAAGTCAGGTCAATAACTTTGCAAATAAAATCCAACACACAGGAAATACTTATACTTGATTCAGCAGGCAACAATATGACCTTTATTAATGTTTAAGGAAAAACAAGAGAAAAAGTTTACATACTTGGAACAGAAAACTTCTGGTTAGAATATCAGGGAAACTTTTAGTTGGGCATTCCTAAGGTCTACCCAAAGTTAAAAGAAAGAAAAAACCCCAAAAAGTTTAGCATACTTAGAATAGAAAACTTCTTGGTGGTGAAACTTTCAGTTTGCTAAACCCTTATAAATATCATGTAATGACATCTGCTCAAACCAGATGGATTAAATGGATTGTAGAAAACTTCTGAACTGAAAACAAAATACATCATCTTTCACATACTCTTAGTGCCTAACCCAATTACTTCAAAAGCCATTCAAGTCCTGACAATGACCTATTATTTCTATCAGTTAATAGCCAAAGAATCATCCTTCTTCATGAGCAGAAGCAGAGGCTTACAGCATGAGCAAAGCTCAACTTTGATGGAACAACTACCAAAGGACAAATGACATTACCATAGAATAATTTTATCTTAGAACAGCTCTGTCTGCTTTTTAATGAAGACACCTGACCTGGGCACTCTGCAAATACTATATTCAAAAGGAAAATAAATATGAACGTTTATAGTTATCTGAGGAGTTATTCACAGAGTCTAGCATTATGATCCCTAAACTAACTTCGAAGTGGTCTGCATTACCTCCAGAGAGGTATACATCTCTTCTAGAACAGGGAAGCTTGTTTTGTAGCAGAAGTGTCTAATGCAGATGCCTAAAGTTAAGCAATTTTGCTTTTCCTGGGTTAGCTTTCAGCCAGCGAGCTCAGGCAAATGGTATGATTGCATCAGCAGTCTGCCAGCACAGGGAATACAACTGTATGACTTCCATACAAATTTTTTTTTTTCCTATGACTATGACAGGAATCAAACTACAGCAGCCAATGTCTTTACAGTTCCAAATCTCTCCATTATAATTCTGTCAAAATAGCTATTATTATGACCTCTTGACTGCTATGCTCCCAAGGCTGTGTTCAACAATGCCTTGTTCCTGTTTGTTCCATCACTTTATTTTTATAACAGCATGCACAAAGGCTACTTTGTCTTTCTCCCAAGTTAATGAACTAGGAGTAGGAAATTTCGGTGGTTCCCTAGACCAGGGTATGTCATATGCATGTTTTCCTCCAATATATAGAAAATTTAAATTGCTGTAATTCAAGTATATCTCCAGATGACTTCTTGAAGTCATCAAAAATTCTTTTTACAGCAGGAAAGCTTCTCCTGACCAATGAAGTTCTCAGAGCAGAAATGGGTGTACCTACTAGCATCTAAAAATAGTTGAGACACAAAGTTAAAAAAATTAAAATCATACTCAAACAAAATAGGAGTCTGTACAACCCAAGACTCTTCAGGGTTTGGGAAATATCTGGATTTATGTAAATGGAAATTCTGGTGATGAAACCTCTTGTATCAGTTTTAATCCTTACAGTTGTACACCAATAGTTTTAAGACCAGATAAAGTCCAGGTAGAATGCTGTAGAATGATGATGTCCTCACTGAATAAATACTTTGTGCAGTACCTGGATATCAGTGGGACCATTAGCAAAACAAGGGTCTGAATTGCTCAGTGGTGAGGTGGAAGAAGTGGGCTTCAGTCTTCGCTTCTGGTCTCTTAGAGTCTAGGACCAACCTCTGGTTAAGCCTTATGAAGAAAGCCTTGTTAGAATGTGTTACTTTCACACATGCTGCAGCTGTATAAGCATGTGTCATGGTTTAAGCCCCGGCTGTAAATTAGAACCATGCAGTCTACTTCCCCCCCCCACCCCCCAGAGGGATGGGGAGGAGAATCGAAAGAATGTAACTCCCACGGGTTGAGATAAGAACAGTCCAGTAACTAAGGTATAACACAAATCACTACTGCTGCCACCAATAATAATAATGATAAAGGAAATAACAAGGGAAGAAAATACGATACCGCCCCCCAGAAAAGAGAGCCTGACAGAAAGAGGACGTGCCCTTCCAGATAGCTCCCAGTTACATCCCCGGGCATAACGTGCTGTGGTATGGAATACCTCTTTGGCTAGTTTGGGTCAGGTGTCCTGTCCCCGCTTCCTCCCGGCCCCCCCTCCTCCCTGGCAGAGCATGAGACTCACAAAGTCCTTGGTCAGTCTAAACATCGGTGTTACCAGCTTTGTTCCAGGCCAAAAGTCAAAAACACAGTGCTGCAACAGCTACTAAGAAGGAGAAAAACTAACTGCTACTGCTGAACCCAGGACAGCATGCTCTGTAGATTTGAGGTCCCTAACACTGTAATTCTAGTGGCGTGGATTTTTCAACAAATCTTAATGGCAAATTTTTCACTTAAGGACTTTTACTTCATGTACTAATTGCCTACATAAGTATATAATAACTTTTTTGGAAGGCAGTTTTGGATGTCTTTGAAGGTGCCAATCAACTTATGCCTGGAAGTAAAATGAACAATATCCTATATATTTAGCGTAACTATTGCAACTTGGTGTCCTTTATATAAAGGAGAGGTGAGGACATGTATGTCCTCAAAGTAATTTAGTGAAGACATACACCAAAACAAGAGTTATCATGCCTATTGTGACAGGAGCTCAGTTTCAGTATAATTGTTACTGAGTTTGTAAAAAGGAAGCTCACTTTTTAAAACAACGTGGAGTTATACCTCAGCTTGGAGCCTGCTGTGGATATAACAAAGTCAGGGAGAAGGTGGGATTGTAGTGCAGTGTAGCTACTTCCCAATTAGATCCCAGTGTGACCAAGAGATGCTATTTCAGCAAGGCCAGCATAGGCTTTGTGTACTACTTATCTCAAAGAGTGTAATTTCCTTGCTTACATATTGAAAATAGGATCCAGATCTCTGACTGGCAGAAGTAGGTTACATGCAAGCCTAGAAGTGGGAAAGGCTGATATTAAGCTAGTTCCAAACCTCTTTTACACTGGAGCCGAGAGGTGCTGACCTAACTTACAGGCTGTTCTGAGCTGTGTAACCTGTTTTCATTCCTGCACCGCTTTTGACATATGGAGATCACCTGAATGGAGCTTTGCCTTTAACGCTCCTATACAGGAGGCAGCCTGTCTGCTGCAATCAGTTTACCCTTATGGGAGTTAGTATTTCCCATAGAAGATGGAAGAATAACTGCAGAAAAGTGTGCATAGGAGTTCATAAAAATGGGAAACAGTGAAAAACAATTAGCTCATGTGGAAGAAGCTTGCTCTTTTGAAATCACTTTGAGAAGAGAATTAGTAAAATGGTGTCATCTTTGAAAGTTTAATGGAGCTCTTGGCTACGAGACCCAACAGTGTGGATCAAACCACTGCCCTTCTTAATATAAAAAGGGGGAAATTATTTATGGCAGCAGATATCAGAAATAATGCCTACGGAATTAAGTAAGAGAAGATAATTTTTAACAAGAGTTGAAAAATAGAAATGTCACCCTTCATGCTGTAGCTGCATTTGGAATTAAAATTATAAACCAAAGTAAAACACCATTCTAAACGATTATGTAGAACAGATAAAGCAAAATCAAATCTGAATTAAAAATATCATATTTCTTCTTGGTATACTTTCCACTTTTTGCAAAAATCTTTACTCAGAGCAGTCTAGATCTGCATCTATGGACAAAACATAAATGTACAGCTTCTAGAATTATGTGAAATTTTCAGTATCAGGAGAAAGAGCTGCTGATGTGTGATGTATATGAATTTGTATAAAATATAACTAGTCTATATACAGTAAGACCTACAACACATGTAAGAAGGAAAAAATGTTTTTCATACATGAAAATGCTGCAGAGTTCTATAAAATGAAAGGATAGCACCAAAATGCTAACAGCACAGTATCGTTTGCAAATAAGAGTCACAGCACCATCCAGTGATCAAATACAAAAAGCAGAATTCTAAGAATTTCGCACTGTTTTGGTACTTGATTCAGACAATAAAAATAAAAGCATAAAGAAAATTGCTACTTACACTTCAAGGAGCATTGCAGGGAAAGCCTAGGAAAGCAGTTACCTGCCATAAGGTTTTTTAAAATATGCACTTTCTCTGTTCACAGCATGTACTCTTACTTGCTTTTTCTTTAACTGTATTCAGATATACTCCAAATGGAAATAAAATCCTCCACAAAATGTACAAGTCAAGTGAAATGACATTTAACCATCATTTCAAAGACTCTTCGAGGTTATGTGTACGCTTAATAGCTAACCATACACATGTGGTGGGTTGACCCAGGCTGGACCCCATGTGCCTACCAAATCCTCTCTATCTCTCCCCTTCTCGCCTGGACAGGGGAGTGAACATAATGAAAGACTTGTGGGTTCAGATAAGGACAGGGAGATCACCCAGCTGTTGAAGTTACAGGCAAAACAGTCCACTTTGGGAAAATAATTTATTATCAATCAAACCAGAGTAGGATAATGAGAAATAAACACAAATATGAAAAAACCTCCCCTGTTCTTCTGACCAGGCTTAACTTTATTCACAATTTCTCTATACCCCCTCCCACAGTGGTACAGGGGGATGGGGAATAGGAGTTGTGGTCAGTTCATCATATCTCTCTTTTGCTCTTTCCTTTTCACGGAGAGGGCTCCTCACACTCTTCCCCTGCTCCAGTGGGGGCTCCTTTGCATGGGAGACAGTCCTCCACGAATTCCAATGTGAATCCATCCTATAGGGTGCAGTCCTTCAGGAACAGACTGCTCCAGCATGGGTCCCTCATGGGGTCACAAGTCCTGCCAGCAAACCTGCTCCAGTGTGGGCTCCTCCGCCCACAGGGCCATGGGTCCTGCCAGGATCCAGCTCCTGTGTGGGCTTCCCACTGGGTCACAGCCTCCTTTGGGCATGCCCCCCTGCTCTGGTGTGGGGTCCTTCACAGGCTGCAGGGGGAAATCTGTTCCTCCATGGGCTGCAGGGGGATATCTGCTCCCTTGTTAACCTCCATGGGCTGCAAAAGGACAGCCTGCCTCACCACCGGCTGCATGGAAATCTCTGCTCTAGTGCCTCCTGACACTGACCTTGGTGTTTGCAGAGTTGAACCTCTAACATTCTTACTCATCTCTCTGGCTGCAGTTGCTCTTGCCCAGTTTATTTGTTTGTTTTTCAGTCCATGAATATGTTATCCCAGAGGCATTACCACTGTTGGTCATAGGCTTGGCCTTGGCCAGCAGTGGGTCTGTCTTTGAGCTGGCTGGCATTGGCTCTATGGGGACACAGGGGAAGCTTCTAGCAGCTTCTCAGAAGCCACCTCTGTAACCTCCCCACTACCAAAACCTTGCCATGCAAACCCAATACAATAGTACCTTAGAAAATACAGCTCTTGTCCATGCCTGAAGCTTCTGTAACATGCACATGTGATGCTAGCAGTAAGAGATATTGTCAGCTGTATTCTTCTGTGTCCTTATTTCTAAGGCTACTTTGCTACGTTACATGATTCATATTAATATGAAGAAATTTACAGAATTGCCACCATGAAAATCAAATTTTCCCCAGTAGTTTTGCCATTTATGTCTCAAGTTGCTTTTGTATTGTTTGTTTTTATTTTCTTTTTTCCTTAGTAATTAAAAATTTTTGCCCTTTCTGGGGAAGAAATTTGAAATAAGGTTATTTGAAGTTGCTGCTGTTTTAATCTTATTTTTTTTCCTTTGTCCGTAAAGGATGAATGCCAAACCACAAGAGTCAGCAATGCAAATGTACAGTTGTTCTGCAGCACTAACTCTGACCCCATTACACTGTGTTATTTATCTGTGGTTTGTGCAACCAGTTTTTGGGGCCATTTACAACTCTGTTTCTGGTGGCCTTTCTGTTGCTAGCCATACAAGAAGTTCCAAAATATTAGGTTGCCCTTAGAGGTTCATTTAAGTATGTGGATATACAGTATTTTGTAGACAAGGTAAACCAAACCTTACTACCTTGGGCTTTATCTTCATGCTACCACAGCTACTTGTCTCCTTACTCAGCTCCTTTGTGTGCAGCCAACTGGAGCATCTATTGGAGACAGCAGAAAATACCAAGAGGCATTAAAAAAAATCATGATCAGTAATGATGACAGCATGACCTAGAAACCCCCCACTGCAGCTTTTCTTCCACATCTAGTCTCTTTCTGGTCTCACTTTATCAGGATGATGATCTAACAGCATCTTAATTGCTCCAAGAAACAGTAGCATTGCTGCTCTCATAATAACATTTAGCCTGTTGTCAGGATGTGAGTAAGTACTTTCCCAAAAAATTGTGAGCCCACTAACTCATACCATCCAAAAGTAAACTCATCTTTTTTGAGTGGAATCTTACATAGTACTTTTTTTTTAATAATTTTAAATAGACCAGTTTATCATTCAGTGTGTCACAGATTTGCTGCTTTTATAAATAACTGTAAAGGACAGGCTGAGTTGTACTTCTGCTACTTTGGATGATGGTATCTGCCCTTGGAAACTGCTGACTGGATGTCAGTAATGGACAAATTTATGGTGTGGGTAACTTTTTACTGGCTTTTATGTTTATGGTGTGCAAAACATCAGTGTGCAAAGCTAGCTTTCTTGGTTTTCTTTTCCCCAAACTGGTATTTCTTACCAACTCACTAAACATTAATTGGGAATTTGATAGTGTTTCTTAGTTCTGACAGGAAACACATTTAAAGTTATATCACTATTTCACCATCTGGTAACTGATGTGCAAATTAATAACTGGAATGTACTAGAGAGCTACAGGGGAAATAAGGATGTTTAGTTTGCCTACGAGTTTCACAGACCTGCTGCATAAAAAGGTCTCCTATGTCATTACCCAGGAGTGAACTAGAAGTCGGGCCAATTTAAACAGGATGTAGCAGCACAGCCACCATAGACTTGCTTTTTCAATCCTGACGCTCCCATCTGCTATAATTGCATTTTGACCAGCACATCCCAGAAAACCTTCTGGATGTTCTACAAACCACAAGCCACACACAGCCCTGCCAGCGTTACTTTTAAAGTTTCAACAGACTCAGAAAGAAGAGTAATGCTGGTGTCTTCAAGATAGAAAGTACATTTGCATAACAATTCTTCCACCTGTTTCCAAGCCCATAGATGTTTCCTAACTTATAGTAATGACAGCAAAAAATATGTAGTAATCGATTGTGAGAAATTGCTGCTAAATTTTTGCGTTTCTCCTAGATTCCCTCTGAATGTCACGTGCTTCCCCAGTGTTTTCCAACTACGTCCCAAATCCATCTGGATGAATTTAAGACTGCCATCCAATCTGCTCAGTGGGACCACTGTGACCACCCACAATGGCCAGATTTTTCCCTAGATTGTCAGTGTTCAGTCAGAAAATAAGCATGGCCTAAGACCCTTTAGGTATGCTACACATATAGTGCCAGGTCCAGCATGACTCTTCCAGGAAAAGAAGTGGCCTTAAGGACTTTATGGTAAGACTTGAGCTTTCATCAGTCAAGTCTGGGGATTTCCCCCACACAAACACTTTTGAGATTACAGCCTCTGACCTCAGAAAAATGGGCAGGTTTGTCTGGATCAGCTTCTCTGGCTTCAGTAGTAGCTAGTTGGTAACTGCCTCTGTACTCACAACTCATGATGCACAATGCCTGCAATTACAGCCTGTAAAAATGGCTGCACCTCATCCATGCTGCTTGTCTTGGCCAGTCACAGCTGCTATCCTGAAGCAGCATACTAATATCTATGCCAGAAAGATCTTACTACCTTGCTGTTCAGGTAAGTGTCAGGAGGAAAAGTCTCTCCAGATAAAGGCTAATGAGAATGGTATTTAGAAAGCAGTTAGGTCTGAAAACAAGCTCTGTCCTGTTGAAGGAAAGAACGGAAGGCTCATCTCTCATTTTGGAGTATTATTTAATATTTGACTGAGACAGATTTCGTGTATCACATAAGGCATCACCCACTAAAGACATGGATGGCCCTAAAGAATGGCTCACAGGCTGCATACCACAGTGCTCAAGGCAAGCCAGCAAGGCCCAGCAGACCCCAGGGGTTGGCTCAGCTTACTGCTCAGGCTGCCTGTCAGCACAAGGGCCAGAGGAATGACAGAGCCAGCTGCTGCAGCTTATAATCATAGAATCAGCTAGGATGGAAAAGACATTTAAGTCCAACTGCTACTCTAGCACAGCCAAGGCAACCACTAACCCATGGCACTGAGGGCCTTGTCTACAGTTTGTGAACACTTGCAGGGACAGTGACTCCAGCACTGCCCTGGGCAGCCTGTTCCAAGGCCTGACCACCCTCTGGGGAAGGAATTCTTCCTCAGCTCCAGGCTAAACCTCTCCTGGTTTCAGCTTGAGGCCATTTCCTCTTGTCCTGTTAATTATTCCTTGGAAGCAGAGACCGACCTCACCTCACTACAACCTCCTGTCACGCAGTTGTAGGGAGTGATAAGGTCTCCCCTGAGCCTTCTCTTCTCCAGACTGAACCCCCCCAGGTCCCTCAGCCGTTCCCCATCACACTGTGCTCCAGGCCCTGCACCAGCTCCGTTGCCCTTCTCTGGCCCCATTCCAGCACCTCAATGTCTCTCTTGTAATGAGGGGCCCAGAGCTGAACACAGATTCAAGGTGTGGCCTCACCAGTGCCCAGTGCAGAGGAACAACCACTGCCCTGGCCCTGCTGCCACGATGGTGCTGATACAGGCCAGGATGCTGGTGGCTTCCTGGCTGCCTGGGCACAAGCTGCTCATGTTCAGCTTCTTCAACCAGCACCCCCAGCTCCTTTCCCATGAGCAGCCTTCGAGCCACTCCTCTCCAAGCCTGGAGCGTTGCAGGGGGTTTTTGTGGCCCAAGTGCAGGACCCACACTTTGCCTTGTTGAACCTCATCCCTCTGGCCACAGCCCATGGATCCAGCCTGTCCAGATCCCTCTGCAGAGCTTCCTACCCTCCAGCAGATCAACACTCCCACCCAACTTGGTGTCATCTGCAGATTTATTGAGGGTGCCCTCGATCCCCTCATCCATATCATCAATGAAGATATTAAACAACACTGGCCCTAACACCGAGCCTGAGGGACACCACTAGTGACCAGTCACCAACTAGATGTGACACCATTCACCACCATACTTTGAGCTCTGCCATCCAGCCAGTTTTTTACCTAGTGAAGAATACACCTGCCCAGGCCATGAGCAGCCAGTTTCTCCAGGAGAACACTGTGGGAGACAGTGTCAATGCTTTACTGAAGTCCCAACTGACACTGCCCACAGCCTTTTCCTCATCAACCAGACAGGTCACCTTGTCGTAGAAGATCAGGATGGTAAAGCAGGACCTGACCTACATAAGCCCATGCTGGCTGGCCTGTTCCTTTCGCATCCCGCCGGTCCCAAGCCTTCAGCTTCGGCGCGCATTCCCCGCCCTTCCGCTAGCGACAACCCATCCACAGGCGACAGCAGTCTCGCGAGATTTGAGAACCAAACTCTCTGCATCCGTGCCCGCGGGGTGTTTTCTTTTCTGGGCCGCGCGCTGCGATGGCGGCGTTTGGCTGTGAGGAGGTGAGGGCGGCGGGTCCGGGCGCCGGCTTGCCGCACCCCGGCGTCCCGCCTGGCGTGCCTCTTCACCCCGGCTTGGCTCGGCGGCGTGGCCGGACGCTGCTGGTGCGGCGTCTGCCAGCCGAGCTGAGCGCGGCGGAGAAGGAGGATCTGCTGAAACACTTCGGGGCGGTGTCTGTGCGCGTCCTGTCGGACCATGGGCGGCTGGTAAGTGCCGGAACCTAGGACGGTGCGGTCGGGGGAGTGTCTGACCTGGGCGTCCCGTCTGCCCGCAGGCTGCACGTTCTGTGTACAACGGCTTCAGCTTTGGCTTGCCTTACTGTTAAGGTTAAGCCCACTGCGAAAGGGGCTGCTGGTAGGTGTACGAATGCAGTTTCACGAGTCTGCCTTTGAAATATTCCTGTATTTTTTTCTCCCCGAAATTACGAAAACATAGGCGTATCTGTTTGGTGATGAATGGTGTTTGGAAAGACCCTTGTATTCCTGCAGATCTGCAGGTAAATTATGTCTGCATCTTGTGTCAGGGCCATGCTTTCTTTTGTAGGGTATTAAAAATACTAATTTCATTGTAATGATTTTCCTGATAGATCATCTTATAACAGTGTTAATGGTTTAGATTTTTAATAGCGAATCATGTAGTGCCAAGATGAAGTAATAATGTTTGTTAAATTTAAGATGAACTGTATATTCTGTGAAGATTCAGTCTAATTTGGAAAGCTTTGCTTTTTTTTAAACTTAAAAAATAAGGGAAAACATTATGCAAACCATGTAAACTTTCAGAGCACCGCAGTTGCTATAATTCTTGTAACAGGAAGAGTATTACTTTTGGGAGCTGCTTTGATGACAATGTTCTTCTGAGAGGTGCTGAAATAAATCTTCTTTTTTTGAAAAGAAGATTCAACTTCTTCATCAGTATGTATTTTCTTGCAGTTTAGGATAGCTTTTGTTCACTAGGGGGAAAAAACCAAACAAACCCGAAACAAACCCTCCCAAACTCCTGTTTTCTCGTATTCCTTAAACTCTTGTGTTCCTGTCTTAATTTTTGAGTACAGGAGTTTTTGCTCGTCCTTCACCTTTGACTCACGTGGGAGTTAGATGATTATTATCTGGAAGCTTTCTAATTCATAAGCCTGAACTTCGAATTACTTGTGGGTATACGTTTTACATGCAATTTCTTACCTCTTTGATTTGAATTGAATTTTTTGTTTTGTTTGTTTTATAGAAACATACTGCTTTTGCTACTTTCCCCAGTGAAAATGCAGCTGTGAAGGTTTGTATTAATTTTGTTACTAAGTGTTCTAGCAAAGCATTTTCCTTAATTGCCAGTTGTGCTCTAAAATGTTTTACACATCATCTAGCACTTGCTGTTCTGGAAAATAAAATGCAGGGCAATGTAATATTAGAGTTCTGTTTCAGGAGGTGCTAGAAGGATTTGATGGAATGATTGCATCTGTAGAGTCATAAGAAAGGTGGGTTGGAAGGAGCTCATGGAAGTCATCTGATGTTTGTAGTTCAAAGCAAGTGGCTGGTTACTTGAAATCACAGAGATTTACTACACTGTGTAATAACTATCATTAAGGCTGCAGTCTCGCTACTGTGTTCAGATGACCTAAGTCTCTGCAATGGTTCTAGCTGTGCGACTTCTATCTTCCATCCTGCTAGCAGGGAAGACGCTGATAAAAACAGGACTGTGAAGGCAGGAATGGTGCGGAACTGTGTCTATATTGGCACAGACTTAGCTTAAAGCAGTTGGGGCTCCATCCTGTGTATGATTTACCAACCGAAGAAAACACAGTTATGCTTTGAAATAATTCTAATGATTTTCCTCTTCTCTTTCTTTCTTTATTATAATTATTTGAAGGCTTTGTCAAGACTGCATCAGCTGAAACTTTTAGGTCACACCTTAGCTGTTGAATTTGCGAAGGAGCAAGACAGTGTGCAGGTACTTAGCCAGCCTTCTGTCTCAGAGAAGTGTAAAAGGTATGTGCATAATAATTCAGTTCTTACGTTTGTGGCCAAGGGAAAGAAATGCATTGTTCATGATACTTTCTTAGTACTATTAAGTAAAAGGATAAATTGAAAGTATTTAGAAGTGCTAACAGGCAGGTTCAGTTCTATAGATAAGTGACTGCATTCCTTCTGTTAGTATTGTTTCATTCTGTATCATCATGCAATAATTCCCATCCTTATTCCTGTAGTTATTAATAACTTTATGCAGCAGATGACCCTGTTTGCTTTCATTTACAGAGCAAGACTCCAGTCTGTGTAAGCTGACCTCTGTGTTGCACAGGTTCCCTGTGTTTAAAAATGATTCTTCGTCCTTTTTTTTCCTTAGGATTATAGTTTTCTTCTGCTCTTAAACAGTGCATGCCTGATGTTTCTTTCTGTTTTGAGCAGAATTTACACCTGCTAGGATAACCATCTAAGACAGAAATATTATAACCACTGTCTTCTAAGCTGTGATTTCTGTGTATCTAGCTTGGACCATGAGGAGAACAAACATAAAATTGTCTGAGTGTATTTTCAAATGCTTAAAGAATATGTAAGATTTAGAAAGAAGAATAGAAAAATCAATGAATTGTAATGCTAGTGTGACCAAGAGCCGTGATAGTTTGGGTTTCAGTTGTCTTTCAAGCACTTAATTAAAAAAAAAAAAACTTGAATAGTTTGGCTGTTGCATTTACCTGTGTAATACATAACTAAGTGATAGAAGCTACATGGTAGTGCGTAATTAAAATCAGCTATAGAGGTTTTAAGTTGCTTATTCCACTCTCTGATTATGGACAAACCACTAATGTAATACTTTTGGTTTTATACGGCCTCTGCACAGAGAATAACATGAAATAATTTTAGCTCTTTTCCCTGATTAGTTTTAAGTCAGAAGTGTTTGAATATTGGGAGACTAACTTAAATATCTTTTAGAAGTCTGGTTGCTTTATTTACCTGCATGTATTAATTGTTAAGAATTAAAATGTAGTAATGCATTGATAAAAGATGTTAAAAATACTAATCTATTTCTTTTGTTTAATCTCATTTGCTCAAAAATTTATTTCCTATGTTATGTACTGCACTTAAATTTTGCCATTTAGTTAACACTAAATTAATTTTCAGTTCAGAAGAACAAGTGAAAGCAGAAGAGAAAAAAGAACAAAGCTGTGTTAAAATAGAGGATGGAATTGCACCTGAACATGGGTTAGTGGGGGTTTTTTTTGGTCTTAATTATCTTATTCTGTTACAGTGTATTTTGAAATAAGTGCTTTGCACTGTTGAAAAAGAATGCAGCATGCTGCACTCGTTTTGCTTCATAGTAGGCTGCTGTTTTACATACATAGCTGTAGGAATTGTCACAAAGAAGAAATTTTAGTTCTTCAAGTTTGGAGCCCTCACAGTGAGGTGTGCTTTGAAATGTGAAGTTGTGGATTGCATAATAGCCTTCTAGCTATTGCTAGAAGATGCATTGCTTTCTTAGGAAGAGTTTGAGGATCCAGTGTTAACATCAGAATACTGTTGACTTACTTTTACAGAGTTTTTTTTGTTTTCCCCCATGTGCGTTTTTGTATATGTAAAGAATAAATTTCTTTTTGGGCTAATATATCCAGCACTTTGAGCATTGAGTTTATGATGTTTGTATAGCATGCTATGCTATGTTTTTGGTTTTGGACGTGTTGATTGTTTCTGTGTGCTTCAGGCTTTCTGCATGTGTTGGTGCTTTCATTGTACCTAAACCCAGTAAATCTGTCATGCATTAGGGAGCTGCTCCCTGATGTTAAAGGCATAATGGAAGTGGTCCAGAACTGTTCTAAGGGAAATATTTCAGTGATACTTCAGATGTAATGAATAATTAAACTTCTAATAGTTATTAATTACTATCAGTCATTATGTGACAGTGGTGCTAAGATGTCTTGGGTTTGTTTTTTTTTGTGGGTTTGTTTGTTTGTTTTTCTTTCCTCAGCCTCAGCTTTCCCATCAATTCTTGCCTCAAATATTTGTATCCACCACCTTCAAGTACAATTCTAGCAAATATAGTAAATGCCTTGGCAAGCGTGCCCAAATTTTATGTCCAGGTAAGTACAAAAGGCAAAAAAAAAAGAAAGTATAAACATAGAAGCATCTCAGTCTTCCTCTTTAATTGCCCACAGAAATAATGTCATAGTAAATATTAAGTTAGTTTTTCTGTGATGGTGTTAACCAATAGTAATTTTTTACTATGCTGAGGTAATAAGAATTCATTGACCAAAAGTAACTTATTTCATTGATGCTGAAGGCTTAACTGGATATGATCTTTAATTAGATGTGACCTGAGTACATAGAATTTCATTCCGAGAGGGTACTTTACTTTTTTTGATTAGTCTTTTTAGGATGTTGTCATGTTTACCATTAGTATTGGATCTCATGTGCAGGCTTTCACATTGTTTAATAACCAGTATAGTTGTATCTTCATTAAAATTATGCTGATTTACACCTGCCAGAAGTTACCACTTTAGATACCTAGCAGGGAACTGTTTTCATTCCTTTCTTGATTAAAAGGAAATCTTCCTTATCTTGCATTGTTTCAGGTACTTCATCTTATGAATAAAATGAATCTTCCTCCACCTTTTGGACAAATTACTGCTCGTCCTCCGATGGTAACTTTTTTAATACACATTTTGAGTACTGTGAAATGGATTCACAATTTGAAATGTTTGCAACATGGTAGGAGATCTAGGTTAAAACTTAGATTGGAGAAATCTCTAGAGGATAGCAAATACTGCTTCATTTCATTGGGTAAGATTTGCATGTTAGTTCTGTAAAGAAATCTTTTTAACTATACGTAGAACAAAGAAATATACATGTATGACAGTACTGGAATATTTCAAACTGAGTATTAAAAAAAATAAATGGAGGTTATAGCATCGTGTTACAAATGCAGGAAATAAAGAATACTATTAGCACATTGCCTTACAAAGATGTGTTAAGCTCTTGCATTTGTGTGTTTCTTTGGACTTCTGATTAGATTCAGATTGCCAATGAGATTATAAAGCACTTCTGGATTTAACTTGCTCTATCTCCAGCATGTTTTTTCAAAGAGACAGGGTTGAGGGAAACTGGCAGAGGCTTCAGTTTTTCTAGTTTTCTAGAGGAGAGCTGTTTCTGAAGGGAACTAGAAATACCAGCTCTGTGGTCTTGGTGCTCTTTTGCTGTGATAGAGTAGTTTAACTGATTGCCAGTGGAAGATTCTGCAAGTGAGGACTTGCATTAGTAGTGTTAGGTACAGTATTTGGATATGGTGAAGTTGTGTTCCACTATGCTTTGTGTTTGCCCTAACGGAACTGCTAAAAGGGGAGCTAGCTGATAAAGAAAACTATGAAATAAATCTATCAAATGAACTCACACTGATTTCTCTACGAATTTTATTCATTGCCTGGTATTGGCTGAGATTAAGCACTATGAATTTAATGGTCATGCAAAAAAGGGTGCTAAGGAGAGAAGCCAGTCCTCAAAATTCCTGGAGGGAGAGTCTAAAGGGCACAAAGTATTTCCAATGCCAGAAGACATCAGTGCCTTATGGAACTGATGGTACATAAAGTACCTATTAAGCGTAGTGGGATTTTTGAAATGGAGGTGATTTTTGTAAATAAGGAATTACTTACATGTAGTTTTGCAGTCTTGGTGGAAAAAAATAATTTCATTAAGTCCTCACTCCTTATAGAAACAGAAATGTAACTTTGATAGGTGGTAGCAGGTTCAGTGTAGAAACTGAGATGGCTTGGGAGCTTAGGCCTCCGCCCGTGGTTTGAGCATACTCTTCTCAGGGAAAGTCCTTAAACCTGAGTGTAAAATAAAAACCCAGGGCTATAGTTACGGGTTTTTTTTTTTTAACTCCTCAAATTAAAGAAAGAAAGCCTGCACTGTTATGCTTCAGAAAGCAGGATTTTTTTTCTTCTTGTGGAAATTTTTCATTATTGATTAATTATTAAGTTTAACAAAATAGCATTGAGATGACTATAAACATACATGAAAAAAGACTTCTTGTCATGTTCTCATTTATTGCTTTGACTATTTTTATTATGTACATGAAAAAAGACTTCTTGTCATGTTCTCATTTATTGCTTTGACTGTTTTTATTATGTAAAGGAAAACAAGCATTTTTCTTTTCTTAAAATGTTTAGTTACTTTAAAAAAAAAAAAAAAAAAAATCAAAACAAAAACCACAATAGATCTTTTTCCCCATGATTAGTATGAAGAGTATTTACCAGTACCTGTGCCACCTCCACCAATCCCACCTTTTCCTCCTGAAGAGCCTCCTTTGCCTGAAGAGGAAGAGCAGCAATCTAGTGGAGATGAATCAGAATATGAAAGTGATAATGAGGAGGAAAAGGAGAGGTATGCATTTTACAGTCATTTGCCAGCTGTTGGGTGGTGATTATACTTTTCTAGCTTCTAGTTCAGCAAATGGTGGAATCTGTTAACATTTGCAGTATAGATAATCTTTCCAGATGCTTAAGGAATCTCCAGAGTGACTTAAAATGGACAGTGCTGTTTTGAATCACAGCAAGATGAGAAACATGGCCAAATGGTATGCAAATTACCATATGTTCACATGTCCAAAACCAAAAAAAACCTCAACAAATTAGAAACTCTGAATGAAGAGAGAGTGCAGGTATAAGGAAGCAACCATTAGTTTATTTTCTGGGTTCTTTGCTTTTCCAGAGCTTTACTGAGTAAACTACTCAGTACTACTGAATTATGTGTGCACTCCGACTTCTAAAATGTTCGTTGCACATCAGTGTGTGTTGCTAGAAGTAATAATAATGGGAGGTTGTGTGTGCTGAGGACTCTCAGTGTTTTGGGACTGAATTGCATCATCATAGCTTTTTTAAAAAAAATATCTTTAATATAAAATGAAGAAGCAATTTTCTTTATTTGTTTTTAAACTGAAAAGTAAATCAAAGTCCCTATGCTATATTCAGACAAATACATGCATTTGGAAAAAGGCACTCCTGTTGAGTGAAAATGGTGCTATTAAAAAAGGTTCAGGCTGGGGCTTCTTCGCATTTCTGCAGCTTCAGTGTCCTAATTAGGTGCATTCTTGGGGAAGGAATTGACATCACTGAACTCATTATGATGAGTTAAGTACTCTGTGTGTATCAATTTATGTGTTAGTTTATTAATGTAGTTGTGGTTTTAAGGTAGCTAGACTTATAACTATTCTGAAAATCTGTATTTCAGGGGCTTTCAGGAAGGGGGAAGGGTTTTCAAAATTAGTATTTTCAAATAAAATGTAAACCACTTGGGTTCTTTTTAAAATTTTGTTTAAAATAGAATGACCAAGTTGATGGAATTAGCAACCCTTCAGCCTAAAAGACCAATAAACACGAAGAGGCGTGGTGTTCGAAAAAAACGAAGAATTAAAGACTTACTGAATGTTCCTGTGTGTACTCCTCAGAGGTTTGTATTTTTTGTGGGTTTTTCACTTTTTCAGATTATTATTTTACTAAATGACAGTCTCTGTATCATGTTTGCTTTAGTGTTGCTGTTTTAAAACAAGCCTCCTTCAATGATATGTAGGTTTGATAGTGAAGTTGATCTTCCCTTATCCCCACGCTTGGTTTTATTGCTGTAAAGGTCCATATTTTCTGTAATTTAAACTCTTAAGTCTCCTCAACAGCCTTAATCCGTAAAGGGGTGTTTGTTTCTCTTCCTGTCAAACTAACAAAAATACCTTTTTCATAAAAAAAAGAAAAGAAACCCAATTTCATATCACAACTGTGACACAAACAATCTGAATTTATTGTTTAGGCTACATCTCGAAATAAAAATTAGAAAGTACAAAAAGAGTGATACTGAAAGAATAAAATTGATTTGCTTTAGAATAAGTTAGGGGTTTGAAACTGCAGCACTGTGGCACAGTAGGCACCAGTGTACTATTTCTGTGTAGTGATGACCAAGTTTTTCATAAATGCCTGTGTATACTGTAATGCAGTATGCAGTTCTTGGTTTTGCTTTCACAGCCAGCCATACCTTCTGTATTCGTGGTGTGTTAATCAACTTGAATGGTATTGGGTAAAATTTATGAAAGGAGGAATTGATGTATTTGTAACAGCAGCATAAAATCTATCTGGAAGAAATCTTGTATTTGACTATGCAGTTGTCAGTGGCTGAATCTTTTTAATAAACATGTTATTTTTTTATTTAAACAGTAATTTGCACCCTGCACTGTCACCTTCAGATGTCTTTGAGCAGCCACAGCGTGTAGGTCATAAAAAAATTGAGTTCCATATTAATACTGACATCCCAGCTGTTCTTCAGATAAATTCAGAAAAAGAAAAAAATAATGGTAAGAGAGTTTGCACTTCAAATGTATTTAATATTAAATTCATGTGGTTTCAGTGTGTAGAAGCCTGCTGAAATTTAGGCCAGGGATTTCTTTTTTTCTTCTATACTGGATTTTTCGTAACAGTGTACATCACGGTTTGTTTCAGAACACCAACTTGTGTCTTGTCGCATTGCTGTTTTTTCCATGCTGAAGCACAGAATTTTGTGCTTTGGTACAGTAAAGGATCTAGAGGATTTTAAAGATTTCTTTCTCTCCTGTGATCTGTGGGTTGATGGTAAATTGCACTCTTTTAAATGTTAAGGTGTTTTTAGCAAATATTTTGTAAATGCATTCTAATTATTACATAGTGTAATTTCATGTATCAAGCTAATTTCAGATTTTCCTTTTCCAGCTCTTAGAAAGCAGCATTCAAATGATTGCCAACTCCTCCATGATGCACTAATTATATGCTATGACAATGCTGAGCAATAATAGCAATGAGGTGTGATGGTGTCTTACAGGGTTGTGGTCAGTCTGTGTTTCTTGTACTTTACAGTAATACACAGAGTAAATAAATGGTTTCTTTAGTTAAGCCATTGAGATGGATACAGTTTTGGAACAGCAGGTGTAGTTTAACCTTAACTGGCGTGTGCTATGGCTTTATATATAGTACAGTTGATTTTATAGGACACCGTATAGAGCAGGTGTGTTTGTCAAACCAGGGATTAAGACACATTTCTCTGGGATGTGTTCAAATTGCCTTACAAAGTCTACTACATGAAAATATTATTGAAAAGCGTATGTTTTTTTTCTTGCTGTTGATCCTCTTGTGTATAAACATACAAATCACTTCTATATTATGTGCTGAAATTTCAGACCTTTATTCAGCCACAGAAGAAATCAATAGTACAGGCTTTGGAAGGATTTTCCCAGCTCCTACTTCAAATGATAGAATGGAAACTGAAGAGGAGGAGGATGAAATACCATCAGAATTTATTTCTAGAAGGGATCTAGAAAAAAACAGACTTTCTAGCGAAGGTACAACTGTGAGAATAAATTATCTCATAATAGGTCTTTCATTTGTTGCAACAAATAGTTTAAATAAGTATCCTGTATTAAGTATCATAAGTATCATACTAAATTTATATATTAAATGTAGTTACTTTATACTTAGCAAAAAATATGAAGTAAGTAAATGAGCAAAAACATTCTATTTTTCAGAAATGGAAAAATTTTCTGTTTTCAAAAACTATGAGCCGGGTGATCCAAATTGCAGGATATATGTGAAGAATTTAGCTAAACAAGTTCAAGAAAAGGTAGGTAAACCAGTAAATTTAAGTGTTGATGGGAAAGGCTTTTTGTCAGCTTTCCTCTTATACCTACCTTTTAATTCCAGGATCTCAAGTTCATTTTTGGAAGATACGTTGACTTCCAGTCAGAAATGGAACGAAATATGTAAGTGAATTTGGTATTTGGTTAAAATTAAGCCTTTTATGTTAACTTATACTGATGAAAATTGGGTTTTAAAACCTAATAATACCTACCTTTTTCTTTATGCTTCTGCATAAATAGAATTTTTCTGCTTGAACAGTGTCTGAAGACACTTTGTTCCTGCCCGTGTTGGGGGAGCGATTGGAACTAGAAGATCTTAAGGTCATTTCCAATCCTAACAATTCTATGATTGTAGGGCAGTATTATTTTTCCCATACATTTTCATTTATCAAATTTACTGTTTATGGGCTTAGAGACACAGAATAAACAGTGGAAATGATTGTGTGTATGATCACTTTGCATATGTCATTTACTGCAGTTTCACATCAGTTTGCCATCCTGCAGACTAATGTCACTTTTTACTAAATGAATCCCCCAGGCAAAATGGTCCCTAGTAATATAATCCCTGCTTGTAGGCTCTGCTTCCATTTCTGCTATTTCTCCATTTTGAAGCATGAAGATTATATTTGTACTGTGAAATGTGAAAGCGTGGTTAAACATGAGTGAGTCCCAATTCTCAATTTTGCTTCTAGGTTTGATATACGTTTGATGAAAGAAGGCCGTATGAAGGGACAAGCTTTCATTGGACTTCCTAATGAAAAAGCAGCTGCTAAAGCTTTAAACGAAGCAAATGGATATGTCTTATTTGAAAAACCCATGGTGGTTGTATCTTTTTCGTCAAATATTTACATTATATTCTTTGTAAGCTGTCTGTCAACCTCTACTTTTGCTGTCATAGTGTTGGACTTATTAGAAGTCTGGGGAAAGAGGAAATACCTTAAGAAAACCAGGAAGCATAGCATACGATTGTTAATTTTTGTATAACTAAAAAATATATTTGGGCACACCTTCTGAAATAGGAAAGTAACTGTAGTTTATCTAAGATAATTAAAATTGTCTTCTTTGGTTTTAGCTCTTTGGTCCTGCAGAAACCATGCAAAAGATAATTTAGCTTGCATGATGATTGTATTTTAATTAAGTAAGCTTTTTGACTTGTTTATAGAATTAAAAATATAAAGACTAGCTCCTGTTAGGGTCAGGAGTCTCTATTTAGACTGCTTCTGCAGCTGGAACCGTCAGGTGCTTTTTGGGCCTGTGAAACATGTTGGGATTTCAACACTTTTATTGTATTGCCCTCTTTTTTTTGTCTGCAAGTCCTTTCTTACCCACTTAAATGTTTCGTAGTTTATTTCCTTTATGTGTACTAGTGTTCACCCCAGCCTCTGTTCCTTTTACTTTTTTCCCTCCCAAATACCTACTGAAACATCAAAGTTATGAAAATAACATGTTAGGGTGGAGGATTGTAAATATCAAGTACTTATCCTGCTATAGTTACTCTGTTTGCACCTAACCCATTCTTGATTAGTCCTTCTTGTTTACTTAGTATTGTAAACACTTGGACAGGCTCTCTTAAAATTTTTTTATACTGCAAATCAGTGAGGTCCTAATTTTTAACTAATAGCCACTCATGTTGTAATATTCTGTACTAGAATTGATTCACAGATAAAGGCCACTTCTGTTATCTGCTGGTGAAATCATACTTCTTTTTTGCTTCTTGGTTCACTTTTGTTTACCAGTGACACTTTTAGTCCTTAACAGAATCTCAGCAATTTGCTCGTTCAGCTAGACCAAAACAGGATGCCAATGAAGGGAAAAGAAAAAAGTAGAACACTCCACAAGGTATGGTTTCCTTCCTGAAAATAAAAATAAAGAAATAGGCTGGGTTTTATTTGTTTTGTTTTTTGTTGTTTTTTTTTTTTTTTTTTTGGGGGGGGTGTGTGTGTTTTTTTTTATATAATGGCTCTTTAGGAATAGTGTTGTGGCGGGGAAGTGTTCTGTACAATTTCATTCTCTTAAATGTGCACTTACAGTAGAAAAGCAGAATGCAAGGTATATAGTTGGTGGGAGTTTAAAACGTTGCTCCTTAGTCTGTTTAGAAACTCAGAAACTGCCATTTCCCTAATCCTCATATCCAAGAGTAGTTGTCAGTTTCTCTAACGGTTAGTCTAAGGGGAGCTAAGGAGAATAATCCTGTGAAATTGGACCATTAATCTTTTAGTACTCTTCTGGAGTTTTGGCTTTAAAGAGAGTTGCCTCTTTTCTCCTTCCCTTCTGTCCCCAACACTATAAAGCAATCCTGAAGAACTTTTCCAGCAATAAACTTACTTCTGGTAACTGTGTAAAGAACCTTTTGCTTTGATAATTTTGGGAAATGAGATCTTAGTGCTCTTGCCACACCCTGATTTAGGAAAGGGTATTGTGTCAGGAAGTGCTACTTAGTGTTGCATTAATTGAGTCTTCCTTTGTTGAGGAATGCATAGGTACTGATTTTTCACATTGTTGTCTAAACTTAATGAGAAACTAACTTTCAGCAGAAATTAATTAGTATTTAACTTTATTTCCTGTCATATAGCTTTACTTCACTATTGCTTACTTGTAATTTATTGCTTTATGTAACTCAAGTAAAATCGGTTCTAATTTCACTTTTAGGGGTTTCATGCCCTGAAAATATTTGAGTAGTGAACGGTCTCAAATTAGCATGTGAAGTAACTGGTGCAAAACTTAGAAGCATTCATTTCTCAGTCTGCACCCTCTAATCACTTACCTCAAATTTAAAGGGGATTTAATTAACTTCCTTACAGATCACTCAGGTTCTTCCACCTAAGATTAAACAAACTCAAAGCTTAGGCTGAATGCTTCTGAAACATTCCACTTAATCCATGATATGTTTTAATCTGAATGTTTTCATTGTTGTAGTTTGGGGGGGGAGAAGCCTTGAAGTTTGAAATAAAGGATGTGAACAGCTGGTTTTGATTTTTAAAAATTGATTGGGGACCCCACAGTATGGTTATTGTGAGAGTAGTATTTCCAACAGTTACTTCCATTATAGGTTTCTTGTTCTGTCAGTTGTCTAAGGATTTTTTTTCATCAGATTATAGCTGAGCTTGTCTTGCTCATTTCTGAGATGCTGTTTGGTCTCACCAGTACCTATTTTGAATTATTGATCTGTGGTTTGCAAAATCTGTATTTTGTCAAATTAAAGATCACGTTTTTTACAGGCGTTCTTCTGTACTGGTCATTGAAAAGAGATGAATGAGCCTTGGTTAAAGTATTCTATTAGAAACAAGGGTTTATGGGAATGTTTCAATCTTGTTTCTTTCTCTTTCCTTGTTAGAAAAAAGCCACTTGTATTTCTGTAATTTTATCCAGTTTCTAATCAAAAAAATCACGAAATTATTAATGGTTCTTTAAGTACAAGAAGCAGCTTGAAGTGTTTTACCTATTGGAAAGCCTTTTATATGAAGTCTGAATATTTTTATTCTTTTAGGAATTCAGAATCTTTGCAACTAATTTTGTACTTTAAATCCAATTCTGACTTTGCTGAACCTGCTAAGTAACACTGTAAGGATACATAAGGAAAATAACAAAGTAATTGGTTGTTAATCATGTTGATCATCAACTCAGCTTTTTTTAGAGTGATCAAACACATACTAATGCAAGACTTGTTTGTGCACCTGTAAGTCTTACATGAGTTACCCTGATGTCAGTGTTTAATGTGTCAAGGGCAGAACTTAATTACTTTGACCACTTATATATAAAGAGCACAGAATGTACCATAGACTAATGCAGATTTCTAGCAATCCATGCGGTTTAATTAAAAATATTATTTCACTTCAAAACTACTGATGAAACTGAACCCTATTTCTGCATGACTCTTTTTTCCTGTTCCTGCTGGAATATTCTCATGGGTGCTGATTTTTGATGCAAAATTCCATGACAGCTGAGTCTGCAAGGAAAAACAGTGTCAGAATGTCATTTGAAACATGAATATGCATATAAACAAGTTTATGCAAACATTTAAGGGGCTTCACATTTGATCTGTATCATGGGGGTGGGCGGTGTGTGTGGTTTTTTTTTTTTAACTTCTGGTTACTTCTAAACGGGAAGAAGCTGTGTTAACTTTACGAATGTAAATGTAATTTTTTTTCATATTTTCTCTACAAATGTTTTATACTTTGTAGATAAAGTAATACTTATGGTTTATAAAAGTACTGTGTAACTCATTGGCTGAAAATGTCTTTTTCTTGACAGACCAGCAGAAATTTCAGTTAGTACTTGGGGTGGCTATATTTTCTGTAGCTAAAATACAGTTTCTGGGGAGAAGGGTTTTGTAGAAGAAACTGGTGTTGAGAGGTTTCCAGCTTCTTCACAGGGAAGAAGTGACTTGAAAGCCTTCATTGAATGGAAGCGTGGTTGGGTTTTGGACCTGATTGAAAAAGTGAGTCTGTAAAATGGCAAAGATCATTGAAGGAGAATTAATGAGGCAGAAAAATCTGATGTTGTCCTAGTAGTTATAGTTATCAAAAAATGTATTTACTTTTGAGTATGGAGTTTAGTGTTGATGGACTCATCAGCCCTCATTAAATCTCATAAGAGGTCAGAATTGTATTTTATCAGACACACGTATTTGCTTTTGATAGGTAGCATAAAGTTATGTGTATGCATTACTGAGAATCAAGTAAAATTAAACCACATTCTGCTGTTCTTCTTTAGAAACATTCCTGCGTAAATACTGCAGTAATACTGTCATGCAGAGTGTATCCTTTCTTGTTGTATCCTTTTTTCGTGCAATGTTTCCTGTAGCACTCGACTACATCTAAGTTTTGGTATAGAGCAGGTGTGGGGAGTTTATATTAGTGCCTGAACTAACCTGATAAATTTAAAAGCAAAGGGTACCTTCTCAGAGGAAAAAGAAAAATCCCTGAGTTGTCTGTCCTGAGTGAATAGATACAATAGGGGTTCTTAGTCTTAAAAGCTGGCCTCCACCTTCCTCCTCAAAGGTTATATAACTTGATAATTTGGTCCAGTTCATCAGCTTGTATGAGCTAATGTTCTGATAATGTTCCACTAATGTGTGTGGAGCTGTGCTGAACTCACACTGTAGATGTTGTCTTGTTTTTCTTCAAATATAATAACAATATATTGGTTAAAAATGTTGCAGGGCAGTTCTTAGTGATACGAGAGGGTTGAACAATATTTTAGGTTGTTGTACTGGTATATGAGAAACAATCCGTAATTGACTTAGTTTGTATGTTCCCTACTGTTTCATTTTTGAATAGAGAAGAAAATCTAACAACATCTAACAATGAAATATTTGGAATGGAAATATTAATCAACTATTAATCACTGCTACCTTTGACCTTTTTGTTGTGTTGGGTTTTTTTATTTTTTTAGTTGTTCTCTGCAATGCAGGTAATAGTGTTGCCAGTGACTTACATTTTCTTGTGGGTTTCATGTTACATTAGCATTTAATTTACTGTAATATAAAATTAATACAGCCTATATCAAGTCAGATGTTTTTCAGACACTCAACGCTTTTTTAAATGCCAAGTATCTTTCAATTTAGTTGTTAAAAGAAAGCGTAATACTAGTATTTTCCTGCTCATTCTTACTTTTAACATGCCTTTGTGATGTTCCAGGTCCTTTTTGTGTTCCATCTCTTTCAAGTATTACCAAGCTGGGGGAAGAAGCAGTGTGATCTTCAGGACTTTTGAACTGTGCGTAGTAGCATTTCTAAAGTATTTAAGGCAAAGTATAAATTTTCTCATATTAAAGATTCCAGTTATCTTTAAGCTGTCAAAAGATTTACAGGACAAATGAATGTTAGTTTGCTTGTGAAATTTCTAATAAATTATTTCCTTTCTCTTGATTTTTGCCTTTTTCCTCTTCAGTTTGACTTTTGTTGTGGGATTAGGGAGTGGGAAGGAGGAGGAAGATGCTTTTTACTTTTTTTTTATAACAGGTGAACAGTACAGTTGTAACTGTGCAACATGTTGTAGATGATTCAGAGTATATATTCATATGCACCTCCTTGAGTATGAAGTTTAGCTGTTAGTGTTTTGGGGTAAAAAGATAAGAAAACCTAAGGATAATCTCATTTACTGTCATGTGGTTTTTTTTGTTTATTTCTTGTCTTGGAGACTAAGCAGTAGGAGTAGTGCACTGGCATGAATTTGTGCTGTAAAACTGGGTATTTTTTCATCAGTAATTAACTTTCATTGTTCATCCACATACTGAAAAATATTGCTAGTGAAGCTAAAGCCATTAAACTAGAAATAGCAGTTAAAACCATGCCGGATCAACAGGAGTTTGCATAGGGGATTTCCTCATCATGTCTCTGTGATACATTGCTTGTCTGCACACTTCCTTCTGCACTCACTCAGGCAAGTTCGATAAAATACAAGTTTGTGACAGGATAAAGTTCAAATTGCCAGTGATAGGGACTCTGCAAAAACAAGATTGAAGTGATACACTACCAGGCTCTAACTACTAATAACAGCTGGCGTAAGTTACTGGGCATGTGTAAGATCAGTTTAAGATCAATAGGTGTCCCTCTGGGGAGAAGACAGATTCAGCCTGTGACTGATCCCAGAAGATGGAGTCTTCTGATTTGGAGAAACCTCCAGGAACTTGCCAACGAAGTTGAAGATGACAAGCAGGTATTCTTTATTGCGGTGCCTGGGGACATGGGGTATAGCTCCTTCTAGCGTGTCTCATCTGAGCATCAACCAGGCTGTGATTATATTGTCCTTAAACATACATATTAATTAGATACATACATATTCATGGAGTTACTTATAAACTACATCATACTTCTAGAGTGTTCCTCCCGCATGCACTCGAAAATGTGGTAGTGGGCTTTGGAACCCCTGGTGGTTATTTCATCATCTTCATCACTTCGTTTTAGGATCATTGTCATGTCAGTACCCACCAGGCCAGTTTTGGCAAGTTCTTGCACAATGCTTGTCTTAGCCATTTCTTTATTATGTTAGTTGCTAACAAAGCCTAAAGTCCTTGAAGTTACTTATTTACAACCCCTTTCTTCAATCAACCCCATTCTTCAATCCCTCCTTTTCTTGTCCTATTGCAAATGCGTTTGCAACTGAGTTATTTCATTCTTATTTAAAGTTTCCTGAAGTATTTCCCTGTTTCTACTTGATGCTTAATTTTGTTTCTCTTCCATTCTTCATAGTTCATCATGGATTGTTTTTTCTAGTGTTGCAAACATTGTACCATGCCACAAGTGGTTAAGATTATAATAATTAACATCAATATTCCTACAAACAATTGCCTTAACCAGGAAAGATTAGGCAACCAGGAAGTTGAGTTTTTCCAAATCTCCTCAAAACCCCAAGAAGTGTTATCTTTGGCCATCTCATGAAGCACTCTAACTCGCTTCCAAGTTTCTTCTAAATTGGTTTTGATTCTTACGCTTTGATCTATGTAAGAGCAACAACTGTCATTGATTACAGAGCAAACTCCCCCTAGCGATGCTAATAACATATCTAAGGCCATTCCGTTTTGCAATACTGCTTAAGATAAACTGATTATTTCTCTTTGTTCTGCTTGAATTGCATCTGTATGCTGTCTTCTGTTGTGGGGTTTTTTGTGCGTGTATGTTTGTTTGTTTGTTATTTTTTTTTTTTTTTTACTGTGAGGATGATGAAACCTGCTTTAGATGACCCTGCTTGAGCAGGGGATTTGGACTAGATCATCTCTTGTGCCAACCACAGACTGCTTGGCCTGCCCTTCCCACCTGAATGGCCCTCTTATAACAAGGGAGGCCATCCCTCACATCAAGGTCTGGCATGGCGTGTGTCCCTACCAGTCAGCTCCTGCTGGGTTCCAGCCAACAGCAGAGCCAAAGGTTCTTCTTGATGGCAAATGCAGAGACCAAGCCAGTCTTGCCTTTGACTATGGTAGGAGGCATTTTGCCAGTCTCAGTCCTTTCACCTTGTTGTCAATGCAGAGTTTCGCCTGCCTCATCCAGTTACAGGTCCCTACTATGGCAAAGCACACACACGTTTACTTTAGCAGTATAACTACTACAGGGTGCAGCAGCATTTTGAAGATACTTGTGGCAGTGGGGGACCAGCCAAAGAAAATTTCCCACCAGTGGGGTTCTCCCACCTTCTGAATTGGTTACATTACCTGCTTTATAACACTACCATCGTATTAGAATCTTTCTAGCTTCTGCCTTAGCATTTTCTAAGAGCTGCTGTGAATTTGCATGCTCTAACATCTCTTTTACAAGTGACAAATCCATATGTTACAAAGTGTAGTATCTTACTAACAACTGGCTAGTAAATACAGGTGGTTTATACACAAAATCACAGCCTTTAATAATAGCTATGTTGCAAGTACACGTGTTGAAGTTGTTACTTTTCAGTTGCCCCCAGGTGATGTTTTGCAAATCATTGGTTTTCCTTTGTCTCATTTCGCTCAGGGTCTTCAAGGTCAGCTCCTGCAGCTAGGGCATCGGGTTTGCATATTTGTTATCCTTCCGTATCTTTGGAAATTGACAGCTAAGAGGGACCCAATGTCAAACTGAGAATCACTTTTTTTTATTTTCTAGGACTGCAGCTGCTTCTGGTTTATTCCTTAAATGTATCTCCCTACTTGATACAAGACTGAAGAGAACACATTTGCCATTGTAAATACTTTGGTTTTCTTAAATAGCTTACATTGCTACCGTTCCTAAGGTAGGACAAACACTTGAGTGTGAGTCCCCGAGTCTTTTACTCCAGCCTAGCAATTGGGTTCTGGCATGAGATCCTTCTATGTTATATGCAGGCAAATATTTACTCTAGTTGTCATTTTTACTGTTCTGAAAGAAATGAAACAATTTGATAATGACAAACATTAAAGTAGAAAATGCTAGTTAATCCACTGTGGCCTTCAAAGATGCGGAACACGTTTTTAGTCCGTATCTGGATGGAGCCACTTTCCAAAGCTTTGTGACTTGAGTTGTTGCACATAAAAAGGTGTCTATAAAAGAGGAAACATGTAATACATCCTAACACCCACGTTGAGTTACAAGTACAGAGCCAAGCTATTAAAATACTGCATAAAAGGCCAACTAAATATTCCATGCAGGGAAGCAGGATAACCACGAGGTGGTGTTATACTCAAAGACAAAAATAAGTGAGCTAAGTGTATATATGGAGAGATTTCCTTTCTCAAATCTCGAGAACAAATGTATTCCAGAATGTAATTTTATCTTGAATCAGCATGTTGATATGTGATGTAAAGCTTTTAGATATTAGTTTATTTTACATATAACAGCTTTTTGCTAGCAAGTCTGTCATAGGACTGAGAGGCTACAGCTTGCGGCGACGGGCGGCCTCAGTACCTTCACTCCCCTCCTCGCTGTTCTGCCTCAGCGGAAGGGGCTGAGCTCTCATCGTTGCTGCCCTAGGCTGGTGGGGGAGGGGCGGGGGGGCGGGTGTGATGCTGCTGCTGAAGCCTGCTGAAAAGGACGTAGGCCAGCCCCGACATGTACGTACCGAGTTCTGCTGCTTGCTTTCTGCATGTGTTCTTGCCTGTGTTCTTCGGATTGCAGTCAGTTGTGTTCCCTTTTCTTCCATTGGGGAGTATGTGCCTCGTACTTTTTTCTTCCAAATTTCACAAGCAGTTTGAAGCTAGAGCTTATAGAGTGTGCTGTGGATTTCACCATCTCCATTCTCTTATCATGGCTTGTACTGAAATCAGAAAACCTATTTCGAAGAAATGAAAAACTACACTGAGTTTTCTCTTCAAGCACTAGGCCTTGGGTCACTAGGCTGGTTGTGTCAAAATACATTATTCTTACTGCTTTGTGTAGTTTACTGTTCTGTGTGCTTAACTGCTGTAAGTAAAAATTGCTAATCTGATAAATGGCTTCTCTCACCAGAGAAGATCAAACTTAGCTCGTTTTCTGTTAATGTATGTTCTTCTTATCAGGGCAACAAAGCATTATTTTAGGAAAGTGAAAGCACAGGGAACACCTGCTTACGGCTGAAATTTACCTGTGTACTCTATGAAGATCTACAAGGAAATATTTTTTTAAAAAATTATTCTGCTCACAAGCAGAGAAGCTAAATTTGTCAAATGATTCCTCCTAAATAACTTTGTCTGCCTGTTAAGTGCGGTGACAGCTGATAGCAACAGGCTCTGGGAGGCAGGTTCTACACTTTATGAGGTGGCATGTTTTGTGTCTGAGCTTGCTCCAAAGAGTGCAGCTCCACAGATGGGGAGATGTGGATCATCCTTACCTTAAAACCCAGTCGTTTCATAGAAATTATTTATCTATAAATTTCTGTTTGGGTATGTGTATCATAGTAGGTTGGAGTTTTCAGTAGTGCATTCCCAAATGTGTATTAAAACATGAAAAGGGTGCAGGTTTCTTTCATGTAGCAAACCTGAAGGACCTTGTGTTTATGTTTATACCTTCACTGAAGTGTTTGGTGTCCCGTGACAGCACCCAAGAATCTCCTTATTTCCTCTTTGCCCTGTGTTATTTCTGTGTAAAGATAGTATTTTACAAGGAATAGATAACTTAGAAAAGTAACAACCATTTTGTTGTTTCAGGGAAGCAGTAGTTCACCCTTTTGTTTGCAAAGGTTCTTGTAGGACTTTGTCCTACAAGACAAATCTAGCATTTCTGGGTTTGAGTGAGTATGGTCACTTCTGTATCTGAGAGATCTTCCCAGGTTAGGGCTGTTGTTTGAATGATAGTTGTCATACACGTCATGAATGACAGAATCACATATGTTTGACTTCCAAAATACCTGGGGCTTTGTGGCAACTCATGGTAAGAAACATGCCACTTCTTCAATATTTATCTAAATTTCTGCCATTCTCCAAATTTATCTAAATATGCACAAGTAATAGTAACACAGATTTGAAAAAAAGGTGCCTCTCAAGGATAAATATAAATGTAAATAGGAATATAAAGTATTGTACTTTAAAATGAAAAATTAAATGTCCATTTTAGTCTGTGTAAGTACTCCTTTGCATTTTGGGGTTGTTTTTGGCTTTATACTAATAAAATTGCAACTTTTACATGCTAGAGAAAGCGTGGAATAGACAACGTCTGAGTTTTAACTCAGGAAAACAAAGTTCCAGTCAGTGTGAGAGGTTGATATAACTTAGAATCCAGTTCACAGAGAAAATTACGATAGAGTTAAAGAAATATGATGCCAAAGATGGGCATTTACTTTTAAATGTGTATTTTGTAATGTGCACTTTACCCTGTTGCAGGAACATAAATAGGCAGTAAGAAGACTGCAACTGATCGCAGAGCACAGGATGGGTATCTCGTTTCTTCTGTTAATTGTAGGGCTTTGCTGGGCACAGTACAACCCTAATACTCTCCTTGGGAGGACATCTGTTGTACATCTCTTTGAATGGCGCTGGGCCAATATTGCTCTTGAGTGTGAGCGCTATTTAGCTCCTTATGGAGGAGTTCAGGTATGTCTGTTCCGATCAGTAGGTAATAAAATTAGTACATAGATGATAATTTGTTTTTCAGAGAAATTTTTCAATTCATCAAGGAACAGGTACTGAGAAAGAAAAATAGAAATCGATAATGGAAGCAGTAAATGCTCACAAATATATTCTTCAGCCATCATTGTGTAAGCATGAATTCATTTCATTGCTCCAAAGTGCGTGTTTTGTGCGTTGTGCTATTACATTTAGATGGATTAGGATTGCATATCCTTGGCTAAATATATTTTTTACTGCTGTGAAGAGTAACCTATGTTTATATGCTTGATATTATTTAAATTAAAGGAAGTTCTTAAGAGCTAGATAAACACAAAACTGTGACTGGAAAAAAAAAAAAGAGGCCTCTCAAAGAGCTTCCGCGATACCAAAGGGCTGAAGGTTTAAAATAAATATAAAGGGTTGCTATTTATGTTCAATCAAGCAGGCAAGTTTCCCTCTGTAAAGCCTAGTGTCAGGGTAAGCCATTAAGAGACCCTTCTTTGCAGGAACCTGGTGTAAGCAGAAATGAACAGACCGCATGTTCTGGTGAAGGTGTGTTGGTGTGAATCTGTTCCGTCTGAACAACGGAGCTGGGTTCTTGTGGAACCAGTAGTGTCAGATAGGGGGGGTGGTATGGCTGAGAGTAGTCACTCATTAAACAATTCCTGTTTGTTTGTCAAATTGCTCAGGAGAATTGGTGAGAGAAATCTTACTGTCTCTTCTAGCTCAGGAGTTCTCAGGTTGGCCTGAGTGAATTTTCTCATCATTTTCAAATACATTCGAAGTTTTCCTTGCCACCACCTTTCCAGATGCACAGGCCTGATTGGTCTTAAATTGATTTCTCAGACTATGGGAGACATTTGGGTCATGCTATGGTAGGGTCTTAGAAAGTTGTTTCAGATGCAGACCTGCTGAGCGGGTCACAGAGTTGTGACAGCTAAGTAGGCTGCAGCCTAGGATTCTTTGTGAGTAGTGGGATCAGGTGGTTATGCCTGGAGACTTGGAGGTGTCAGCAAAAGCTTGCTGCCTGAAAAATATCCCACAAAGAGTCTATAAAAGGAAGAGGTGTAGCTTGTCTGAAAACTATGACAAGTTTCATTCAAGAATGCTTTTATCCAAAGCATTACAAAAATAGAAAATTGGACCAATTTTAAGGGCAGGATGTTACATCAGTAGTTCTGAAGTCAGTTCCTTCCTGATTCAGGGCTGTCGCTACTGGCCTAGTCCTTCAGATTTCAGGCCATGCTTTTGATCTTTGAGGCCTGCTTCACAAAGATAGTTAGGACACTATGTCCATGGACCTCCTTTTTATAGTATTTTTTTACCTGCTGAAGGTCCAGGCTTAAATCTTTTATTTCCAGCCCATTACAGTATAAGGAGAGGATATTGAGGATCTATGTGGGTTTACTATTGTGACCATTCTCCATTAAAGGGACCTGATTTTCTCTTTTTATATCCTTCTCTAACAATACTGGGCAAAGAAATAAACCATTATCAGTATCCTGTTACCAAGAGACACCATCTTATTCACAGGTTTCACCTCCAAGCGAAAATGTTATTTCTGACCACTGGCAACCCTGGTGGGAAAGATACCAGCCCATCAGCTATAAGCTGTGCACACGTTCTGGAAATGAAGCTGAATTTAGAGACATGGTAACCAGATGCAACAATGTTGGAGTAAGTGCTTTGAAAACGTTCTGGTGTTGACAATGCAAGGATATAGACAAATGGTAATTTAGAAGGGAAGATGTGGTAACACTGGAGTTGGATATGTTGGGGTTTCTTTTCATAAATCATAGATTAATTTGGGTTGGATGGGACCAGTAAAGACCTTCTAGTTCTCAAATTAAATGTGAATGCTATTCTCTAGGTGTACATTTATGTGGATGCTGTAATCAACCATATGTGTGGAACTAATGCTAGTGCTGGCAACTACGGTACTTGTGGAAGCTATTTCAATACAAAGACTGAAAATTTTCCAGCTGTGCTATATTCTGTCTGGGACTGTAATGATGGTAAATGTAAATCTCAAAGTGGAGACGTTGAGGATTATCATGATCTATGTCAGGTAAACCTAGAACTATAAATATGTTTTTCATGTACATCCATTCCTGGGCTGTGCTTTCTTTGTTCCTGTTTTCTGTCGCACACTTTTCAAAAACTTCTTAAATTTTTAAAAGCTAAACAAAACAAAATTAAAACCCACATGCAAAACTGTCCAAATTGATAATAGAGATTAGCATTGCTGTCAGGAATGGTATAACTTCTTAAAGGATCCCCTTCTTAAAGGGATATCTCTACTTTCCCTGCCCATGGCAGGGGGGTTGGAGCTAGATAATCTTAAGGTCCTTTTCAACCCTAACTATTCTATGATTCTATGTCGTGGTTTAAGCCCAGGCCATAAATTAGAACCACGCAGTCTACTTCCCCTCCCACCCCCCAGAGGGATGGGGAGGAGAATCGAAAGAATGTAACTCCCACGGGTTGAGATAACAGTCCAGTAACTAAGGTATAACACAAATCACTACTGCTGCCACCAATAATAATGATAAGAGAAATAAATAACAAGGGAAGAGAATACGATATCGCCCGCCGGAAATGAGCCCAACAGAAAAGAGGACGTGCCCTTCCGGGTAACTCCCAGTTACATCCCCGGGCATGACGTGCTGTGGTATGGAATACCTCTTTGGCTAGTTTGGGTCAGGCGTCCTGTCCCTGCTTCCTCCCGGCTTCTCCTCCTCCCTGGCAGAGCATGAGACTCACAAAGTCCTTGGTCAGAGTAAACATTCTGACCAGCAACTGAAAACATTGGCTTTATCAGTATTATTCCCAGGCTGAAAGTCAAAACCACAGCACTGCACCAGCTACTAAGAAGGAGAAAAAGTGACTGCTGCTGCTGAACCCAGGACATTCTACTTGAACCAGTCACTCTGTTTAAGATTTAGAGAAATGTGCTTAGGTACTTAACAAGATAGTTTAAAGCTTACAAAACATATTTAGGGATTATCCTCTGTGGGGTTTTTTGTGTTTAAAACAAAAGAGGAGTTACTTGCCTTCTAGTGTAATTTAGAAGTTTTCTTTGGTCTCAATTTCAGAAGAGAAAGGGTAGGATTTTGTAAAGATGAATAGTAATGTGAAAATCTTGAAGATTGACCTTCTGTTTACAGATTTGCTAAGAGTCTGTCTGTTCTTCTACATCAGAATACAAGGTTAGGACTTTAAAACTACCACAGAATGAAAAATTATTTTATAAAGATAAGTAGCTACCTTTCTTGAATAATGTCTTATGCCTTTCAAATGCATTTGATCTTTCCTGAATCTAAATTTAGGGGGGAGGAATTTTTGAGAAATGGTAGAAGATGGGGAAACTTTAAATGTCTGTGAATGCTTGAGCCAGTTCTGAAGGAGCATCATTATAACCACTTCTGATACACAGTGCAACATAGGCTCGTGCACCTTGCTCTGTCCAGACAGATAAACAGAGCTATGGAAACCCATCATAAGAGTTAAGAAAAGCATTTCAGTATATTTCAGTATATTCAGCATTTCAGTATATGTTTAAAGTATCCTTTTGATTAAAATTGATATCCCTCATTTAGTATTTGCAGGAAACAAATGCAAAAAGGGGAGAGAAAACAAAAGTTTAATACTTTAATGCAGTTATAATAACTCAAGATCTTTAAAAGATTTAGAAACATCTATAAATCTTTCCTACATCAGATGAGAAATCAATGCACTTGAAATAGTAATGAATGAGTTCCATAATACACTGGAAAAAATAATTTATCATATTTTTGCCCTATGCTTGCATTAATGAGCGGATTATAGACTTACTGGTTAAGCAGTTACAATCTTTCAGCATCTACAGCTGTGTAAGAGGGGTGAATGCAGCCTTCTCAAAGTTCCTTCTATGTAGATGGCTGTCCAAGATCCAAGGCAAAGAAATGCATGGTGAAAAATGGCTGGTGAAGGTTGTAGTTATTTGGAATTGTAATGTAGGTAACAGCAATGTATGTAGAGCACTACATTTAGTTTATTAGGTGAAAAATATTTCATCTCAGAATTTTTAGACAGGTTTGGGACTGTCGCTTGTCTGGCCTTCTTGATCTGGCCCTGGAGAAGGTCTAGGTCCGCTCAAAAGTTGCTGAGTACATGAACCATCTCATTGGTATTGGCATAGCAGGCTTCCGAATTGATGCTGCCAAGCATATGTGGCCTCAAGATATGAAAGCAAATTTAGAGACGCTGAAAGATCTAAATACTCAATGGTTTTCTGCAGGAACTAAACCTTTCATTTACCAAGAGGTAATTTTTATTTATTTTTTTGTTTCAGTTGTACTATACACACATTTTTCTTGCAGGCACAGTGTAGACTGAGTCCCAGACTGGAAGCAGTGCTCTGTTTGAGCTGGGCCTGAGCAGCTTTCAGTGTAAAGCTTTACAGAAATCATCATTGAGATCTAATAACAAGAATGTATGAATATGTTCTAAGCCAACAAACCATAATTGACATTCAAAATGCCCCAGTTGTTTTAGGTCTTCTGAAACTAGGTGACATGGAAATTTCACTTGAGATGAAATTCACTGCATCTAAGTTACTGTAAAAGTTCTGTTGGTTTAAAAAAAGAGATATCAATCCTTGAATTTTAAATTCTGGATAATAAATTGCAACAGAAAATATAAATGGCGGTTATAGTCTGAAGCTTTGTTTTCCAGTGGTGTAAGCACTGTTGACATTTCAAATTTGAGTTTCACATTTCAATAACAAACAAAACTTAAAAAGACATAAGAAGCACGTAATTCTTAATTTCTGTCAGCAGAAGCTAAACTTACTAGACATTCTTTACTAAATCAGTATGTTGGCCTGCAAGGTCTAGGGTAAAAAGTGAATCATTTTTTAGCTACACAGTAAAATGAGGTTGCCCATATGCTGGAAGTAGAGGCATTAATGACTACATGTAATAAAAGGTTGGTATGGCCCAAGCATTAACTATGCTCTAGTGATCAAACAAAGTAATGAATTTAGGATGGAGATGGAAAAAAAGTTCACAGTTAAAATGAAATAAAATGAAGAAAAACAGCTTTAAATAAAATTTTGCACATAAGGCAGATAATATTCTTAGCACAACTACACCTCTTCCTTAAAAAAAACTTGATGACAATGTCTTATGCGTATTGGGTTTTTTAAGTACACAGGAATGCTTTGTCTTTCCTCTGTGTACCAGGTAATGTACAGGTTCCTTGCTATCAGCGAGTAGGCAAGGTCGTTTGCAGTAATTTACTCTGTCATAGTTGTAGTGGAAAAAGAAACCTTTCATAAGGCCCGTGACATGTAAATGAACAGGTGGGCAAATGGGTCCTGCTTCTGCCTTTTGTCCTTGGAGACCGATTCTGGCAAGGAGAAGAAGGCATGTGACACGTTCAGTGGCGTGACTGCTTTCAGAAAGAACATGCCCGTGGCAGTTGAGGTACAAAGTGCACTGAGGTTTCTTTTATCTTGGAGTGGATGTGCCGTTTAGCAGATTCTTTGGTTTCCTCACAGGTATTCATCGAATGTCAGGGTCTCTCTGCTGTCCATCTTCTCTCAGAGTGTTGTTTAATCCTTGCCGCGAGTAGAGCGAGTAATCACTTTACAGCTGACTTTGGGTTTCCTTCCTTGACTCAGGTGAACCACTGGTCACTGAAACTGCTGGTCAACCTTACGCAGAGTCTCTCTTGGAGAGGGAACCACGTGCGGCTCCGATCACGTTTAATCATGTAGAACAACATTTGCTCTGTACAACCGAGGGAAGAAAAGCAGCAACAAGTCCCTAGCAGGGACTGGGCAGTGATGCCAGAAAACCTTCAGGCACGAAAAGAGGTCAGTTTCTGGTCACCAGTGTGGCTCACCCGGTGCAGCCCTCCCCCCCGCGACGTGTTGTGTGATGCTTCTGTTAGTGACTTGAGAGGTAGCCTGGTTTGAGCTCGGGCTAGTCCTGAGCACTGGACGCCTCTGAATGCTGGTGAAGTCATTCCTTCTCCTAGCACTGTTAAAGTTCCAGGCGTCTTTTTATCCCCTTCCTTTCCGGTTACCTTGCAGAGCCCCCCTTGAGGGTCTGTGCATTTCTTCTTGGAATCCCTTGGATATCTATGCTTGCATGATTGGAAAGAGTACGATTCTGAATTTGGGTTTATGATAAAGTACAATCATTGTGAAAAGGTGTTTTATCTTCAGCTGTTGGGCAATCCAGGAAGAAACAAAACGGAAGAAGGGTATTGCGCCAGCTAGCCAAATAGTAACTGATAGCATCTGATCTGTGTGAATTTTGACAGCTGCAATAGGAACCGTGTCATCTTGCAGGAGTATAAATTGCCAGCAGAGAGACCGCAGCCCCACACTGAAGGCATCATGCAAGTCCTCCTCCTGCTCGCAGCTCTAGGGTTCTGCTGGGGGCAGTACAACCCCAACACTCAGTCCGGGAGGACGTCTATCGTACATCTCTTTGAATGGCGCTGGGCCGATATTGCTCTGGAGTGTGAGCGCTATTTAGCTCCTCATGGATTCGGAGGAGTTCAGGTAAGCTGTTTCCTGTGAGTAGGTCGGGAAATGGCAGCGTAGCGTTTGATTAATAAATCAGAATGCCTGAATTAGAGCCAGCCAGCTCCAAGTCACTTTGGTGTTGGGAAGGGGAGGACGGAAGCAGTAACCCCACAGCCTGCAGGGCCAGTGCCTGATCTTGTTTCTCTAGCAGATCAGTTAGAAAGGGGCACGCTTTCCTCTGAAGGGCCTCCCCTGCAAAGCTCGGTTTTCCTCTTTGCCTTCTTCCAAGGGATGTGCATAAGCATTGGGGTTTGGCTTTCCTAAGGTAGTCACTATTGCAGTGAAAAGAATTCCCGTGGCTTCAGCCCTGCCATGCGCGTGTCCTCGGAAGCAGTCCCACGCTGGACCTGGGCAACCCACAGGAACGAAAGCAAACTTCCTTCTTGCCAGCCTGCAGGACAGACACCTCGCAGAGCTGAGCTCATGCTGTGGGAGAGAGAGAATGGTTAGGCGCGAGCCTGCCCCTGAGGGGCGGAGGTGCCGAGTGCAGGTGTGACCCTTAAAACCTTGAAATAAACCCAGTGGATTTCCCCTCAAAGCGCACCATTTCCTCCGCAGGTTTCACCTCCAAATGAAAACATTGTCATTACTAACCCAAACAGACCCTGGTGGGAAAGATACCAGCCCATCAGCTACAAACTCTGCACTCGGTCAGGAAATGAAGAGGAGTTCAGAGACATGGTGACCAGATGCAACAACGTTGGAGTAAGTGCATTGACAGTCTGTATCTGGTACGGCAAGGAGTGCCGTATCAGCTGAGGGAATCTAGTGCTGCTGTCCTCAAAGGAGGCATAAACTGAGAACAAACTGTGGGGGACCAGCAAATTCAAGTGAACGGTGATGTGGTGGAGCTCTGGCTCTCCCTTCACCATCTCCGCAAACCATACTGAAACGCACTTGTTGCTTTTCCAGGTTCGCATTTATGTGGATGCTGTGGTCAACCACATGTGTGGCTCCGGGGGTGGCTCAGGCACTCATTCGACCTGCGGAAGCTACTTTAATGCCGGCAACAGAGATTTTCCAGCTGTGCCATACTCTGGCTGGGATTTCAATGATGGCAAATGTAAAACTGGAAGTGGAGAAATTGAAAGTTATAGTGATATCTATCAGGTAACTTTCTCAGACAAAAGTTGGAAAGCTTTTTCTTTTTTCCCTTTTCTGTTTGTTTGTTGGATTTTGTGTTTTGTTTTGTTTTGTTCTGCTTTTCTTAAACCCTGTTCTGTAAACATTACAGTAAGGCCAAACAAAGGGAGTGGTTTCTCACAGAAGCTGTGTTTGGTCACGTGACGAGTGAAGTAGTGAGCATGGTACAAGAAAGGCACTTGTGGTGCCAAACATTCCAAGTACTGAGAAATCAAGAACCCTCCGCACATGTTGCCCGTAGGCACGTGCAGGATCTGGCTCCTGCAGTGGGCCCAGTATACTCAGCTCAGCCGGTGAGCTCTTTCTTACAGCTCGTAAACCCAGCTGATGCTGATCAGGAGCCCCCATGGAAAACTGACAGCAGCGCAAAGTGGGACCCTGGCTGAGCAACTGACTCGTTTTGGTTGATGACGTGTGTGGCAGTTCTTTTCTCAAGGTTACCGCTCTTCCTTCGGGGTTGAGATAAAGACAAGCTGAACGGGGAAGGCAAAAGCCACACACGCAAGCAAAGCGGAACGACGAATTCATTCATCACTTCCCGACCGTGGGCAGTTGTTCAGCCGTCTCCAGGACAGTGGGGCTACCTCACAAACCCTCCTCTCTCCCAGCGTCCCCCCTTCCTTCTTCTTCCCACAGCTTTATATGCCGAGCATGAGGTCATATGGCAAATGAGAGATACAAACAAACAGAATTGATTTTATGGCTCGGAACATGTAAGCATTTCACTAGAAGGTGTTACAAGCTGAGAGAGTGGCACTTCCTAACTGTTTGGGGGTTTTTTGCCCTTCACTTTCCAGGTCCGGGACTGTCGCTTGTCTGGCCTTCTTGATCTGGCCCTGGAGAAGGACTATGTCCGCTCGACAGTTGCTGAGTACATGAACCATCTCATTGGTATTGGCGTAGCAGGCTTCCGAATTGATGCTGCCAAGCATATGTGGCCTGGGGACATCAAAGCATTTCTGGACAAGCTGGAAAATCTAAATACTCAATGGTTTTCTGCAGGAACAAGACCTTTCATTTACCAAGAGGTAATCTCCATGTTTTCTCCTCAACGGTTTGTCTTTGTCTTTAGTACCTCTTGTACCTCCCTCCTTCGGAGGCCTCTGCTGCAGGCAGAGCTGGGCTTTTCTTTGGAGCAGCCCTGCCGCCGTAAGTACTTCTCTAAAGATGCCTCCACATCTTCTTGGCGTTGAACTTCACCTCTTCTTTCTTTAGTCGTGTCCTCTCCCGTGTGTTCACCATGTATTCTGCCAACTCTGAGCTGACCTGCACAGGAGAAATAAACGTACTTGAATCTTTTCTCTCCAAGTGTAAAGCAAGAGCTAATGTTGTGGGCTGTACACTGCCTTTTTTGTCTCTGTGAGACGAGAACAGAGGCACAGCTTCTGCTCTGTCTACCAGGTAATTGAGTCGGATGCGGAGCCGATCAAAGGCAGCGAGTACTTTGGAAACGGCCGAGTGACGGAATTCAAATACGGTGCCAAACTGGGGACGGTGATCCGCAAGTGGAATGGAGAAAAGATGGCTTACTTAAAGTAAGGATGAAGATGCTGCGACTTACGCACTGGGGTAGCCTGGGTACAGCGGTGGACAGGGTAACTTCCAGTCTCTGTGTTTTTGGCCAGGAACTGGGGAGAAGGCTGGGGCTTTGTGCCTTCCGACAGAGCCCTGGTCTTTGTGGATAATCACGACAACCAGCGGGGGCACGGGGCCGGTGGGGCTTCCATTCTGACCTTCTGGGACGCCAGGTAAAGGACCGCTCTTGTCTGGGCGATGCGTCTTCCGTCTGCTTGTTTGTGTCTCTGTTTTCTGACATGGTTTCTCGTCCCACGTCTCATGACTCTCTTTGTCCAACCAACAGGCTTTATAAAATGGCAGTTGGCTTCATGCTCGCTCATCCGTATGGGTTCACACGTGTGATGTCAAGTTTTCGCTGGCCAAGATATTTTGAAAACGGACAGGTAAGCTCGTCACGCTGAACAGAGCTTCATGGTGAAGGAGGATCAGAAGGGGGCCAGAGAAGGCAGTCTGGTGTGTTTAGATTAGTGAAGTGATTTCTCTGTCCCACGTGGGATCTAGCAGGTAGACGCCCCACCTAGCTTTTCTCTACAGAGAAAAGGCTCTCTGCATTTTTCAGTGAGAAGTTTTAGCCTTCTCCTTTGAACTACAGGACGTCAATGACTGGGTTGGACCACCGAGTAACTCAGATGGATCAACAAAGGCTGTTACGATCAACGCAGACACTACCTGTGGCAATGACTGGGTTTGTGAACATCGCTGGCGTCAAATCAGGTAGGTCGCTGTGGAGACAAAAAGAAGTAAGAGCTGTTGCTTTTGCTTCGTATTCCTCGTGGCTTTAGAGCTCTCGCAGCCCCAGTGACAGCAATCCCTTGCATTTTCAGGAACATGGTTATCTTCCGTAACGTGGTGGACGGTGAGCCTTTCTCCAACTGGTGGGACAATGACAGCAACCAAGTAGCTTTTGGCCGTGGCAATAAAGGCTTCATCGTTTTCAATAATGATGACTGGTAAGTCAGTGGGAGAAGACCGTGTCCTCAGAGAAGAGCGTAGCATCCCTGACGAGCAATGCTGATGGGAAGGGGAATGGCCTTTTCTCCTGATGAGAGCGTTCACGCCAGCCTGCGCCAGAGACCCTTCGCTCGCATGCCAGGTCTAGAGAGCCAAAATGGGAGCACAGGGCGCAAAGCTGGGATAGGATCAGAAAGCTCACCCTCTACGTTGCCAAATGTTCAAAGTGAGGGAGTAGCAACAGGTTCAGAAAGCCTCTATACCCGGTTTGAATTACCTCTTTGGGAAGCATTGGATAAAGAGGGTCCACTTCTTTTCACATAGGTATATGAATGTCAATTTGCAAACTGGGCTGCCTGCTGGTACCTACTGTGATGTTATTTCTGGAGAAAAGGAGGACAACCGATGCACTGGAAGTCAGGTGTATGTTTCTGAGGATGGAATGGCTAATTTCCAGATTAGTAACCACGCTGAAGATCCATTCATGGCGATTCACGTTAATGCCAAGTTGTAACGAGAGAAATGTCCTTCTCCGTTTGGTGTCTGCGTTACTGTTTCCCCCGTAACTGGTGACTCCCTGGTATTTGAGCAGGAGTGATTCTCTGTATCTAGTGAATAATAAATGGCAAGCAAATTGAAGAGTCGTGTTTTTTCCCTTAATGAACTGGTCGGTACATTTATCGCGTCACAACTAGTGGCAGTGCCGTGCTGTGTTTTAAGGCAATGCGGCACTCCGTTTCCCACATCAGAGAAAGAGGGTAGAGCATAAAATAGAAGAAATAAATCGTACCCAAACCAACACGTGGGCGAGTTAGAAATGCGGTAGTTCCAAGGCCGATACATACGGGCACATCTGCATCCCAGATGAGCCATGCTGTGGGCAGTCAGCTGCGAGTAGTGCCTACGCACCCGGGAGAGTTGGATCTGTTTCTTGCGGCAAAGCAAAGCCCGGGCTCTGCGTCGGCAGAGGAAGCTGGGCCATGCCAATTCAGTTATTCCAGCCCATGACACCAGTCAAGCCAGTGGGCCGCCTGGTTGACAGTCAGCTTGTGCCTGTACAAATTTAAAGCACAGACCTGATCTGTGTTTTGTTCCCGCCGTGTCCCGCTGGGAACAAATGTTCACTGTGGCTGTTCCAAAGGTGCCTGAGAAGGGCGCCGTTTACTCAAGTGTCGGTTAGAGCTCTTGACAGTGGGATCAACGCCAGCATATGCTTGTCTCTGTGGAGGGCTTGGCTTGCCTATCCGGTAATATCTCTGAGAACTACGCAGAAGGAGCACAGACTTGGCAGCTTTCCCGACTTCATTGTCAGCCGTGAGGAAATGCCGAGGTCCGTGCGAGTCTGCTTTAAATCAGAATGTCTGCTTGGCTACAGTACTTGTTGTGACGCAGTCCTGAGAAGCCATTGTCAGAGGAAGGCCCGGATGTCTTCTTTTTGAGATCAAGGTGTACTCTTAAGGGTACACCTGCCTTCTGTGGTGGGAGAGGGAGAGCGTGCGGCTGCTGGAGGGTGGATATCGGCTCTCAGCGTGCCCAAGGGTCCCGAGTGCCTGGCAAGGCAGCGATGGTGTGGGAGGAAGGGGCCAGGTAGTGTCCCTGTCCCAGAGGCTAGACCTTCCGACTGTCTCCCTTCTTCGCTGTGGCCAGCACCGCTTTGCTGAGGGCAGGGGACCTGCGGGCAAAACACAGCCCCTGGGGCTGCTCACTGGAGTGGTGTCAAAGAGTGGGAGAGCCGTGTGGCAGGATGGTAAGAGCTATTTGCAAACCTGTCGCTTGCCAGCAGGGTCAGGGCAGGGAGCCCTGTGGAACAGTGGTTAGCTGAACGTGGACACGAGGAATATCAGAGACTGAACAATATAGGCCTTGTGTCTTATGAAAGGCTGCACAACCCAGGACTGGAGATGCCTGAACGACCGTGAACTATCCCTGATGCAGCATAAAGTGAGGAACTTTGCAACAAAAAGCGTGAAGTAGAACAGCGCAAGAAGAAACTGCTTACCGCAAGGAATGTGCCCTGCTGATGCAGATACTAGCTTATCTGAAGATAATATATAATAATATAATAATATATATAATATAATATTATATTAATAATATATATAATAACATATTAATAATATAATATATAATATATATTATATATAATATATATATTAATATAATAATAATATAATATATGAAGATACTAGCTTAGACTGAAGATACTAGCTTAGCCAATGGCAGTGTATAGATAGGCGCGTGAACAGATCTATGTAACCAATGAAAAGACAGCTAAGTGCGCGTGGACTGTAGCTATCTATATAAATATAGGTGCTTCGAGCAATAAAGCAAGCAAGATATGTAACTCATATTGAGTGTTTTCTTGACTTTGGCTGATCTTCTTCAACAGAGCCCTTCTGCTCCTTGGAAGCAGACAGGCTTCTGTCTTTGTTGTGCAAACGGGGCTGGCAAAGGGATGGGTCCGCATCTACTTTGTGCTTCAACATCCCTGAAGCCATTCTTCGGGAAAGCTGGTCTGAAAGCGTGACATCTCGTGCAGCGGCGTGACAGTGGCGGTATCTTGGCAGCTGAAAACTGACCATCAAGATGATGGCTGTGTCTCCCCTGTGGCCTGACTTTTTAGGTCCTTCAGCTAGGACAGCTTTATCTTTTCCTGTAATAGCTGTGTCTGTGCTTCTCTGAGACCACTGTTTGCTACCCTTCCTGGGATTGCCAGGGGACTTACTGTGGCAGATACCACTGAAATCTGAGCACTGTTTCTTTCCGGAGAGGAGGGCAATCTCAGCCTTGGAGCGTGTTAAGATACTCACCTGTCTGGAGAGCAGCAGTCAATGTAGACATGTTCTTTTTTGTGAAGATGATAAGTGAAGTCCAAGATCTCTCTCTGAGCAGCCTTAAGACTGCCATCTGCCTTAGTCCTGTAGAGATTCCTTTTTAATAATCCGTCTGGGGATGCTTGGATGGTGCGCTTAAGACACAGGCACACTTAACTACCTTGACATACCCTTCAAACCGTCATTACGATAGAACACAGCAATATTGCTTGTTTGCTTGGTGAAGCTGAACAGCAGCGGGGTGGATGATAACACTGGCATTGGTCTGACTGGGTCAGAGTCGAATACTCTCAGACCAGCTTCGTTTAGATATTCCACACGTGCAGGGTGTAACGTTTAATATCCGGTCTGCTTATTTGAAGACAACTGATGCTAGATCCTTTTTCTGACTCAGCCGTGTGATACAAAATATACCGAAATCGTAATACAAACGTGACACCTGGCAAAACAGAACAATTGCGATACGCAGTTCAATCGCAGTATCGACGTGATCTCCGTTAGTGGTGTCTACAATAACACTCGCTGTCAGGATGCTGGGCGTCTCCTGTCACTGGAAAGAAGTATGTGGGTTGACACCAGCTAAAGCCCATTGCCGTCTTTGAGAAATCTTTTGTTAGCTCTTTAGTTTTTAGAATCTCTGTTATGCTGAGCCATGTGTGCACTCCTCCCCATGCCGGTCTGGCTAAACCAGGAAGATATTGACATTGTTAGAATGATTTCAGGGATAAAGTGTTACCCTACCAGCTGATGCACTCCAATGACGTGGCTGTTTACCTAAAATAAAGGCCACCCTCCAGCCCTCTTTGTGCTAAGATCAAGTCAGCATTCTTTGCAACACCTGTGGACAATCAACACCTGCATTATTTTGCATGAGGTTCCTGGCCAAGCCACTCTTTCCTCTCTCCCCTGAGCTTTGTTCTTGTGTCAGGGTTTACTGCTCAGTCACATGCTGGTAGGTCTTGCGCACACATTGACGCTGCAGCACTGCACTGGGAAAACGCTGCCATTGTTAGCACGGTATCGATGGGCAGAGCTGTAATACGGCCACACAGGGACATAGAAGAGCAGGCCTGCTTAAAAGCAGTTTTACTCAAGTTAGGTTTGCAGTGTCAAAGCCTGCTAATGAGAGGGTCTCATTTAGAAGCCTGGAACCCACATCCTCCGGGGATCCCCCGCCACCAGGTTTCCAACACTATGGGGAGATCAAATGGATTAAACCACACAATTTTCAGATGGGGGCGGCAGAGGGTTGTGTTCCCGTCTGCGTTGTGTTGGAGCACCCCTGAAATCAATTTCCAGCCGTTGCAGCGGGCTATCCAGGACAGGTCCTTCCTCTTTTTGGCTGACAACAGAGTGTTTTGGCAGAAAACGCAGGTCATTGGAAACACAATGTTAGGCAGCGATATGCCGTGACATCAGTGGAAGCACACCGGGACCAGTGATGTAGAAATTAACCGCGGGCACATTTTTGGTTGCTCTCGGTGGTACTGAGGAATGGTGGGGAGGGGTCTGTTCTCACTTGATTGGTAATCACGAGATGTGTAGTTGTCTTACAGGTTCCTTGCTGTCAGCGAGTAGGCAAGGTCGTTTGCAGTAATTTACTCTGTCATAGTTGTAGTGGAAAAAGAAACCTTTCATAAGGCCCGTGACATGTAAATGAACAGGTGGGCAAATGGGTCCTGCTTCTGCCTTTTGTCCTTGGAGACCGATTCTGGCAAGGAGAAGAAGGCATGTGACACGTTCAGTGGCGTGACTGCTTTCAGAAAGAACATGCCCGTGGCAGTTGAGGTACAAAGTGCACTGAGGTTTCTTTTATCTTGGAGTGGATGTGCCGTTTAGCAGATTCTTTGGTTTCCTCACAGGTATTCATCGAATGTCAGGGTCTCTCTGCTGTCCATCTTCTCTCAGAGTGTTGTTTAATCCTTGCCGCGAGTAGAGCGAGTAATCACTTTACAGCTGACTTTGGGTTTCCTTCCTTGACTCAGGTGAACCACTGGTCACTGAAACTGCTGGTCAACCTTACGCAGAGTCTCTCTTGGAGAGGGAACCACGTGCGGCTCCGATCACGTTTAATCATGTAGAACAACATTTGCTCTGTACAACCGAGGGAAGAAAAGCAGCAACAAGTCCCTAGCAGGGACTGGGCAGTGATGCCAGAAAACCTTCAGGCACGAAAAGAGGTCAGTTTCTGGTCACCAGTGTGGCTCACCCGGTGCAGCCCTCCCCCCCGCGACGTGTTGTGTGATGCTTCTGTTAGTGACTTGAGAGGTAGCCTGGTTTGAGCTCGGGCTAGTCCTGAGCACTGGACGCCTCTGAATGCTGGTGAAGTCATTCCTTCTCCTAGCACTGTTAAAGTTCCAGGCGTCTTTTTATCCCCTTCCTTTCCGGTTACCTTGCAGAGCCCCCCTTGAGGGTCTGTGCATTTCTTCTTGGAATCCCTTGGATATCTATGCTTGCATGATTGGAAAGAGTACGATTCTGAATTTGGGTTTATGATAAAGTACAATCATTGTGAAAAGGTGTTTTATCTTCAGCTGTTGGGCAATCCAGGAAGAAACAAAACGGAAGAAGGGTATTGCGCCAGCTAGCCAAATAGTAACTGATAGCATCTGATCTGTGTGAATTTTGACAGCTGCAATAGGAACCGTGTCATCTTGCAGGAGTATAAATTGCCAGCAGAGAGACCGCAGCCCCACACTGAAGGCATCATGCAAGTCCTCCTCCTGCTCGCAGCTCTAGGGTTCTGCTGGGGGCAGTACAACCCCAACACTCAGTCCGGGAGGACGTCTATCGTACATCTCTTTGAATGGCGCTGGGCCGATATTGCTCTGGAGTGTGAGCGCTATTTAGCTCCTCATGGATTCGGAGGAGTTCAGGTAAGCTGTTTCCTGTGAGTAGGTCGGGAAATGGCAGCGTAGCGTTTGATTAATAAATCAGAATGCCTGAATTAGAGCCAGCCAGCTCCAAGTCACTTTGGTGTTGGGAAGGGGAGGACGGAAGCAGTAACCCCACAGCCTGCAGGGCCAGTGCCTGATCTTGTTTCTCTAGCAGATCAGTTAGAAAGGGGCACGCTTTCCTCTGAAGGGCCTCCCCTGCAAAGCTCGGTTTTCCTCTTTGCCTTCTTCCAAGGGATGTGCATAAGCATTGGGGTTTGGCTTTCCTAAGGTAGTCACTATTGCAGTGAAAAGAATTCCCGTGGCTTCAGCCCTGCCATGCGCGTGTCCTCGGAAGCAGTCCCACGCTGGACCTGGGCAACCCACAGGAACGAAAGCAAACTTCCTTCTTGCCAGCCTGCAGGACAGACACCTCGCAGAGCTGAGCTCATGCTGTGGGAGAGAGAGAATGGTTAGGCGCGAGCCTGCCCCTGAGGGGCGGAGGTGCCGAGTGCAGGTGTGACCCTTAAAACCTTGAAATAAACCCAGTGGATTTCCCCTCAAAGCGCACCATTTCCTCCGCAGGTTTCACCTCCAAATGAAAACATTGTCATTACTAACCCAAACAGACCCTGGTGGGAAAGATACCAGCCCATCAGCTACAAACTCTGCACTCGGTCAGGAAATGAAGAGGAGTTCAGAGACATGGTGACCAGATGCAACAACGTTGGAGTAAGTGCATTGACAGTCTGTATCTGGTACGGCAAGGAGTGCCGTATCAGCTGAGGGAATCTAGTGCTGCTGTCCTCAAAGGAGGCATAAACTGAGAACAAACTGTGGGGGACCAGCAAATTCAAGTGAACGGTGATGTGGTGGAGCTCTGGCTCTCCCTTCACCATCTCCGCAAACCATACTGAAACGCACTTGTTGCTTTTCCAGGTTCGCATTTATGTGGATGCTGTGGTCAACCACATGTGTGGCTCCGGGGGTGGCTCAGGCACTCATTCGACCTGCGGAAGCTACTTTAATGCCGGCAACAGAGATTTTCCAGCTGTGCCATACTCTGGCTGGGATTTCAATGATGGCAAATGTAAAACTGGAAGTGGAGAAATTGAAAGTTATGGTGATATCTATCAGGTAACTTTCTCAGACAAAAGTTGGAAAGCTTTTTCTTTTTTCCCTTTTCTGTTTGTTTGTTGGATTTTGTGTTTTGTTTTGTTTTGTTCTGCTTTTCTTAAACCCTGTTCTGTAAACATTACAGTAAGGCCAAACAAAGGGAGTGGTTTCTCACAGAAGCTGTGTTTGGTCACGTGACGAGTGAAGTAGTGAGCATGGTACAAGAAAGGCACTTGTGGTGCCAAACATTCCAAGTACTGAGAAATCAAGAACCCTCCGCACATGTTGCCCGTAGGCACGTGCAGGATCTGGCTCCTGCAGTGGGCCCAGTATACTCAGCTCAGCCGGTGAGCTCTTTCTTACAGCTCGTAAACCCAGCTGATGCTGATCAGGAGCCCCCATGGAAAACTGACAGCAGCGCAAAGTGGGACCCTGGCTGAGCAACTGACTCGTTTTGGTTGATGACGTGTGTGGCAGTTCTTTTCTCAAGGTTACCGCTCTTCCTTCGGGGTTGAGATAAAGACAAGCTGAACGGGGAAGGCAAAAGCCACACACGCAAGCAAAGCGGAACGACGAATTCATTCATCACTTCCCGACCGTGGGCAGTTGTTCAGCCGTCTCCAGGACAGTGGGGCTACCTCACAAACCCTCCTCTCTCCCAGCGTCCCCCCTTCCTTCTTCTTCCCACAGCTTTATATGCCGAGCATGAGGTCATATGGCAAATGAGAGATACAAACAAACAGAATTGATTTTATGGCTCGGAACATGTAAGCATTTCACTAGAAGGTGTTACAAGCTGAGAGAGTGGCACTTCCTAACTGTTTGGGGGTTTTTTGCCCTTCACTTTCCAGGTCCGGGACTGTCGCTTGTCTGGCCTTCTTGATCTGGCCCTGGAGAAGGACTATGTCCGCTCGACAGTTGCTGAGTACATGAACCATCTCATTGGTATTGGCGTAGCAGGCTTCCGAATTGATGCTGCCAAGCATATGTGGCCTGGGGACATCAAAGCATTTCTGGACAAGCTGGAAAATCTAAATACTCAATGGTTTTCTGCAGGAACAAGACCTTTCATTTACCAAGAGGTAATCTCCATGTTTTCTCCTCAACGGTTTGTCTTTGTCTTTAGTACCTCTTGTACCTCCCTCCTTCGGAGGCCTCTGCTGCAGGCAGAGCTGGGCTTTTCTTTGGAGCAGCCCTGCCGCCGTAAGTACTTCTCTAAAGATGCCTCCACATCTTCTTGGCGTTGAACTTCACCTCTTCTTTCTTTAGTCGTGTCCTCTCCCGTGTGTTCACCATGTATTCTGCCAACTCTGAGCTGACCTGCACAGGAGAAATAAACGTACTTGAATCTTTTCTCTCCAAGTGTAAAGCAAGAGCTAATGTTGTGGGCTGTACACTGCCTTTTTTGTCTCTGTGAGACGAGAACAGAGGCACAGCTTCTGCTCTGTCTACCAGGTAATTGAGTCGGATGCGGAGCCGATCAAAGGCAGCGAGTACTTTGGAAACGGCCGAGTGACGGAATTCAAATACGGTGCCAAACTGGGGACGGTGATCCGCAAGTGGAATGGAGAAAAGATGGCTTACTTAAAGTAAGGATGAAGATGCTGCGACTTACGCACTGGGGTAGCCTGGGTACAGCGGTGGACAGGGTAACTTCCAGTCTCTGTGTTTTTGGCCAGGAACTGGGGAGAAGGCTGGGGCTTTGTGCCTTCCGACAGAGCCCTGGTCTTTGTGGATAATCACGACAACCAGCGGGGGCACGGGGCCGGTGGGGCTTCCATTCTGACCTTCTGGGACGCCAGGTAAAGGACCGCTCTTGTCTGGGCGATGCGTCTTCCGTCTGCTTGTTTGTGTCTCTGTTTTCTGACATGGTTTCTCGTCCCACGTCTCATGACTCTCTTTGTCCAACCAACAGGCTTTATAAAATGGCAGTTGGCTTCATGCTCGCTCATCCGTATGGGTTCACACGTGTGATGTCAAGTTTTCGCTGGCCAAGATATTTTGAAAACGGACAGGTAAGCTCGTCACGCTGAACAGAGCTTCATGGTGAAGGAGGATCAGAAGGGGGCCAGAGAAGGCAGTCTGGTGTGTTTAGATTAGTGAAGTGATTTCTCTGTCCCACGTGGGATCTAGCAGGTAGACGCCCCACCTAGCTTTTCTCTACAGAGAAAAGGCTCTCTGCATTTTTCAGTGAGAAGTTTTAGCCTTCTCCTTTGAACTACAGGACGTCAATGACTGGGTTGGACCACCGAGTAACTCAGATGGATCAACAAAGGCTGTTACGATCAACGCAGACACTACCTGTGGCAATGACTGGGTTTGTGAACATCGCTGGCGTCAAATCAGGTAGGTCGCTGTGGAGACAAAAAGAAGTAAGAGCTGTTGCTTTTGCTTCGTATTCCTCGTGGCTTTAGAGCTCTCGCAGCCCCAGTGACAGCAATCCCTTGCATTTTCAGGAACATGGTTATCTTCCGTAACGTGGTGGACGGTGAGCCTTTCTCCAACTGGTGGGACAATGACAGCAACCAAGTAGCTTTTGGCCGTGGCAATAAAGGCTTCATCGTTTTCAATAATGATGACTGGTAAGTCAGTGGGAGAAGACCGTGTCCTCAGAGAAGAGCGTAGCATCCCTGACGAGCAATGCTGATGGGAAGGGGAATGGCCTTTTCTCCTGATGAGAGCGTTCACGCCAGCCTGCGCCAGAGACCCTTCGCTCGCATGCCAGGTCTAGAGAGCCAAAATGGGAGCACAGGGCGCAAAGCTGGGATAGGATCAGAAAGCTCACCCTCTACGTTGCCAAATGTTCAAAGTGAGGGAGTAGCAACAGGTTCAGAAAGCCTCTATACCCGGTTTGAATTACCTCTTTGGGAAGCATTGGATAAAGAGGGTCCACTTCTTTTCACATAGGTATATGAATGTCAATTTGCAAACTGGGCTGCCTGCTGGTACCTACTGTGATGTTATTTCTGGAGAAAAGGAGGACAACCGATGCACTGGAAGTCAGGTGTATGTTTCTGAGGATGGAATGGCTAATTTCCAGATTAGTAACCACGCTGAAGATCCATTCATGGCGATTCACGTTAATGCCAAGTTGTAACGAGAGAAATGTCCTTCTCCGTTTGGTGTCTGCGTTACTGTTTCCCCCGTAACTGGTGACTCCCTGGTATTTGAGCAGGAGTGATTCTCTGTATCTAGTGAATAATAAATGGCAAGCAAATTGAAGAGTCGTGTTTTTTCCCTTAATGAACTGGTCGGTACATTTATCGCGTCACAACTAGTGGCAGTGCCGTGCTGTGTTTTAAGGCAATGCGGCACTCCGTTTCCCACATCAGAGAAAGAGGGTAGAGCATAAAATAGAAGAAATAAATCGTACCCAAACCAACACGTGGGCGAGTTAGAAATGCGGTAGTTCCAAGGCCGATACATACGGGCACATCTGCATCCCAGATGAGCCATGCTGTGGGCAGTCAGCTGCGAGTAGTGCCTACGCACCCGGGAGAGTTGGATCTGTTTCTTGCGGCAAAGCAAAGCCCGGGCTCTGCGTCGGCAGAGGAAGCTGGGCCATGCCAATTCAGTTATTCCAGCCCATGACACCAGTCAAGCCAGTGGGCCGCCTGGTTGACAGTCAGCTTGTGCCTGTACAAATTTAAAGCACAGACCTGATCTGTGTTTTGTTCCCGCCGTGTCCCGCTGGGAACAAATGTTCACTGTGGCTGTTCCAAAGGTGCCTGAGAAGGGCGCCGTTTACTCAAGTGTCGGTTAGAGCTCTTGACAGTGGGATCAACGCCAGCATATGCTTGTCTCTGTGGAGGGCTTGGCTTGCCTATCCGGTAATATCTCTGAGAACTACGCAGAAGGAGCACAGACTTGGCAGCTTTCCCGACTTCATTGTCAGCCGTGAGGAAATGCCGAGGTCCGTGCGAGTCTGCTTTAAATCAGAATGTCTGCTTGGCTACAGTACTTGTTGTGACGCAGTCCTGAGAAGCCATTGTCAGAGGAAGGCCCGGATGTCTTCTTTTTGAGATCAAGGTGTACTCTTAAGGGTACACCTGCCTTCTGTGGTGGGAGAGGGAGAGCGTGCGGCTGCTGGAGGGTGGATATCGGCTCTCAGCGTGCCCAAGGGTCCCGAGTGCCTGGCAAGGCAGCGATGGTGTGGGAGGAAGGGGCCAGGTAGTGTCCCTGTCCCAGAGGCTAGACCTTCCGACTGTCTCCCTTCTTCGCTGTGGCCAGCACCGCTTTGCTGAGGGCAGGGGACCTGCGGGCAAAACACAGCCCCTGGGGCTGCTCACTGGAGTGGTGTCAAAGAGTGGGAGAGCCGTGTGGCAGGATGGTAAGAGCTATTTGCAAACCTGTCGCTTGCCAGCAGGGTCAGGGCAGGGAGCCCTGTGGAACAGTGGTTAGCTGAACGTGGACACGAGGAATATCAGAGACTGAACAATATAGGCCTTGTGTCTTATGAAAGGCTGCACAACCCAGGACTGGAGATGCCTGAACGACCGTGAACTATCCCTGATGCAGCATAAAGTGAGGAACTTTGCAACAAAAAGCGTGAAGTAGAACAGCGCAAGAAGAAACTGCTTACCGCAAGGAATGTGCCCTGCTGATGCAGATACTAGCTTATCTGAAGATAATATATAATAATATAATAATATATATAATATAATATTATATTAATAATATATATAATAACATATTAATAATATAATATATAATATATATTATATATAATATATATATTAATATAATAATAATATAATATATGAAGATACTAGCTTAGACTGAAGATACTAGCTTAGCCAATGGCAGTGTATAGATAGGCGCGTGAACAGATCTATGTAACCAATGAAAAGACAGCTAAGTGCGCGTGGACTGTAGCTATCTATATAAATATAGGTGCTTCGAGCAATAAAGCAAGCAAGATATGTAACTCATATTGAGTGTTTTCTTGACTTTGGCTGATCTTCTTCAACAGAGCCCTTCTGCTCCTTGGAAGCAGACAGGCTTCTGTCTTTGTTGTGCAAACGGGGCTGGCAAAGGGATGGGTCCGCATCTACTTTGTGCTTCAACATCCCTGAAGCCATTCTTCGGGAAAGCTGGTCTGAAAGCGTGACATCTCGTGCAGCGGCGTGACAGTGGCGGTATCTTGGCAGCTGAAAACTGACCATCAAGATGATGGCTGTGTCTCCCCTGTGGCCTGACTTTTTAGGTCCTTCAGCTAGGACAGCTTTATCTTTTCCTGTAATAGCTGTGTCTGTGCTTCTCTGAGACCACTGTTTGCTACCCTTCCTGGGATTGCCAGGGGACTTACTGTGGCAGATACCACTGAAATCTGAGCACTGTTTCTTTCCGGAGAGGAGGGCAATCTCAGCCTTGGAGCGTGTTAAGATACTCACCTGTCTGGAGAGCAGCAGTCAATGTAGACATGTTCTTTTTTGTGAAGATGATAAGTGAAGTCCAAGATCTCTCTCTGAGCAGCCTTAAGACTGCCATCTGCCTTAGTCCTGTAGAGATTCCTTTTTAATAATCCGTCTGGGGATGCTTGGATGGTGCGCTTAAGACACAGGCACACTTAACTACCTTGACATACCCTTCAAACCGTCATTACGATAGAACACAGCAATATTGCTTGTTTGCTTGGTGAAGCTGAACAGCAGCGGGGTGGATGATAACACTGGCATTGGTCTGACTGGGTCAGAGTCGAATACTCTCAGACCAGCTTCGTTTAGATATTCCACACGTGCAGGGTGTAACGTTTAATATCCGGTCTGCTTATTTGAAGACAACTGATGCTAGATCCTTTTTCTGACTCAGCCGTGTGATACAAAATATACCGAAATCGTAATACAAACGTGACACCTGGCAAAACAGAACAATTGCGATACGCAGTTCAATCGCAGTATCGACGTGATCTCCGTTAGTGGTGTCTACAATAACACTCGCTGTCAGGATGCTGGGCGTCTCCTGTCACTGGAAAGAAGTATGTGGGTTGACACCAGCTAAAGCCCATTGCCGTCTTTGAGAAATCTTTTGTTAGCTCTTTAGTTTTTAGAATCTCTGTTATGCTGAGCCATGTGTGCACTCCTCCCCATGCCGGTCTGGCTAAACCAGGAAGATATTGACATTGTTAGAATGATTTCAGGGATAAAGTGTTACCCTACCAGCTGATGCACTCCAATGACGTGGCTGTTTACCTAAAATAAAGGCCACCCTCCAGCCCTCTTTGTGCTAAGATCAAGTCAGCATTCTTTGCAACACCTGTGGACAATCAACACCTGCATTATTTTGCATGAGGTTCCTGGCCAAGCCACTCTTTCCTCTCTCCCCTGAGCTTTGTTCTTGTGTCAGGGTTTACTGCTCAGTCACATGCTGGTAGGTCTTGCGCACACATTGACGCTGCAGCACTGCACTGGGAAAACGCTGCCATTGTTAGCACGGGCAGAGATGGGCAGAGCTGTAATACGGCCACACAGGGACATAGAAGAGCAGGCCTGCTTAAAAGCAGTTTTACTCAAGTTAGGTTTGCAGTGTCAAAGCCTGCTAATGAGAGGGTCTCATTTAGAAGCCTGGAACCCACATCCTCCGGGGATCCCCCGCCACCAGGTTTCCAACACTATGGGGAGATCAAATGGATTAAACCACACAATTTTCAGATGGGGGCGGCAGAGGGTTGTGTTCCCGTCTGCGTTGTGTTGGAGCACCCCTGAAATCAATTTCCAGCCGTTGCAGCGGGCTATCCAGGACAGGTCCTTCCTCTTTTTGGCTGACAACAGAGTGTTTTGGCAGAAAACGCAGGTCATTGGAAACACAATGTTAGGCAGCGATATGCCGTGACATCAGTGGAAGCACACCGGGACCAGTGATGTAGAAATTAACCGCGGGCACATTTTTGGTTGCTCTCGGTGGTACTGAGGAATGGTGGGGAGGGGTCTGTTCTCACTTGATTGGTAATCACGAGATGTGTAGTTGTCTTACAGGTTCCTTGCTGTCAGCGAGTAGGCAAGGTCGTTTGCAGTAATTTACTCTGTCATAGTTGTAGTGGAAAAAGAAACCTTTCATAAGGCCCGTGACATGTAAATGAACAGGTGGGCAAATGGGTCCTGCTTCTGCCTTTTGTCCTTGGAGACCGATTCTGGCAAGGAGAAGAAGGCATGTGACACGTTCAGTGGCGTGACTGCTTTCAGAAAGAACATGCCCGTGGCAGTTGAGGTACAAAGTGCACTGAGGTTTCTTTTATCTTGGAGTGGATGTGCCGTTTAGCAGATTCTTTGGTTTCCTCACAGGTATTCATCGAATGTCAGGGTCTCTCTGCTGTCCATCTTCTCTCAGAGTGTTGTTTAATCCTTGCCGCGAGTAGAGCGAGTAATCACTTTACAGCTGACTTTGGGTTTCCTTCCTTGACTCAGGTGAACCACTGGTCACTGAAACTGCTGGTCAACCTTACGCAGAGTCTCTCTTGGAGAGGGAACCACGTGCGGCTCCGATCACGTTTAATCATGTAGAACAACATTTGCTCTGTACAACCGAGGGAAGAAAAGCAGCAACAAGTCCCTAGCAGGGACTGGGCAGTGATGCCAGAAAACCTTCAGGCACGAAAAGAGGTCAGTTTCTGGTCACCAGTGTGGCTCACCCGGTGCAGCCCTCCCCCCCGCGACGTGTTGTGTGATGCTTCTGTTAGTGACTTGAGAGGTAGCCTGGTTTGAGCTCGGGCTAGTCCTGAGCACTGGACGCCTCTGAATGCTGGTGAAGTCATTCCTTCTCCTAGCACTGTTAAAGTTCCAGGCGTCTTTTTATCCCCTTCCTTTCCGGTTACCTTGCAGAGCCCCCCTTGAGGGTCTGTGCATTTCTTCTTGGAATCCCTTGGATATCTATGCTTGCATGATTGGAAAGAGTACGATTCTGAATTTGGGTTTATGATAAAGTACAATCATTGTGAAAAGGTGTTTTATCTTCAGCTGTTGGGCAATCCAGGAAGAAACAAAACGGAAGAAGGGTATTGCGCCAGCTAGCCAAATAGTAACTGATAGCATCTGATCTGTGTGAATTTTGACAGCTGCAATAGGAACCGTGTCATCTTGCAGGAGTATAAATTGCCAGCAGAGAGACCGCAGCCCCACACTGAAGGCATCATGCAAGTCCTCCTCCTGCTCGCAGCTCTAGGGTTCTGCTGGGGGCAGTACAACCCCAACACTCAGTCCGGGAGGACGTCTATCGTACATCTCTTTGAATGGCGCTGGGCCGATATTGCTCTGGAGTGTGAGCGCTATTTAGCTCCTCATGGATTCGGAGGAGTTCAGGTAAGCTGTTTCCTGTGAGTAGGTCGGGAAATGGCAGCGTAGCGTTTGATTAATAAATCAGAATGCCTGAATTAGAGCCAGCCAGCTCCAAGTCACTTTGGTGTTGGGAAGGGGAGGACGGAAGCAGTAACCCCACAGCCTGCAGGGCCAGTGCCTGATCTTGTTTCTCTAGCAGATCAGTTAGAAAGGGGCACGCTTTCCTCTGAAGGGCCTCCCCTGCAAAGCTCGGTTTTCCTCTTTGCCTTCTTCCAAGGGATGTGCATAAGCATTGGGGTTTGGCTTTCCTAAGGTAGTCACTATTGCAGTGAAAAGAATTCCCGTGGCTTCAGCCCTGCCATGCGCGTGTCCTCGGAAGCAGTCCCACGCTGGACCTGGGCAACCCACAGGAACGAAAGCAAACTTCCTTCTTGCCAGCCTGCAGGACAGACACCTCGCAGAGCTGAGCTCATGCTGTGGGAGAGAGAGAATGGTTAGGCGCGAGCCTGCCCCTGAGGGGCGGAGGTGCCGAGTGCAGGTGTGACCCTTAAAACCTTGAAATAAACCCAGTGGATTTCCCCTCAAAGCGCACCATTTCCTCCGCAGGTTTCACCTCCAAATGAAAACATTGTCATTACTAACCCAAACAGACCCTGGTGGGAAAGATACCAGCCCATCAGCTACAAACTCTGCACTCGGTCAGGAAATGAAGAGGAGTTCAGAGACATGGTGACCAGATGCAACAACGTTGGAGTAAGTGCATTGACAGTCTGTATCTGGTACGGCAAGGAGTGCCGTATCAGCTGAGGGAATCTAGTGCTGCTGTCCTCAAAGGAGGCATAAACTGAGAACAAACTGTGGGGGACCAGCAAATTCAAGTGAACGGTGATGTGGTGGAGCTCTGGCTCTCCCTTCACCATCTCCGCAAACCATACTGAAACGCACTTGTTGCTTTTCCAGGTTCGCATTTATGTGGATGCTGTGGTCAACCACATGTGTGGCTCCGGGGGTGGCTCAGGCACTCATTCGACCTGCGGAAGCTACTTTAATGCCGGCAACAGAGATTTTCCAGCTGTGCCATACTCTGGCTGGGATTTCAATGATGGCAAATGTAAAACTGGAAGTGGAGAAATTGAAAGTTATAGTGATATCTATCAGGTAACTTTCTCAGACAAAAGTTGGAAAGCTTTTTCTTTTTTCCCTTTTCTGTTTGTTTGTTGGATTTTGTGTTTTGTTTTGTTTTGTTCTGCTTTTCTTAAACCCTGTTCTGTAAACATTACAGTAAGGCCAAACAAAGGGAGTGGTTTCTCACAGAAGCTGTGTTTGGTCACGTGACGAGTGAAGTAGTGAGCATGGTACAAGAAAGGCACTTGTGGTGCCAAACATTCCAAGTACTGAGAAATCAAGAACCCTCCGCACATGTTGCCCGTAGGCACGTGCAGGATCTGGCTCCTGCAGTGGGCCCAGTATACTCAGCTCAGCCGGTGAGCTCTTTCTTACAGCTCGTAAACCCAGCTGATGCTGATCAGGAGCCCCCATGGAAAACTGACAGCAGCGCAAAGTGGGACCCTGGCTGAGCAACTGACTCGTTTTGGTTGATGACGTGTGTGGCAGTTCTTTTCTCAAGGTTACCGCTCTTCCTTCGGGGTTGAGATAAAGACAAGCTGAACGGGGAAGGCAAAAGCCACACACGCAAGCAAAGCGGAACGACGAATTCATTCATCACTTCCCGACCGTGGGCAGTTGTTCAGCCGTCTCCAGGACAGTGGGGCTACCTCACAAACCCTCCTCTCTCCCAGCGTCCCCCCTTCCTTCTTCTTCCCACAGCTTTATATGCCGAGCATGAGGTCATATGGCAAATGAGAGATACAAACAAACAGAATTGATTTTATGGCTCGGAACATGTAAGCATTTCACTAGAAGGTGTTACAAGCTGAGAGAGTGGCACTTCCTAACTGTTTGGGGGTTTTTTGCCCTTCACTTTCCAGGTCCGGGACTGTCGCTTGTCTGGCCTTCTTGATCTGGCCCTGGAGAAGGACTATGTCCGCTCGACAGTTGCTGAGTACATGAACCATCTCATTGGTATTGGCGTAGCAGGCTTCCGAATTGATGCTGCCAAGCATATGTGGCCTGGGGACATCAAAGCATTTCTGGACAAGCTGGAAAATCTAAATACTCAATGGTTTTCTGCAGGAACAAGACCTTTCATTTACCAAGAGGTAATCTCCATGTTTTCTCCTCAACGGTTTGTCTTTGTCTTTAGTACCTCTTGTACCTCCCTCCTTCGGAGGCCTCTGCTGCAGGCAGAGCTGGGCTTTTCTTTGGAGCAGCCCTGCCGCCGTAAGTACTTCTCTAAAGATGCCTCCACATCTTCTTGGCGTTGAACTTCACCTCTTCTTTCTTTAGTCGTGTCCTCTCCCGTGTGTTCACCATGTATTCTGCCAACTCTGAGCTGACCTGCACAGGAGAAATAAACGTACTTGAATCTTTTCTCTCCAAGTGTAAAGCAAGAGCTAATGTTGTGGGCTGTACACTGCCTTTTTTGTCTCTGTGAGACGAGAACAGAGGCACAGCTTCTGCTCTGTCTACCAGGTAATTGAGTCGGATGCGGAGCCGATCAAAGGCAGCGAGTACTTTGGAAACGGCCGAGTGACGGAATTCAAATACGGTGCCAAACTGGGGACGGTGATCCGCAAGTGGAATGGAGAAAAGATGGCTTACTTAAAGTAAGGATGAAGATGCTGCGACTTACGCACTGGGGTAGCCTGGGTACAGCGGTGGACAGGGTAACTTCCAGTCTCTGTGTTTTTGGCCAGGAACTGGGGAGAAGGCTGGGGCTTTGTGCCTTCCGACAGAGCCCTGGTCTTTGTGGATAATCACGACAACCAGCGGGGGCACGGGGCCGGTGGGGCTTCCATTCTGACCTTCTGGGACGCCAGGTAAAGGACCGCTCTTGTCTGGGCGATGCGTCTTCCGTCTGCTTGTTTGTGTCTCTGTTTTCTGACATGGTTTCTCGTCCCACGTCTCATGACTCTCTTTGTCCAACCAACAGGCTTTATAAAATGGCAGTTGGCTTCATGCTCGCTCATCCGTATGGGTTCACACGTGTGATGTCAAGTTTTCGCTGGCCAAGATATTTTGAAAACGGACAGGTAAGCTCGTCACGCTGAACAGAGCTTCATGGTGAAGGAGGATCAGAAGGGGGCCAGAGAAGGCAGTCTGGTGTGTTTAGATTAGTGAAGTGATTTCTCTGTCCCACGTGGGATCTAGCAGGTAGACGCCCCACCTAGCTTTTCTCTACAGAGAAAAGGCTCTCTGCATTTTTCAGTGAGAAGTTTTAGCCTTCTCCTTTGAACTACAGGACGTCAATGACTGGGTTGGACCACCGAGTAACTCAGATGGATCAACAAAGGCTGTTACGATCAACGCAGACACTACCTGTGGCAATGACTGGGTTTGTGAACATCGCTGGCGTCAAATCAGGTAGGTCGCTGTGGAGACAAAAAGAAGTAAGAGCTGTTGCTTTTGCTTCGTATTCCTCGTGGCTTTAGAGCTCTCGCAGCCCCAGTGACAGCAATCCCTTGCATTTTCAGGAACATGGTTATCTTCCGTAACGTGGTGGACGGTGAGCCTTTCTCCAACTGGTGGGACAATGACAGCAACCAAGTAGCTTTTGGCCGTGGCAATAAAGGCTTCATCGTTTTCAATAATGATGACTGGTAAGTCAGTGGGAGAAGACCGTGTCCTCAGAGAAGAGCGTAGCATCCCTGACGAGCAATGCTGATGGGAAGGGGAATGGCCTTTTCTCCTGATGAGAGCGTTCACGCCAGCCTGCGCCAGAGACCCTTCGCTCGCATGCCAGGTCTAGAGAGCCAAAATGGGAGCACAGGGCGCAAAGCTGGGATAGGATCAGAAAGCTCACCCTCTACGTTGCCAAATGTTCAAAGTGAGGGAGTAGCAACAGGTTCAGAAAGCCTCTATACCCGGTTTGAATTACCTCTTTGGGAAGCATTGGATAAAGAGGGTCCACTTCTTTTCACATAGGTATATGAATGTCAATTTGCAAACTGGGCTGCCTGCTGGTACCTACTGTGATGTTATTTCTGGAGAAAAGGAGGACAACCGATGCACTGGAAGTCAGGTGTATGTTTCTGAGGATGGAATGGCTAATTTCCAGATTAGTAACCACGCTGAAGATCCATTCATGGCGATTCACGTTAATGCCAAGTTGTAACGAGAGAAATGTCCTTCTCCGTTTGGTGTCTGCGTTACTGTTTCCCCCGTAACTGGTGACTCCCTGGTATTTGAGCAGGAGTGATTCTCTGTATCTAGTGAATAATAAATGGCAAGCAAATTGAAGAGTCGTGTTTTTTCCCTTAATGAACTGGTCGGTACATTTATCGCGTCACAACTAGTGGCAGTGCCGTGCTGTGTTTTAAGGCAATGCGGCACTCCGTTTCCCACATCAGAGAAAGAGGGTAGAGCATAAAATAGAAGAAATAAATCGTACCCAAACCAACACGTGGGCGAGTTAGAAATGCGGTAGTTCCAAGGCCGATACATACGGGCACATCTGCATCCCAGATGAGCCATGCTGTGGGCAGTCAGCTGCGAGTAGTGCCTACGCACCCGGGAGAGTTGGATCTGTTTCTTGCGGCAAAGCAAAGCCCGGGCTCTGCGTCGGCAGAGGAAGCTGGGCCATGCCAATTCAGTTATTCCAGCCCATGACACCAGTCAAGCCAGTGGGCCGCCTGGTTGACAGTCAGCTTGTGCCTGTACAAATTTAAAGCACAGACCTGATCTGTGTTTTGTTCCCGCCGTGTCCCGCTGGGAACAAATGTTCACTGTGGCTGTTCCAAAGGTGCCTGAGAAGGGCGCCGTTTACTCAAGTGTCGGTTAGAGCTCTTGACAGTGGGATCAACGCCAGCATATGCTTGTCTCTGTGGAGGGCTTGGCTTGCCTATCCGGTAATATCTCTGAGAACTACGCAGAAGGAGCACAGACTTGGCAGCTTTCCCGACTTCATTGTCAGCCGTGAGGAAATGCCGAGGTCCGTGCGAGTCTGCTTTAAATCAGAATGTCTGCTTGGCTACAGTACTTGTTGTGACGCAGTCCTGAGAAGCCATTGTCAGAGGAAGGCCCGGATGTCTTCTTTTTGAGATCAAGGTGTACTCTTAAGGGTACACCTGCCTTCTGTGGTGGGAGAGGGAGAGCGTGCGGCTGCTGGAGGGTGGATATCGGCTCTCAGCGTGCCCAAGGGTCCCGAGTGCCTGGCAAGGCAGCGATGGTGTGGGAGGAAGGGGCCAGGTAGTGTCCCTGTCCCAGAGGCTAGACCTTCCGACTGTCTCCCTTCTTCGCTGTGGCCAGCACCGCTTTGCTGAGGGCAGGGGACCTGCGGGCAAAACACAGCCCCTGGGGCTGCTCACTGGAGCGGTGTCAAAGAGTGGGAGAGCCGTGTGGCAGGATGGTAAGAGCTATTTGCAAACCTGTCGCTTGCCAGCAGGGTCAGGGCAGGGAGCCCTGTGGAACAGTGGTTAGCTGAACGTGGACACGAGGAATATCAGAGACTGAACAATATAGGCCTTGTGTCTTATGAAAGGCTGCACAACCCAGGACTGGAGATGCCTGAACGACCGTGAACTATCCCTGATGCAGCATAAAGTGAGGAACTTTGCAACAAAAAGCGTGAAGTAGAACAGCGCAAGAAGAAACTGCTTACCGCAAGGAATGTGCCCTGCTGATGCAGATACTAGCTTATCTGAAGATAATATATAATAATATAATAATATATATAATATAATATTATATTAATAATATATATAATAACATATTAATAATATAATATATATTATATATAATATATATATTAATATAATAATAATATAATATATGAAGATACTAGCTTAGACTGAAGATACTAGCTTAGCCAATGGCAGTGTATAGATAGGCGCGTGAACAGATCTATGTAACCAATGAAAAGACAGCTAAGTGCGCGTGGACTGTAGCTATCTATATAAATATAGGTGCTTCGAGCAATAAAGCAAGCAAGATATGTAACTCATATTGAGTGTTTTCTTGACTTTGGCTGATCTTCTTCAACAGAGCCCTTCTGCTCCTTGGAAGCAGACAGGCTTCTGTCTTTGTTGTGCAAACGGGGCTGGCAAAGGGATGGGTCCGCATCTACTTTGTGCTTCAACATCCCTGAAGCCATTCTTCGGGAAAGCTGGTCTGAAAGCGTGACATCTCGTGCAGCGGCGTGACAGTGGCGGTATCTTGGCAGCTGAAAACTGACCATCAAGATGATGGCTGTGTCTCCCCTGTGGCCTGACTTTTTAGGTCCTTCAGCTAGGACAGCTTTATCTTTTCCTGTAATAGCTGTGTCTGTGCTTCTCTGAGACCACTGTTTGCTACCCTTCCTGGGATTGCCAGGGGACTTACTGTGGCAGATACCACTGAAATCTGAGCACTGTTTCTTTCCGGAGAGGAGGGCAATCTCAGCCTTGGAGCGTGTTAAGATACTCACCTGTCTGGAGAGCAGCAGTCAATGTAGACATGTTCTTTTTTGTGAAGATGATAAGTGAAGTCCAAGATCTCTCTCTGAGCAGCCTTAAGACTGCCATCTGCCTTAGTCCTGTAGAGATTCCTTTTTAATAATCCGTCTGGGGATGCTTGGATGGTGCGCTTAAGACACAGGCACACTTAACTACCTTGACATACCCTTCAAACCGTCATTACGATAGAACACAGCAATATTGCTTGTTTGCTTGGTGAAGCTGAACAGCAGCGGGGTGGATGATAACACTGGCATTGGTCTGACTGGGTCAGAGTCGAATACTCTCAGACCAGCTTCGTTTAGATATTCCACACGTGCAGGGTGTAACGTTTAATATCCGGTCTGCTTATTTGAAGACAACTGATGCTAGATCCTTTTTCTGACTCAGCCGTGTGATACAAAATATACCGAAATCGTAATACAAACGTGACACCTGGCAAAACAGAACAATTGCGATACGCAGTTCAATCGCAGTATCGACGTGATCTCCGTTAGTGGTGTCTACAATAACACTCGCTGTCAGGATGCTGGGCGTCTCCTGTCACTGGAAAGAAGTATGTGGGTTGACACCAGCTAAAGCCCATTGCCGTCTTTGAGAAATCTTTTGTTAGCTCTTTAGTTTTTAGAATCTCTGTTATGCTGAGCCATGTGTGCACTCCTCCCCATGCCGGTCTGGCTAAACCAGGAAGATATTGACATTGTTAGAATGATTTCAGGGATAAAGTGTTACCCTACCAGCTGATGCACTCCAATGACGTGGCTGTTTACCTAAAATAAAGGCCACCCTCCAGCCCTCTTTGTGCTAAGATCAAGTCAGCATTCTTTGCAACACCTGTGGACAATCAACACCTGCATTATTTTGCATGAGGTTCCTGGCCAAGCCACTCTTTCCTCTCTCCCCTGAGCTTTGTTCTTGTGTCAGGGTTTACTGCTCAGTCACATGCTGGTAGGTCTTGCGCACACATTGACGCTGCAGCACTGCACTGGGAAAACGCTGCCATTGTTAGCACGGGCAGAGATGGGCAGAGCTGTAATACGGCCACACAGGGACATAGAAGAGCAGGCCTGCTTAAAAGCAGTTTTACTCAAGTTAGGTTTGCAGTGTCAAAGCCTGCTAATGAGAGGGTCTCATTTAGAAGCCTGGAACCCACATCCTCCGGGGATCCCCCGCCACCAGGTTTCCAACACTATGGGGAGATCAAATGGATTAAACCACACAATTTTCAGATGGGGGCGGCAGAGGGTTGTGTTCCCGTCTGCGTTGTGTTGGAGCACCCCTGAAATCAATTTCCAGCCGTTGCAGCGGGCTATCCAGGACAGGTCCTTCCTCTTTTTGGCTGACAACAGAGTGTTTTGGCAGAAAACGCAGGTCATTGGAAACACAATGTTAGGCAGCGATATGCCGTGACATCAGTGGAAGCACACCGGGACCAGTGATGTAGAAATTAACCGCGGGCACATTTTTGGTTGCTCTCGGTGGTACTGAGGAATGGTGGGGAGGGGTCTGTTCTCACTTGATTGGTAATCACGAGATGTGTAGTTGTCTTACAGGTTCCTTGCTGTCAGCGAGTAGGCAAGGTCATTTGCAGTAATTTACTCTGTCATAGTTGTAGTGGAAAAAGAAACCTTTCATAAGGCCCGTGACATGTAAATGAACAGGTGGGCAAATGGGTCCTGCTTCTGCCTTTTGTCCTTGGAGACCGATTCTGGCAAGGAGAAGAAGGCATGTGACACGTTCAGTGGCGTGACTGCTTTCAGAAAGAACATGCCCGTGGCAGTTGAGGTACAAAGTGCACTGAGGTTTCTTTTATCTTGGAGTGGATGTGCCGTTTAGCAGATTCTTTGGTTTCCTCACAGGTATTCATCGAATGTCAGGGTCTCTCTGCTGTCCATCTTCTCTCAGAGTGTTGTTTAATCCTTGCCGCGAGTAGAGCGAGTAATCACTTTACAGCTGACTTTGGGTTTCCTTCCTTGACTCAGGTGAACCACTGGTCACTGAAACTGCTGGTCAACCTTACGCAGAGTCTCTCTTGGAGAGGGAACCACGTGCGGCTCCGATCACGTTTAATCATGTAGAACAACATTTGCTCTGTACAACCGAGGGAAGAAAAGCAGCAACAAGTCCCTAGCAGGGACTGGGCAGTGATGCCAGAAAACCTTCAGGCACGAAAAGAGGTCAGTTTCTGGTCACCAGTGTGGCTCACCCGGTGCAGCCCTCCCCCCCGCGACGTGTTGTGTGATGCTTCTGTTAGTGACTTGAGAGGTAGCCTGGTTTGAGCTCGGGCTAGTCCTGAGCACTGGACGCCTCTGAATGCTGGTGAAGTCATTCCTTCTCCTAGCACTGTTAAAGTTCCAGGCGTCTTTTTATCCCCTTCCTTTCCGGTTACCTTGCAGAGCCCCCCTTGAGGGTCTGTGCATTTCTTCTTGGAATCCCTTGGATATCTATGCTTGCATGATTGGAAAGAGTACGATTCTGAATTTGGGTTTATGATAAAGTACAATCATTGTGAAAAGGTGTTTTATCTTCAGCTGTTGGGCAATCCAGGAAGAAACAAAACGGAAGAAGGGTATTGCGCCAGCTAGCCAAATAGTAACTGATAGCATCTGATCTGTGTGAATTTTGACAGCTGCAATAGGAACCGTGTCATCTTGCAGGAGTATAAATTGCCAGCAGAGAGACCGCAGCCCCACACTGAAGGCATCATGCAAGTCCTCCTCCTGCTCGCAGCTCTAGGGTTCTGCTGGGGGCAGTACAACCCCAACACTCAGTCCGGGAGGACGTCTATCGTACATCTCTTTGAATGGCGCTGGGCCGATATTGCTCTGGAGTGTGAGCGCTATTTAGCTCCTCATGGATTCGGAGGAGTTCAGGTAAGCTGTTTCCTGTGAGTAGGTCGGGAAATGGCAGCGTAGCGTTTGATTAATAAATCAGAATGCCTGAATTAGAGCCAGCCAGCTCCAAGTCACTTTGGTGTTGGGAAGGGGAGGACGGAAGCAGTAACCCCACAGCCTGCAGGGCCAGTGCCTGATCTTGTTTCTCTAGCAGATCAGTTAGAAAGGGGCACGCTTTCCTCTGAAGGGCCTCCCCTGCAAAGCTCGGTTTTCCTCTTTGCCTTCTTCCAAGGGATGTGCATAAGCATTGGGGTTTGGCTTTCCTAAGGTAGTCACTATTGCAGTGAAAAGAATTCCCGTGGCTTCAGCCCTGCCATGCGCGTGTCCTCGGAAGCAGTCCCACGCTGGACCTGGGCAACCCACAGGAACGAAAGCAAACTTCCTTCTTGCCAGCCTGCAGGACAGACACCTCGCAGAGCTGAGCTCATGCTGTGGGAGAGAGAGAATGGTTAGGCGCGAGCCTGCCCCTGAGGGGCGGAGGTGCCGAGTGCAGGTGTGACCCTTAAAACCTTGAAATAAACCCAGTGGATTTCCCCTCAAAGCGCACCATTTCCTCCGCAGGTTTCACCTCCAAATGAAAACATTGTCATTACTAACCCAAACAGACCCTGGTGGGAAAGATACCAGCCCATCAGCTACAAACTCTGCACTCGGTCAGGAAATGAAGAGGAGTTCAGAGACATGGTGACCAGATGCAACAACGTTGGAGTAAGTGCATTGACAGTCTGTATCTGGTACGGCAAGGAGTGCCGTATCAGCTGAGGGAATCTAGTGCTGCTGTCCTCAAAGGAGGCATAAACTGAGAACAAACTGTGGGGGACCAGCAAATTCAAGTGAACGGTGATGTGGTGGAGCTCTGGCTCTCCCTTCACCATCTCCGCAAACCATACTGAAACGCACTTGTTGCTTTTCCAGGTTCGCATTTATGTGGATGCTGTGGTCAACCACATGTGTGGCTCCGGGGGTGGCTCAGGCACTCATTCGACCTGCGGAAGCTACTTTAATGCCGGCAACAGAGATTTTCCAGCTGTGCCATACTCTGGCTGGGATTTCAATGATGGCAAATGTAAAACTGGAAGTGGAGAAATTGAAAGTTATGGTGATATCTATCAGGTAACTTTCTCAGACAAAAGTTGGAAAGCTTTTTCTTTTTTCCCTTTTCTGTTTGTTTGTTGGATTTTGTGTTTTGTTTTGTTTTGTTCTGCTTTTCTTAAACCCTGTTCTGTAAACATTACAGTAAGGCCAAACAAAGGGAGTGGTTTCTCACAGAAGCTGTGTTTGGTCACGTGACGAGTGAAGTAGTGAGCATGGTACAAGAAAGGCACTTGTGGTGCCAAACATTCCAAGTACTGAGAAATCAAGAACCCTCCGCACATGTTGCCCGTAGGCACGTGCAGGATCTGGCTCCTGCAGTGGGCCCAGTATACTCAGCTCAGCCGGTGAGCTCTTTCTTACAGCTCGTAAACCCAGCTGATGCTGATCAGGAGCCCCCATGGAAAACTGACAGCAGCGCAAAGTGGGACCCTGGCTGAGCAACTGACTCGTTTTGGTTGATGACGTGTGTGGCAGTTCTTTTCTCAAGGTTACCGCTCTTCCTTCGGGGTTGAGATAAAGACAAGCTGAACGGGGAAGGCAAAAGCCACACACGCAAGCAAAGCGGAACGACGAATTCATTCATCACTTCCCGACCGTGGGCAGTTGTTCAGCCGTCTCCAGGACAGTGGGGCTACCTCACAAACCCTCCTCTCTCCCAGCGTCCCCCCTTCCTTCTTCTTCCCACAGCTTTATATGCCGAGCATGAGGTCATATGGCAAATGAGAGATACAAACAAACAGAATTGATTTTATGGCTCGGAACATGTAAGCATTTCACTAGAAGGTGTTACAAGCTGAGAGAGTGGCACTTCCTAACTGTTTGGGGGTTTTTTGCCCTTCACTTTCCAGGTCCGGGACTGTCGCTTGTCTGGCCTTCTTGATCTGGCCCTGGAGAAGGACTATGTCCGCTCGACAGTTGCTGAGTACATGAACCATCTCATTGGTATTGGCGTAGCAGGCTTCCGAATTGATGCTGCCAAGCATATGTGGCCTGGGGACATCAAAGCATTTCTGGACAAGCTGGAAAATCTAAATACTCAATGGTTTTCTGCAGGAACAAGACCTTTCATTTACCAAGAGGTAATCTCCATGTTTTCTCCTCAACGGTTTGTCTTTGTCTTTAGTACCTCTTGTACCTCCCTCCTTCGGAGGCCTCTGCTGCAGGCAGAGCTGGGCTTTTCTTTGGAGCAGCCCTGCCGCCGTAAGTACTTCTCTAAAGATGCCTCCACATCTTCTTGGCGTTGAACTTCACCTCTTCTTTCTTTAGTCGTGTCCTCTCCCGTGTGTTCACCATGTATTCTGCCAACTCTGAGCTGACCTGCACAGGAGAAATAAACGTACTTGAATCTTTTCTCTCCAAGTGTAAAGCAAGAGCTAATGTTGTGGGCTGTACACTGCCTTTTTTGTCTCTGTGAGACGAGAACAGAGGCACAGCTTCTGCTCTGTCTACCAGGTAATTGAGTCGGATGCGGAGCCGATCAAAGGCAGCGAGTACTTTGGAAACGGCCGAGTGACGGAATTCAAATACGGTGCCAAACTGGGGACGGTGATCCGCAAGTGGAATGGAGAAAAGATGGCTTACTTAAAGTAAGGATGAAGATGCTGCGACTTACGCACTGGGGTAGCCTGGGTACAGCGGTGGACAGGGTAACTTCCAGTCTCTGTGTTTTTGGCCAGGAACTGGGGAGAAGGCTGGGGCTTTGTGCCTTCCGACAGAGCCCTGGTCTTTGTGGATAATCACGACAACCAGCGGGGGCACGGGGCCGGTGGGGCTTCCATTCTGACCTTCTGGGACGCCAGGTAAAGGACCGCTCTTGTCTGGGCGATGCGTCTTCCGTCTGCTTGTTTGTGTCTCTGTTTTCTGACATGGTTTCTCGTCCCACGTCTCATGACTCTCTTTGTCCAACCAACAGGCTTTATAAAATGGCAGTTGGCTTCATGCTCGCTCATCCGTATGGGTTCACACGTGTGATGTCAAGTTTTCGCTGGCCAAGATATTTTGAAAACGGACAGGTAAGCTCGTCACGCTGAACAGAGCTTCATGGTGAAGGAGGATCAGAAGGGGGCCAGAGAAGGCAGTCTGGTGTGTTTAGATTAGTGAAGTGATTTCTCTGTCCCACGTGGGATCTAGCAGGTAGACGCCCCACCTAGCTTTTCTCTACAGAGAAAAGGCTCTCTGCATTTTTCAGTGAGAAGTTTTAGCCTTCTCCTTTGAACTACAGGACGTCAATGACTGGGTTGGACCACCGAGTAACTCAGATGGATCAACAAAGGCTGTTACGATCAACGCAGACACTACCTGTGGCAATGACTGGGTTTGTGAACATCGCTGGCGTCAAATCAGGTAGGTCGCTGTGGAGACAAAAAGAAGTAAGAGCTGTTGCTTTTGCTTCGTATTCCTCGTGGCTTTAGAGCTCTCGCAGCCCCAGTGACAGCAATCCCTTGCATTTTCAGGAACATGGTTATCTTCCGTAACG